>NC_072376.2:63170000-63795000 GCF_028885625.2 Pongo pygmaeus | reverse complement strand
ATATACAGAATCTTTTATGCTAAATTTCTTTGGAAAACTTTCCACAAATACACCTCTGTTCAATGTAGCTATCATTTTATTCAGAAAGTATATATATATTATATATATATAATTACTCCTCATTGATGTAAGAATACCCTGATCACATGGCTAAATTGATGAAGTCACAATTGAGGGAAAGTATTGGCAAAAACTGCAATTACTTTTGCACCAACCTAATACATGCCATAAATATTATATTTGATAAAAATGTCAGCTCAAGAGGGAGCAGAAGAGTTGTTAAGGAGTAACAAAATCTCACAGTTGCCATACAGTTCATTTTATTTGAAGTGAGCATAAACCGCTGGTAGAAAATGTTTGGGCAACCAATCAGAAAAGATGTTTCTGGTGATCCACGCCTTTTTGTTAACATAATAATGACCTGGTATGAAATTCACTCCTTGAAAACAGTAAGAAGGCAAGCTTTTGCGGACCACAGCAAGTTTACATTCATGCATGCCTACTACATTAGCACATCCAAAGACAGTCATTATGCACTTGGCATCCTTAATTCCTGTAAGGGCCATCTTATAAACTGTAATTGATGTCTTTCTGGGGCAATAACTCCAAAATGGTGATGATTTATCAGCACTACAGGCTTATTCTGATGTCAGATTTTCATCAGTGATGATTTTGGCAAACTCATAAATTTCTCCACTGCTTCATGTTTAGCAGATGCTTTATCACCACAAATCTTCAAAAAATTGATGCCATGTCTTTTCTTAAATTTCTACAATCACCCTGTTAAATATTAATAGTTCTCTTCGATTCTCAGGCCATTATGATAGATGATTGTTGCACGATCAGCATACCATCAGCTGGCCTGTGTTCACTGGAGTGCTGACGGACGCACAGTTTCAATACACAATCAAGATCTTCATTTTTATCTTTATGCAGTGTTTTTCTATTTTAATGAATTTCTGTTCATCATTTTCAGCATAGAACTTCAACAGTTTTTCCTTCTGATTCTTCAGGTCATATATGGTGGCCATTCAAATATCAAACTCTTCTGTAAGACATTTTACACTTACAAAACTGTCCAGTTTTCTCCAATAGCTTGACATTTTGTGGTGTAGATAAAAATAAATGCTTCCTTTGTTTTCTTATCACTGTTACCCACTGGGGTATCTGCAGGTCTATTTAACATTTTCAACAATATCTTTACATAACATGATAAGAAAAAAAAACATAATGAGTAATGTATGTAGGCTTTGGCCCCATGTGGGGTATTGTGTGGAACATGCCTTTGACATGTTTGGGCCTGAACAAACATGAGTTATTACTCTTTGTGGGTGTCCTTTTGCGTGCTTTCTGTCAGGAAATCTAAGCATGCACACAAAGACATAAGAAGCTAAACAGAGCTGGTAGGGTCCTTTTTCCCTTGGGAATGCCAAGTAAACTCTATGTTGCGTACCAGTGTTTTGACTGCAATCTGTTACATGAGGTCAGGTGTGACTTTTTCCAGTTTTGGTGTCATGTCAGCACTCAAAAAGTTTTGAATTTTGGAGGATTTTAGATTTTGGATTTTTGGATTAAAGATTTTCAACCTGTATCTTCTTTGGTGAGGTGTCTGTTAGGGTCTTTAGCTCACATTTTCATTGAATTGTTTGTTTTGTTGTTGTCGAGCTTTAGGACTTATTTGTATAATTTGGATAACAGTCCTTTGTTAGATATTTTGTTTGTTTTTTTCCAAATATTTACCCCTAGTGTGTGGCTTTTTTCTTCATTTTTTGACAGTATCTTTCACAGAGCAGAAATTTCTAATTTTAATTAAATCCAGCTTATCAATTACTTTTTAATGAATGATGCCTTTGATGATATATCTAGAAATTCATCACCAATTCAAAGTCATCTAGATTTTCTCATATGCTGTCTTTTAGTTTTATAGTTTTGCATTCTACATTTAGGTCTAAGATTCATTTTGAGTTAATTTTTGTCAAATGGAGCATATGTTTTTAAATTCTTTTTTTTTTTTCCTGCATGAAGATGTTCATTTGTTCCAGCATCAATTGTTTAAAAGACTACCTTTGCTCCATTACATTGCTTTTGTTCCTTTGTTAAAGATCAGTTGACTATATTTATTAGGCCTGTTTCTGGGCTCTTTATTCTGTCCTACTTATCTGTTTGTCTACTCTTGCGACAATGCCACACTGTCTTGATTACTGCAGTTTGTAATAAGTTTTGAAGTCAGATAGTGTCAATCGTTCAACTTTTTTCTTCTCTTTCAATATTGTGTTGTCTCTTCTGTCTGGGTATCTTACCTCTCCCTGTAAACATTAGAATCAGTGTGTTTATATGTACAAAATAACTTGCCTGGGTTTTGACTGGGGATGCATGGAATATATTGAGTCTTCCTATCCATAAACATGGAATTCTTTCCATTTATTTGGTTCTACTTCGATTTCTTTCATCAGATTTTATGGTTTTGCTCATACAGATTTTGTATGTGTATATTGTTAGATTTACGTCTTAAGTATTTCATTTTTTGATTGCTAGTGTAAATAGTGTTCTGTTTTTAATTTCAAATTTGACTTGTTCATTGCAGCTATATAGGAAAGTGGTTGACTTTTGCATATTAACCTTGTGTCCTACCACTTTGCTATAATTGCTTATTAGTTCCAGAAAGAATTCTGTCAATTCATTTCAACTTTCTACATAGATGATTATGTCATCTGCAAACAAAGACAGTTGTATTTCCTCCTCCATAATACGTACACCTTTTATTTTCTTTTCTTGTCATTGGATTAATAGAACTTCCAATAAGATGTTGAAAAGCAGTGGTACGAGGGTATATTGTTGCTTTCTTCTTGATCTTACTGGGAAAGCTTTAAGTTTCTCAACATTAAGTACTATGTCAGTGGTAGGTTTTTTGTAGATGTCTGTTATCAAGTTGAGGAAGTTTTCCCCCATTCCGAGTTTACTGAGAGTTTTTATCATTAAATGGGGTTGGATTTTTTCAAATGCTTTTTCTGCATCTATTGATTTGTTCATCTGATTTTCTTTATATTTAGGTTACTAATATGATGGATTAATTGATTTTCACATGTTAAATCCTCCTTTCATCAGTGAGATAAATCCTCCTTTGTTATGATGCATAATTCTTTTTATACATTGTTGGACTCAGTTTGCTAATATTTTTGTTGAGGATTTGTGAATTTATGTTTATAAAATATATTGGTTTTTAGTTTGCTTGTATTTATTGTCTTTGTCTGTTTTGTGTATTAGGGTAATGCTGGCCTCATATAATGAGTTAAAAACTATTTCTTTTGCCTCTGTCTTCTGAAAGAGATTGTAAATAACTGATAAACTGTCTTCCTTAAATGCTTGGTAGATTTCACCAGTGAATCCATCTGGGCCTTGTGTTCTCTTTGGGAATGTTACTAATTATTGATTCAATTCTTCAATAAAAATAGTCCCACTCAGACAGTGTATTTCTTCTTGTGTGACCTTTAATAAATTGTGACTTTCCAGGAGTTGGCCCATTACATGTAGGTTATCAGATTTGTGGGCATAGAGTTGTTAACAAATTTTTTTTTATGTCCATGGTATTTGTATTGCTATTTCATTTTTATTTTTGATATTAGTGGATTTGTGTCTTTTCTCTTATTTTCTTAGTTAGCCTGGCTATGGGCTTATACTTTTTTCATTTTCTCTATTGATTTTCTGTTATTAATTTCATTTGTTTCTTCTCTCTCTCTCTCTTTTTAAGAAACAAGGTCTTGCTATATTGCCCATGCTAGACTCTACTCTTAGCTAAAGGGATCTTCCCACTTCAGCCTCCTGAGTAGGTGAGACTACAACTGCATTCCACTACAGCTGGCTTTCTTATTTTTATTATTTCTTTTATTCTGCTTACTTTGGATTTAATTTGCTCTGCTTTTCAGTTCTTAAGGAGGAACCTTAGATTATTGATTTTAGAATTTCCTCTTTTCTAATATATGCAATTTTATATATTTCCTTCTAAGCACTGCTTTTTCTGCATCCAACACATTTTGACAGTTTTGTATTTTTATTTTCATTTAGTTCAAAATATTTTTAAATTTATCTTAAGACATTTTACTCCATGTGTTTTTTATTAGTGTGTGTGTAATCTTCAAATATTTTGGGCTTTCTCAGCTATCTTTCCGTTATTGGTTTCTAGTTTAATTACATTGTCACCTGAGAGCAGACATTGACTGAGTTTTATTTTATTCTAATTTGTTAAGGTGTGTTTTCTCATCCAGGAAGTGGTCTGTCTTGATGAAGATTCCATGTTAGCTTGAGATGTGAAATCTGCTATTATTGGAAGAAACAGTCTATAGATGTCCATGATATCCAGTTATCCAGTTAATTTATAGTGTTGCTGAATTCAACTGCACCCTTACTAATTTTCTGCGTGTTGAATCTGTCAATTTCTGATAGAGGGTTATTGAAGTCTAAAACTATAATAGTATAATAGTAGATTCATCTATTTCTTCTTGCTGTTCTGTCAGTTTTTGCTTCTTGTATTTTGATGTTCTGCTATTAGAAACATACACATTAGATACTGTTATGTACTCTTGGTGTTTCTTTAATTTTCTATAGTTGAAATTATGTGCCTAGATGTGTTGTTTCGTTTTCTTTGTTTTTTTTTTTTTTTTTTTTTTTGGCATTATGCTGCTTGATGTTCTCTGAGCTTCCTGAATCTGTGGTTTAGTGTTCAACATTAAAGGAAACGCTGTAATTATTGCTTCAAAGATTTCTTTTTCTTTCTTCTTCTTCTGGTTTTCTCATTAAATACAGTTTACTTTTGTGATTGTCCCACAGTTCTTGGATAATCTATTCTTTTGTTGTTGTTTTTCAGTTTTGGAGATTTCCATGGAGATATTTTCAAACTCAGCAATTTCTTTTTCCTGAACCATATCAACTAATAAGCCTATCAAGAGGCATTCTTCATTTCTGTTACAGAATTTTAAATCTCCAGTGTTTCTTTTTGGTTCTTTAGGAATTTCCATCTCTCTGCTTACATTTCCCATATGTTATTTTATGCTGTCCATTTTTATTATTAGAGCCCTTAGCATATTTTTTATGTCATAAGTTTATTTATGAGCACATCTGGTATGCCACATGAATTTGAGTTTGATCCATTTTTCAAAGAAAGTACATCTCTTAAAATGTTCTTCCTATCTAAGAATGAACTAAAACATCTTTGTTTCTTAAGTAGTTGGTGTCTTACTATAAAGAAAGGTGTAGCAAATTCAGATCCAAAGTAAATTATCATAATTAATAAATACCACTTGCTTTCACAATCTCTGCATCATTAGAGCCATTATGAGGAAGAACCAGCAAAAAATTTGCCTCTAGCATATTAATTAGAGTTGCTTTAAATTCTTAGTCTAATTCCCACACCCTTGCCATATCTGAGTCTGGTTCTGATTTTGCTCTATTTGTTCAAACAGTGTTTTTTCCTGTTAGTATGCCTTGTAATTTATTCTTGATAGCCAGGTATGATATACTGTGTAAAAGGAGCTTCTGTAAATGGGATTTTTGTGAAGTAGCAGTTAGGTGTAGGGAGAGGGGAAGCATTCTATATCCTACAATTGGGTCTTAGTCTTTTAATAAGCCTGGACCTCTGGACTGTGAATTTCACATGTGCTTTTCTGCCCCCTTTTAAGTGAGACAGAATAGCTAAAATGGGCTGTGGTTGAGTATCTCTCTTCTCCACATTGGAGCCTAGAGTAAACAGGAGTTGTATATTTACCTTTCTTCATGTAGATTAGGCTCTGGTAAAACTCCAGCAGGTTAGGATCTGTTTAAATATTTTTTTCTTAGTGAAGACCTTGTTAAGAAGAAAAGAATGTCTAGCATATTTCAAAATGGTTATTTTGCCCTTTCTCTGTAAGAAGAATGAAATAATTTTTTCTGATATTTGCCATGAATACAAAGTCAAGCTTCTGGAGATTACACTCACCAAATGTGGGGACATCCTTATGACTGCCTCAGGCTTGAGCACACTGAGCCTCTAGCAATTCGTTGATTACATTTCAGGTTTCCTAACCTGGTACTGATTTCTGTGGTGATTTCTGCACATGGGTTTCTGCTGCAGTTAAGTTGTGATTCTCTGCATTTGCTTGAGGGTAGCTCTAATTTTGAGGGCAGTGTTTTGCGCTATGATCTCACTTCTCTTATGGATCTAAGAAGAGTTTTTGATTTTTAACTGTTCAGCTTTTTACTTCTTATTAGGATGGAGTGGGAACTTCTAAGCTCTTTACATGCTGGACTACAAATTGGAAGTTTCTATATTTTCTATTGAAGTTAATATGTGTGTTAATTTATATACAAACTATGGGTAAGGTCACAAGTACTATCATTAGCACTTATTCCTATTATTCCCTATTAACAATCACGTGCATTAGGCTGTTCATGCACTACTGTAAAGAACTACCTGAGACTGGGTAATTTATAAGAAAAGAGGTTTAATTGGCTCATGGTTCTGCAGGCTATACAGGAAGCATAGCAGCATCTGCTTGTGGGGAGGCCTCAGGATACTTCCAGTCATGAAAGAAGGCAAAGGCGGAACATTGCATGGTGAAACCTGGAATAAGAGAGAGAGACTTGGGGAGATGAGAGCTGCCACACACTTTTAAATCACCAGGTCTCGCAAGAACTCCCTATCATGAAGACAGCACTAAGCCGTGGGGGATCCGTCCTCATGATCCAAATACCTCCCACCAGGCCCTAATGCCACCACTGGGGATTGCAGTTCAACATGAGATCTGGGCAGAGATAAATACCCAAACCGTTATCATTGTGTAGCATCAGAATCTCTTTTATTTCACTTGAAATACCTGATTTCTTCTAAAATATTTAATTTGAGTAATTTATCTATATTTCTTCGTCCTTTATAATTTATCTTAATATGGTTTATCAGTTGATTATTTCTCCCACCTCATTATTTTCTGTCCCTTTTTTTTTTTTCTTTTCTTTTCTTTTTTTTTTTTTTTTTGAGACGGAGTTTTGCTGTTGTTGCCCAGGCTGGAGTGCAATGGTACGGTCTCAGCTCATGGCAACCTCCACCTCCTAGGTTCAAGTGATTCTCCTACCTCAGCCTCCTCAGCTGGGATTACAGGCACCTGCCACCATGCCCAGCTAATTTTGTATTTTTAGTAGAGATAGAGTTTCTCCATGTTGGTCAGGCTGGTCTCGAACTCCTGTCCTCAGGTGATCCACCTTCCTTGGCCTCCCAAAGTGCTGGGATTACAGGTGAGAGCCACCGCACCTGGGCTAAAATAAATAGATATTTGGAAATCCTGTTTTGGTCATTTGTGATTACAACTTACCCCATATGCTAAGAAAAACAAAAGGACTATAACATAGGGATAATTACATTCTATCTGTAAACAGAGAATGTAAAATATAATGCGTATATTTACTGCAGATCACACATCTAAAGATGAGGAAGCAGAGAAGCCTTCTGCCATGTTTTATATAGAGTAAGTTTTTCTACTATTAAAATTTATTGTCCTAGTATCTTTAACGTAACAAATATTCAATTCCTCTTTCCTATTTCTGCTCCCCAGATCTATACCTTCCAATAAAAATAAGAGAGCCAAGCACTTGTCATGCATCATATACAGCATTGTTTTGCACAGAATTATAAAAATCTCAGAGAAAGGCTTTAGATCAGCAGAATCTATTAAAAGTCTAAAGTTAAATGGGTCGGCTGTCTCCCCCACGTTGCACGTATTCTTTCCAGGTAAAGCTCATGCCATTCGTCGTGTCATATGCACAAGTCAAAACTCCATACTCCTGATCTGGGAAGTACCACATACTACAACATTTAGTGATACTTGAATTACTAGAATAAATGAGTGAATGACTGTGTGAATATTAGTTAGCAAAAGGTCCCATGTACTTCCTTGTCTTTGTTAGTATCTTTATTAGTAGATGAAACATCAAATTCTGTTGCTTCTAATTTTCTCAATTCACTCTTCATTAGATATGATTTGTAATTGTTTACAAATCATAGTTTTCCTTCCTTTTTCTTTCTTCTCTGTTAATTTTTCTTTCTCTCACATATTATTTTCATCGATATTGTCTCTTTCCCTTGGCAGTTTTTTTCTTTCTGGTTTTATTCTTGCATTATTTCTCATATTCTTTCTTGACACAATTTTAGCCTTTTAGCCTTTTAAAAGCCTCAGCACATAGAGAGATATTCTTGGGGCCCTTTAACCTTATCCTTTAGCAGAGAGACTAGCTTTCATTTATAGCGTACATAATTGGTGACTACCTCAGGCAAAAGACAAACTTAGCTTATACCCTGCAGGTTCCTGAAATAGTTCCCTTGGTGTCCATACTTCTTCAGGTTAAACTCAAGTACTTTGTGACTCTTTCTGGAATCTCCTTCTGCTCTGTCAAACCACACTGACAGCTGGTTGTGCCCATTTGCTGGGGACTCATGATCTCTAGGGTACTGCTGCCTTTAAGATGCGCTGACCGCTATAATCTCCTGATGTAAATCTCTAATAATATGTTCACTCCTACTATTTATCAATAATATGTGCCCAACAGATGTCAAGCCTGACCCCTTCTACAAAGCCTGTATTATTTAGTTTACATCTTTAAAAGCATTGCTGCAAAACATTCCATTAAACAACTCTCATCTCTTTTGCAATGCGTATATGCACAAAGCTTCAAGGTGATTTTTGTGTGTGTTTGTGCATATTAGAATTTGTTACCATGTAATTGAGCACATTGGAACATACATGCCTATCAAAATAAGAAGGAATTTAAGGCAGCTTGCTATTTATTTGAAGAAAGGAAAATTGGAAATAACTATATGCTGTCGCCACCCCGTTAGTAACTTATAAATTACTATTATCTCTATTTAACCATATGAAGGATAAAATCTAGAGGCATAGAAGGTAAATGAAGAACTCAGAAATAATCCTAAATGAGAAATAAAATCGATATATTCAATTTGAAATTCTAGCTTGCTAGTGATACTTCTAATTCTTAAACAGTATAGTGATTCTTTCTTGCGCACACACATCAACTGATTGTTTAATGATGATAGTTTAGAAACTGGCTAAAATATATTATTATAGAATACTTGAAAATTGATAACTTTTTTATTACAAAACTATAATTTTATTTTAAAAATCACTGTTTTTATACTATAAATTGTGAACAACTAAAACAAAGTATAGCAACTTTCAAGGAAAGATGTCCATATAACCTCTATGTCTTCATAATTCAATGCCACATATCATGGGGTCAAAGCACATTCCAAAGGATAAAACCACACCTTTAAAGTTTTCTATATCAAATGCATGAGAAAGAAAATCATTCCTTCTGCCATAAAATTTCAACTTAGTTATTCACAGTATAGCATCTTCAAAGAACAACCTGGAAAAGAAATTTTGGTGAATAATTTATAAGTCAAAAATAAAGCCAAGGGAGCAATCCAATATATATATATATATAAATGTTATCACAGAGCACATAGAACTCAGACAACATATCAAAGTGTAAAGAAAAGCAAACAAAACCAACAAAGTTTACATTTACATGAGAAGTAAAGATTGCCTTTAAGAAAATAGGTAAGTCATAAATATACCAAAATGATGATACTGTGAAGAACTATAATAGGTTTAAATGTTTTGAAAGATATATGTGTAATTTTTTAAAAACATAACTAAACATGTCTATGAACATTTAATTCTTAATATTTTCACATAGAACAATTTGTGCTGCTGAAACAGAAAAAAATAACAAAGAGAACCAATTTTCTTCTTCAAAACGATAAATCAAAGCCAACAGAATTTTTTTTTCTTTTTCATTCCAACATTCTTGAGCCTTCTATGGTTCATATAGTTCAATCACTTATTTACTCTCAACACCAAACCCATAGTTATTTTTGTTTGTTTCTCATTATGCTTTTATATACAAGGCATCAATATTAAGATCAGCCTTCATCAGAACAAACATGGATAGTGGTTGCTATAGATTTGAGGATTCTGGACATGCTATAGCAATATGTAGACTCAAGTGTTCCATAATCACTTACACAATAAAATGGGGAAAATACATTGACTTAAATTTATTGCTCAAGATACTTACTAGTATCTTTAATACTAGCATATACTAGTCTATAAGATTAGTTAATATAAGGAAACTGTGGTAAAATAGACTTTTATTCAGATGCAAAAGGATTTTAATCCTGGTTGTGCCATTTATAAGTTATATGATTTTGGAAAGCTATGCGTTACGTGGAATCTCAGTGTTCACATCTAGTAAAGGGATATAAAATGTATACTTGTTGTGATGGTTAATGTTATGTGTCAACTTGGCTAGGCTATGGTGTCCAGAGTTTGCTCAAATGCCAGTCTAGATGTCACTGTTAAAATATATTTTAGAGTCGTTAACATGTAAATCAGTAGATTTTGAGTGAAGATTATCCCTCATAGTGTGAGTGGGCCTCACACAATCAGTTGAACAAAGCCTGAGATTTTCCAAAATGGAAGGAATTCTACCTCCTGACTGTCTTCAGATTCAAAACTACAACACTGACTCCTGCTGAGATTTCCAGCCTGCTCTCCTGCCCCAGAGATTTCAGACTTGCCAGTCTCCACAGTTGCGTAGGCCAGTTCCTTAAAAAATCTCTCTCTCAGTGTGTGTGTGTGTGTGTGTGTGTGTGTGTGTGTGTGTGTGTGTGTGTGTGTGTGTGTGTGTGTGTGTGTGTGTGTGTGTGTGTGTGTGTGTGCATTTACATCCATCCATCCTATTGGCTCTGTTTCTCTGGGGAACCCTAATACAATTTTACTATCTGTTGTTGAAGATTCAAGTAAAAAAATACGCATCAGATGGCATTCTGGTCTTCAATTTGTTACTTTATCTGTGGAGACGGCCCCTGTATATGGAGAATCAACAAAATAAATTTGTCTCCCTCCCAGTCTCACTAGCAAGCACAGCTGCACCACTCACCTGAGTCCATCTGCTTATTTCCTATGGGAACTAAGATGTCTAGTTCAGCAGAGCACAAGGGTATGCAGACAGGAGGCAAAAATTTAGCTATTGGATCACTAGGAGTAATGGAGGCTGATGCAACTCCCATTTTCACCCTTTGATTCCTGGACCTGTGAATCCTAGCTATATTAGACATTAATTTAGAGCATATATGGCTTCCTGGAGAACCTTGCTGCAGCCTTACAAGCATTGTCACCTAGCTGGCACTGTAACTGAGTCTTCTAATGGCCCCTCCACCTTTTTTTTAAGCCAGCTGTTTCAGGATGGTAAACAATAAGACTAGTCAATTTCAGAAGCATGGCCTCTCTGTTGCACTTCATTTCATGTGAAGTGAGTTCTTTGATCAGAAGCAATGTTGTCTGGAATACTATGATATGATGATAGATAATGCCCATTCTTCAATACCACAGATGATAGCCTTGGTAGAAGCATTGAGTATAGATAGAGTTGTCAAATCTATATCCAAAGTGTCTATTTCAGTAAGAACAAAATGCTGCCGCTTCTGTGATGGAAACAGTTCAATGTAATCAACAGGCCACCAGGTGCTAGCTGATCAATCCTGGGAATGTTGCCATATTGGAGGCTCAGTGTTCTTCTCTGCTGCTGGTAGAGTGGACACTCAGCAGTGGCTGTAGTCAGGTCAACCTTGGTGAATAGACGTCCACATTGCTGAGCCCATGCATAACCTCAGTTCCTGCCACCATGACTACTTTGTTCATGACCCCATTAGGTAATAACCAGGGTGTCTAGGGATGGAGGCTGAGTGGCATCAAGAAATCGCATCATCCTATCCACTTGAGTATTAAAATCTTCCTCTGCTGAGGTCACTGTTTAGTGAGCATGCTTATGGGGCATAAATATTTTCATGCATTTTGTGCATTCAGAGAACTCTAGCCATATACCTATTTCCCAGGCTTCTTTGTCATCATTTTACCAGTCATGTTCCTTCCAAGTCCCAGACCTTACAGCCCACAGCCTATGAATCATTATATAATTGCATATCTGGCCATTTCTCCTTCCAAGTAAAATGAATAACCAGGCACACCTCTCAAATTTCTGCCTAAGAGAGAAATTCTCTTCACCATTGTCTTTCAGTGACTTCCCAGAAAGAGGCTGTTGTGCTGTGACTGTTCACTTTTGAATAGTACCCACATATTGCATAGTGTATTTGGTTGATTCTTATAATTCAAGTACTCTCTTCACAGATAAACTAACAAAATGAAGATCAATACAGCACATATTTGTTTTGGATCTTCAACCACAGATAATAAAATTGTATTAGAGTTCTCCAGAGAAATAGAACCAACAACGAGGTGTATGTGTGCATTTATGTACCCACACATGCACACAAATTTGCAGAGAGAGAGAGAGAGTTTAAGGAATTACCAGACTGTGGGAGCTGGAGGGTCTGAAATCCATGAGGCAGATTTGTAGACTGGAAATTTCAGCAGGATCCAGTGTTCAGTATTGAGTTTAAAGGCTGTCGGGAGGCAGAATTCCTTCCTCTTCAGTAAACCTCAGTCTTTATTCTTAAGGTCTTCAAATGATTGGAAACAGCCCATGTGCATTGTGAAGGATCATTTGCTCTACACAAACCCTACTGATTTAAATGACAGTCTTTATTCAAGACTGTCTACTACTGATTTAAATATTAATGACATCTTTTACAAAGAAATACTTTCATAGCAATATCTGCATTGATGCTTGGTCAAACCACTGGGTATCATTGCCTAGCCAAGCAACACATAAAATTAACAATCACACTTGTCTGCTTTAAAAGATGATCATTAAGCCCAAATTAAATAACAAAAGTTTAGTCAGACACTTAGCACAGTCTCGTACCCAGCGGCCTTTTTACTACTGCTGTATAATACTACCAGTACTAACAACATTACAACTAAAACCGCTCCTCATACTACCCCTATTGCTATTACCGGTACAAATGCAGGCATATTTGCATACTCTCCTACTTGTCTTCTAAGGTTTACTGAAACATAATTATTTGTTAGCCAAGTAGCTCCCACACCAATCCATTCAAATTCCTTAAATCTTGATCAACTCAGTTGCATGTTACACTAAACAATCTCCTTTCATCTACCACCTAAGGTGTTGGTATCACTAGTTTTCCCAGAGAATTTGCTTATTACTCTCTTGTGTATCATCGAGTCACATATTCTATGGAAAGAAGCACAGGAGTCTTGGAAGTTAATAATCTTACATTCAAAATTCTAGAGATAGCTACATAAATCTTCAGCAAACTACTTTTTTCCAGACCTCCATTTCTGCTTTGTAAATTGCAGACAATATGATCAATATGATCTATGTCCAAATTTTACTGTGTATACTTTTGAAGCTCAATTTATTAGCCTACATAGACTCAAATTTGTATTTATTCATGTTTTGACTAGTCTTACACTCCATATTGGAGACAAGCATTTTTTTTTCTTTTGAGATGGAGTTTCACTCTGTAGCCCAGACTGGAGTACAGTGGCTGGATCTTAGCTCACTGCAGCCTCCAGCTCCCGGGTTCAAGTGATTCTCCTGCCTCAGCTTCCAGAGTAGCTGAGATTACAAGCACCTGCCAGCATACTCAGCTAAATTTTGTATTTTTAGTAGAGACAGCATTTCACCATGTTAGCCAGGCTGATCTCGAACTCCTGACCTCAAGTGATCCACCTGCACAGGCTGCCCAAAGGGCTGGGATTACAGGCATGAGCCACCGTGCCCAGCTGAGACAAGTATCTTGTGAGTAGCATTCACCTATGTGTATTTCATTCCTTTCTCCCCTACCTTCATGACTTGCACACTATAATAAAGTACCAAACTATGTAACAATTATTTAAATTAATACTTGTCTTTACTTCACATAATACATTCTAAAATAAACGATTAACGCCTGTCATCCTTCCGAGATTCATGGTGGAGAATGCAGTAGATGGAACAATAGTCCACTGGGAATGCAATAGAGGAATGGCCCTGTCCGTGAAGCAAGCAAAAAGATTCTGAGGACAGAAACTGATGGTAACTGGAGAAGAGGGTACCCAAAGTGAAATCTTGAAATTATTCATTTTGACCTGCAACACTGCTCAACCTTATTTTGAGCCTAATTGTCCCACAGTTTTATTTAGTAATACATTAGTTTTTAAAATAAAATGTCCTGTAGCAACAGAGCCTGAGGCACATTTTAACTGCTAATACAGTTTTGGAAAATGCAGTTTCAGGACCCAGAATAAGGATGCATGAAAGAATCCAGGGAAGAGGGATAACAGATATGAGGGAGCACCCCACTGTGTTTCAGAGAAGCACACAAATGTTGCAGTTTTACATCATCTCTAAGGACACACCTTCAGGGTTTACTCCTCATCCCACCATTTAGGATAGGGAAAAATATTAGTTGTGATATAAAACTGAAAATAATTATTCTACCTATAATTAGTACATCTTTACTTATAATATACTTGTCTATTCAATAAAGGAAGATATTTTTATATATTTGTAACTATTTCAATGAATAGCTTTAACATGATTAAATTAATACACAAGTTTGGGGTTTCTTAAAATAATCTTTAAACCAAATTTTAACCCAACAAATAGAAAGTAGATTCCCCTTAAACTTCTTTTTGAATTTGATTAATAATCAGTCCTCCTAGACATTTCTTTTATCCCTAAGCTGCCCCTCTAACAAGTAAGCAGGTCAAAATTATAGACAATTACTCCTTTAAAAAATTATGTCCTGGCCCAGCATTTTCTTATTAAACTCAATACAGTTACCGAAGCTTTTGTAAACAACCTGTGTTTCTTATTTATTTAACAAATATTTGCTTATTCATTTAACAAATGTTTACTGAGTACCTACTACGTGCCAAAAACTCTATCAACACTTAATATACAGAAGTCAATAAGGTTGATCAGTCTCTATTTTCTGAAACTTATGTTCTACTAGAGAAAAGCAGCAATAATAACAAAATTAATAAATAAAACTGGACATTTTCTCATTTCCCTAAATGTTGTGAAGAAAACAAAAAGGTTAATTCAAAAGATAGAAATGTAGAAGGACGGGGAGAAATTTGGCACTACAGAATATAGGCTATTTAAAGAAGAAATACTTCTCTCAGAAGCAACATTTGAAAGGTGTCCTGAAGGATGAGACGAAATCTCCAGGTCTGAGAAGCAGCAAGGTAGACAGAGTACAGTAAGCAGAAAGGTTCTGAGGATGAACAGAAGTCAGCACTGAAGGGATAGCAGGAGAAACCAGTGGAGGAATAAGGTGAAGTTGGAAACACAGGCTGAAGCCCAAGACCATAGAGGAACACGGTCGGTGCTAGATCTGCTCCTGCAGGCTCCTGCTAGCTCGGGACAGCCAACTGGGCACGCCCCTTTTTAACTCCATGTTCAGTGAGGTCACATTGATTGCTTGAAATTAAGCAGGAAGGGCATATTTACACTGTGAGATTTACCAAAGCTACAAATCACTAACCCCACCCCACATCCCAACACACACACACACCCCAGGTTTCCCAATGTATCACTAGACAAATAGAAAAAGCAGGCTACCAGTCCCTACCTTGCCAGTAACAGTTTTAAGTATAAATGAACACTGTCCAAAACAAAGGCCTGCACGCTTATTTCAGGCTGAATATTTTAGAATTAGGGAATCTGTTTCTTCCACTTCCCTTGCTTGAGGATCATCATGAAGTTTTTGTGTGTTTATATCTGCTCCTCTGAGAGTCTGTGTTGGGCAAATAAGTGTCACTGTGCTCCCCTCGAACAGGGATAGGACCATGGCAATCATACGGCTATGACATAGGTAGAGAAAAGATTTTCAGATGCAAGATACGAGTCAACCAGTCACGGCTGAATGTGGGCAGAATAAATCACCCCTGCTTTCTCCTCAGAAAGATACAAGAATAGGTCATCCAGAGAAATTTAAAAAAAAGGAGCCACCAAGTAGATATCATATTATTGTTCCACTCAAATTTACCATGTCTAAAAAACTTCCAAGAATGCACTATTTCAGTTAGTTTGTTAATATTTATTTCTGAGGGGATACATACTATATTACAGTGAATATGAACTTTGGAATATCACTAATTTATGTTGCAGTACAAACTATGTTGTTAACTAGTTGAGTGCTTTGGCACTTTACAAAACATCTTTTTACCTTGGTTTCAGCATCTGAGATAAATTTGTATCTACCTCATAGACTTTATCAAGCACTCAAAGCAATTTCATATGTAACAAATATTAAGAACATTCTGTGGCACAAGGTAGGATAGGCTGGTATAAAAAGTCTTGACTTCACAATTTGGCAGACTTTGATTGGAATTCTGTCCTTGCCAGCAGCTTAAGACTTCAAAATTTCAGTGAACCTCAGTTTTTTCTAATGATAAATGGGGATAATAATATCTTGCAGTATTTTTGTGACGATCAGAAAGATGTAATTCTATGTTTTGCATATTGTGTACGTAGTTGGCAAACAATAAATAATGGACTTGAATTTCATTAGGGCTATCATTCAAAATGCATATGGAAATACATTTTTGAGCAAAATCAGATATCAAATATACCAGATCAATGTTAAAACAAACAAATAAAAAGCTGGCAATAATTTTAGATACTAGGATTTTGAGAAATTTCTTTAACACGTTTGTTTTCTGTACCATTCAAATTTAGGTTTATAAACTCTTGGCGGAACTTGAATATTAAGGAAAGAATGGCATATTTCCAGATGAAGATCTTTACTAAAGACGGGGCTCATAAATTCCTCCTCAGTGTAAGCTATCCCTTCTGCTTCCATGTCAATTTATTTATTTTTTTTTGAGGTAAAATAATTTTTTTTTCCAAAGGAAATTTAAGGAATTTTATTATTTCCTAGAAAAGCTAAAGTGAACCTGTGGAATTTTAAGGGGGCATACCTATAACAATATTAGACAGCTTTATAGGTTGGCCATAAAAATCTGGAAACACAGCAAATATACCTAATAAAAGGTTTGTCCATGTCAATTTATTATGATGATGTTTAAAACTGTACATGTCCTGAGACTGGATCGCCTGAAGGAATGGAACTCCTGAAAATCTGGGGAGAAGATTTGATTGACTTCCCTCAAAAATTTCTAAAACCTTCCCTTTGGAGACCACTTCCATAGAAAATAAACTCCTTCAAAAAATTTGCCAAAGCTCATTTTAGCAGCATTTGGAAAATATGTTTGTCCTAATTAATCAAGTCTATTTTTAAAAGGTGATAAGCAGCAGGGCTGTTTTGTATTTACTTATTAAATAAATAGTTTGAGTTTTTCTTCTTTGAGCCTCTTTGTGTCCTTTCTCTCTGCCAGAAAATTGTCAAGGTTTTTTCCACAGGGGTTCATTTGTGGCCCTGAAAGTTATAGTTATTGCACATCATGAAATGTGTCTACTCAATTTATAATTAACACGTTATATGGCCATGTAATTTATGTATTTCCTACTCTGAACTGAAGAGAGTTCTCAGCTTAGTGTTTGCATCACTGTTTTCCTTTGTTGATGTCTTTAGGCTGAGCTATCTAAAACCTTTTCCCAGCTGCATCCAGGACCTTTAGATGGTTTCCTCTCTACTGGGACCAGCTAAAAGAATTGCTTTGTTGCATGAGAAACATTGATGATGCCACAAGCTCCTTTCTTTAGATAGACCCTGGCTGGTGCTCTAGCTGCTTTAACATCACCTTTGCACAGCCCACAGACTGATGAGCCACTAGCTGCTCACTGATCTAATAAAGACCCTAATATAACTGCTATGAAAGGTCACAGCTCTTTTCCACACAGGCAAGAAATCCGATTGCACTGCGTAAACAGCTATTCCACTAGATGCCTGGCAAGATTTTGTAATCCTTGCTCCTTCAAGAATAAATGTTTCTATGTGAGCTTTACATGAGAACAAGAGACCTGAGCCAAAGTAACTAAAGTGGATTTCCCTGCATTTCCGATACGCCTTTGCAGGCTTCCTGCCCTCAGGATAGCCACAATGTATCCCTTCACTGGATGTTTACCTCCTAGCCAGTCCCCATAGTCTGGGCCCATGAAGTCTTCACATTCCTCTTCCCTATCAACACTGCTTTAAACTGTGTCCACAGATGATCCGTTAATCTACTTTCAACTGGGTTGTTATGAGTTGACAAAAGTTTAGTATGTCATCCTTACCAGAGGCTCTTTGTTGTTTTCAAAAGGGAGCTTTAATATCACAAGGAATGAAATCAGATGGCTTTTTCCTCAACTGCTGCACTATAATGACCTAACATCAATTACATTAACGCAACCACTGATTTATTTTCTTTATTCCACAGTAGGCTGGTGAGTTCCTGGTGTAGGTATGATGTTCTATTTGACTTTGTATCTTTAGTACTCAGAGCAGTGCCTGACACACACCAAATGCTTAAGGTTTGTGTCAGGCAATGGATGAATGGTTAAGCGATGCTCAGGAAGTGTAGGCCAACAGGATGAAATTATACATATGGGACATAAAACCTTATCAGAACAATTTGCATTCTTTTAATTTGCAGCCATCTAAGAGAGGCTAGCTCAGGCCTCTAACATCTGAAACAAACAAAACATAGACTCCTGGACATTGTTGGAACAGAGTCTGGAGACAGTTAACATACATGTGTGTTCTGCAGGCAAACTGGAAACATGCAAATATCATTCCCTTAAATGAGAAAGAAAAGGAAATCAGCAAACCGGAACAAACCCTTTCTTCTCTCAAAGTCACAAGGAGAGAAGTGTTGTACAGAGGAGATGAGAGTGTCATTTTGCTTTAAATCTGTGCCAAACTGACATAGTAAGAATAATAGCACTCTAGGAGTTTTGTCATTGATATACACTATCTGTAAAAAATGAATCCATGCATTATATTTAGAAATTTGTTCATTAATTTTTCCCCTTTAAAAGTAATGTATGCTTGTTTTTGAATCAGTGGATTTCTAAATGAAGTACAGATGTTAAAAGAATAAAAAATCTTAAATAGCTACATTGTCTCTCACATGGTATCTATAAACATAATTTATAATTAAGATTTATTTGTCCTCTAAGAATGGCTTTTAAATGTCATTTGAAAAAAAAATCAAGAGTGCTATCTGCAAAATAAAACAATGCCATCTATTTCACAATTTCAGATACTATTTTTCTTACTCTATGGCCTTTAATACCATGCCAGTATATGGGGAACAAGGGTATGTGTGAATGTGTATTATTACTACTCTAGGATACTGTAGCTTCTGTGTTTTGTTCATATTTTATCTAAAGGCAAATCACAACAAAGTGCAAATAAAAAAATGTTACCTTCATTCTATAAATATTCATCAAGATATGTTTTGGACAAGTGTTAAAATTGGGAAGTGGTAAGAATTCATAGAATACATAGAAAAGTTAATTTTCTCTCTCATTTTAGATGAAAGAGGGAGAAAGAAAAGAGAATTTTTTTCTAGCACTATAAGCTATGCTGAACTAATAGCAAGAACTAGTGAACTGATAGCAAGAAGTAGAATAAAATTGAAAACACAGAAATAAAATGTTCATTAAACTGGTATCCATTTTTGAAGAGCTACTATGTAGCATATATCAACCATGTGAAAGCGACTACTGTACGGTTTCTGAGAATATGTGGTGGGAGTCATTTATTCACTAAGTCAGGACTTATTTTTGGATTTGTAAAAGATCTTTACGATGGATAATAACACGGTGGCAGCCCTGCAAGAGAAGACTAAATGAATGATGAAATCTAAACTGTGCTGAATGACTGCAAATGGATCAAAATGGCATTCAAAATAATACCTCAATTTTTTATCAGGACTGTGACTGTACTTCCAACCTTTCGGATATGCATTCTTTATGGTACAAAATTACGCTACATAAAATTAGTAAAATCTGTTGTCATAGAAAAGAAAAATATTATAGAAAAGTAAAAGTAATGAAATGAACTGCTGTAAAAAGAGAACCACAGAGAAAACGGCAGCTCAATAATGTGTATTCAAAAAATGTGCTAGTAAATGGAACCAAAACTCTCCCCACCTCATATTCTATTATTTATTTATACTTTAAAAGCCTCAATGGATCAGAGCTAAGTTTTATCATTTCATTTTCTAAAGATAAGACACTTGTTTTTATTCTTCTCTCAATGATTCTACCTATAAATAACTGGCTTATTAAAACATACATAGAATAAATATCCTGAGAAACTTCACTGGGAAAAATAAGACTATAGAGAAATTTAATTTAATTATAGATCAAAATTATTGTGAAATTTGTGTCAATATAAATCCTATGAAATGGAAGTATTTACTCCATACCATTTTGATATCTCTACAAAATAAAAGCCAGAAAATCTTTTGCCAATGCATTAAATGCTATTGGAACTTGGTGATAAGCTTTCACACTTCAGCAACATTGATTTAATCTTTTTTTTTTTTTTTAATAAAACTATGGGATTTATTTTTTTTTTTTTATTTTTTTTTTATTTTTTTATTTTTTTTTCTTTTATTATTATTATTATTATCATTATTATACTTTAGGTTTTATGGTACATGTGCGCAATGTGCAGGTAAGTTACATATGTATACATGTGCCATGCTGGTGCGCTGCACCCACCAACTTGTCATCTAGCATTAGGTATATCTCCCAATGCTATCCCTCCCCCCTCCCCCCACCCCACAACAGTCCCCGAAGTGTGATGTTCCCCTTCCTGTGTCCATGTGTTCTCATTGTTCAATTCCCACCTATGAGTGAGAATATGCGGTGTTTGGTTTTTTGTTCTTGTGATAGTTTACTGAGAATGATGATTTCCAGTTTCATCCATGTCCCTACAAAGGACGTGAACTCATCATTTTTTATGGCTGCATAGTATTCCATGGTGTATATGTGCCACATTTTCTTAATCCAGTCTATCATTGTTGGACATTTGGGTTGTTTCCAAGTCTTTGCTATTGTGAATAATGCGGCAATAAACATACGTGTGCATGTGTCTTTATAGCAGCATGATTTATAGTCCTTTGGGTATATACCCAGTAATGGGATGGCTGGGTCGAATGGAATTTCTAGTTCTAGATCCCTGAGGAATCGCCACACTGACTTCCACAATGGTTGAACTAGTTTACAGTCCCACCAACAGTGTAAAAGTGTTCCTATTTCTCCACATCCTCTCCAGCACCTGTTGTTTCCTGACTTTTTAATGATTGCCATTCTAACTGGTGTGAGATGGTATCTCATTGTGGTTTTGATTTGCATTTCTCTGATGGCCAGTGATGGTGAGCATTTTTTCATGTGTTTTTTGGCTGCATAAATGTCTTCTTTTCAGAAGTGTCTGTTCATGTCCTTCGCCCACTTTTTGATGGGGTTGTTTGTTTTTTTCTTGTAAATTTGTTGGAGTTCATTGTAGATTCTGGATATTAGCCCTTTGTCAGATGAGTAGGTTGCGAAAATGTTCTCCCAATTTGTAGGTTGCCTGTTCACTCTGATGGTAGTTTCCTTTGCTGTGCAGAAGCTCTTTAGTTTAATTAGATCCCATTTGTCAATTTTGGCTTTTGTTGCCATTGCTTTTGGTGTTTTAGACATGAAGTCCTTGCCCATGCCTATGTCCTGAATGGTAATGCCTAGGTTTTCTTCTAGGGTTTTTATGGTTTTAGGTCTAACATTTAAGTCTTTAATCCATCTTGAATTGATTTTTGTATAAGGTGTAAGGAAGGGATCCAGTTTCAGCTTTCTACATATGGCTAGCCAGTTTTCCCAGCACCATTTATTAAATAGGGAATCCTTTCCCCATTTCTTGTTTTTGTCAGGTTTGTCAAAGATCAGATACTTGTAGATATGTGGCATTATTTCTGACGGCTCTGTTCTGTTCCATTGATCTATATCTCTGTTTTGGTACCAGTACCATGCTGTTTTGGTTACTGTAGCCTTGTAGTATAGTTTGAAGTCAGGTAGTGTGATGCCTCCAGCTTTGTTCTTTTGGCTTAGGATTGACTTGGCGATGCGGGCTCTTTTTTGGTTCCATATGAACTTTAAAGTAGTTTTTCAGCAACATTGATTTAATCTTGAAAATTGTACCGAAAAAGTAAGAGGTGTTGAATGTATGATATACAAGGAAGTTAGCAAAGAAATCTAAGGAACACCCGGAAAACAAAAGGATATTTTGTGTCTCTCTCCCAACTCTAACATTAGCCCTAACTCTGAGACAATGAGGTTTCTGAAGCCTACCGTATATATAATGGCTTCAGGAGTAGCTTTCACTACAACTTAATTAAGCTTGAGTGAGGCTATGAGATCAATGTTCCCTTGGTAGTGGCATGAGCAATAGATAATTCCTATCATGGTCAGTTTCACTGCTGTATCTTCAAACAGACTCTAAGAGTATTTTGAGGTTAGAATGACATTTACTTTGCAAGTTCACTTTTTCTTTCTTTTTTTTTTTTTACAGCTACTCTCAGCTTGTAAAGAAAGCGAAGGCTAACATTGAATTTCCAAGGTTTCAGAATGCCCTGTGTCAGAACTCTTCTGGCATGAAATATTATGCATTATTCATAATGCCCAAACCCTTCAAAATTCAACAAGCATGATTTAATTTCAGGCCAGTAGATAAAATTAGTATGACATTTTTGGCATTGTTATTCATTTCAATAATAAAAGAAACACAATTAATTATACAAATATTGTCAGAAAAATCCATTTAAGTAATATATTTAAGAAATCCAAGCATATATGCTTAAACTGTCATTTGTGAAAAGCAATTAAAAATCTTTGTGTGTTTGTGATCTAGTAATACTTAATTCTACAAACTTTTTTCTTTTTTATGTATTTAATAATCTGACTAGAAACTTATTTGGTCAGAGTTAGAGTGGATGAACTGACATTTCAGAATCCAATCTCTTATGCTGTACCTTAAGGTTCAAAACCTTTGATCAATTACACAATAGCAGCCTCGAAGATCAAAGAATCCTTAATTGCTAGTGAGCAAATGTGGGGAAGCTGAATAACGCTGGACCTAGGCATTCATAACATGAAGTTACAGGAGAAGGAGAATAATGATGGAATAATGGTGGAATATATTTATTTTTCCTTTTTTTGTGTGTGTACAAAATAATGATGGTGTGAACTGATATAATTCTACCAAAGGTTATCAGGTTCAAATTTTAAATCAAACATAATTGTAATTCTCCTTGTCTTTAAAATTATTTTAGAGCAAAAAATCAATGTGCCATAATGTCAGGATTTTTTTTTAATTAAAATGTTATCCATTAAATTCCCTCTTGGAGAAGTTCTGCATTAATCTAAAAATGCACCCACTATAGGCCACCAGATGGCCCATGCTCAGTGATATCAAGTTAATAAGTAAAATGTATTTAAGAAGAAATATTTCCATAACTCAATAAATCAAAGTTTAAAAGCAACAGAGTAGTTAGGCTGTGAAATACATTAGTCACACATGGACTATATTTTGTGAGTATTTTCAAATATGTTAGTTGCAGAGGTACAGGAAAATAAACTCGTTTTTCAAAGATAAACTATGTAGGTAAAATTGTTTTGTGTATCATGAAGAATAGGCTTGAAGTGTGCCTTTGCAGCCAATTTTCTTAATTAATATAGACAAACAGATTACAGGTATTTCTTGCTTATTAAAAATTCTCTTTATAAGCTGCTAAATTTAGAAGAATAGGTTTATAATAAATTCACTCTAGGAAGCATTTGTTGAATTTAGAAAATTTGAGAACATGCTAACGTCTGGTACATACAGCTTATGTGTCTAATCCTCTTTCTATAAATTATTACTTGTATTTGTTTCTTGAGAACAGTTTTAACAAGTCTGTGATTAATATTGGTCAGCTAGTTCCATTGACCTCTTCTGCCTTTTACTCTATTAAATCAAATTTCTTATTGCCTAAATATCTCCAGAATGTGTCCAAGTATATGCATTGCATGTTAAGAGTCTATTTATTGCATTCAAAAGTGGCAATGCTGTCAAGTAGTACCAGAAAATATTTTTGAGAGTTTACCCTATAGTGGGAATCTTTATGGGATTTTGTTTGCATTGTCTGTACTGCAGAGGAATTTCTACAGCCTTTGGTGAACTTTACAAGGTTTTTAGGCAGTGAGGAAAATATGTATAAGTAGAAGTCCAGCAATGCAAATGAGAAGAAAGAACTTGGGAAATTTTCTAATACTGCAGAATTATTGTGTCCATCTTTTAATAAGTAGAAAGTAGTACAAATAAATTAATTTTTCATTAATCTATACAGACTATTCTATTCCACAGTAGGCGATGTCACCTTACACAAGAAAGATTCAGGAACTGCATTTTCATTTCACTTACGTGGTATACTGGCTTATGTGATTGAACTTGGTTTGCAGGAAGTTTGCTAAATTCATTTTCTCCTGAGCTCTTGCTGCACACAAACCAGATTATATTCACTCAAGGAGGATAGAATATGTGGAAGAGAAAGTCTGTCCATCAACAAACCATGGATATTACATATAGTATTTCTCATACATACTTAAAATATAAGGTTGGCATTACTATATTTTTCAGCAATTAAATGGTCCTAGGCCCCAGAAATATGTTTTTCAGTGATGATCCGCCTAGTACACCTTACAACTTGGTCTCTGGAGAGTATATTAGCTGACCTTCCCAGCCAAAGGAGAAGTTATTCTGTCTTTCTAAAACTGTTATCAAGATTTTACTCATCTCTCTTTAAACACTTTCTGTATTTTTGGAGTGGGTGCAGAGTTTCTAGCAAAACTGCTTAAAACCGGTATTCACAATTTTTATCCCACTTATTTTTATAAAGATATAAAACAATTTCCTATACATTAATCTATGGATCTATTTCTATCTATGCATTTATCTATGATCTATTCGTACTAATATATAAAACTATATATATACACACAATTATAAACTACATATATAACTATGCATGTAACTATAAAACGATATAATATCATATCAATAATGAAATCAGACTTGAGTTGAGATCTGATTGAGTGGTAGTTCATTAAGCATAGAAGAAAAAATATTCCAGACAGAACTAGAATAATGTGTAAATTTCCATGGTAGGAGCAAAGCAATTTTGAGACACTGAGTATAGGTCGTGTGGCTTCAGCATACAATCCAAGGATGTGTGTGGTCTAACAGCATACTTCGGGTTTAAGGGCAGATCGTCATATGACATTTTTGCTCTGTGAAGTATTCCGGTTTTTATTCTATGAGCAACAGCAAAGCTTTAAGATGTTACAAAAGATTCCATCACAATAAGATTTACTTTTCAAAATATCTACTCACCCTATTAAAGGTAGAGAAAAAAATTAGGGTGGTGGTTCATGAATATTAAGATAACTGAAGCTTAGACTTGAGAAGTAAAAATAGATATAAAAAGATGTAGACAATGTTAGGCTATATATAGGAAAAATATGGCTAGAACTTGTTAATGGATTGGATACGAAAGGATAAGGGTAGAGAGGCATCACAGTGACATTGGATTTCTGGCTGACATAGATTTCATATGTTGGGTTTTTGGATGGGACGACTTACAATTTAGAAACAAAAAAGGTTTATTTGATGAGAAGTTTAAGGATCAGGAGTTCCATTTGAGTTTTGTAAGTGTCAAGCAGGCAAGTGCAACAGGGCGAAGAGTTTTTTCCAGGAGACATGAATATGGAGCCATTCATATTTGGGTGATAACTACAGTTATGAGAATGTGTGTAGAGATACAAAATCACACAAGGAAAGGGGACCTGATTCAGAGGCGCCAGCAACTCTAAAATTCAGTGGCTGGTTAGTGGATGAGGAGCCTACAAAAATGTCTAAGTAGGAGGAAAATCAGGACATGGTGGTCTTATAAGAAGCAAAGAATGAAATGATTTTTAAAATCAGAGAGTGAATTAACACAACGCTATGGCAGAGTGAAAAAAGATAAAGTCTGAAAAAATTTCCTCTGAATTTAGAAAGACTAATACTATGAATGACCTTGATAGAGTTATGTTAATAGAATAAAAAGTACTGGAGCCATGTTTGAGGGCATCTGATTGAGAGAACAAGGTGAGGATGTGAAGCCATGCTCTGAAGGGAAGGGAATGTATAGGGTGAAATTATCCTACCTATGTACCCAGTTGCACATTCCAACACAAGACTACTTTTAGAAACAACAAAAATAGGCTGGGCGCGGTGGCTCACACCTGTAATCCCAGCACTTTGGGAGGCCGAGGCGGGCAGATCATGAGGTCAGGAGATTGAGACCATCCTGGCCAAGATGGTGAAACCCCGTCTCTACTAAAATACAAAAAAATTAGCCAGGCATGGTGGTGGATGCCTGTAATCCCAGCTACTCAGGAGGTTGAGGCAGGAGAATCTCTTGAACCTGGGAGGCGGAGGTTGCAGTGAGCCAAGATCGTGCCACTGCACTCCAGCCTGGTGACAGAGCAAGATTCTGTCTGAAATAAATACTTAAATAAATAAATAAATAAATAAATAACAAAAATCTTCTTTAGAGTTATTTTTCATTATCTATTTTATTTTTATCCCACATCTCACTGCCAAATCACTTTAAATAATATTCTACCTCTTTCTCAAATTCCTTTGTCAAGTTACTACAACACAGCTTCAACTCTCACTGTCCTCACAAATGTTCCCACTTTCTATTATAATCTGTAGTTATAATGTCGTTCCCAAAGGCCACTTTGATTTCTTCTCCTATCTGATTTCTCAAAAGTTGTCTGAAACTATTAAACTCACGAATTTCTCAATATTTTTACCCTCCCTTATTTTCCTGACCCCACTCTAGTAGATCTCCTTTCCAAATTTTTTCTTTCATATTCTAGCCATTCTTTTGATGTGGTTCCAATTGTATTAGTCTGATAGGACTACTAAAGTTCTGCATGAATGGCTGGGCAAAGAATAACCCCATGCATGAGCAAATGAAAGAGCAGAAAGCTAATCAATTGGAGTACACGCAGGTATTTTGAGACCTGAAGCTTACAAAACTCAGAGGTCTTTAAGTAAAACAACTCAAACTATACATGAAAAAAGTAACTGTGAAGAGGAATAAAATTTCTAATGAAGTTCTAATTTTTTAGAATGAGGAAAGAAATCAAAACAAATAAAAAAATTTCACACAACTGTCAAATTCCACAAACACCACATCTAGAGTAATGCAATTCTGTAACACCTTTTTCCTATTATTTTTCACTGCATATTTTTCTACCAGCTCTTTCATATGACAATATCATAAAATATTTTTGATAGGGAAAAACAAAAATAATGTAGTTTCTCTTTAGTATTGTTCATAAAAATTTATTTTTGGTTTTCGTTAGTTTACTTAAATCTTCAGAACATGTTTTAGATTTTTTTTATTTTTGTCAAATTAGAGAAAATAAATTTTCATATATATATATACACACATTAAGATTTCAGGATATTTCAAGTTTTTTTGTGCAGAGTCAAACCTTTACTACTGTTTGAATTTGCAATCTTCATTGATCAGTCTGTCAAAAAGGGAGTGTAACACGCTGAGTTTACATTGCTTTGTGTGGTAGGAATCATCCTCCATTTTTGTTAGGACTTAATGAGAATGAATTATCTGCTGACAACCTTATACATCTGATGATTGGAACAGTTTTCCATAAACTAGCTTTGAGCTCAACAGGTTTCAAATCTTGCTTCTCATTTACCCTAGATACTCTTGTTTCTATCAGTCACAGTTTGGACACTTAGTTTCCTAGATTACATGACGAAATTTGTTTCTTACTTTACTAAAGTTGTTCACCAGTACATTGTGGTGATTTGTCACAATATTTACATTCTTTGTGTGAAAGAATATCTGGGATAGCCATTTACATCTTTGTAATTTTCAACTTTAGTTATTCAATGTGTCTCAATTCGATAGAGTTTACTTTTTTCTTAAGAGCTGAGTTCTAAAATAAGTGACATAATTTAAATTTCCCTTTGTGGAAATACTAATGACTTTAAATGTAACATTCTCTATGAACACATGTACTAACCTAGGTTAGAAATACCATATCATATTAGATAATTGATATTCTTCATTCATTCACTCATTGAACTAACAACTATTCATTGAGGAACTTGTGTTAGTCTCTACTCCATTGCTGGGAATAAAGTAATAGCACATGCAAACGTACCCACACGCACACACACACGCACACAACGCTTCTAAGGTGTTGAAGAATTTGGGGGAGATGGCATTAAGAAAACAATGATCTAGGTAAATATGAAATTCAGTTTTTAATAAATGCCATGAAAGAAAGTATAAGTTTTGCCTGTCAACACAAGAGGTTAAGACAAATATCTTTTCACACAAAAAAATTGATTAAAATGTAATTCACATGCAACATAATTCATTTTTTGATTTTTTTTAAATTGAAATATACTTTATGAACTGTAAATTTCACCTTTTTAAAATGGACAGTTTAGTGGTTTTCAGCATATTTACAACCATCATTTCCATCTAATTCTAGAATATTTTATTATCCCAAAAAGAACCCCCTACTCATTAGCAGTCATTTCCTATATGCCTCTGCCCTCAAGCCTCTGACAACCACTAATATACTTCCTGTCTCTATGGATCTGCCTATACTGGATATTTTATAGAAATGGAATCATACAATATGTGACTTTTTGTGTCTGCTTTCTTTCACTTAGCCTCATATTTTTAAGGTCCATCCATGTATCAGTATCAAGATTTGTGTCCCTTTTTATGATGAATTAATATATTATTGTATGGATAAACTGCTTTTTAAAATTAACTTTTTGTGGTAAAATACAACATAACATGTATCCTTTTAACCAGTTTCTGAGAGTACAATACAGCACAGTTGAGTCGATGTATAATGTTGTACAGGAGATCTCTAGAACTTCTTCATCTTGCTTAACTGAAACGTTGTGGCCATTGATTAGTAACTCCCCATTTCCAACCCTGCCCTCATCTCTTGGCAACCACCAACCACCATTCATTTTTTTGATATCATCTATAAGTAGAATTAGGCCATATTTTCTTTTGTGAATGGCTATTTCAGTTAACATACATGAACTAAAAAGCTTCCGCACAGCAAAGGAAACAAGCAACAGAGTAAAAAGGCAACCTAGAAAATGGAAGAAAATATTTGCAAGCAATATATCTGACAAAGATTTCATCTAATATATATATATATATATACACACACATTAAAGCACTGCTACAACTCAGCAAAAATACTAATAACTCAACTAAAAAAATGGGTTAAGAACTTGAACAGTTATTTCTCCAAAGATTACCTAAAATAACCAACAAGTATATGAAAACTTGTTCAATAACACCAATTATCTGGGAAATTTAAATCAAAACAAGAATGAGAAAAAAAATAGATGTTGCCAAGAATGTGTAGAAATCAGAACTCTTGTATACTATTGATGGGAATGCAAAATGTTGCAATCACATGGAAAACTGTATGAAGCTTCCTCAAAAAATTAAATATAGATGTACTATATGATCCAGCAATTCCACTTCTGGGTATTTATCCAAAAGATTTAAAATCAAAATTTCAGGAAGACATTTCCACTCCGGTATTCACTGCAGCAATATTCACAGCTGCCAAAATTTGGTAACACCCTAAATACCCATCAGTAAATGAATGGATATAAATGAAATATATCCATACAATGAAATACTATTCAGCCTTTTAAAAGAAGGATATACTTCAATGTGCGACAACATAGAAGAACCTTGAGGACTTTATCATGTTACGAAATGTCCATTTACTACCACCCATAAGGTGAATATAATATGTAGAGAAAGAGAATACACACACACACACACACACACACACACACACACACACACACACACACGTGTATGGAGAGAAAGAGTAGAAATTTTTTCTCATCTAACTTTGAGCAATTTTTTCCAGAATTTATTGTACTCAGGAATAAGACAAGAGTGAAATTGAATGGCAGACTGCAGAATTTTGCTACCTGAAGTTTTTTTTTTTTGAGACAAAGTCCTACTCTCTTGCCCAAGTTGGAGTGCAGTGGTGCGATCTCTGCTCACACAATCTCCACCTCCCAGGTTCAAGTGATTCTCCTGCCTCAGCCTCCCGAGTAGCTGGGACTACAGGCACAAGTCACCATGCCCGGCTAACTTTTGTATTTTTAGTAGAGATAGGGTTTCCTATGTTGGCCAGGCTGGTCTTGAACTTCTGACCTCGTGATCCTCCTGCTTTGGCCTCCCAAAGTGCTGGGATTACAGGCATGAGTCACCTGGCCTGGCCTTAACATTTGTATCTCAAATACCTTTAAAAAGGGGTTTTCATTTCTCAAATCCTACCAACAATGTGCTGAGGACCAATGAAATAAGGTTTATCCAAGTTGAAAGAGTTTCCACTAATTTAAAATATGATAAATGAAGAATAGGCAAGTTAAAGATTGAATAACTGAGAAAGAGGACAAAAGAAAAAGAGATAAAAAAGGAGAGAAAGGAGAAGAAACCTGTGTGGACTGCAGATCAGAAATTCTCTCCTGACCTTATGGCTGGGATTGGCATACCATACCACATTTCTTGGGATAAAACCACCTCCCAGGCAATTCTGAGCCAGTTCCCTAGGTCTGAGTACATATACTGTGCCCTCTACTGATTCAGGACGCCAGATTCCCTGTGCTGTACCACTTGGTCATATTCCTACCCATACTCTATGCTGTTTTATTGCCACTGACTCGACTCTAGCTCTCTTTTTCACTGACTGTTATCCTCTGGCCTGTGTTCTGTTTTCTTAGAAAATTCTACCCCTTTCTTCTATCCCTTTCGTGATGAAAATTAGATCATATTCATATTCTGTAACTCCCAAAAAAGCAAACAGAAGCACCATTTCCTTTTTTTCCCCAGATAAGATGAGAAAATGGTTAAATATGGGATATCTTTTAAAAAATAATAAAATCTGAGCTTATTCATTTATTTACTGGTAGTGCCTTATTGTTACATCAGTAACTGCAACAACATGATTTTATAGCTAATGAAATTTGATGCCAACCCTTTAGCTTGATGCCTCTGGCCATATTTGTATACCATACAATTTTATTCACTAACATAGTGATTGCTTTTTAAATTTTATTTTATTAGTTCTGAGAAAGGCTTATAAATATTAAAAAAATTCCTTTCATTAAGATGACCCATATTTAAAATAAAAACAGCTTTTGTTAAGTTTTAAGGTCATAATCTATTTATTCTATCTATCTCTATTAAGATAAGCATTGTCTACTTTTTCCTTGATCAATTTTTTCTTTAATTTTTGGTAAGACACTACCTGAGCTCTATCCTCTTAAGAGATCTAAAGTGCGCAAAAGTGTATTTTAACCTATGGACATAAGACTTTACATGAGATCTCTGGAACTAATTCATCTTGAACAATTACAATTTTATAGATGTTGAGTAGTGACTCACTGTTTTCCTCTCCTCCCAGCTCCTAGTAATCACCATTGCATTCTTTGAATCTAGAAGTCCGACAATTTTAGATACCTCATATGAGTAGAATTATGCAGTATTTGTCCTTCTGTGACTGGCTTATTTCACTCATAATAAGATCCTTTTCAAAATATCTCCCTGCAGGAAACCATCTACTTTACCTGTACAAGAACAGGGAAAACTTTAAACAATTAAACTTTCTTGAAGTAGGGAAGGCATGCCTGTCTAGTTTAACCCAGAACAGTCCTGTGACCACAGCAGATTTTATTTTTACACCCGCAAAGTGATTTAAGCACCAAATCTCAATCCTACATGACTCCTAATCTTCAGATGATGGAAACCACTTGCTTAGGAATGCCAGCCAGAATGTGATATTCAAGGACCTTCTCTGGCTGTTGCAATTTACAGCCGTTTTCACTACCATTTAAAGTTGTATGCAAATCTTAGCTCTACGAACGTTGACATCAGTTAGTCAAGCAGACAGCAGAAAAGCTACAAAGAAAGGTTTAAGGCTAATTTTGAAATAGTTCTGTGACATTGGCTCATGAATAAAATGTAAATCAAATTATATGGTGAGCACATACAGATTTAAAAGCAAGATACCAGAGAGTTCAGGAAGAAAAATACCTTGTAAGACTCGAGAAAACAAAATGTAATGCAATTTGCATCACTGGAAAAAGACAGTGGGATAACTCATGTTGCCTCTATCAGAGAAACCTGGTGAGCTATTTAAATTGCACATGACTGCACCCCATTACAGAACTTCAAAAACAAAATCTCTGGGGGCTGGCCTTAAGATAACTTTTTTAGGGAGGCCGAGACGGGCGGATCATGAGGTCAGGAGATCAAGACCATCCTGGCTAACATGGTGAAACCCCGTCTCTACTAAAAATACAAAAAAAAAAATTAGCCAGGCGTGGTGGCGGGTGCCTGTAGTCCCAGCTACTCAGGAGGCTGAGGCAGGAGAATGGCATGAGCCTAGGAGGCAGAGCTTGCAGTGAGCCGAGGTCGCGCCACTGCACTCTAGGCTGGGGACAGAGCAAGACTCAGTCTCCAAAAAAAAAAAAAAAAAAAAAAAAAGATAACTTTTTCAAAAAATTATCTAGGTAAAATTTATGTAACTTAAACTTTGGAGAGCCTTTTGAAAGTCCATGATATTCTTTTATTTCTAACTATTTTCAGGAAACTTCTAGAGAAAAGGTCTGTGAAATTGTGCAATTTGGGGAACATGAGTCATGTCAAAGCATTGTATGATTTTGAGGATATTTGTTTAAAATACTGACTGTGGCCTGAAAACTAGAATGTCATGCACATGTAAACAAAACAGTGATAAGAGTTGCCTTACAGTAAATCATAGTAGGAAAGAATGAATTCAATAAATTTTAAAATAAGATGGGGAAATATTCAATATCTTGAGTTAGTGATACTAAAAATAGTTTATCTCTCAGACTATTAAAGCTGCAGTGGGAGAATATAGAAAAGACACACAGTAAATTTTGGAAGCTCCAAAAATGTTCTTTCTGTAAAATAAGGATAACAGGATGTTATTGAAGACATTTAAATAGATGCCAGAATTGTTTATCATGAAAAAATATGGGTAACCCATGTACGACAATGTCATTACAGTATGCCAATACCCCTGGGATGTTAGCCAAAATGGAGGTAATTTTCTGAAAACAGCTCAGTCCTGAACTTAATCCAAAAGGCATCTATTCATAACAAAGTGCTCCCTTCATGATGGGAAAAGGCTATGCCAGATAGAGGAGTTTTGTTGATACGTTTTCATTATAAAAATAAACAGCACATATCACGAAAGAAATTCATTCATTTGAAACAAATTGTAAACATAGCTACACAAAATTATTTAGAATATCTGTAATTACAGAAATCATGTTTGTTTGTTTTAATAAGGGGAATTTTTTAAATAACAGAGAAATAAAATAATAAAACAAGGAAGAGCCTGAGACACCGACTTCTCCTGAATTTACGGGTGAGCTTAGTTAAAATTCAATCCAGCTTCTCTGCTTTCATAATCCTATGGCAATGTTATAACCTGAATACTGGGCCCAACAAGAAAACGAGATTGATTATTCATATCCAGTTTAAATCTTTCTAGTCCTGAGAGAAATCATTGTGAAGAACAAAAATCGCAGAGAGTGGGAAGGAAATAACCAGGTCATGAATTTTTACTTTGGTGAATTTCATTTGGCAGCAACGTTGAACATGAATTAATATTAGTGGTCTGTTTCAAAGAATTGAAGACTTAGTCCATACTACTAGAACACTGAAGCATTTAAACATTCACTGATGATATTATATTATTAATCCATTCATCCAAGATATTAATGAATGCCTTCTAAGGTCCACAGACTATATTAGGTAATAAAGATAGAGTGGAACATGTAGTCTAGGGAAAGAGTCAATTATAGAACAGTATGACAAGATATATCCTTATGTATATATGTAATATTGCATGTGTGTAGGTTTGTATGTGTGCTTTTATATACAACTATGTGTTTTTACATGTAATTCATTATAAATATATGTATGCATATATATTTCATATATATGCATTTTTCCTCCTCCATCTCATACAAAACCTACTTCTTTTTTTTTTTTTTACAATTTTTAATTTTTTTTATTATTATTATTATACTTTATGTTTTATGGTACATGTGCGCAATGTGCAGGTAAGTTACATATGTATACATGTGCCATGCTGGTGCGCTGCACCCACCAACTCGTCATCTAGCATTAGGTGTATCTCCCAATGCTATCCCTCCCCCTCCCCCCACCCCGCAACAGTCCCCGAAGTGTGATGTTCCCCTTCCTGTGTCCATGTGTTCTCATTGTTCAATTCTTTCCTCAGGGATCTAGAACTAGAAATTCCATTCGACCCAGCCATCCCATTACTGGGTATATACCCAAAGGACTATAAATCATGCTGCTATAAAGACACATACAAAACCTACTTCTAAAAGGTGGAGATTAAGAAGTATAGAATACAATAAAAATGAATCTGAGCACAGGTTGTTAAGTGAAGGTATTTCACACAATGAGCAAAACATACACAAAGGAGTAAATGTTGAGAGGTTGTCACATGTTCAGGAAGCTGCAAGCAATTTGTTATCATGATAAAAATGAAGGCTTAGGAGATGAAGTTGGGACATTGGGAAGATATCATTAAACCTATGAAATTTGATGTTTATCTCAGATATTCGTATACATTATGTCTTAGAAAAGTATAATAATCAATATTTAGGATGGGTTTCCAGGTGATTCTAATGAGAAGCTAGATTTCAAAAACACTTGAGACTAAGAAAAACTCAGGCTTAGTCATGATTGAGAGAGAGCAGGCTCTATAATTTTCTAAATGTGACACTGGATCAGTTGGTTGTTCCCCCTGAATCTCATTTTCTTCATTCTGAACATCGAGATCTTCATACTATTTTCCTGGCAGAGTTGATTTAAGAAACTGCTACCATGTTTGAAAAGTAACTGACACTGTGCCTGATGGCAGAGGGCACTTAGTAAATGACAGTGTTATTATTATAATTACTACTCTTACTATTCATTATAATTAAGAGCTGTCCTCCTAGCAGGACAGAAAAGAACAAGTAGCCTTCAGGATAGTAAGTATAAGAGAAGGAAACCCAAGGCTAGAGGAGAAAGTGAAGGAGCCTCTTATTCTTTTATTGGGTAAAGACTTTCTGGAAAAAGTAACACCTAAATTTAATGGAAAGCCAGTTAACTCAATTCAGTGGAAGTTGTTCTACCCTTAGGATATTGCTATACACATAACTATCTGCTGGTTGCTATCAAGCAGTCAGAGCTGCATAATTCCATGACTTTAGTTGGATCAAAAAAGAACCTGGCCAGGAATTTAAAAGTAAATCTTGAGGATCTGCAAGGCCATAGAGAACTTTGAAAAGCTCTAACAGAGTTCTGGTGATATAAATGGCTGCAAACATTTGTGAAGCCATTCCTTGGAAAGACCTGAAAAAGGAAAAGGCACCTGTCACTCACCTCTGGGGCACACTGAGATCCTGTACAATCAGTATGTAAAAACGAAGGCTGTCTTGTAAACTGTCTGAAGTTTAAAGTCATGACTTCTTTCATAATCCCCATGGCAAAGTGTGGAAGACATACAGGCAAAACAATTAAGAAAATCTGACTAATCAGTGGCTGATTATACCACATTATAATGATCCAGAAGTTATGCATAGGAAGTCAGGATTCAAAATGAAACCTTAAAAAACAAAACAAAACAAAAACTAGAAGAAAGTGAAGTGGCCACATGCTGCAGAGAATACAGAATTTACAGGAATAATCCAGACAAGTCACTAAAAAAATAAGTAACAACAACGACAACAAAAAACACAATAATCACAACCACACACCTTGGGATAGACGGAGAATGTGCTACCAGAGTTGTTAGAATACATTATGTCAAATCTTTAGTTTTCAACAACAACAAAATTATAAGAAACACAAAGAAACATGAAAGTATGCCATAGGAAAAAAAAAGTAACTATATGCTTTCTACAAGAGACACGTTTAGTTGAGGACTCATATAAGTTGAAACTAGAAGGATGGAAATGTGAACAATAACCAAAGAAGAGTAAGAGTAGCTGTACTAATATCAGACAAAATAGACTCCAAGCAAAATTATTATTAGAGTCAAAAAGAACATTTTATAGTAATAAAAGAATCAATTCATTAGGAAGATAAAATAGTTATAATCATCTTCTCAAGGGAGCATGAGACATTTCCCAGTATAGACATAGAGAAGGCTCTGACACAGGCCTCAATAAATGTAACATGATAGTCACAATACAAAGCATATACTCTGCCCACAGGTGAGTGAAAGTAGAAAGCAACAAAAAGGAATTTCGGAAATACACAAATATGTGGAAACCAAACAATACACACCTAAACAGCCAATGAGGAAAGAAGAAATCAGAAGAGAAATAGAAAATGCTTTGAGATACATGTAAACAAAAGGAAAATATACCAAACTTATGAAATGTAGCTCAGGCAGTGATTAGAGGGAAATTTATAGCTTTGCAATAAAAAAGAAGAAAGATCTCAAATTGGTAACCTAAGCTTCCATCTAAAGGAGTTAGAAGAAGAAGAGCAAATTAACTTAAAGCAGACAGAAGAAAAGAAATAATGAGGTATTAGGAAGTAAATTAGAAAAATAGAGAAAATCAACAAAAACAAAAGTTGTTTCTTTAAAAGGATTAGAAAAATTGCAAAAACCTTTAGGCTGACCAAGAAAAAAAGAGAGAGGTCTATATTACTAAAATCAGGATGGGAAGAGGGGGCATCATTTATTTTTATTTTTATTTTTATTTTTTGAGACAGGGTCTTGCTCTGTCAGACAGGCTGGCAAGATCACAGCTGACTGCAACCTCTACCTCCCAGGCTCAATAGATCCTCCTACCTCAGCCTCCTGAGTAGCTGTGACTACAAGTGCTAGCCACCACTCATGACTAATTTTTTGTATTTTTGATAGAGAGGGGGCTTCACAATGTTGGCCAGGCTGGTCTTGAACTCCTGAGCTCAAACAATTCACCCACCTTGCCTCCCAGAGAGCTCAGATTATAGGTGTGAACCACCATGCCCAGCCAAGGCAACATCATTATTGACTTTACAGAAATAAAAAGCATCATAAGAGAATACTATGAATAATTGTATGCAAATATATCAGATCAGTTAGAAAAACACAAACCACTGAAACTGACAAAAAATAGAAAATCTAAATAAACATTTAAAAATTAAAAATTAAAAATAAATAATCAAAAAAATCTACCATACAGAAAAGCTGAGGCCCAGATGGCTTCACTGATACATTCTATCAAATAAAGCATTAGTATAATTATTTCCAAACACTACCAAAAATTAGAAGAGAGTAAGCACTTCCCAACTCATACTATGAGGCCATCATTACCTTGATTCTAAAACCAGACAAACACATCACAGGAAATACACAAATGAATATCCCTTTGAGTATATAAACAAAATCTTCAAAAGTATTAGCAGACAATCTCCAGCAACATTTAAAAAGAATTATACACATGACCAAATGGGATTTAGCCGAGAAATAAAAGATTGGTTTATCATATAAAAATCAAACACTATAGGCCGGGCGCGGTGGCTCACGCCTGTAATCCCAGCACTTTGGGAGGCCGAGGTGGGCAGATCACGAGGTCAGGAGATTGAAACCATCTTGGCTAACATGGTGAAACCCCGTCTCCACTAAAAATAGAAAAAATTAGCCGGGCGTGGTGGCGGGCGCCTGTAGTCACAGCTACTCGGGAGGCTGAGGCAGGAGAATGGTGTGAACCTGGAAGGCGGAGCTTGCAGTGAGCGGAGATTGCGCCACTGCACTCCAGCCTGGGCGTCAGAGTGAGACTGCATCTCAGAAACAAAAACAAAAGCAAACAAACACTATAATACATCTTATACTAGTAGAATGAACGACAAAATCCACAGTATCAACTCAAAAAATTGTCATAATTTATTGAATGTTAATAACGTCAGGCACTGCTAGACACTTTCAAAAACCCATGACCACAGTTAAGCCTGCCATATGTCTCAAGTGTCCACGGTTCCCATGAAATTGCCTTTACTGAAAACAGACACAGCTTTGGTTTACATTCTCAAAACTGAGAAGAGCAAGAGTAGATCTCGATCTAGGGAAAGCTAGAACTAGGTTCTCTAAAAATAATAATAATAATCTGCCTCTGATCTTGACCTCTATGTGTTGACTCCGTTGTCTCTATTGAGGGGACCTTATGCATGTAGGGATGGCAGAGAGCATAACCACACACAGCCCAGACTCCAGTCCTGACGGCTTCCATTCTATAAATAAAGTCCTTTATACTTAAGCATTCTAATACAAAAAGACCTGGATAGAAATGAGAAAAGCTAGGAGACACTGTGTAATTCGGAGAAAGTTGCTTATTTTCTTTAACCTCAGCTTACCCATCTCTAAACAGAAAACCGATGAAAAACAAAAGACCACAGGCATGCTTTGCCTATATCATTCGGTTGCCATAAATTTTAGTTTTGAATGTTAATAGATGTTTGTGAAACAATAGATTGATGTTTATGAAAACTTTGTCAGTGTGAAATTCTTCATGTATATTGGGTATCCCTTTGTAAAAAATCATCAAGTAGGGCCAGGCACGGTGGCTCTCTCCTGTAATCCCAGCAGTTTGGGAGGCCGAGGCGGGCGGATCACGAGATCAGGAGCTCCAGACCATCCTGGCTAACATAGTGAAACCCCCTCTCTACTAAATATACGAAAAATTAGCCGGGCATGGTGGCGCCTGTAGTCCCAGCTACTCGGGAGGCTGAAGCAGGAGAGTGGCGTGAACCCGGGAGGCGGAGCTTTCAGGGAGCCAAGATCATGCCACTGCACTCCAGCCTAGGCGACAGAGCGAGACTCTGTCCGAAAAAAAATCATCAGGTAACTAGAAGGAGAGTTGCCATTCATGTCATAATTTGGAAATGTTAGGACTTCTCTCCAGGGAAAATTTACTGAATTAAAATTTTTATTGACCTTTTCGTTTATAAAAATTATAACTTTCCAATATAGAATGAGTGGAAAAATTGAGACAAAATTTAACAAAATTGCTTTGCTTGATGAAATAATAAGAATTTTTAGAGAAGGAAATTTGGCATCTGGGGCTGAAGGAAAATGAGTACAGAGAAAATCCTGAAAGTAGAGTGTATCAACACAGTAGCAGGCTGGATTCTAGGGGGACAGATGGTCATTTGAAATTCTCTATGGTAGGTAAATTCTAATGATCTTAGGAGCAGTGATAGCTGACATTAGAGTTTAAATTTCTTTGTGTCCTGGGCTATAATTATATCCATTAGTCTCAAATATTCAGGAAACATCTGTGAGGCATAACAGCTTTGCATTGTTGGTTCTTTGTTTAATGATTTGGTGAAAGGATTGTGTTCATGTTTTGGGACAGGATAATCATAAGCAATTTGAATATCAAGAATTATTGAAAATAGGATTCCATAATAATTTAAATAATCATTAGGGTTGGAGTTCAGAGCAAGACTTCATAGGTGACTACCAGAAAAAAATGTAAGGATTCCCATCTCCAGAGACTATTTGCAGGAATATTTGACATGATACGTTTATGTGAAAATGGAAACCAAGGAATCAAGGAAGAGATGACACCAAAAGTTTGGATGCATTACAGACTTTCAAATTACATTAACAAAAAATAATTGCATAAGACCAGAACCAAATATTGTCTACAAAATGGAAATTAACACAAAGGTAAGCGTTAAAATTTAAACTAAAATTCAAATGGAGTGGCTTGCTTTTATTGCCATGATAACTAAAATTTTTTAGAAAGTCAGGGAAACTATGAAGCCAATATAAGTTGTTTATTAATATAGAAAATATTTTCAAATTAGTAACGATTTAATCCAACATTTTTATTGACAAAGGCAGGTATCTACTTACTGTGAGGTCAATTGCTGCAATTGCATTTATGGTATATGTTATTCAGCCATTTATATCTAAGTTCTCTTTCTTTCTTTCTTTCTTTCTTTCTTTCTTTCTTCCTTCCTTCCTTCCTTTTTTTCTTTTTTGCACATATGGTAGGCAGATGGCAACAAATTTTACTTTGTGGAAGTTTAAATTGTGGCCATCTTCTGTCATGGCCGTTATTCCTCTGCTACCCTCAGGGGATATGATTTATCAAGATTTGTTGGTAGAAGTGGAGTCCTTCCCTGGGTCCATTCACTCACTGTCACAAGCATATGAATGTTTCCATAGTATTCAGGTCAGCAATAAGGAGATAAGTGAATTGGGGAATAATTAAGATGTGAAAATGAAGGATGAAGGAAATCAAGTGTGATTGAGAATGATTAATTTTGGTGTTTTTTATTTTTTTAAATCTGCAATATCTGCTGGGAAAATGAAGAAACTGGCATTGACATACCAAGTTTGAGTCAGGAGGTTTGTATTCATTTAGTCTTCAGAAAACATATGAGTGATGCCATAAATAGCCCCATTTTAGGGAGAAATCTACTGAGTTTCAGAGAGATTTGGTTCTTTGTGGGAGTTATGTAACAAATTAAAGAAGAATATAGTGTTCAAACTTTTATCTGTGAACCCAGAAAATCTAAGACACGTCTCCGTTAACTTAGAAAGTTCATTTTGCCGAGGTTGAGGATGCGCCTGTGACACAACCTCAGGGAGTCTGATGACACGTACCCAAGTGATCAGGGCACAGTTTGGTTCTATACATTTTAGGGAGACATGAAACATCAATCAGTGTAGGTAAGAAGTACATTGGTTCAGTCTGGAAAGGCAGGAAAACTTGAAGCAAAGGCGGAAAGACTGGAAGCGCGTGGGGAGGAGCTTCCAGGTCACACATAGTTGAGTCACAAAGGGTTGCATTGTTTTGAGTTTCTGATTAGTCTTTCCAAAGGAGGCAATCAGATAGACAACTGTCTCAGTAAGCAGAGGGATAACTTTAAATAGAATGGGAGCCAGGTTTCCTCTAAGCAATTTCCAGCTTGAGTTTTCCTTAGTGATTTTGGGGGCCCAAGATAGTTTCCTTTCAATCGAATCTTAAAATCCTTATCAATTCTTAAAGAGCTTAAAATCAGCCCCCAACTCTTGCCCTCCTGAGAAGACAAACATAAGACAGCTATACTGCATGCATTCAATTTAATGTAATGATTGCAAATATATTTTGAAAAAGTAGAAAATAAACCAATGTAATTTGAAAGACACTTTGAGAAGCAAAATTATTTTTGTTGTATTTTATGTGTTATATGAGGGGATAGGCAAAAAGGAATTCTATCTTCTTTTAAAAGAATCAAGCACTCATCTAATGTATATATGTATTTGATTATTGGTGACAAAATACAGCAACATAATTCCAAAAAACATTTAAAATTTGAGAATAGAGCATTCTAAAAGCTAAAATGCATAGACATCTTTTATATGTATTATGTCATTATTTTTATGTATAAATCATAAACAGAATACTCTCCTTTCCAAAAAATTTAATATAGGGAGAAAAACCTGTATTCTTTACTATTATGAGGAATCATCTTTATGTCTACAGTGTTTCTTCCAGGCCATTGTGAAATTTCATTGAGCAATTATTCTGAGACAGACATATTTCCAAGAATATTATATTATTTAACCTTAAATAGTTTTGCCATTGTTTGTACCTTGCCTTGATATGGGGAAAAAGGAGTTTTACTCCATTAGGTACACTTCTAAATGATGTTCCAGAAATACACCAAACAAGCAAATTATTTGCATGGATTGGTCCAGTTGAGAAAATATGGTGCTCCTGCAGCCTCCTTGTCTTCTCTTAGCTCCCACACTGGAAGATGGTGAAAGATCCCAGTGCTGCTTATAGACTCCTCAGAGGAAGTCTTTGCAAATGTAGAGAGCACTTTTCCCAACTCTCTCTAGCATCTAGAAATGTCATGCTTACCTCTGATAATTATGATACAAATGAACCATTAAAGTTTTTTTTGCACTTAAATATACCCCAGACTTTCTCTTGTTGGTTTTATTGATTATTTAATTTAGAAAACCTCAACATAAAATATTTTACCTATGATTCCTGAATTTTATTAACAAAATCAGTAGAAAAATTTTTAAAAAGTATCAAGATTTCCATAGTTCAAATAATTTTTAGGTATTAAGTACCTAATGGCCATTTTTTTTCCAAGTTAGTGCATTTGAGTAATGGGTGTGTGTGCATGTGTGTGTACATATCCATGCACATTCTAATGTCTCTAGCATGAATTTCCGTGTCATACTATTTATAACTGGAACATGGCTGGCATTTAGGAAACCATTGATTTACTTTTGCATGTCAAGTATGGAAATACAGCTTTTCCCTCACATAATGACTAATGAGCCTGTCAGCAGAATGGTGTTTTACAGGATTTTATGTAACAAAGGACTAGTGGCTACTTTTTATTTTGTACTCAGAGCAACGGAAAGCAGCAAACAGAACCAAAATGTCAAGTGTAATCTGTCATGACTCAATTACATGTGACAGGAAACAGAAAAGGAAAGAAATATATTATTAGATAAATCTAAAAGAGCCATTAGAAAATGAAAAGATTTTACTTCTCATATGCATTATTTGTCATCAATAAACAAATATATCTAGTCAATTTCCCTAAACCATAATTATGATACATATAAATACTATAATATTCTCCATCTGCTCGTCTTTGATTGTGGTAAGCAGGTAGAATAGCTTTAAATCTGTCACTAATTCCTTCCAATCAGATAGCAACAGGAAAGATTAGTCAACACTCATTACAGGAAACATCTAAGATGTGTAGCTTCAACGTCATCTTGTCAATAAAATGTGAAGAATCAAAATCATTACAATTTCCTAGAGTCAGTAGTAGCAATTTCAGATAAAAAAAAAATCATCTATGCAGACATCTGAGAAGAAATCGAACGTACAAATCTCAGTGGATATTTTCATGTTGAGTTGTAATCCAAGCATCATAAAATATCCCACTAGGACATGTTGGACTCTAATATTTCCAAAGCTGAAACAGAATCCAATCAAGCAAGAGTGTGCTTATGGAAGGTTTTGACAAGATTTCTTCCAAGGGCAACCCCCAGCATGAAACAGAAGTTTTCTCACAGCAAGGTTCATCTGTGATGCACTTTTAAACATTGAGGCAGTCACTTGTCAAGTACTGCGGAATTGGTGGAGGCTTCTGAGGACTAGATCTGTGTTCTGCAATAGCCACACATGACTAGATCTGTATTCTGCAATAGCCACACATGGCTATTTGAGTGTAATTTTAAATTAACTAAAATGAAATAAAAATATAAAATGTAGTTCCTCAGTCTTACTAACCACTTCAATTTATTTTGCTCTCTAAGGATCCAAAATGGTGAATACCTGAAGGTAAAAACTACACAGAGGCCGGGCGTGGTGGCTCACACCTGTAATCCCAGCACTTTCGGAGGCAGAGACCGGCGGATCATGAGGTCAGCAGATCGAGAACATCTTGGCCAACATGGTGAAACTCCTTCTCTACTAGAAACACAAAAATTAGCTAGGCGTGGTGGTGCATGCCTGTAGAGCCAGCTACTGAGGAGGCTGAGGCAGGAGAATCGCTTGAACCTGGGAGATGGAGGTTGGAGTGAGCCGAGATCATGCCACTGCACTCTAGTCTTGGTGACAGAGTGAGACCCATCTCAAAACAAAAAACAAAAAACAAAAAAAACTACACAGAATGTTGGAATTATTTAATGTAATGTATATTTTTTTATAAATTTTCCTTCTTCTTGATAAAGTATGGTATGAATCTGACCTCAAATATAGATCCTAAACCCTTGTATTCCATTACTTTTTTTTTTTTCTTTTTTGAGACGAAGTCTCGCCCTTGTCCCCAGGCTGGAATGCAGTGGCACGATTTCGGCTCACTGCAACCACGCTTCCCGGGTTCAAGTGATTCTCCTGCCTCACCTTCCTGAGTAGCTAGGATTACAAGCATGCACCACCACACTCAGCCAATTTTTGTATTTTTAGTAGAGACGGGATTTCATCATGTTGGCCAGGCTGGTCTCAAACTCCTAACCTCGGGTGATCTGCTTACCTTGGCCTCCCAAAGTGTTGGGATTACAGGCGTGAGCCACCGTGCCCAACCTAATTTTACTTATTAATCATCTTATAAGTTAAACTTATTTTCCTCAACTGGCCAGCCCTCTGGCTGGTTCATAGAGCTTCTTTCCTACTTCATTTTTCTTCTCTTACTCCACATTGGTCACTAGTCTTCCTATTCTCTTCAAATACTCAAAGTACATTCTAAGTACTAGCTAATTTCTCTCTTAGTGCCTAGAAATTCTATTTCCACAGAAACACGACTCACACCTTCAAACATTCCAACTTCTGTATAATTATTATTTTCTGATAACTTCGCTGACTTTAGAATCTTAAGATATCCTTGTAGTGCTTTGAATTTTTTCTTCAAAGCTGAAATAATATTATACATTTATGTAATCACCATCATCATCATTATCATCACCATCATATCACTAACACATATTGGGTATTTATTATGTCTCAAAGATGGATTCAAGAACTTTACGTATATTAAAATATCCTTATATAGGCTTATTATGTTATGTCCTTTTTCCACATTGTACAGATAACTAAAACGTGGCTGAGAAAGGATAGATATCTGTCCTTCACTCAACTATAGTGGTGCCTGGGTTTGAATGCTGGCAGTCTGGCAGGTCCATGATACCAGTTACTATTTTTTTTTTAATAGGCTATCTCCACTTTCATGAGAAAAGGATATCTATTTTAAGCAATACTGTTATCTCTGACACCTAGATCACCATTTATCACATAGAATTCACTTAATAAATACTTGCTAAATTAGTGAAAGAACAAAATAATCGATTGATTTTTAAAAATATTATAAATATGAAAATAAAATAATAAAGTTCCCTGGTTTTCAATGTGCCCATATCTCTCTTACTTTTAATTTTTTTTCCTTTTAATTAATAGAAGGACTCCACTGAGATCAAAATGTGAGACAAAGTTCAGTAACTGTCAGTGTTTTATCCAAACTTCCAGCTCTTTGGTCTAGAGAAGTTTCATAACTCCTTTCTGGCAAAAGGTTGTGAGTAAGCTGTATCTGTTGTGCTCTCTAAGGTTAATGTCCATAGAAAGATTCTATCATGCAAAGGCACAAAAAAATTTCACATCAGGAGAACATTACAGAACAGAGAGCTTAGTATCAGGTTTCGAGGCAGATAATTTAAGAATTTATGAGAAAGATAGTGTTTCACTCAGATGGGCTAAGTAACAAATAACCCCAAAGCTTAGTACTTTGAAATGACAGAGTTTATATGTTGCTCTTGCTGTTAGTCCATCAAGGACTCTGGAGGATGCTATGTGTCTGTAATGTTCCTGTTACACTCTTCGTCAAGGGCTCACCTCAGCACTCAGGGACTGCGCCAGTGTTCCTGTTACACTCTTCGTCAAGGGCTCACCTCAGCACTCAGGGACTGCGCCAGGGTGCTGAAGCAGCCCGCATGTCTCACGCTATCAGTTGACATGACAGAGAGAAAACTGAGAGTTCTACAAGGTTTACCACCAACAACTGGAGACATGATCTAGAAGGGACACACAGGACTAACACTCATGAGTTATCCAAAGCTAGTCACTTGGCCCTACACACCCACAAGAGTGCTAGGAGCTGTGATCCTGTAAGTGTCTAGAGGGCAGACCTTCAGAAATATTTCTGAAGTTCACTACTGCCTATCACAGAGAGAAAGAAAATGCAAAGATTGAATATGTAGGCTGGGCATTCTAAGAAAAGTACAAGCCCAGTATTCTACAAGGGAGGTGTAGTTACAGGGGATCCTGGGGAGAAACATTACTAACAAGCCATCAAAAAAGACACCTCTGATATTTGTTTCATTTGGAGAGTTCTGTGTTTACAACCATAAAGAAAAGTTCATGTTCGATAGCATAATTCAATAGACACATTTGATAAAAAGACACCCTCACCGTATCTCTGTTACAGAATCATAAAAGGGGGCTTGAGGTTTCATTTATTCAGATTGAGTGTTGTCATGTGTGTCATAATTTCAGAGATTGTATTCAGTCCATGATTTCCAGTGATGGAAATGTTCTAACTACGATTCCTAGTTTCTTCTGTGTTCCTAACACCTAACCTAAATCACATGGGTTAATTCAATTTCCTCCTGTTCTACAGCCAAAAGAAATGCAGAACTGCTAGTTCCCATAATCACTCTTCATATGCTTTAAGAATAATTCTACCTATAATCCCAGCTACTCGGGAGGCTGAGGCAGGAGAATAGCTTGAACCTGGGAGATGGAGGTTTCAGTGAGCCAAGATCGCGCCACTGCACTCCAGCCTGGGCAACAGAGCAAGACTCCGTCAGAAAAAAAAAAAAAAAAAAGAATAATTCTAAAAAATACCTCCATCTACTCACCCCCATCCTCAGCCAGCAACTAAATCATTTTTTTATACTACATGTTCAAATCTTGTTTACCAGATGATTAGCCATTTTAATATATCTTCTCTGGATTTTTTCCAGGTTCTTTTCATCTTTCAGGAAATATGAATTCTGCACCTGCATTTGAGGCACGATGCCTCAATAATTTCGTGGTGGCAAAAATTCAATAACAGTGTCCTCGTTAATATCACCTCGACTCATAATAGTTCCAGCAATATCTTTTAGCTCTCATGTTTGTATCAGACAGTCTTCTGAATACCAACATCTTTTTTTGCCATGTTTTACATTTTTTTTAAAACCTCTCTTGTTCTTATTATCCTCTACAATTACAGGCTGAAAGAGAATTTTCTGGGTCTAAGGAAACTTCTGTTCTCCCTCCCTTATCACTCTATAAAACCACCATCATTCTTTCCTTAATCTTCCTTGCACAGGATTCGCCATTCAGTTCAACCTTCACTAACATCTCAGTGAGGGTAAAGATAAACTTAGTAAAAGACTGAGATGTCTAAATAAACATGAGGGGCAAAAAAAAAAAAAAAGAACAGAAGTGGCATTCGTTGGTTAAAGCAAATACATGCTAATCTGCTGAGGCAATTTTTGTCCTTGCTTTTTTTTTTTCTTCTGAGATGGAGTCTCAATCTGTCACCCAGGCTGGAGTGCAGTGGTGTGATCTCTGCTCACTGCAACCTCCACTTCCAAGGTTCAAGCAATTCTCCTGCCTCAGCCTCCTGAGTAGCTGGGATTACAGGGGCATGCCACCACACCTGGCTAATTTTTGTATTTTTAGTAGAGACTGGGTTTCACCATGTTGGTCAGGCTGGTCTCAAACTCCTGACCTCGTGATCCACCTGCCGTCAGCCTTCCAAAGTACTGGGATTACAGGCGTGAACCACCGCACCCAGCCCGTCCTTGCTTTTTAATCATTAAACCCTTGCTCTAATTCTGTTTGCATTACTGACTTTTAAAAATTACCAAAGCAATTATATTCTATAATTCCTTCATTTAAGTGTTTTACACATTTTGATCACACTGTTTTAGATTCCTGGAAAAGAAACCCACTCGAACCAGTAACTTTGAAAGAGGCATATTGCAGAATCCAGGCCTCATAAAAATCCAGGCAAAACTCTCCAAGCACAAGGAATTGGCAGTTCCAGGGCACTCTTTCATCCATCTTTCTTTCTTCTCTCCATTGGTGACTCACCCCTCATGCTTATTGCAGTAACTTTTCTATCCTTACAAAGTATATGGGTTTTATGTTGCTGCCATTGCTATTGTGTTTGTTTCTTGGTAACTTATCTTGCAGATTATTTAGAATAACCATCCCAACCTCAAAATTTAAATATCCCAGGCCTATCTCTTAATGTTACTGCAAAAGTTTTGCAACTCTTTTGTCAGATTATGTTGATCAGGCTTATTTTTTTATAAGCCCAGCCACATAGCATACATATTTCCTAATTTGGTATAACACGTGTAGACCTGATGCAATTATCTGTTGCTATTGTGTAGAGAAAAATAGAATATGTGAATCATAAAATGTTCATTTTATGGATTTGCCTTGATAGGTAAATGCAAATAGATCTTAGACAAATAAATTGTATTAACATGCAAGTGTATAAGATGTCTGGTGATATGAAAAGAGAAACAATAAAATATAGACAATGATTGCCTAAACTAATGTTAGTCTTACTTTTATCTTAATCAAGATAATTGTAATTTCCTGGATCTCTGTGTATAAAAACAATAAAACTGGTGAGTGATAAATAATAATTTTATACCTGGAAAGCAAGACATATCTAGGAGGAACTGAGAAGTTTAAAAGTCTTAGCCAGTATTCACACTGGCACATTCATATGACCTGAAAGAAAGTGCTTTGCAGCAGGTAATTCAAAGGCAATGCTACAGATTGTGTATAATCTCCTAGAATTTAGAGTCGCAATAAAAAAATCAGCCTAACTAACCTCAAACTCAACTATCAATTCTGAGTGAAACATTGTCAAACGCCTAGTGACCTAATGTGATTAGTAGTCCTTCTGGACAGCTTGGTTTTAGGGTTTCTGATTAGCACAAAATATCACAAGAGGCAGCTTTCTGTTAGATCCTGAAATATCATTTCTAAAAGCACATTAGACACATTTTTGAATATGTTCATGAGCATGTCGATACTTGATGATATTGCCAAATCACTGAAATTCAAAGTTGAATGATAGACTTCAAGAAATAATCCCTAAATAAATAGTAATTGTATTGTGTTTGTATTATATGAAATGAAAATAGTAACAAAGCCCGGAACTGCTTGTGTATACGTAATTTTTAAAAAATATATGTCCCTCAGCTCCATAATTCTTTCTGACATTAGTATCTTCCTAAGCATTGTTACAGTGCTAGTTACATGAAGAGCACATCTCACTTATGTATACTACAAGTACAATTGCTGTATTGGCAGAGTTTCATCTTAGCCATCAGCTTCATCGAGTCTCAATCATCTTATTAATATACACATTTCAAAGAGGCTTTCTATTTGGAAGTCATTATTGTAAACTATAGGTAGAAAAATCTCATAAAAATCTTTATCTTACTGGATGAAAATTTTTCATTAACTAGTTACTTACAGAACACATAGTTTGTCATTTTCCAAATATCCCAGGCAGCGGGGCTAGACTTATAACAAGAGACAATTATGCAATGTCTTATATTAAAACAAAACAAACAAAAATGCCAGGACAATTGCTAAAGCTAAATTTCAATGTAATCTCTGAAATTAAACTACGATATATAAGCTTTGGTAATATCTTGGACCTGAAATGAGATTATTCAATATTATACAAAATAAACAAATTTCTCTTCAACATATTTAACACATTAAGATATACATTTATTTATATATTTAATACATATATTTGTGTAATTAGTGTGAGAAATTTTAAGAGGTTTTAATAAAATGTTCTGGGTTCAATTACCAGCAGAATAAAATGGAGTATTGAGGTAAACAGTTTTTTTTAATTAAACCTCTATTTAAAGATAATTATAGTTTCAAATGCAGTTGAAAAATGTAGTACTCTTTACCCAATTTTGCTTTGTGGTAACATTCTGCCAAACTTTGACATAGTATCACATCCAGGATATTAGAATTGATAAAAGCAAGATACAAAATATATCCATCACCACAAGGATCTCTCTTTTTGGCCTTTTATGTCCACTCTCACTTCAAACCAGCCCTCATCCCCTCTTCATTCTTGATACCACTAATCTGTTCTCCATCTCTATAGTTTTGTCATTTGGAGAATATTACCTACATAGAATTGTACCATTTGTAACATTTAGGATTCAATTTTTTCACTATAAGTAGCTCTCTGGAGATTTTTAGAGGATGTTGCATGTAGTATTTTTTTATTACTGAGTGTTATTCCCATGGTATATATATGTTAACAGTTTGTTTAACCAATTCACCACCTGAAGGACATACAGCTTGTTTCTAAGTTTGAAGAATGTTGAATAAAGCGAATAAACATTTATGTACACATTTCTGCATGGATGTAAGTATCAATTTCCCTAGGACACTCAATAATATCTTGCAATTGCCATTACTTCAAATGGTAAAAACCACAATTACTTTTGCACCAACCTAATATTATGGTAGTTGTATGTTTATTTTTTAAAACTGTCACACTGTTTCTAGAGTGGCTATACATTTACATTCCCATCAGAAATGTATGAGTGATCCAGTCTCTGTATCTTCACCAGCACTTGATGTTGTCAGTCTTTTTATTTTAATCATTCTGATCTGGGTGTAGTGAAACTTCATTGTGGTTTTAATTTGCATTTTCCTAGTGGCTAAGGAAAATGCTTAACCCATCTTTTCCTAGTGCTGAGTATCTTTTTATGTGTATATGTGCCATCTATATGGCATATTAAATCAGAGACTTTTGTATGGTATGGTGTGTCCAGTAGGAAAATAAATGGGCTAGACAATCAAGGGGGTAAGCAGGAGTGGCGTCACTTACTATTATTCCCAATGACCCACTGAGTGAATTTCAGATCCACACAACTACAATTTTAGGCTCTTCAGGGACAGAATGCCTGGTCCACACAGACACTCTCTCCCTGGAGAACACAATAATGGGCAGGTTGAACAGCCTTTGGCTTTTGCCTGACATCTTGAACGCCAGTTAGTACTCTCAGAAAACCTTTGTACTCTTAACCCCCTCTCGGTGTTTGATTCCCAGAGAATCTATCCTGCAATACTTAACCCATCCACATTTTGTGGCTGTCGAAAGCAGTGGCTTTATCTAGGAGTCTTCTAACTCATTGGTCTTTTAAAACTTTTATTTATATGATATTAAGCACAATTTTTTAATCAAAATCCAATATTCTATAAACAAACAACAGAGGATCTATTCTTGCATATTTGTGTAAATGCCTTCTATGACATACACATGGTGGTAGTTTGATGGTATAAAAAGAGAAATGAGTCTAATATTTTATATTATAGTATTTGAAAGATCATCTTAGTGATGAATGAAACTGCATGTAACAGGCAGTCAGTAAAAATATGTAGAGTGAAAATAAATATTGATAATATAATTTTGACTTACCTTCTCTATAAACATTAAAGACTCAATTATGATTCTGCAGTAACTACTATCTCAACAACGTACAAAATCTGTCACAAAGCCACAATTATGCCATGATCATTTATGCCTTAATGTTGAATTAAAAAAAGTTACTCTAACCGTATTAAAACAAAAAAGGATAGTAATATTTCTCTTACTATAATAAGAAAAAAGGTGACTTGTCATAACAAGATGAATATTGTACCAAGGATAATATGTGTGAACTCTTCTAACACATATATAAAATTCACACTTAGTCTATGTAATTATTAAGTGCTATTTGCTCTAATTATTATTGTTTTTCATTCATATTCCTGAATTTCTCTTTAGTGCTTTGTTTACATTTGAATTCTCAAATTAAGTTGTGTTTATAATAAATGTATACCAACCTAATACTATAAAGTTAAAGACTTTGACACATTATATTCCATTATCTGGTTTTGGGAAAAAAAGTTTATATATATATATATGTATATTTCATGTATGTATATATGTATATTATATATATTTATATATGTGTGTGTGTATGTATGTGTGCATTTCTAAAGAAACTATTTGGAAAATCTACATCATATTTGTTTTTCAATTTTAAAAATACTTTACTTTTAAAGGTTGACTTCTTTTGATGATCCTTTATGACAGCCTTTTATTACTCTCCAGAATTTACAGCTTGTCTCACACTGCTCACTAGAAGCTGAACTTTCAGTAATGCCAGTTCACTCTTATTTGAAATATTGGTAGTTGTGATCTTTGTTTGTCAAAATACTGTTTTAAAATATGACAGTCATTATATCATCCACATTTCTTAAGTCTGTTGGTGGCTTTGATTTAAAGACTAGATTATTTGTTTGACCAGTGATTTATGAGCAAATTGAATTCAAGTTCATATACACAGAAAGCCTTGTGGCACTAAATAATTATCAAGAGACTTTTCCATTTGATGTATGTACTCAAAATTAGGGGAAGATAATTTTCTGCAACTTAAACGTGGAACTCAAAAATGCCTGTCAAGATAAAATGGAAACTTATCATCCATTTGCTTATATATTTTTAAGAAGAACAAGGCAATTAATTTAGACTTTTTCTCCCTCAAATTACAATGAAGGTCTGATGCAAGACTAAAATGCATCCTAGAATCAGCAACGTTATTACCTTTAGAGACGATATCTTTGAACATAGAGCTTTATGGACATCAAAAATTCTGGGAAAATGTACATTTAAACATATGTCTTTGATTTTAAAAAGTATTATGCAGTAGCTACAAAGTAATATTTCCTAAACGCACAGTATTAAAGTATCATGCTATGGCAGTAGTTTGAGAACTCTATATGTTAATCGATGTCGCCAAGTATGCACATGGCCATGTATCTTGTTTGTCTTTGTTCAAAAAATTTCCATAAAATTGCTCTTATTTCTCATTCTCTAGAATGTGTGTTGAAATATGAATGTACTGTACTTGCACATGTCACTTGATGCATTTGCAAAGTATTATCTCTCAGAGAATTGAGTGAAATATTCTAACACAACAAGATTTGTTGGTATTTTTATTCATTGAGACAAGAAATACAAATCGTCTGAGGAAGACTCATTTTAGCCTTTACTAAATCACTGCCACAGTGTTGAACATCAGTGAAAATGGTTTAAGCTGCCTCTGATGTACTGGTTTCCTGTGATGTTCAGCTCCCATCACCTGTGACCTGATAAGATCTCATCGGCAGTCCATAATCTCCGGTTTGGGCAAGACTTTTAATCTATGCAGTGCATAGTGACTTCTCCATCTTCAGGCCTGACATGTTTCACTATGGCACCATGAAAATCAGTTTATTTATGTTGAATGCATGGCATCTGACAGCACTTCCCCACTATATAAGTGCCTAACAGTTTATCAAATGTCAAGTTTGAAGTTATGTCAATAATCCCTGTCTGTGCCTGATGCTTCTGGAACTGTGAATGACCTGATCTTTTAAAATATCATCTTGTATACTGCTATTAAACAGTAGTACTTTTAGCTTTTTACTTTTAAATAAAAATCTATGCCTCTTGACTGCAGCTGCCTATCCTTTGGAAATGGCATTTTCTCAATTACTGTAGTAATTCTCAATATAAAATATACATCTAGATAATACACAAAATTTGTTGGATTAAATATGAGTTTTAATTCTTCACATTTTAAAAAATCCCTCAGACATCTGGTTTAGCAAGATCTAAGGAAAAAAAAACATTTTGCTGTCTATCATTTGCCATCTTTGTGATTGTGCAGAGTTTAAAATTTAGTTTGATTGCATAGGACTTTTTTATCACTCAACTTCTTATTCAAAAAGAAAAAAGAAAAACAAAGAATTAGAGAAGGGACACGTAGCAAAGAACGAAATGAAAGGAAAGACTTATTTATTATTGTCTTTATGTGATATTACTCAAATTGGCTAGATTTGGCTTTGACACAGAGCAATAAAACCGTGATGGTAGTTCAGCACAGCTACAAACACCAGCTTCAATTCCTGAGTGACAATTCTCCAACCCAAAAGGAAAATGGAGAATACAAGAGTGATTCCAGTAGGTTATGCAACATGTCAACTGTAATAGGACATAAGACAGCAATATCTCAGTGATGTTCTGAATGACCCACTTATTCTTCTTAGTACTGATACCTAGCTCTGATCAAATGGTATTTATTATGGATGTTATGATTAGATGGAATTGCTTAAATGGGAACACTCTCACCAGAAATGCATATGAATAGAGAAACCAGCCATGAAATACTTGTTACGTATTTTTACATCATTTATTTGGATTCCAAATACAAGAGTTCCTCTTTGAAGCAGCATTACCTTAAGCCAAAGCAGATTTCTAGAGGGATCTCCTCCCGTTCCAGGAAATTTGGCTTACTGTGGTTGAGAGAGCCCATGGGCCCAAGGTTCTGCTTGTGATAACAGGCAAGGGTAGTTGTGCATTCTGGCTGATGGTAATGATTGAAATGTCACCAAGCGTAAAGTAAAGGCCTTGTACTGCCAAGAAGATCTGATGTAAAGAATGACACCAAAGAGAGTGATGCCTTGGTGTCGTCTGTTACTCAGATTAAGAAATGAAGTGAAGATATCTGTGCCATAAACCAAACTTGTGTAAATATGCACTTCAGCCACAGCGAAAGAAAACCACAGTCCCATGTATTAAGCTTGCTCACTCTGACATAATAGCTCTGGATTGGCTTTGTTGCCTCAGCATTCCTGGCTAGTAGAGAGGTATCTGACTGACCAGGAAAATTGATCCAGGGAGGGCTATACTGTTGCTCCCTTGTCTCTGGAGGCAGCCATGGTCATCCTATGGTGACATGAAGGTTTGGCATGCTATTAGTCTCCCCTTTGTTCTCTTTCACTTTCTCAAGGGCCTATGACTCTTTAAAGTGGTAGACAATGTTCGATTCTAACAGCCAGTTGAGATTTGAGAACAAACGCACGTTCTTTAGTATAATTATGTGTGCTCATATTGCCACTTAGTACCGCAGCGATGTTCACCAGCTCTAGCTGTGCTTAACTCTGAGAGGTTTACCTGCCCATCACTTTCCCTACATACCCTACACACCTCTGTTCCAACCCAGTGACGTTTGTCCAAAAAAGTAGATATATTTCCCTGATTTCTCTGGATGTGTCAACTGGAATAGTCATTTCGCCTTGCCTTTTCTCCAGAGTTTTTTTCTAAAGCAAAATAGTGAAACGGGTAGAACTAACCTGGAGTGAGGGCTGTGGAAACAACTCGACTCACGCCTACCAGTTTTCAACTTAGCCATATACTTGCTTAGTGGACCTATGCCATTCCCGCCGTGGTAGCATATTTCAGACCCCGACGAATTCCAGGTGTGAAATAAGAGAATACTTGTTAGTATACATATCCAAGGATTATTTTCTCATATAAATGTTTTATTTATCTTCTCCCCAGAAACTTCCCTTAAAAGTAGAGGGAGGAATAGTATTAAGTGTTGAAGACAGCATGTATTTTGTTGTAAAGCTTTTCTCTTCTCTGCTTTTTTTTTTTTCCAATTCTGTTTCTATAGGGATTTTATCATATATTTTTACTCACCTTTTAAAAGAAATGCAATGAATCTCTGTTATTCATGAACAACCTAATAGATGATTTAATCTAACATTTGATACCACTGGATAATGGTCTTTAAGAAACATTCCAGCTTTCTCTACCCAAACTCCGTCTTTCTTGCAGTCGCTTCCAGAAGTCTGAAGAAGCAGTTAAGCTCAGAACATCAGGGAATGAGGCCAATTTGGTATCCTATGCAAATTAAGTTATATCTGTCACACATTTATTTTGTAACGACTTCTCCACTGCACTGCCTTCCCTTTCGATCTGTAATGTACTCTATGCTCTCCTCTACTTTATAACTTGCATTTTCCCCCCAAGCAAAAGCTCATTTCCTACCTTCTCTTTCTATTTAAGATTCTTGAAAGGATCAGGGTATGTTCAGTATCTCCACTTCCCATTTTCACATTTCCTATTCTCTCAACCCAGGGTAACCTGGTTGTCAACTCAACCATATTAATTACATTAAAGTCACTAACATTATCCTAAATTTCTATTTTTTTTAATCTCGCCACCACAAACTACTTTTTAAAATGTACTTAGTGGACATCCATTTTTTTTCTCAATCCTCTTCCCCTGATCTTTCATCCCATGAATTAAATGCTGAAGAGCCCTATTATTACGTTTTTACCTATTTCTCCTTTTTTATGTTATTCTTTGGTCATCTAATTTTCCCTAAAATATGCATTTTTTTTCATTATTTTCCTACCAAATTTGAAAATGAAGAGGACTTTCTGTGCCACAACCCAGGCTTGAAACCTGGGAACCATTCTTGATAATTTTCCCTCTGTTCTTCAAAATTAATCAATCCTATGTTCATATTTATCTTACTTTGTAAATACCACATGTATACTTCTTCTTGAAGCACAATAGGAACTCCTTTAGTACAGAGATTTATTATTTCTCATTCTCTATTCTATTGTTATAGCCTCCTAATTAGTATTCCAAGTTCCTATAGTGTTTTTCCTCAAACCATTGTCTATATAAAAGCTATGTTTTTGTGACCTCAACAGCACTGTAGCAATACTCAAATTGTGCTTAAAAAATATCTTGCATTGCATCAGAATGACCTAAAGTGTATTTTAATAAAGCACACAGTTCGGCCCCAGTTAAAAATCTCTGGAGGGGCATACTGAAAATTTGGATTTTAAAAAATGCACACTACAGATTAATACCTAAGTAATGTTATTACTTTCTCCACTTTAAGGCAATTGTCTTATAGAGTGATACATCCTCCATGATCTGTACACTCTGTTCATTGAACTGTAGAGAAAGTAAAATATTAGAATATTAATTCATATTGATATTTTATATATAAGAATGGCAATATAGGCTGGGCGTGGTGGCTCATGTCTGTAATACCAGCACTTTGGGAGGCCGAAGTGGGTGGATCATGAGATCAGGAGTTCGAGAACAGCCTGACCAACATGGTGAAACCCCATCTTTACTAAAAATACAAAAATTAGCCTAGTGTGGTGGTGCGCACCTGTAATCCCAGCTACTCAGGAGGCTGAGGCAGGAGAATCACTTGAACCTGGGAGGCAGAGGTTGCAGTGAGCTGAGATGGTGCCACTGCACTCCAGCCTGGACAACAGAGTGAGACTCTGTCTCAAAATAAATAAATAAATAAATAAATAATGACAATATAAATATTTATTGATATTTAACCCCATAATCAAAACAAACATCTACACTTGGCTTATTTCAGATGGGCACATATCATAGATAACACTGGTGGTGGCACTCTCACTCTAAATTTCCTTACCAGATTTCAAAAGATCAATAAAGAAGATAAGTGGGCCGGGTGTGGTGGTTCATGCCTGTAATCCCAGCGCTTTGGGAAGCCGAGGAGAGTGGATCACCTGAAGCCAGGAGTTGGAGACTAGCCTGGGCAACATGGTGAAATCCTGTCTCTACTAAAAATACGAAAATTAGCCAGACATGGTGGTGGGCACCTGTAATCCTAGCTATGCAGGAGGCTGAGACAGAAGAATCACTTGAGCCAGGGAGGTGGAGGGAGGTTGTAGTGAGCCTAGATCATGCCATGCCATTGGACTCCAGCCTGGGCAATAAGAGCAAATAAGAGCAAAACTCCATCTCCAAAAAAAAAAAAAAAAAAAAAAGATGTATGAATTGCATTTTCAAACTTAGCCCAACTATTTCATCACAAAATAGTCAAATGACCGAATAATCTTGATTACACAAGAATGGCAAATTAAAGATCAATAATGTGAGTGCAATTGGATGTAAATTGTTTTAAAATTAGTTATTTCTCAACATATTATAACATAAAGATAATACCAATGTAAGAAGACCTGAAAGAAAGCCTGCCAAAACATTAAATATTACAAAAAAAAAACTCTCTTTAAATGTAGATTTAAATATTTTTCATTGTTGGCCAGGCGCGGTGGCTCACGCTTGTAATCCCAGCACTTTGGGAGGTGGAGGCAGGCGGATCACGAGGTCAGGAGATCGAGACCATCCTGGCTAACACAGTGAAACCCCATCTCTACTAAAAATACAAAAAAAGAAAATTAGCCGGGCCCGGTGGCGGGCGCCTGTTAGTCCCAGCTACTCGGGAGGCTGAGGCAGGAGAATGGCGTGACCCCTGGAGACAGAGCTTGCAGTGAGCCGAGATAGCGCCACTGCACTCCAGCCTGGGGACAGAGCGAGACTCCGTCTCAAAAAAAAAAAAATATTTTTCATTGTAAAGGGTGAACATTGTTAAGTGCATACATAGCATTCCTTAAGGTCTAAGTTGATGTTGATATGACGGGATCATGCTGTGCATGCCCATTATAAACCAAATGTCTAAAACACAAAAACATTTTAGAATAAAAAAGGTTTTGTAAAGAAATACATTACATAATAGATTTATCTAATCCCATTTTGTCTTTATATTTTTATTCTAAGTTGTTAATCGCTTTTGAAATAAACACCATCTTCACCTTGTATTAGCAGAGCCATGCCTGCAGTTATTAATAAATAATAGAGTGATACTGGGTGTGTGTGTTCAAAGTTTTATTGATATTAACATGTATTGAAAATATTTGCAGACCATTGCTTTAGTTTTGTGACATTAAAAACCCTCTTAGTTTGATTTCTTAAACTGAACTAACCTCAATTTACTTTTGATGACGAAGTTAACTTATTATAAATACTTTTTGATCCACTTTCTTATAGAGATTGAGTCAGGCATGAGTTCTTTTGAATTTTAATTTAAAAATGTCAACAATATGATCACTTTCTAAATCAAGGTGTTCCATTTTTAATTAACAATATTAAAAAACTTTATTTTTTTCTGGTTACCATAAATTCTCCAATGAGAGGAATAATGTTAAAAACTTTATAAAGGCCTACACCTCCAGTTCATTGAGATTCAGGACAATTCACTCTTTGATTAAGTATAGATAAGCCTGACACCTATACAGAATCACATTAATTATCATCTAGCAGGAGAAGTCACTTTTACTAAACTGAAGTTTGCATGATACCATCAGCCTGTGTTAAATGACATTAAAAGAAACATGTGATTTTGGTGACTCCAGGGATATTTTTGAGAATATTGTCCATTGCTATTCACAGTCTGCTCTGCTAAGGTCCATAGGCAACATTTCTCTCTGGTATCAGTATTAGGAATAGTGGTGTTTGTTTTGAAACACCTTCCTTACACTTCCTTACAGTTTATTTTGAAACAACTTCCTTACACTTCCTTACAGTTTGTTTTGAAACACCACTATTTGTTTCGAAACATCATCAGTTGAATTAACTTCATTCAATTCAAATATACTTTTTATTACATATGGTTCCCAACTTACAATGGTTCTATCTAAACAATTTTTTGACTTTCTGCTGATGTGAAAGTGATACATATTCAGTAGAACCATACATCAAGTTTTCATACAACCATTCTGTTTTTCACCTTTAGAACAGTAGTCAATGAATTACATGAGACACTCAACACTTTATTATAAAATAGGCTTTGTGTTACATGATTTTACCCAACTATATGCGAATATAAGTTTTCTGAGCACTTTTTGAGGTACACTAGGCTAAGCTATGATGGTGAGTAGGTTAGGCCTATTAATTGCATTTTCAATTTCTGATTGATTTATCAACACAACCCTATCTTAAGCTGAGGAGCAACTGAATATAGTTATGACTATAAAAGACAAGATACATAGTTACAATGTCATCCAGAGAAAAACAATAAAATGAAATTAGTAATAACAAATAGTTGTATGTGATGCAAAAAAAAAAGAAGGAACAGAATACAGGAGAAGATTTTTGTTTCTTGTTTTTAGTTGTTGAGGTATGTCTAGTTACAAATGGAGACAGGAAAAGGGTTTCTGAAAGTTGACAATAAGCATACAAATGACCCAAGTTTCCATAGGGGAAAAAAGTTGACAATAAGCAGAGAAACAGAACTAACGATTTTATTTTTTTAAAAAAACCTTAAATTATTAAGAAACATATTTCTGACAGAGAAAATAACATAAGAGAAGGCCCTTCTCTGAAATTAAGATAATTGAAGGGATGTAATTTGTATTTTAAGCATTAAAAGAGAAAGAGAGTAGTTGAATCTAAATTTGAGTAAATTAGCAGAAACTAGAATGCAATGGATTTGTAGTTTTTTCCTCATAGGTAATATTTATTTGCAGTTCAGTGTAAAGCTATTGAAGACTTCTAAGCAGAAACTATCATAATATTTAATTTATTGTTATAGCAATAATATGTTCCATTATAGGGAAAAGAATGAAAGAAAATATATACTTGCCATAGAAAAAACAGTAAACAAGTTATTATAGTAATCAGATATTTATTTCTGCATAAAAAAATCACTACAAACTTATATGATTCAACTATTATTTTGCAGTTTTCATGAGTCCAGTCCTGCTATGTCTTACAGGTGATGTCTGCACAGGGTCTCACAAGTGAAAACTAAAGTGAGAACTGAAAGTAAAATCCTGTGCCCTCCAACAGACCAAATGCAGCCCTTCATGGACAAGGGGATACCAGAGAGAGTTTAAAAACTGAGCTCCCAGCCACGACTAGATGGAAGGTCTACCATACCTTGTTATACCCTCTTCCTTCTGCAGTTGAGGCACAAGTGAGCAGCATTAATGTTAGAATACAGAGCATAAGACTGACAGAACAGACACTTTATGAAAGTAAAATTCCAAATTATGAATAAGAGCTAAAGCCATGCCAGGCAAGGGTTAAGTCACGCACCCATACACTCCAAGAATAAACCATATTCTGACTGCCACAAGGTTTCTCTTTTTCTCTAGCATCTAAACAAGTCCCGGCCCTAAGATAAACTACCTTAAAACAATTGCAGCTCACCCACGGCCAGGCCTGTTGACTAACTGACCACTCCCCTTGGCCCTGCCTGAGTTCCAAATGTCATAACTACAACTTTGATTTAACAAGAGGCTGATTTCAGTAACTTTCTCCTGAGAAGAGACCTCCAGCCACGGAATGATTCTGGCTGAAGAATCATGCATGTTACATACAACCCATGTTCATTTTGGGGTGAACACTTAACATTTAAATGTATTACAGTTTATTTACAGTTCCTTATAGTTCATGAAGCAGGTACACATGTGAAGGCATAGAAGGCACATGGAGGCACTGAATGCTTTCATGGTAATGGGAACTGTAAGGAAACTGTAATACATTTAATGTTAAGTCTCCAGCCCAAAGCGGACATGGCTTGTATGTAACATGCACATTTATTCAGTACACATGTGTTAGGACCCCCTTCACGAATATTCACAGCTCCTCCTATAACCTGTTAAATATGTATACTTGGCCAACCCATTCAGCATAAATCCCTATTCCACCCTCCCTACCTTCCACGTGCCTGCCTTTGCGTTTCAGCCAGAGGCTGTGCTTCCCAGCCTGTCAGAATGGCTCCCTTGGCAGGATGAGGTGGCTCATGCTTGTAATCCCAGCAATTTGGGAGGCTGAGGGGGGTGAATCACCTGAGGTGAGGAGTTTAAGACCAGCCTGGCCAACATGGCAAAACCCCGTCTCTACTAAAAATATAAAAATTAGCTGGGCATGGTGGCAGGCACCTGTAGTCCCAGTTACTCAGGAGGCTGAGGCACGAGAATGGCTTGAACCCCGGAGGCAGAGGTTGCAGTGAGCCAAGATTGCACCACTGCACTCCAGCCTGGCGGGGATAGAGTAAGACTCCATCTCAAAAAAAAAAAAAAAAAGAATGGCCCCCTTGTAGGCTGTCATCTTTTATAAGGAATAATTCTCTTCTTAAAATTTATGAAGATATCCAAGTTTTTTGTTAACACAGACAGAAATAAAGCTGACAGCCATGGCTGGGGTCTTATCTGAGGCTTGTGTTATTCTCCCAATCTCATATATTTATTAGCATAATCAGTTGCTTTATTTTTGAAGCTGTAGAAGTTAGGGCAGTTTTCTTTTTCAAAGACAACATGAAAGAGAGGCACTGACTTCTAGAACCCCTTTTATGAGCCCAACTGATTTGTCCAAGCCTACCCAAAATAATCATCTTTAGATAAACTCAAAGTAAACTGAAAAGGGCCTTAATTCCATCTGCAAAATCCCTTCACCTTTTCCATATAATAGAACCTAACTTTGGAAATGATATCCCATCATAGTCAACAGTTCGACCCGCATTCAGGAGGAAGTGATTATACAAGGCATGTACACCAGGGAGCTCAACTCTGGGGGAATTCTGAGAATTCTACCTACTACTATCCACCTGCAATTTACTTCTTTCCCACATGCAAACTATGTTTACTCTCTCCCAAGACTCTCAAAAGTTGCATATCATTATAGCAACGGCTCAATTTCCAGAATCTCATCATCTAAATCTACATCTCATCAACTCAAAGTTTAAAATGTCATCATCTAAATGAGATGTGAATGAGTCCCCTAGGAGTAATCATACTGTATCATCTGGATTTATACAGATCCTGGGGCAGGGCATTTCTCTCTCTCTCCCCACCAGCCCCCCATTAAAAAGACAAATTATTGGCTTTTAACACTCCAAACAATGAAGAGAAAGGCAAGGGATAGCAGATGTAGATTGTAGATATTTGTATTAGTCTGTTTGCATTGCTATGAAAGAATACCTGAGGCTCAATAGTTTATAAGGAAAAGAGATTTATTTGGCCCATGGTTCTGCACACTGCATAGGAAGCATGGCTCCAGTATCTGCTTCCGGTGAGGGCTTCAGAAAGCTTCCAATCATGGGGGGAAGGACAGAGTGGGTTGGTATGTCACATCGTGAGAGAGGAAACGAGAGAGGGAGGGGTGACGCCATGCTCTTTTAAACAAGCATCTCTCACACGGACTTATAGGCTGAGAACTCACTCATTACTGTGGGGAGGGCACCACACCATTCATGAGGAGTCTACCCTCATGACCTAAACACCTCTCCCTAGGCCCCACCTTCTACACTGGGGATCACATCTCAACATGAGATATGGAGGGGACAAATATCTGAACTATATCAATATTCCATTTCAGAAGGAGAGTAAATAAAAAGTAAAAAGGAGTCATTGGCCATCATAGTCTGAAACATAGTAGACAAGTGCAGCATTTCCCTTAATTAGGTTTCAAAGCCTAGGAATAACTCTGACTCTTCGCGGAGTTGTGTGGGCTCTTGTTTCTGTCTTCTGAATCATCCTTCCTTTTTCATGGAGGGTAGTATACGTTTGCCACTGAGTAGTTTTAAGAGCCTTCTTCCTGCCAGTAGAATTTCTGAGGGCCCAAAACCTCCTACCATTTTGTACTCTCTCAGTCCATTTCAATCAGGCTGGCAGTGTTTCTGCTGAAATGAATTTTTCAAAATCTTTGTGGGTCTTGTGGGGATTTCATAGAATTTTCCTCCATTAGACAAAAGCCACATTCACAGATCTTTCTTGCGATAATTCTGCCTCTATCTTAGGCTTCTGCTGAAGTGGCTGAAGGGACAATACTCTCAAGCTTTCTAGAGGCCCTCTGGTTTAAGTAAAAAGAAATGTGAGGCATGTTCCCACTGTCTTGAAAAGGTCCTTTCCGTGGCTGACTACTTTGATCTTTTGATCAATCTGAAATTTTAATGAAAGGTTGTAGTCATACATTCAGTCTTTATACTAGTTTTGGCAGACATTTCTGATACTTAACATTTTTGTCATCTGGAGAGGCAGAGAACTTACAAAATTATCTAGCCTGGTTCCTTTTTGTTTAACAGTTCTTCCTTTCATTTATCTCTTTCCTCTCCTATTTTGCTATAAACAGCACGAAGACAGGGGGTACATACTTTAACATTTTACTCAGAAATCTCGCTAGCTGTAGCCAGGTTCTTTCTTTACAAATCCTGCTTTCTGTATAACTGCAGGTCACAATTTCACTAAGCTTTCTGCCACTACTTAACAAGTAACCTCCTTCCTCTGGTTTCCAATAACAAGTTCCTCACTTCCTTCTGAGCCTGCACTGGGGTAACATCTTTAGAGTGCAGATTATCACTAGCAGTCTGATGAAGATTCAGGCCTTATCTCAGTGATTTAGGCTTTCTCTACTATGCTCCTCAGAATTTTTCTCCACTCACTTCTCAGTTCCAAAACTTCCCCACCATTTTATATCTCCATTGTACCTGCAGCCCACTTTCAAGTACCAAAACCTGATTAACATAATGCCATAAATTCAACAGCTTAAAACAGTATACAGCTGACCCTTGAACAATGCCAACTTGAACTGTGTTGATTGACTGACGTGGATTTTTTTCGATCAATATATTGGAAAACTTTGTGCAGACTTGTGACAAGATGAAAAACTCACAGATGAACCTTGTAGCCTAAAACTATTGAAATAATTAAGAAAAAGTTAGTTATGTTATAAATACATGAAATATGTAGATCCTTGTCTATCCTAGTCTATTTTATCACTTACCACTGTAGAATATGCAAAAATCTACTGTACAAGGTTAAACTTCATCAAAACTTACACCCAAAAATACTTACAGACTATACACGGTGCCATTCCCAGCCAAGAGAAATATAAACAAATATAAGGAGGCAGAATTAAATCATCACTGCACATAATTAACTCTACTATATACTACCATAATAATTTCAAAGCCACCTCCTGTTGCTATTGTGGTGAGCTTAAGTGTTGCAAGCATCCGCTAAAAACGCTGTGTGACGTTAATCATCTCTGCAAGAGCAGTGCATCTCTCCAGTAAATTGCATAGGGCAGTAAAAAGTGATTTCTTAAGGTTCCTATGTGTTTTTCAGTGTGTTCAGAGCACTGCTGTAAACCTTGAATAACACTATGAGATGCATATGAAGGGCCACTTGTGATGTTGGAAGTGCTCCTAAAAAGTAGATGAGAGGCATAACCTTAGAAGAAAAAGCTAAATTGCTTGATATCTACCATAGATTGAGGTCTGCAGTTGCGGGTGCCACCATTTCAGATGGACCATTCATTGTGTAAACAGGCAGTCTAAACTTAAATCATTCACAAGTACCATAGAGTGCTATAAATGTATTTTCTCTTATGATTTTCTTAAAAACATTTTCTTTTTTAGCTTACTAAATTGTGAAAATACAGTATACAATACATATAAAACAGAAAATAGTTGTTAATTGACTACGTTATTTTAAGGCGTCTGGTCAATGATAGGCTATTAATTGTTAAGTTTCCAGAGAGTCAAAAATTATTCCTAAATGTTCAGCTGCACAGGTGGTTAGCATCCTAACCCCTGTGTTGCTCAAGAGTCAACTGTATGTTTATTACCTCCCAATATTCATGGATTAGGACACTGAACACAGCTTAATTGTGTTGTCTGTTCAAGGTCATATGTGTACAGCCACGGTGTTGATCTCATCTGGAACTTAAGGTCCTTTTCCTAGCTCACTGGTTGCAGGCAAAATTGAGTTCTTCATGTTTGTAGGACTGAGGACTTCAGCTCCTAGAAGTTGTCCATCAATCTCTGTCACATCGCCAACTTCATACCATGGCAGTTTACATCTTCAAGACTGAGGAGAGCTTCTTTCCTACTTCTAGAGACTCTTTTAAAGGGCCCATATGATTAAATTAGATCCACCGAGAAAACTCTGCCTTTTAATTAACTTAAAATCAGTTAATCAGGGTCTTTAATTATATCTACAAAATTCTTTTAGCATTGAATTATGATGTAATCTAATAGTGGTAATGATAGCCCATCACACATAGATATAGATTTAGATATTGATTAGATATAGATATATACACACATATGTGTGTATATGTGTGTATATATATAATGCATATATGTATATACACATACAATATATTACATATATATATATATATATATATATATATATATATGTTTGTGTGTGTGAATGTCATGGCCACACCAAAGAGAAGGCTGTTATAAGCTGTGAATACTCCATGCTTTTACTTCAGTTGTGATATCATTATACATATCAAAATCTGGGGCTTGTATAAGTGGTGAGACTCTTGGGGATGATCTTAAAATTCTGCCTACCACACAAGGTATAGAGTTGGTACCATTAACTAAAATAATGACAAAAATGGGAAGAGAAGTATATTTTTAAATGATATATTTTGGAGATAGACATGACAGAATTCACTGTATGGATGGGACATGAGACGTGAAAGAGAAAGAAAAATCAAAGATAATGACTGGGTAACACTACCACACACGTCACTTGGATTATAGCGTGGTAACTAAAATTAAAAAGTCTAAATTTCTTTATAGCTTATAGATGCAATTACATTATTTAAAATAGATGAGTGTACATTTTTACACAAAGTGACAGAACACTTGAAACAAATGTTTTATTTGCTATCTGGAAAGCAGGTATGCCATCCTAACATGCATTGTTTTCTTTTTTGTGGTTGAAATACCACCACTCCATTGCATTTTCATGCCCTTATTTTTTGCTGTTATTCTGGATTTCTCTAAATTTTAATATTATTTTAATAGTACCTATCTCTTTTCATGTAATTCATCCGTGTAGGATAACTTTATGTTTAGATCAAAGCAGTATATAAATGAATGTATATACACATGCTCATATAAACATTTAAGCATGTCTTTGAATGTTTTTATAATCTGCCACTTCCTCGCCTCACCCCTTCATTTTCCAAAATCATTTATTACACTATAATAATTCTGAGCTCCAGTCATATAAAAACATAAACAGCTCAGAAGCCCACCATGAAATTTTGGTTCTTGTGCTTTATTACATAGTATTTCTTCTGTCTGTAAAATGTTTGCTCCCTTCTCCCATCTTGAAAATTTCTCTTCATTATTCAGGACGTAGGTCAATTACTACCTTTTAGCAGAGATTAGCTTGGTCACATTCAACTGTGAGAATTAATTCTTCTGTTCTAACACAGTATTTTATTGAAACCTTTGAACATGGACAAACTTCATTATATTTTATTTATATTTGCAAGAGTTTTTTCCTTAGCTAGATTATAAACCCTTAAAGTCTACGTGTCACTTCTTATTCTTCATGTTTTCAGAATTTAACACTTAATCTAAATAGTACCAACTCTTAAATACTACCAGCAACGTAAATATTTGTGTTTTATCTCTCCTATGTTCAGACGAAACATAACAGCCAATATGAATTGGATAATAGATCCTCAATAACATTTATTTTAAATGAATGCATGGAAACAGAAATCATATTTAGTCTCCTCATTTACGAAAATAACCTGAAAATATCAGGAAAATGTAGTAATTATTGATTTAACACCATAGTTACTCTTAATGCAGCAGATGTATAAACATATAAGCTAATGATAAACTGAATATTCAGATTTCCCTAAAATTTTTATTTTTTTATAGCTGAGTAAAGGAAAGTAAAACTATTTAAATCAGTACTTCCCAAACCCATTTGAATATTAGAATTATTTAGAGAATTAAAAAATATAATTCTATTAAAATATAATAATATATATACATATCAATCATATATAAATTTTAAAATGTTAAAAATTCTGTCTCTTGAAAAATTTTTTTAAGTTGGGATAGGACCCAGGTAGCTATAGTTTTTTTTCTTGTCTTGTATAGTTTTCTTTACATTTATCAATATTATTTTAATTTGACAGGCTATAATTTTATTTATTTATGGGGTACTATGTGATGTTTTGATGATGTATACAATGTGAAATGATTAAATCCAGCTAATTAACAAATCTACCACCTAAATTTTTGTGGTAAGACATTTGAAACTTTCTGAGAAATTTTGAAATATACAATACCTTATTATTAACTATCATCACCCTTTCAAAAACATATTCCTCCTGTCTATGGGGTAATGTGGACTGAATAAGGAGATGTTGGTCTTTGGCTCTTCAAAGTTTTGTAGATTAGTACTACTCATCATCTCCCATTCTTTGCAATGTTCATTACCAGGTGTATAAAAGGATACAGAGATTCTGCTAGAAGTTAAATCACAATCAACAATGTCTGTGAAGAGACTGTTTAGTTCAGTGAACAATGTTTTTCATTGAAAACTTTCTCACTGAAATAACATTTCAACTACTTCTAAAGTAGGTGATTGTCATGATGTGATTTATTGATGTAAATTGTTATTTTATTGTTGTTTTGACATAGGCATGAAAAAGAAAAAACAAAGTTTATCACTAAAACCTGGATAAGCAATCTCTTCCAGGAACAATACTCTTTTCAAAATAATCTTTATTTAGGTCACTTAGTTCATTAATTTTGAAAATTAATATTGTCCTCTTTCTTCCTACAATAGGATTGCTTTGTCTACAACTTTTTACATTATGTTCCATAATGTTTCCACGATAATAGTTCTCTTACATTCTTTATATCCTTAAAAATATCAATGCTTTCCCTCCCCCATCACCCCACCCACAACAGGCCCTGGTGTGTGATGTTCCCCTTCCTGTGTCCAAGTGTTCTCATTGTTCAATTCCCTCAGTGGAGTCTTCGACATATATGGAGTAAACATAACATACCTAGCAATATAACACTATACTCATAGGCAGAGAGGGTGAAGATTATTTGTAGAAATGTAAAACATGGGCACAATTTTGAGTGCCTGCTCTATTACTTCTTTCTTTTTTTGTTCAGATTAGCAATGTCTTTCCTTAGATTATGTTCTCAATGATTTTTAATGTATCATGTTCTCCTGTGTATAAAAGAATGCTATATTCTTATACATTACTATTTTGTGATTATAGCCTTTGTAATATCATAATTATCCATGTTCATCATTTTCTCATCATGTTGACAAATGATAAAAAACTTTACTATTCATGTGCATACCTTTTCAAGGTTTTCTCCTACTTCTGAATTTCCCAGCATAAAAAATAAATCAGGCGTGCACATCTTTATCAGTAGGAAACAGAGCAATGTTACTTAGAGCATTTTCCCAATAGGTTTACTCTTTCATTACTGTGTAATTAACCCCACATTGAGAATTCTATTGTGAATTCTTTTGCAGCAGCAAATTAAACATTTGACTTGAATACTATTATGTTTCTGTGAAAGTGACTATCGTGTCATTGGGAAACAGACGAGCAATGTTATGAGTAATGAAGAGTTTTCAGTAAAGTTTTCAATGATGCTGGAAGATGTGCCCGAAGAGAAAATATTCTATATATTTCAAAGACCCCACCATAATTTCTGGCACGAAATCCATCAAAATCTAATAAAGTAGCTTAATTAGCATGATCATCTTATTAATAATTTACTGGTTGGCAAAGGCACTAATGGGATTATAATGCATCATTTTAAACATAAAAGAACATTATTGTGATGCTCATCAAGGTGAGCACTATAGAAGTAAAATCTGCACTAAACAAATTTGGTATCTTTAAAATATAACTAGATAACCTGCCATTTCCTGATAAAGCACAGTCCTATAAGATAGCATATTTTCTTTCTAGGAATTCTGTAATTCATATCTAAAAATGATTTCAAGGTAACCATTCTGACACTTTGAAAAAAATATATATTTGTTCCTGATCAACAGGGCATATTTAAAATTTTTCCGTAAAATGGCCTGGTTTAGCAAATCAACAAGAAATTAGCAAAAATCACTATCAATATTTAATATTAAAATCCTCATCCACAGAAAATGAGATTTCCTAATGGACCTTAGAATATTTGTAATGTTCACTGTATATTCATAAAGCATTTTGTAGACAGACCGTATAAAGAAGTCAACGTAACAGGATAGAGCAGATGTCTATTCTAAATCCTCCTTAGAGTCACTGAGAGTCTAGAGTGACAGGTGATCTTTGATTCTAGCTGTCTAAAGGGATTGATAACAGAATACAGAGCCTGCAGTTCCCAGGTCACTAATTGAAATTTGATCCTGGTATATGCCTAGGGAAAAGTAGATTTGGGTAGGCTTCCGACTTTAATCATCTGCATTACAAAAGCCATTATTTTATGGATACGAGTGTCCTTCACATTCTAATATAATGCTGCCACAGCATGAAAAGACAGGAAAAACCCAGCCATCCACCTATACTGGCCTTTCACAAGACATGTATTTTAAATCTTGTTTGTTACTATGAATCTCCTCCAAACTGGCTGTAGTGCAGCGTGGCTCCAATTGGGCTGCACTGCCTACTAATTGACAGTCTTACTTTATGAACTAAAAACAAGAGAGTGTGCTTCCTTCCCAATTAAACATAATTCAATCCCTAGAGACATTGCCACATTGCTGATCCAGTGCTTAACAACAGTATTTTAAAGAGAAAGAAGAATGATCAAATTCAAGCAAAAGAATTCCTGGCAATTGAATCACTGGGGCTTCAGTGGTATTTTGATGATAAAGAGAAGTGGTCACTTCCGGGTTATCATTTGTCTGAAATTAAAGTCTGTATTCAATGTCTACACAGTTTTTTTCTTTTAATGACAGTTATTGTTTAGGAAAAAGACTAAAGTACTTGAAGCCCAACTAAGTGAACTGTGTGTTTGTTTGACAGAAAGATTTCGCACCATTAGTGAATCATTCACTAACACAGCTGCCTGTCGTATAAAAACAAATATAGACTATGCAATGTTGGTTTCTGAAAAAAGAACTCTACAATGAGTATAAGATCTGGATTAGACTTTACTACTTAGAAACTACTTAGGAAGAAATGTTTTCTTCCTCAGGAAAAGTTCATATATTGTTTAGCTATTAATAAATGTTTAAGGCATTTGCCCCCGAAATTTGATGAACCATTTTTATTAATAGAATCTTTCAAAACTTTCTAGCTCACTACTTTATAAATATTATGTCAAGTTAATTATTCAATATCTTAGCCTGGTGGTCTTGGTGGTTTCACAAAGACAAACGCATATGCTAAAATGCAGAGCCATCTATTAACGAGAACAAATCCCTTTGCAATAAATAACTTCAAGGCAAATAATGTGGCAAATCTTGACAAGAATAAAGTATATCAATAATGATTAGGTCTGCATTATTGAATTAATAGAATAGGTCAGAGGAAAATCAAAACCAAATTCAGTTTTGTGTGTGTTTTTCTCCTCCAATAAATGGTGAACTTCCTATGGCTGGGGACATAAATATTCTATGGCCTTAGTTTATCCCACTATATAATACTAGGCCCTTAATGAATGCTTACTGAATGTCTGGAAATATAATATTGAAATATCTTTAATTAGATGTGATGTTTGCATAATAAAAATAATCTGAACATTTAGTCCAAGTGTAAAAAATATTTTCAATTATTTAAAATCCACAATATTAAGTTCCTTTTAAAAAATAAATTACTACAGAGATCTTAAAATGATATGTTATACATTTCTTTCAACTGATTGGGGTTTAGTTGTACTCATCATTAATCTGCTGACATCTGAGCTAAACAATATTCTTAAAAGAAAATATATCATTTAAAGGTTAGTGGTTTAAATTTTTATTGTATTTCTATTTTGTTTGGCAACTATTTAATAACAAATTGTATTACCGTAATTATATAGTAAGTATGTAATTCTGTCCTAGATATTGAAAGTGCAATGCAGCAGACACAAACTCATGGCTGCTTCTGAAGGTGAAAGTCGGCTTCCTTTGCCCCGTTTGGATGGCTGGATTTAGGTACAGCTGCCTTCAAAAGCTGATATACTAAAACACAATTTTTGTAGAGACGTGAGGTACAAATACATTGAATTTCAGAAGTAGAAATCAGTGTGAGAGTTTCTCCTCTAGGATTTTTTTCCTAGTCCATTCCTAGAGAACTATATTGCTGTGAGACCATGGTCAGTAATAGGAGACAATTGGACAAGGAGAGCTGCTTACCATGCAGAAGGAAAGAATTCTTATTTCTCCACGTACCTCCACTGGGAAACCGGCACACAGGCAATTTTTCTCACTCTATTCAATCCACATCAAGGACACAAAAAGACTTTGGTACTTTTCTAAATAATACCTTTCCCGAATGTCTTGCTGCAAAATTTCTAATTGTCTGCCCAATATCTACTCTCTTTTTCTTCCTTACTAATAGCACCCCAGTTTGGTTTGGGATAGTAATGTGCCGAGCTAAAATATAATATGTTCTCGTCTACTTTGGAAGTAAGAGAGGCCAGGTGCCATCATTCTAGCTAAAGCTGTTTAAAGAGAAGTCACTGACTAAGGCTTTCAGGAAGGCTCCAAATGTGACTCAGCTGGTCACTCTTTCTGCCCTTGAATCTTCATTCTTTCTCTTTCTCTGATCATGGACATGGGGGATAGAGCTGTTGTCTCTTTCTTTCAACCACGAAAAATGGCCTAAAGCATCTCAGAAAAAGTTTGAGTTTCTGAACGTCAGGATCGCATTTTGTAAATTTATTTTTCAGAGTCACTGTTTGGGGGCTTTCTGTTGTATCTGACCAGTCCAAATTCCAACGTTTGGACAAAATTCATCAAATCCATCAACTGAGTTACATCTGTCCCACCATGACCTACTGCCAACCCTGAAGTTTTGAAAAGTCATGCGGGACTTTCTTCCTGCCATTTCCTTCCATTATACCTAAGCCCTGCCATTCACTGTTTCACTCTTTGTGTCACACCTTATTTTGTTTTATTATCCATTTAGCTGCAGTTATAAAGTCAAAAGCTGTTAATAGAAAAGTTGATGAAACAAAAAATTAGTTGTACAAAAAAGTGGGATTTAGAGAGGCAGGAAGAAACAACACAACAAATAATAATGAGATAAATACACTTTCTTCATTATGTTTCTTTTATACCAAATTAACATGAGAGTATGAGTCGAAGTTCTAGAACGACATAGTCTCAGCACTGAAATGTCAATGAATAACAATGGCTATAACAACAGCCCATTCAACAATAGCAAAGTAAGCTAGAGGTTTACACATACACTCATCCACTAACTCAAAAGAGTAATTTTAGCCTGGGAACAGGAAGGAATGAAATTTTTTGTTGTTGTTGTTTTCTATTTTTTGGTTTTTAAATTTATTAAAAGTCTCAGGGTGCAATAGCTCACACCTATAATCCTAGCAGTTTTGGAGGCTGAAGCAGGCAGAAGGCTTGAGCTCAGGAGTTCAAGAGCAGCCTGGGCAATGTGGTGAAAGCCCCTCTCTAACCAAAATATGAAAATTAGCCAGGCGTGCTGGTGCGCACCTGTGGTTCCAGCTACTTGAGGGGCTGAGGCGAGAGGATCACTTAAGCCTGGGAGGCAGAGCTTGCAGTGAGCTGAGATCACACTACTGCACTCCAGCTGGGGCAACAAAGCCAGACCCCATCTCAAAATAAATAAATAAATAAACATTTTAGGAAGTCACAAAAAGCTTGTGTGTGGGGAAAGAGTGACACAAAGTGTAACTTTGCGTATTAAAATTAAATTAGGGCTGGGCATGGTGGCTTACACCTGTAATCCTAGCATTTTGGGAGGCCAAGATGGGAGGATCATCTGAAGTCAGAAGTTCGAGACCAGCCTGGCCAACATGGCAAAACCCGTATCTACTGAAAATACAAAAATTAGCCTGGGATGGTGGCACATGCCTGTAGTCCCAGCTACATGGGAGGCTGAAGCAGGAGAACTGCTTGAACCCAGGAGGCAGAGGTTGCAGTGAACCGAGATTGTGCCACTGCACTCCAGCCTGGGCGACAGAAGGAGACTCCATCTCAAAAAAAAAAAAAAAAAAAGAAAAGTAAATCAGAATTTAGACCTATGATATTCTAAAGTAAGAAGACTGTAAACTTATTGTAGAAATGTTCTTATTCATTACACAGATTATTTCAGGAAACACAATACCATTAACTAATTTATTTAGGAGAGTAGATAATTGAAAACATTCTAATATGAAACATAGTATTTCAATACCACAGGAGGGAAAAGTTATAATGCAAGTCATTCTGAAAAGAGTTTCAACATTTTATACTTCTGGAGGTTATGTCATTTGAATAAAAATAAGTTTATAGGAGTGATAATCAGAAGACTGGACATAATTTTCTGGAGACTCAAATGAGACAGTATAATTTAAATGTGACAAGTTTTTAGAAATGAGGTTTTTGTCCTTATTCATGGAAAACTAAAATTTTAATGACTTAATATCTAATTTTAGGCATATCATTTGCAAACTCCAATCCATTATTTCTGTTTGCTCACTTGTGACTTCAGGAGAAGGTGAGTTTCAGTTCTTTATTTTCAAAGACTTTTAAACTGGCATAATAAAAAGAAAATAAAACGTGAAGAAAAATTTCTTGAGTTTTCAATTTCGAAGGAAATTTGAAAAGTCAAACAGCAATGAAGTCATTCTTTAGGCGGTGCACACAGGGCCACAACATAGAGCCACACAGTATGATTCCAAGAGCACCACTGACACAGACAACAATGGCAGCCTAGCAATCCACATCCTGTAACTTCATGGCTCTGGATTTGGAAAATCATTTGAGAGGCTTGATTTTATTTATTCCCTAAAAGGAAAAATACCAAAAAGGCAAAGTTCTTCAGAAACTATGTACTTCAGTCATACTAACTACTGGATGCCATTCTAGACATTGGACTTCTTTTTAAAAGTCATTTTCTTACATTGAAACATTTCTAAGACTTAAATGTTAGACCTAAAACCATAAAAACCCTAGAAGAAAACCTAGGCATTACCATTCAGGACATAGGCATGGGCAAGGACTTCATGTCTAAAACACCAAAAACAATGGCAACAAAAGCCAAAATTGACAAATGGGATCTAATTAAACTAAAGAGCTTCTGCACAGCAAAAGAAACTACCATCAGAGTGAACAGGCAACCTACAAAATGGGAGAAAATTTTCGCAACCTACTCATCTGACAAAGGGCTAATATCCAGAATCTACAATGAACTCAAACACATTGACAAGAAAAAAACAAACAACCCCATCAAAAAGTGGGCGAAGGACATGAACAGACACTTCTCAAAAGAAGACATTTATGCAGCCAAAAAACACATGAAAAAATGCTCACCATCACTGGCCATCAGAGAAATGCAAATCAAAACCACAATGAGATACCATCTCACACCAGTTAGAATGGCAATCATTCAAAAGTCAGGAAACAACAGGTGCTGGAGAGGATGTGGAAAAATAGGAACACTTTTACACTGTTGGTGGGACTGTAAACTAGTTCAACCATTCTGGAAGTCAGTGTGGCGATTCCTCAGGGATCTAGAACTAGAAATTCCATTCGACCCAGCCATCCCATTACTGGGTATATACCCAAAGGACTATAAATCATGCTGCTATAAAGACACATGCACACGTATGTTTATTGCAGCACTATTCACAATAGCAAAGACTTGGAACCAACCCAAATCTCCAACAATGATAGACTGGATTAAGAAAATGTGGCACATATACACCATGGAATACTATGCAGCCATAAAAAATGATGAGTTCATGTCCTTTGTAGGGACATGGATGAAATTGGAAATCATCATTCTCAGTAAACTATCGCAAGAACAAAAAACCAAACACCGCATATTCTCACTCATAGGTGGGAATTGAACAATGAGAACACATGGACACAGGAAGGGGAACATCACACTCTGGGGACTGTTGTGGGGTGGGGGGAGGGGGGAGGGATAGCATTGGGAGATATACCTAATGCTAGATGACGAGTTAGTGGGTGCAGCGCACCAGCATGGCACATGTATACATATGTAACTTACCTGCATGTTGCGCACATGTACCATAAAACCTAAAGTATAATAATAATAATAATAATAATAAAAAGAAAAAAAAAGCAACATTTCTAAAATGGGCTATAAATACATATTGCAAATTTTACAATATGACAAATGTAAACACTTTCCTTCCTTTCTCTCAATTTGGGAATAATCGAAATTTGACAGTCATAGTAGGATGGCTCTCTCTTACCGTAAACCAAAAGATGTATTATTTTACACAGAATTAGAAGAGAACCCAATTAGGGTAATACGAAGTGAAAGTTTACATAGATCGTAATCATGTAATCTATGTTCTAAGGTTTGTTTTCTGTTTATAAGTGGTAGAGTGAATCACCCTTGAATTTTAAAAACAGGGAAATTAGATTGGCTATGAATAGATTTTTCTATCTTTAATTCCTCCCTCTCAACTGTTTCCTTCTTGTTAGAAAGCTTCTTTCATTCCTGTATAACTGCTCTTTCATGAAAACTTGGGTGTTTTTTATTTTTCTCTTTTCTTTCATAGACACATTTGTGTTAGGGATCATCATGCCGGTGTATAAAGTTTGTACCTTGCACAAAGATGCCCCGCTGAAGGGGCAAGTGTCTGTCTGAAATTTAGTCCACATGCTGTCCACGAAGTTGTGAAAGGCAGTGTCTCTCCAGAGGAAAAGAATGAGGGGAGTGAAGAAAGAAGCCCTCTCTTCACTAACCCCTGAACTTTGGGGCTACATCTGTTCAGGATATGGAAGGGCAACTTTTTCTAATTCATGCAGACCTCTTATCATCTAGCAGCAGGCCTGCTCTTATTAAGAGTTTCTACTCACATTCCAAATATTTCTAATATATTCAATGGAGTGCTTATTGTGAAAGTTAATTGCAATATGGTGAGATGTGGGTTAATAACAAGGAAATACAAAGCAAACTCAGTATGTGCAAAGTTAAGAAAAAACAGCAGAAGTCATAGCAGCTGTCAGTATCTCTGAAATACCAACAAGCAAATCAATACTGAGCCCTCTTTGAGATCATCTTTCCCGGTGGACTATAATATTAAATAATAGTAACCTAAAGGCTATGAGTCTTTAATAATGCTTACTAAATTTATTTTGAAAATTTACCTTGAGTTGCACAATATTTGAATTTTACGTTTTTCTTATATGGAATGATGTGTGTCTTATAGGAATTTTCAAGTTGCAACTTTAGTGAAAATGTAATAATGCCTAATGAATTATAAAATAAAAGGAAATCAGATTTTTAATTTCATCAATAGAACTCAATAACATTATTTTTAATGCTTGAAAAGAAAACCACTTAATGTGGGAAAAAATAAGGTTGAGTTTTCTTGAAAGGTACAATCTTACAATTAATAAATAATTCACAAGTGAATCTAAAACTTTTAATTATGTAATTGTTATTTAAATATAGAACACTTTTATACAAACGTTAAAGAAAATGAAAACTATATTTCTTATAGTGTTTCACTATCAACCTAGCTTGCTTCTTGACAACCAAATAACAAATGGCTACCAGAACAATCTGTCCCTCAGCCTGAAGGAAATCCATAAAAAATACAGTCTATCTACACACAAAATTTAAACATTGTTTCAATGCAATAAAAGGATAGTGATCTATACTAATAATATATTGATATGTAAATATTCAAGCACCTCCACATTAGAAGACATAATCAAGTAGTCAGATGTTTTACTCACACCTAGAATCACCTTCAATATAATAACGACAAATGTAGGCTGACACACAGGTGCCGTATGTGCCACTCAGGCACCATGAGCAGCATTGGTATTTGTGACTTTCTGAAATGGTGAAAACTCACAGTTGTGACCTGAGCAAAGTATGTTTCCTCCATTGACACTGTAGTTACATCTAGAAAATTAGTGCACATTAAAACTATGCAATATACTTTGTATCTATATACAAATTTGAATTTGTTTCTAGATTCAGAAATTTGTAAAGAGATTTTGGAATTGCACAAACCTACAGTCATTGGGTGGTGGGAAATTCTTTGTAGGGTAGGCCAGACATGCAGATTGCAAGATGTTCTAGTTGTTCCGATTTTCCCCCTGTAAATGTCAATAGCCACCACCCCCTTCATAATAATCCAGAAAATCACCACAGTAAATTTCCAAAATATTCCCTTTGTTTCTGCTATGAAAATCTCTTCCTTGGAAGAGAAAAATCACTGATTCTTTTTCTTTCTTCTCATGGTTGTTTGTGATGTAGAGAGTAAACTGAATGATGGGATTTAAGTGAAGATCCATTATCAACAAAATATCGTTTGTCCCTATCAAGAACTGAAATCCAAGCATTTATTAATTACCCAAAAGAAATAATGAGAGATGCTGTCAGTCCTTCAGATTTTTCAACTTCAAGCCGAACACTTGAGGGTACAGATATTTTAATGGCGAAGAATGAGAATTAATAAATGAGAATATATTTTAAATGCTCTGTCTTAGTGTCTACCTAATTATTTCGTTCACCATAGATCTTCATGGCATGGTTCTGAGACTTTACTTGCCACAGACATTAGATGCCCCAGGACAGAGACACGTGTGGCAAAAGTGTGATGAGGGAGCATGGCAGAGGATGGCATCAGTGTGCACCAATAGGAGATGGACAGATGAAACTTGAGACATTGAACAGGAAGAAGACTACCATCAACCCTGGGACTGTGCAAGAACCCTACTACTTCTTTATCTAGTCTTGAAAACACAGGATGATATCTCATTTTCTCTTTTATAAGTCGTCTGCTGTAGTGAATTGTTGAATAGAATTTTTGGAAATAGAGCTTTCTTCAGCAATAGAAAAGGAAAAATCTACTGAGTCATAGTCTGATACAAAGAAGCCAGTCAAGCAAATGAAAGGGTGGGAGGGACACAGGTATGAAAGTGTTACATTTTATCAAGTCAGACTCCTGTAGCTGCAAAACTATTCCAACAGAGGGCTTTGACTGGACGCTGGAGCTAATGGAAATGCGAGATACCTAAAACTGGTTATGAATTACATGTTAATTTCATACAAAGATAATGCAAAGATGACTGACATTTGTTAAATACCCCCCAAATTGTGCTATTCACTGTGCTACGTACTTTCTATGAACTTGATCAAGCATGTATTATTGCCCCAATTATTTTACAAATGAGAAAACTGATGTTCATGGACCTTAAAAACACTTCCAATTCCACAAACTTCTTAAATAGAGTCCCTTAGTTGAATTTAGGTCTGTCTTATACAAAGACATATTACATTTGTGCAACAAATTAATATTTTTTAAAATAACTGACAGACTGAATGAAGGAATGAGCACACTGAGAAAAAAAAAAAAGAATGATAACTCAACAGCCACAAACAGAAATCTTGAAGAAAATTAATCATAAACACAGAAGAAACTCTTAAGGTGGGCACAGTTTTGTTCAAATGGAAGTTTATTACATCTTCTAATACAAACACATCTTCCATAATCTTTCTCATTGATTTTTAGAAGCCCTTTTAAATTTAAGTGTCAATAGTCAAAAAGTTATTCTAATATCAATAAGAAAAGATAGCAAAACCCAGCACTCTTAAGCCATTTTGTGGTGGGAAAAAACAGCTCCACAGACCTGATTGGTCATTGCAATCATAATTAAAATGGCATATAAGTGACTCCTAACTTACAAGGGTTCAACTTAAGATATTTTGACTTTACAATGGTGTGAAAGCAACACTCATTCAGTAGAAACTGTACTCCAAATTTTGAATTTTGATCTCTTTCTGTGCTTGCGGTCTGTGTTATCATAATTTCTCACATGCTCGGGGGAAGCAGTGGGTCAAAGCTCCTAGTCACCCACGCAATCACGAGGGTTAACAACCAACACACTATAGTGGATCATGCTGCCAGATGATTTTGCCTTGTTTTAAGCTAATGTCAGTGTTCTGAGCATGTTTAAGGTAGGTGAGGCTTATCTATGCTGTTCTGTAGGCTAGCTGTATTCAACGTGTTTTCGACTTAACTATATTTTCAACTTACAGTGGATTTATCGGGACCCAACTGCAACTTGGGGAGCATATATTTGGTAAGTGTTTGTGGTTACATTCCAAAGTACTCAGAATTATTTTTGCACTGTGTTTGGGTTAAGAAAGCATAGAATATGTAAGCCATTTACAAATGTGTTTCTTAAAGTTCTTTTGGTATGTCGTTTTGATGAGGTGAGTTGTATTTATAAAGAAATGTCAACTATGTGAGCAACAGATTTCCCCATGATATCAACTAAATAAAATCTGTCTACACACACACATATGTACACGCACACAAACACATATATTCTTAGAAAGAGATATAGAGGATCAAACATGTTATAAACTGAACATGTTGATTAGTCAAACTGAAACGGACTCCAAGGTCTGCATGTCCAAAGGTTATATTTCTTACTCATACTGAAATGTCCCTAATACCTGTAAATGATATTGTCTATATTGTTCAACATATAAGTTTATTTCATGATCAAATTTAGTAGTAATATTGAAAGGGAACTTAGGAAATCTACACAGTAACATATTAAGTTCTCAGTAATAACAACAACAAATTTATCAATACCAAACTCAAGTAATTAAAAAAAACTTGAGGTGAAAACCTGAATATAGTTAATAAATTTGTGGTGAGCTGTCAACCTTTCTTCAGACCTTCCATGTCATTTTAAAATTCAATGCACAAAGTACATTACATTTTCCACATAGTAACATTTTGCACCTACTTCTTCATAGAATTCCCAGACAAAAAATGTTAAAATAACAATGTGACATTTATCATCAATTTATACTTAAAGTTTTATGGTTTTAGAGCTTGAGAATGTTTTCTCTCTTAGGATGCTTTTCTTATATTATGTCACATATCTGGCTTTAGCCTCATGATATGCAAGGAATGTAGTTTGCAAAAACCAAATTTAACTGAAAAATATTTAAGCATAATTTGAAAAGAATAAAAAAACCTAAACCTCATTATAAATATATTTAAATATGGTGCTCATTAAGAAGTAACTAGATGACCTTTCAGTAAACTTTTAAAGAATTAAATATTAAGTATATATAATTCTTTTCTACATGTTTATTTTTAAAATAAAAACCTTTTGATTAAAAGAATAATTTTAAATTATGATTTTACTTAAAGTGATTTAATTTAAATTGTAATTAAAAGTTAATTTTGAAAAAAAACTAACCTTGGTCTTATCTCTTGGCAAATTACTATAGTAGTTTATGGTACACAAAATCATCGATTTTATGGTACACATAATCATCTATTTTCTAAATTGAAAATAACTCTTTCATGAGTGTTTTTATGAGAGGCTTTTATTTAAATAAAATAATACATGCATTTTCTTCTTAGGCTTTTAATTATAATTTGTAAATAACATAAATTCACAGTTTGCTAGTACAGCGTAATCAAGCAGCTCACCTTCTTCTTTCAAGTCCTAAATATTTCTTTGTGTTGCAGAATATGCAAAAGAAAAAAAATGCCACAGACATTTCAAAAGAAGCAAATATTCCACCTTGCTTTTAAGGACAGATGAAACATTCCTATTTTCATGTGGCAGATGAAATAAGTAGATATTTCAATAATATATTAACTTCTCCAAAGGCATATATTATGGCCCGAAAGAACTTTTAAAATTATACTTTTATAACAACTTCGACATTGAAAAATATTCACTTTATGATTTACTTGTTAGTCTCAAGAGAGAACAAAGTTTCAGAGCAAATCAAAATATAAAATTCATATTGCATACTGTGGAAGTATATTAGTTCTGTTTTTATGAGACTTGACAAAGGCTACTCTATAATGGAGACCCCAAGAAAAGTTGGGCAATACCTAACACAGGTGAATAATTGAGTAGTTGATATGGATCATTTGAGCTGCATCCAACATTTTCCCCTTTTCAAGTTTTAACAGTTTGCTTTTCTTGTAGTAATCACTCAAAAGTGCCATCATGAGGAATAGCCATGCAGAGCATTTTAATCTCAAATCACACAACTTGGTGCTAAAACTTTCTGTCTGTTTCTTTTGCTGGGAATTCACCACGAACAACGGCACTGCTATTTTGACACTTCGAAGCAGGCCCCAGACTAGCAAAGCAACGTAAATCCAACAGTAGAAATCGAATTGCTGGATATTGAATGAAGGGCCGGCTTAGAGCCTAAATGAGTGTGAGTCACTTAACTGCCACCACCTGCTTCCGCGTTTACAGAACTAGTGCATGGGGACATTACTCAGGTTCTTAGGGAGCCCCACCTACTAAAGAACCAAACCAAACCACACCAGACTAACCAACAATCACACCAACTCTGAGTTTCTGTAGAATCAGACCTCTTGAGAGAGCACAGCATGAACTCTCTACCACCCCTGGTGCCCCTCCAAGCCACACTGATTTCCTCTGAACATTGAAATGCCTATACTTAGAGCAGGTGTGCTCTACTCTCTCTTCTGTCCTGACTTCCCCACCTCAACCAGCTTCAAACATTCAAAGTCTCTGGAAGATAACTGAAGATATAAAATATTCTTCATGGTAAAGTTTTGAGGTCCCTTGTGAGTCCACTATCATAGAAAAGACTGACCCCTAGTTGTCTTTTCTAAACTGCAAAATCACCCTAATGGCATAAATGCCACATAATTTATGGAAGGATAACAAGACTATTGGCAGCCATCTGCCATGCTACATGTGGTGATTTCTGGTAGTATACAATGTAAAAATCACACTCAGTTACTATTAAGAAGGGCACAGAGTAAGTACACTGATCAATCTGATCATCTTCTTAGACTTTTTTTGATACATTTGCTCATGTGTGGAAATGCTTTTCATTAGTAGAAATAATAGCTATAAATAATAAACAATGAATAATTTTAGTAAATGAATGTGTGCTGTACAAACATGACATCACACAATATAATTGGGGGGTATTTACATATCGGTAAGCTTAATATTTTCACTATTATATTAGAATAAAAAGGAGTATGCACACACAGACTATCAAACAAGAGGACAGAGTATTCGGGTAATTGAGATTAGCTTGATTTTGATGGAATTTTACCAGCTTGAACATAGAGAGACAAGCATTTTTTTCTTCCTTGGTATTTTTCTTATTTCATTATAATTACTGGATTTAGTTAAAGGTATATTTCTAATATATTACCAATTACAAAGGTATTTTGTTATTATACTGTGATTTAGCATATGTCTAGAAACCTGTATGTCCTGGAAGAAGTTAACTCACTTTCTAAGATTCAGTTTTACTAAGGTATGTAATAATATTGTCAATAGGAAACATTAATAACATTAGTTAGGCACTTGTTATTGGTAAGGCAATTTGTTAAGCACCTCATATGCGTGATATTATTTAAATTTCATAAATAACCTGGAAACTCTATTCCAAATCTCCAGTTAGATATAAAAGCAAGACTGAGGTTTATAAGACATGCTTCTCCATTCTCAGACTCAGAAGCCTAGGAGACTAGAATCATAGATTTTAAAAACTGCAATGGATTTTAGAGATAATCTAGTTTTATTCTCTCATAACTACAAAAACTTAAACTTTGAGAGATTATATAAATTGTCTAAGGCTATCCAACGTTAGTGGAGTATCTACATCTTTTTGAATTTTTTCATCTAATCATATCATAGAACTACACTATTATACCTTTTATTTATACCCAAAATACCTAATAATGAGATATCATAATTATATATTTTTAAAATTTTCTTCCTCTAAAGTGTGCTTCTTAATTTTAAAATAAGTAGGACATTTTCTACGACATCTTTCGTTATAGATTCAAAGTTTAAAATATTGCTACTCAATGTGTGGTCCATAGATCAGTCTCAGCATTAGCATCATCTGGGAGCATATTAGAAATGTTACATTATAGGTTCCACTCCAGATGTACTGAATCAGAATCTGCCAGGTAGTTTATATGCATATTAGCATATGAGAATTGCTGCTCTATGAAGTTCCTACTCTTTATACACCAACCTCCCCAATACCAACTCTAACAACGGCCAGTGCTATTATTCAAGGCCAACAGACATCTGTGCATAACCACTTATTGGCCTATGTCCTAAGTAAACTGATCATCTGTAAAGAACGTATTTTAGCAGAGACTGTAATCTCAGATACAATCTGAGATATAGATACTGCATGAGTTTATTACAGAATCTGTATTAGTCCATTCTCACACTGCTATAAAGAAACTACCTGAGATTGGGTAATTTATAAACAAAGAAAGTTTAATTGACTCACTGTTCCACATAACTGGGGAGTCCTCAGGAAACTTACAATCACGGCAGAAGGGAAAGAAGACACCTTCTTCACAAGGTGGCAGGAGAGTAAATTCGAGCACAGGAAACAACTGCCACTTTTAACACCATCAGATCAAGACTTACTCACTATCACGAGAACAGCATGGGGGAAACCGCCCTCACAATCCAATTACCTCCCTCCCTCGACACGTGGAAATCACAATTCAAGATGAGATTTGTTTGGGGACACAGAGCCAAACCATATCAGATGCATAATCATCTAGTACTTGCTGGTTATTGTTTATTTTATGTCAAATTAGATAAAGCCTAAGCCTTTGATGTATGTTGCAAAGTTAAGCTGCAAAGATGCTGAAAGTTTACAAATTATAAAGCAAGACCTATAATATTCTATTTGAAGGTGCATATTATTGAAGTTCTGAAACAATCTTGTTATAACACTACATTTCTTAAAAACAAACAATTGGCATGGAACCCAGGAAGTCGCAATGTAATAAGAATGAAAGATACATTTTAAAACAATCCTTGGACTTGTTGGCAGCTTATAAATGCATACATCTCTAATAAAAACTATGCAAGATAATGAATATATTAGTGTTCTGATTTTAGTAATCAGTTTACTCTGTATATCAAAATATTATATTGTACACCTTACATTTATAGGAAGAAAAATAACTTAAATGAGAGAATAAACCTCAGTCGCTATCTATCTGAAAGTATTAACAATCCAAATAATTGAAATCTTATTAAAATAAGCAAACTTTTGAAACAGTAGAACATAGTAATGCCAAGGGGAAATTCTTAAGAATATGAGTCATATTACCTTTATTCACATTAAAAAATAACTACAAATATATTGTAAATGTTGGGTTACAGTTATACTCTCAAAAATGTTATGTGAAAGTATGTTAAGATTGGAAACAATATTATTCATTTTCTTTAAAGTCAGCAATTGATATGGTTTGGCTCTGTGAACCCACCCAAATCTCATCTTGAATTGTAACCTTCTTAATCCCCAAGTGCCCAGGGTGAAACCTGGTTAGGGGTGACTGGATCATAGGGATGGTTCCCCTATGCTGTTCTCATGATAGTGAGTGAATTCTCACAAGATCTGGTTGTTTCCTAAGTGTGGGGATCCTCCCGCTTAATGCTCTTCTCTCTCATCTGCCACCATGTAAGACGTGCCTTTGCTTCCCCTTTGCCTTCTGCCATGATTGTAAGTTGTCGGAGGCCTCCCCAGCCATGCAGAACTGTGAGTCAATTACACCTCTTCCCTTTATCAATTACCCAGTCTCTGGTATTCCTTTATAGCAGCGTGAAAACAAAATAACACAGCAATAAACAATACACTTTGAAATAAAGGTCATTTAGAAAATTGTCTCTTCAAAATGCTTGCTGTTTCAATAACATACATATGTGTTAAATTATCAAAGTTATTTTTCATTAGCAAAATTCTCTAAGCTAAATATAATTGAATTATCACAAACTTTAACAGTGACCTAAATTCTTTTTAAAAATATTATTAGGAAGCAGAGTCTCACTCTGTTGTCTCAGCTGGCTGAAATGCAGTGGTGCAATCATTATTCACTGTAGCTTCGAACTCCGGGGCTCATGCAATCCTTCCACCTCAGCCTCTCCAGTAGGTAGGACTACAGACACACACCACCACACTTGGCTAGTTTTTAAATATTTCTTTGTAGAGAGGAAGTCTTGCTATGTTGTCCAGGCTGGTCTCAAACTTCTGGCCTCAAGCAATCCTCTTGCCTTGGCCTCCCAAAGTCCTGGGATTACAGGTGTAAGCCACCGTGCCTGGCCAGTGCTGACATTTCTAAGTAACCCTTGAACTATATCTCATGTTGAAAATATCATCCACAAACAAAATAATTTTTTAACATAATAAAACAAACGTTCCTTTTTGATATTAAATGTATTTAGGCAACACATATTGACTATGATATAAGTATAAAAATTAATATAAACTTTTGGAAACCACAGGCATGCAATATAACTATATGCTAAAGCACTGAAAAGTTCATTTAACAATGCCAGTCTTTCTTCAACAGTTAAAAATTAGACTTTTATCGAAAGATATTTTGGAATGACTGTTGCTCAATTGTCCTGAATTTCTTTTGGATTTAAATGCATTTTGTGTCAATGTGTTAAATAATAAATTTTGAAATAAAAAGCAGTGTTTAACTCCTTTGTGTTTGAGATCCAAGGGTCCAGGGAGAAAGAACAATGGATTATTTGATATAAAACAGTCCTGATATTTTTCCTTATTGCCAATATTTAGTGTTTGAAGATGCCTGGACCAGTGTTTTTTCTCTTCCTCGTGTAACCATGTCTTTCTCCCTCATCTTTGCCTATCTTCCTGGCTAATGGGAGTGTTAAGAGAAGGGCACAGGAGTAAATGAGGAAACCAGAGCAAAGTAAACTGCAAGAGATACTTGAGATTTATTTAACATTTCCCAGAGGTAGAAACCAGAGTGCTGATCTTCATTCTCTGTTTATTTTCCTATAAATGAAATTGTAATGTTTTCTCCCTTTATGGAAAAGAATATTCAAAAATTTAGGAGGGAAAAAGACAAATGTTTTCCACGTTAATTGACTATCCTAAGCCTTTCAGTCTCTATTTCCAGAAGTTTTGTAATTGTAAAAAAAAAATACATTATACAGATACCTTACCAATCTCTGACAGACGATGATAAATAAAGCTTCCTGCACCAACTGAGGCTGGCTGAAAGGCAGGGCGCAGTCAAGGGTCTCATAGACAGGCCCGAGAGCTCTGCCCAAATCCCAGGACATAGAATGACAAGAATTCACTACGACTTATCAATAGGGCCGTAGTATATGTCCCAGAATATAATTTTCCAGTGGCCAACTTTCATCATCATTTTTTATGATCCTATCATTTCTAATTCATGCCTTCATTATCTATGTAGCAAAGGGTAATTGTTTATTTTGCCTAGACCTTTGCAAGAAAACTACAAAATTTTTATTACACGTAAAGCTGCTTATCATAAATTCCTAATTATAAATATTTTCTACCTTTCTAGGGATTATAAAAAACTCAGGACGGAGACCTTGTATCTCAAGCTTTTGGAATCTCCAGAGCCTACCACAGTCAAATGTTTTCTTTAATAATGCAAAAAATGTCTATAAGTCATTTCAGCCAAACCTCCAAAACATCTGACCACTATTTTCAAGGAGTTAAAGTAATTTCCACTGTTGGATGTCTCAGCTTTCTAATTATTTGGATAGTCTCAAATTCAAAAATGAGAAACAAATGTCTAATTTATTTCTATACTTTCCACGGCACATCAGAAAACAAGCTTCATATCATCTACCCATATGGCCAACAAGTTAGGGTAAAAATGTTTATGCGTTTGGATATGTTCTTCCTGCTCACAAAGCTCTCCAATTTGCAAATGTCACTTTTCAGAAACATTCATGAGTAAGGTAACTGAATAGCTATTACACTGTAAAATAATCTCTACTAAGTAGATATTTTGCATTATTTAATAATTTTTATCATGTTTTATAATATTTCAGTATACTTTTTATTAAGTGATGTTAACTAGCATGTCATTTGGCAGAATATAGCAACATCATATATTGTTGCATATAATATGAAAATATAAAAATTCAATTAACATAGATTTTATATGCCATCCTTCCTTTAATTAAGCATATCTTAATGTATTTGAATGATATTTTTATCTCACTTTTTGGCCATTTACATGAGTTATTATGTGGATATTAGAAAATACACTGGTCTAATCTTTGCTAATTCTGCTTAACTGTAATTTCTAGCTTCCCAAATAAATTCTGAAGTAAATGTAAGAGGCAATTACAAATTATTTTGCAAGATTATTTATAGACTGTATTCTAGTATTATACCCATAGTAACTGCATAATAAATATTTAATGTATTTTAAAATAACAAAAAGTAAAAATCACTAAAACTGATTACCATCGTGTGCCTGTGTCTGCACATTCTGTATTTAATCCTATGGCAAGCCTTTGATAAAGTGCCTTTATTTTGCAATTTTGCATGTTAGAAATCTGGGTCTCAAAAGTTCACATAATTTGTCCAAGGTCACTCAGGAACAGAGCCAACCAAACCCCAGCTTTTCGGAGACAAATGCCTGTGTGCTGATAACCACTGCAAAATACTTTCCCCAAAGAATATGTAGACTATTTTCAAACACCATTAGTACTTCTACCAAATCAATGTCAACACATTTCAGCAAGTAATTACTATAAAAATTACTTTCAGCAATGCTACAGAACATTAGATTGCAGTGATCTTTATTTTAGGAGCTTGTAGGATAGGATACCCATTCATAGTAAAGGACTGTTTATTTCTTACATACATGGAGATTAGCTTTGACGGTGGAGACAACCTGCCACAGATAATGAAGAGAGTTGGGCACCCTGCCATAGAGAAGTTACCTAATATTTTAAACTCATCAATGATGGATCAATAAATACATGCATACATTTATAAAATGCATAATAGTATTCCAATTTTTGCTTGCTTTGATGAAGTTGGTCTAATCAAATCTTACATTTTAAGCTGAATTAAAGTAGATTTCAAATATTTTTGGTTTATATAATCAGATACCTATAAAAAAAAGGAGGCCAAACAGAAACAGATACAATTTTGCAAAATCCTTTTAAGACTGAATAGACTTCAAAATACAATTTAAAGAACAAACTTATACCTCCCCACAATTATCCCTCCCCACACCTAAATCTGTGCAGTGCATTCCATGTATAGCAATGCATATGCTTTTCATTCTAGATAGCCCAAGAGTCCCAGTCCTTTTTAGCACCAGGGACTGGTTTTATGGAAGACAATTTTCCACAGATGAGGGTTGGGTGTTGGGAGGGGGTGAGGGGATGTTTTCAGGATGATTCAAGTGCATTACATTTATTGTGCACTTTATTTCTATTATTACTACATCGTAATACATAAAGAAATAATTATACAACTTATTATAAAGTAGAATCAGTGGGAGTCCTGAGTTTGTTTCCCTGCAACTAGATGAGCCCATCCGGTGTGATGGAATGCAGTGACAGATCATCTGGCATTAGATTCTCCTAAGGAGCACACAGCCTAGCATGAACAGCAAAATAGAGTTCACACTCTATGAGAATTTAATGCTGCTGCTGATCTGACAGGAGGTGGAGCTAAGACGGTAATGGTAGCGATGGGGAGCAGCTGGAAATACAGATGAAGCTTAGCTCCCCAGGCCACTGCTCACCTCTTGCTGTGCGGCCCAGTTCCTAACATGAACCCCCTGGGGTTGGGGACCCCTGAGATACACAGTTTGGCAGTCAAGCGCATCTGTGGAACATACAGCTTTTGTAATGCTGATGTTTAAGAAAACTGGTAAAACATATATTATTCTGTCTTATTAAAGATAATAAATGCTTACTGCCCATATTTCTTTGTTTTTTTTTTTTTTTTTGGAGATGGAGTTTCACACTGTCACCCAGGCTGGAGCGCAGTGGCGTGATCTCGGCTCACTGCAACCTCTGCCTGCTGGGCTCAAGCGATTCTCCTGCCTCAACCTCCCAACTAGCTGGGACTACAGACACACACCACCATGCCCTGCTAATTGTAATTTTAGTAGAGACGGGGTATCACTATGTGGGCCAGGCTGGTCTCAAACTCCTGGCCTCAGGCAATCCGCCCGCCTTGGCCTCCCAAAGTGCTGAGATTACAGGTGTGAGCCACTGCACCTGGCCCAACTGCCTATATTTCTAACCAGTGAAAATTTCTTTTCTATTTGCTGATAGACAATTAAGCGGGATAATTTACTCTTTCAAAATTTTCTTTTCATTACATGTTTAACAGAAGACTAATTCCAAAACCACTAAATATCTCCTCATCAAAGTGACTTCCAAACATGGCCAATGTTGGAATTGTGAGGTTGTCCTCTTTTTCTTGGAACAGTCTTTTCCTGCTGTTTGCTTGGCTTTTTCTTTAGGTTTTAGCTAAAATGTTATAATAGAAAGAGTTTCCTTAATCACTCACTGATGACCTTACCTGTGGACTAATTGGAATGATTCAATAATTTTAATTTCTATGTTGTCATACATATTCAATAAAAGAGAACTTGAAGGTAAATTATTAAGATAAAATACTATAAAATGGACAGTGCAAATAATTTTGAAATTAAGAAAGCATAAGTAGGATATGTGACTTCATAGGAGCATAGAATTAAATGGCAATTTTTAAATTAAATTGTAGAAAACTGAATGTGTTATGTGGAAGTTGAGAAAGCCTATAATAAAGAAAATAACTGGAAGATACTTTCAGTTCCAGGCCTAGATGATTAATCTTTCAAAAACATGCTGATGCTCAATGCATGTTTCTGAGTAGTCCCTCTTTACCCATTTCTTAGGGAGTGGTTGACACAGTACAACTCCAGAAAGGAAATGCTTGAGTAGCTAGCATGGTTTGTCTTTAGCGCCACCACTTGAGACTTTGTCATTTGAAAATCCGTATGTGGAAACAAACACAGTATGAGAGATCCTCTAAATACTGTAATTATACACATATAAATGAACAAATATCAGATCTAAAAGCTTTTTTTGAGAAAAAGGCCCTATTGATGCCAATTTGATAAAAGAAACAATGTCATTTTTACTTGCAATATGCTGAAATCTCTCTTTGAAAGTAGATACATGATTCTAATTTTGCCAACACCACATTTTAAATTCCAAAAATTGATATGTGGGGTGATTATACGGTCTGTAAAACGAAAATGCCTCAGATTATTGCATATAATAGTTACCCATTTTCTCACAATATGAAGACTACTCAAATTGCAGTAATATTTTTCTGATATACTTTGGGCAAAGAGTAGATAATAAATTAAAATTTAAAAATGTTTTATTTCACACTGAGCAAATAAGTATAAACTATCTTTTAAAATAACTGTAGTTGTCCTATTAAACAACAGTCCCTTTGAATATTTCTGTTTCATTTTTGGTTTTGACTCATACAGATATGTCAGTTTTAAGGCAGTTTTTTTTTCTGTAATACCAAGATTACTTACAAACACACTTGTTTGCAACTAACATTATATTACAATCATAATACTTCTTAGTACGATGTTTTTAGCTATCAAAACACAACAAATAAATGTATATTTGTTGCTATAACCTAGCTATATGCACTTTAAGGAACAATTTGTATACAGAGCTAACCCATTTCAATTCCATTTTCAATTGTATTTATTTAACACTCGTTGCGTACCTAGAAACATTTGGGTAATTTGGAGGACATAAGTAAATATATAAATCACAGTGTTTTATCTTAAGGAATGTGTTTGTCTTCAAGTTATCAGTTGGCTATCTATAAAAGTAGTAGCGACTAAGTATTAAATTATATTTAATTAGATTCTATATTTGTCTTCAAGTATTTTACGGCAGTAGAATATTGGGTAAATATTAAGCTTTTATTATCTGAGAAGCCCAACTAGAACTACTGGCTGGAATTTATGGGAGTGTAAATCTGTGTCAATGTAAGGGAAGAACTTGACAAAAGTAAGAACTGTATAAAAATGGAACCAGTGAGCTTTAAAATGTTTGAGCATCCTTATACTTTGAATATTACAGCACAGAGGTATTTGGGCTAATTTCATGTAATGGTATAATGCAACGAGTACAGTACCTAGTATGATGAAACATGTTTACTAAAGTCTAGTTCCTTTAATACAACCATTCCCTAATACCTATCAGCCTAAGGGAAAAAGTACAGGCTCTGCTCATGCAGATTATGGACTAATAGAAAAGAGGGTAATGTGTTTTTAGTAGGCATCACTGCAGGGATCATTGTGAAGAATATAAAATTTGAAACAGGCTTCGCTAGACTGCCCAACTTTGAAATGGTTCAGAAGTGTGTACTAAGTTGCAAAGGTAAGGATGAAGAGAGAGTTTAAAATATAAACAAATAGAATAGAAGTACTTATTTTTATACTTATAAAATTATATTTTTGTCATATTAAAAATGGAAATGAAATTCATTGACATTTCCTAACAACTTCAACAATATCAACTCATCTGCTGGATTATTACACACTAAATATATGTAATTATCAAGATTTTCGGAAGCTACAGCTATCATTTAGAAGATTTGGTGACATCTTAAGTACTCTATTTAAAGTACTTGTTAGATGCAATAATTCTTTTGTTGACACATGTCTTTAATTTGCATGCAGATAACAAATAATTCTTAAGATAATAGCTTGTGGAAAGGACAGTCAGGCTTGGGTTTAAAGGCACGTGATCAGCCATGTGGCTTAAGAAAAGCACAGAAAATCTTTTAAAATAAAATCCGGTAGAAAAAGGGTTGCAGAAGTTGTAAGCTTTCACAGCATGGTTTCAAATTTCCCTTACGATAGATACACATTTACTTATAAAATGAGGAAAATATTTGTGGTTTATTCTTTGAAAATATATTTCTCGCCTTCCTTCTGTTGTTGATACTATGGGGTAATTTATCACTTTAATATTAGATAATTGGAGGTGGTTTTCATTATTTGTGATCACTGTGTTCCTTATAAGTCCAGAAACCAAAGAATTTGCCTGCCGCGTCTTAGTATTTCACCTGTGATTAGAGCAAATTGCCACAGGGAGGTGTTGATACATCAATCTGCTCCAAGATTCTGAGGCTTGGACCATAAATGAGTTTCCTCTAAATCAGCATAGATAAAACAGGAAAAATGAAAGGAGGGGACAAAATGTCAGAAGGTGTAAGAGAAATATGATTCGAAACAGCATGTTGTGTTAGAGAAACTGGAAAGATCTCAGTATGGTCGGTTAGATTATAGGGTGCAAATGTTGGGTTAGGAGAAGACTAAATTTAAGAGACAGGGAAGAACTAGACAAATGCAGTACTATAACAAGATTTGTGTTTTGGGAAAGTATTTCTGGCATAGATATAGATGATAAGCTAGAGGGGGAAAGATTAGAATCCGGGAGACATACCAGGAGGCTACTAAATTAATGCCTGGAGGGAAATGCTGAAAATCTTAACTATAGAAGCTGTGATAGGAATGGAGAGCAGGGGATGGATACAAGAAATATTTCAGCATTAGGACTGGCAAATATTTTAAAGACAAATATTTTCCCACTGCCATGAAAGCAAAAGAAAAAGTTATTTTCTCAACAGCACTCTCAAGAAAAGCTTTATGGATTAGCTATTGTATGAAATGAATACTCAAAACTGCTTATACATTAAACAATTATCATCTTTTAACTTTAGTAATAGCAATCATATTTACAGTTTTCGACACAGACTTCAACATTTCCTGACAACTGATTTAAAAACAGCTTTTATGTATACCTGACAAAGCATTTTCAGAAATATTTTACATAGCTTTAAATAAATGTTTTCACTACATGACTATTACATGTATTTCAATAGTACTCAAATGATAGAACTACATTGCAAAAGTACCTTATTGTGAAGAAGAACACAAATGACATATATATTAAGATTTAATGTGCTACCATTGAAAGAGCTGCATTCCTCTCTTTATTTCAAATATATTTCTTTATTTTTTACCAATGTAATTTTTAAGTCTCCAGAACATATCACAGTGTCATCAAGGAATAAGTAAACAAAAAGATAGAAACATTATGCCAATAGGCTTTTTCCTTTATATACAAGCAATCAAGCCTTAAAATGTTGCCTAGATGCAAGCTGCAACTTCTTAGTTCGAGAACCTGAACACAGAGACAGCACTTCACTCTCAGCCAGCTATGCCACGGTGAAGAGCACTGGATCTGGAAATAGACCAAGCTGGTGGCCCAGGGAAGTCACTTCTCCATGTGTCTCTGATTTTTTCATTTGCAAACTGAAGCATTATTATAAGAAATAAGTGACCTAGTACACATAAAGAGTAGTGCCTGATTTGAAAGGCTGGGAAGAAAGATTTAATAAGAAGTCAACACAACAAATATTAGCTATTTATGTAATACAAGCAGAACGTTTTATAAGTATAATATGTACTGCTGCCTGGAGTTCCAGAAAAGGACACTCATTGATTGATGCTGAAAATGTAAATTTTTGCAGAATTTGTGGAACTCAATCAGGCAACATTTATTAGCCAAAAACTAAACATCTTCTTTGATCAAGCATCCCTGTCTTTGGAATCAATTCCACAAAAATAACCCCCTCAGTATCTAGAATATTGGAATAAGGTTGTTTTTGTTTATGTTCTTAATGGCAGAAGCAATGTTAACACCCCACCATGGCACATTTTTATCTCTGACACAGTACTATTTTTGTCAACCGACACAATAAAATAGTTTTTTTTTTTGGAGACAAGAGTCTCACTCTGTCACCCAGGCTGGAGTGCAGTGGCGCGATCTTGGCTCACTGCAAGCTCCGCCTCCTGGGTTCACACCACTCTCCTGCCTCAGCCTTCCAAGTAGCTGGGACTACAGGTGCCCACCACAACGCCCGGCTAATTTTTTGTATTTTTAGTAGAGATGGGGTTTCACCGTGTTAGCCAGGATGGTCTCGATCTCCTGACCTCGTGATCTGCCTGCCTCGGCCTCCCAAAGTGCTGGGATTACAGGCGTGAGCCACCGCGCCTGGCCAAAATAGTTATTCTTAATTCTGTACTGTGAACATACAAAAACACAATTAACTATGCTACTATTTCCTTTTAACTAGTCATAACAGAATAACTTAAATGCTTATGTTAAGATATATAAATAAAACTTACATATACTACAGAAGTGCATGAGGCATGATGAAATTTCATTTTTGGAAATTTCATCACTGCCATTGAAAATCTCTTCTACTGTAAGTTAAGCATTCGTTTTAACATATTCTTTAGGTATGAGGACATTAACCAAGTGACTTAAATCATAAGTATACTTTATTAGCTGAAAAACTGCTGGTGGTGGCAATATATATAACTTGAGTAAAAAAATAAAGTTTTATATTAAATACCAAATCTCATGGGATTATACGTGGCTGTCTGGCATATTCTGTGGAGAAAGATTCTATGGCCATATTCAAATCCACTGAGTAAAATACCACGAGAATTAGAAACATTAGTATTGATGGCAGCATCGAACTCCTTGTGTTATTGTTGCTATGAATACATAGAAAAAAACACCTGAATCATGTTTTCTTCAGTTGGTTGGCATTAAAAACACTAAGCTAGCATAATAGTTTCATAATCTAAAAATCTGATAGTCATATTTTATAGTCCAGACATATTTTTATTTGAACCAAAAAATGTTTCAAATATGCTACATAACAATTTACATTTTAACTTAGAATTTATTAGCAATTAAGTAATTTAATGCATCATAGGCCATTATTTAACATGTACTTTATAAATTTTTAAAAATAAGACCCATAAAATATGCTATAATTTCACTATGTGACATAATTAGGCTGAAATTTTTCATGTAGTTCTGTTTATAAATTTTTGACCAATGTCTGAAAAAGACATATATATATATAGACAGTCTGTACTTATAATGTTACTTAATAATTTGGTTCCCATTAAGAGGTGACTGCTTAGAAAAATGAGTTAACAGTGATAAAATTTAATCCACATGGGTTTTCTGTTAGTTCAAAATAACTACTTCAGTCTATGATATAGAAGTGACAATAAGCACCTTTTTTTTTAATTTTACTTTAAGTTCTGGGATACATGTGCAGAACATGAAGGTTTGTTACACACGTATACATGTGCCATGGTGGTTTGCTGCACCCATCAACCCGTTATCTACATTAGGTATTTATCCTAATGCTATCCCTCCCCTAGCCCTCCACCCCTCAACAGGCCCAGGTGTGTGATGTTCCCCTCCCTGTGCCGATGTGTTCTCATTATTCAACTCCCACTTATGAGTGAGAACATGCAACGTTTGGTTTTGTGTTCCTGTGTTAGTTTGCTGACAATGATGGTTTCCAGCTTCATCCATGTCCATGCAAAGAAATGAACTCATCCTTTTTCATGGCTGCATAGTATTCCATGGTGTGTACTTGTCACATTTTATTTGTCCAGTCTATCACTGATGGGCATTTGGGTTGATTTCAAGCCTTTGCTGTTAAAAATAGAAGCACCTTTAATTTTAAGAGAATTTTCTTAGAGGTATTATTTTATTTGGCATATCATGGTATTTCACCACTTAACAGACTGTTTTTTAACAATACAAACTGTGCCTATTTTTTTTCATGTATTCCTTTCAAATAATACTATAATTGAACAGCATAGATGACATTATAACAGTAAATAAAAATTATGAGTCCAGGCAAGATTTTCCTTTTCACATACTATTTCAATATGACATCTAATGCACAGAGGTGAACAAATCCTTCCTGAATTTAACTAAACTTTATGTAACTTGATTCATCTTAGACGTCCCAGACAACACAGGTTTAGTAACTTTGACAGTGCGTATGCAGGTCACACTTCTATTGCCTGCCATTTTCTATGATTCACATTTCCAGATCACCATCCCAGTGCAGATGAAGAAGGTTGTGAATGTACTAGAAAAGGTAAGGAAAAACTTATATATGTTTGGGGAATTTTTCCTGGTAAAAGTATTCTCAAAATCTAATTTCACCTCTTTCCTAAACATAAAAACATTAAAGCATGTATCACTATTTATGTTTATGAGGGTATTTCAAGCAAATCTAAATCACAAGGTAAATACAGAATACGGCCCCCAGGAGCTCCTCTTTATTTTTTCAACATTTTTACAGTATACCCAAAATATGTGATCTTCAGCAAGCAAATTCAGAGCCAACAATCACATCTTTATATCTAGATTTCCTACTATCAGGGGAGGCTTTAAAATCTGCAGTGTCATAAAAAATCAGTTACTTCAAGCTGTTATTATGAATAGCTACCTCCAAAGTGAACTAAAGAAGAGTTTAAGAAGATATTTTTCAAAACTTACAATTGAAGAAAGAATCAACTTTGTTTTCTAAGTGCAAATGCTTTGTTGGAAAGAATAATTGGCTTAAAACATTTAACCTTCATGATTTTACAGAAGGATCATGATGTAACAGCCAACTAAAGGCATATATAATTTACTAAATAGTTACATGGACAGGATAAAATTGGATGTGTACTGGCTAAAGTTTGTAAATAGGCTGTATTTTAAATGGCAATGTTATTTACCACAGATAAAGAAATGGTATTCTAAGCATCCCTGTAAAATAATACCACTAATAGCACTGGGTAGGAATATGAATGAATGAATGAATGGGAGAGTTTGGAAGTCTTAACCAGAGTAACACCAAATCTTCAAGTCAATATCAATGGAAAAACCAAGTCTTATTCTTTACTGGTTTCTAAACTATGCAGAAATTATTTCATGTTCATTTAGTTTAATATCAACCTTATTGTTGGCAATTTCAATATATTTGTGGTTTTACTGAGAACAGTAAATCTCAGTCCCTTCTCTGAGTTCTAGATTAGAAAATAACTCACAGAGAGGAAATAACATTCTTTATATAAGTATTGCTGATACAAAAGAATAAGGCTTAAATGTGTGATACAGTGGGATTCATTAACCTTATTTCTAAAATTAAACAGAGTCTCAAGCCATAGGAAGAACCGAACACCATAAGGCTCTTCGTGCTATCACTATTAGTGCAGAGGCAAAGCCTACTTTTATCTATTGTTCAACAGAATCTATTCTTTCTGCAGGCAGCCTGAAAGGAGAAAGGAGGGGCTGAGCTAAGCACATCTAGGTCCTTTTCCCATAGTCACCAAACAGATAAGTAACTCTACCTAACATAGGAAGGAATGAATGAACTGTAGACATAGACTCTAAGAGTGTGATAGACGGACTTTTCTTCCCATAAAACGAACTGTTAGGATGGAGAAAGAGGAAGCACCTCCACATTCCAACATTGTTATCTGCTCACAACTAAAACATACAGGTTCTATAGAGCCCAGGAGATGGGAAAATCCAGTGTTTTAGTGAATCACTCTGTTACAAGTATTCTTTTCAAGGCTTTCATTTGAAAATTAAAAGCTGTATATAAATGATTGCATCATTATTCTTACTTATTAAAATGGCAAAAATAAGCATATAATTTATTTCAGCAGTCCAATATTGGTTGTAGAAATATACCTTATGTTTCTGATAACTACTTATCTTAAAATATGTGTCTCTCTAGAAACAGGTAACAGCCAGTTTCAGATACTGGTATAGACATAAATATAAAATTTTATTTTATTTCACACAACACTGGTTTTGAGGCTTAAAATTACTATATACGCTGTTTTATAACTTTGCAAGTAGTAAAAAATGATAAAGTAAAGCACTTCACAAATCAGGACTAGAGATGGGAAAATCTTTACAGTACATGTTTTATTTCTTCATCCCACTGACATCAATCACTAAACAGACAACGTGTACAAGTTGGATCTCCATATGTTTAATATTTTAAAGAAAAGCACATTTGAATTAAGAATTTCTGAGCCTAGACTCTCTCCTTATTCTGTATACCATTTACAACAAATACAAAAATCTACTTCTTAAAAAGAGATGACAAGTGTAGACATGTCACATTTATTTTCTTTCAATCATAAAAAACATTAACAAGACAAGAAGCTTTATGTAAACTTTAAGAGATTTGAGTAAGTTTTTGTCTAGAAGAATTTACTAATAAGGAACAGTGAATTAAATCTCAAAGAAATTATAGAACTTGAAAGGTTTTGCCACTTAAAATAGACAAAAAACATATATCATCATGCATTTCTTAACAATAAGGATATATTTTCAGAAATGTATCCTTAGGCAATTTTGTCTTTGTGCCAACGTCATAGAGTACACACTCACAAACCTAGATAGTGTAGCCTACTACACACATAGCATAGACTGTATGGTATGGGTTGTTGCTTCTGGGCTACAAACCTGTACTGCATGTTATTATACTGAATACTATAGGCAATTACAACACAATGCCTCTTTGTGCATCTCATCATACCTAAACATGGAAAAGATACAGTAAAAATATAATATACAAGATGAAAAATGGCACACCTATATATGACAGCTCCATTATAATTTTATGGAAACACCAACATACACGTGGTCCATCATTGAACTGAAATGTCATTATGGGGCACATAACTGTAAGATTTAAAATATGATATGCACCAAACAACTTTGATATCATCTAAAATGATATGTTGTAGGTTTATAACTGCATAAAGGTTAATAAGACCTAAATTAAATTTTTGGATTAATTTTTTTACCTAATTTTGCCATATATTGATGGTAAAGAGTAAAATTTGAACAATGATTCTTAATTCCTGAATATCCATGCTATAATAAAATCGAGATTATATATTTTTCTCCCATTAGTTAATAATTATTAGTTTGCATTAAGCAAATAATGTGCTATGCTTTATCAACCAATGAATTTTGCTTGCCTAAAGCTCCTTTTAAGTTTAAATTGTTTTCATTAAGACAAGTTCATTACTATGTTCAAGGTCTCTATAAACCAGCAGTATTTGTTTTAATATGCATTTACATATTTTATATTTAAAATATACCATTTTGGGAGAAGTATACGAATTGAGGAAGGGAAAATAGACTAATATACTATTGCTTAATACTGTTGCATTAGTTACTTAAAATAATTGCACTGGAAAAGACCTTTCTATAAACTTGTAAACAACTTAAATTCCTTGAATGGTGTTTTAGAAAATATACAAATATACACATTTTTACATATAATACTTAATATATGTGCTATATTAAATATGTATCTATGTACTTTATAACATGTATTCAAATGTTTTTATAAAACATATATGAACAAATACATATATATTTATACACATATATATTAATGTGTGTGTATATATACACGTATAAAATCATATTTGTTAGAGAATGTTTGAATCAATTCAAAACACGTTTCCCAAATGTGATGGTCAATGAAATTATAGGTTAATAGTTCTACTAAATGATGTAAATTGGCCTTTATGAGAGATCATTTATTTAAGTGAAAATTCAGTTAACTCTAAAAAGTGAATTTATTAGACACTAGCTTAAACTCCTCATCATTTAGAACTGCACCATCAAGGTCTTTATAATATGTTCAAATAAATGCAACTCCCTAAGAGTAAAATATTTTCTTTAAACTTCCCACGTGTGTCCCGTGTATCTACATCTACAGGAAGGAAAGATACACGATTAGTTACATCAGCTCAGCAGCAGTTCATTTTCACTATCTGCAAAGAAATCAGATTATATTTTTACATAACCATAGTGATGAGCTTTGTTTTCAAGTTTATTCTAGTCTGCTTGTACAACACATAGTATTAACAGTTTTTATATGTGTGTCAACAGAGAAAAAGAAATAAGTCATAAGCAAATACATATTTGAAATGCAGTTGTTGTGAAATAAACATCTTCTGTCCCTCATATTAAAAAGGTATTTAGGAACAGAAAGTTTTAGCATACTCGTCACATTTTAAAAATGTGTACCAAAGAAAAATGATAGTTTTAGATTTTCACGCTACTTTTTGTCTTGTGATGACCTCTCCTGGTTGAGTTGCTCATTATCTTAGATTCATGTAGTTTCCATCTTTTTCTCCTTTGAATGTTTTATATTGAGAATATAACTATCATACTTTCCTTCAGAGCTACATATAATGTAAATAAAAATGTTCACTAATGTAAAGTACAGTTGATATTTAAAGTACTGAATCCACGAAGCTCATTCTAATCAATAAAGTTCTGTAGCATCCTTATTATTTAATTCATTTCCAGCATATAGGGCAACTTTGCATTTTGGTCACACAGTTTAAATTCAAACGAAATAAAAAGCCACCTTAATTAAGCCATTACGCATTTTTAAACAATAGAGAATGAAAGCCAAGTTAGTAAAAAATCTTAATGGCCGTAACTATTAACCATCTTAAAAGTAATTGTTTCTATGTTCTCTGTCTTCAAATTCTAATTAAAAAGTTAAAAACTTGGAAAATATTTATGAAATAACAACTTTTTTATCTTAAAATGCATTAACCCAATGGCTGCCAGTGTTCCATTTGCTATGCCTGGCAGATGTTTCAGATGGACCCATCAGAATTAAAGTATACAGAATGACGGAACACGGAACCCAGGAAAAACCCTGGATATGAGGACCTTCAATCAGTGAATATAATAAATGTAACATATAAGGAGTTTATTTTCCAGGAAAAGTGGCAGGAAATTCTATATAACCAGACCTTGAAATGGAAACAGAAATTTCATCAAACTAGTTTCCCAATGATAGAGTTACATATTTGTGTAAATATCAACAGCAAGCATTATATCCCCACAATTTGTTTAAATTTATAAAATTGACATAAATATTAACAATATTTAACTCTTTGTGATTTAATTTGTGTTATAAAAAATGCTATACAATGTTTTCAAGTTCATTACAAACTTAGATTGCCAGTTCGTTTATCTCCTTATCTTTATACATTGTGAGAAAAGAAAAGCTAATACTGTACTTAGGAAGATATGTCAAAACAGTAATACTGGCTCATAACCGGATATTATATAGTAGATTCCTTATTACAACTTATAATGTCCTTTTTCAATGCTATTCTTGTTGATAGTTACCACTACAATAAGAACATTATTAACAAAGATGCATTAATACATCCCAAAATCTTATAAACAAAGAGAAGACTACTTCGCATATGACGATTTCTGGAAAATATTAAACTTTTCTTTTCCTAAATGGACAAAAAAAATCTTCCTTTTAAACTCTGAAATCTCCATGATAATTCTTTACCAACTTACTCATTCTCAGAAACTAGTATGCGCTTATGAATATTATCCTAAGATTCCTATAGGCAGTCTTTCTAGTGTTTTAACTCTTTCTGAACCAAAGGAACAATCATGCATTTCCTCTCTACATGCACAGTATGCACTTCTAAAGGAATGCAGAAAATGGGCCAGAATCTTCCATTTCTTTCTAAACCTCATGAAAACACGGGCAGTCTTAAACACACACACACACACACACACATACACACACACAGTTGATTAAAATGCAGAGATACACATATTGAATAGAATTATTTTCCTGAAAACCCTATTAAGAATCTGTTTATTACTACATTAACGACGCTTTGCACTGAGTGTCCCAAGTCCCGTACTGCATCAGTCATATCCATGATATCAAAGTATCAAAGAATTAAAGCAATTTCAGTTACAATTTCGCTGCCTTCCATTTTAATAAGCAAGTACTAAAGGGGCATTAACTTTTTAAGAGAACGGGAGAGGTTAAACAGACCCTATAGGTGCCCAAACTGTTTAAAACATGCTCCTCTTGTTAACCTCAACCCCGTGCTCATTAAGTTATAACCATAAATAAAAATAAGAAACTTCGTTTTGCCATGGTCTTCACTTTTCATTCACTGACCTACCTAAGCCAAATGCAGTTAACTCTCCCTGCACAAACAACTCCTAAGAAGCTGCCATCTACACCAGTCTCTCTAGCCAAGCTCTTGCCAACCGATCACCAAGACCAGGAACAACTTTCCAGAAACATCACCAGCGTCACAACCCTGTGTCTTCCAAAACAAAAACGCTAGGTTTCGAGTTTGTCTACTGCAGTGGCTGCAAGTGTGTGACAGCGGAGACACAAACACATCAGGGTGCGAGCACTGCGATGCGCTTGGGAGTTGATACCCTGGTGCCAAACATCAATGCCGCACTGAAACTGCTCCAGAGCAGAGCGAGGAGACGGCTACTTACGGGACGTAGAGGGAGCCGTCCAGGCTCTGCAGAGGCAGCTGCTGACAGTCCACAGCAGGAGCGCTGCCCCGCAGCCGGCGCGCGGAGCCGCCCGCATCCTTCGCCTCCTGGCCGGCGGCGCTCCAAGAGCTCGCTGCGGAGATGCAGTCCGTCTCTCCGTAGAGTTCATGAAGGGAGATGGGCTGTCCTCAAATACGCGAGGAAGCCAAGCCCCTCCCGCTTCCTCTTCTCCCCTCACCCCACTCCAGGCTCCAGTTCTTCTGGGCTTGGAGCGGCAAGCGAGTCAGCCTTCGTTCTCCCTCCGTGCGAGTATTGCCTCTTGCACTGTGTGCCAGTGCAGTGCAGGGGGAGGAAATTCAAACCAAGAAGGCAAAGGAGGGGGAAGAGGGGAGGGGACGGACACCTACCCTGCCCTCTCCTTCTTGAAAAAAAAAAAATCACCAAAGGACGGGGGAGGGAGGTAATCAGAAGAGCGGAGGCTGCAGAAGAGGAAGGCAGAGCGACGGAGACGGTGGTGCAGCTGTTGCCACTGCGGGCCAGCGCTCCCTCCACCGCCGGGCAGCGTGACTCGGGGGGTTTCCAGTCGCCCGTCAGCTCACATGGAGAGCTTGTGCATGTGGGGAGCGCGCAGCGCAGCCGGGGCGCACGCACGGCCTCAGCGCTGCGCGGCGCGGGGAAGCATTTCCCGGGCGGCGGAGCGCGAGCAGCAGCAACAGCCGCGGAGAGCAGGAGACGCCACCGCCGCCGCCAGCGCCTGTGAGCCCGGGCGGCGAGCGAGGCGGAGGGAAGCCCTCCCTTCTCTTCCCTTCACGGTCCCCTCCTCGGCTCCTCCTCCGCCGCCGCCTCCTCCTCCTCTTCCTCCTCCTTACCGTACCCCTCTGGCTGTCAAAACCCTTCTGCCCTGCCCTGGCCTCGTTTGAAAGCAAAAGGGAGACTGAGCCGACCGGTCGTGGTCCATCAGCTGGGGCGGGGGCGGAGCAAGGAGGCGCGCGCCTCTCCCGGGGCGGGAGGTGATGCTGTGCGCGGTGCTGAAGTTGGGGATTTGCTGTGTAATCCTAGAACCCTGCTCCAAACCTGGCTGCCCCCTACTCGGCTGCCGTAAGGAGAACACCCTCGCTCAGATGCCTTCTCCTTTCCTTCTCTCCTCCCCTTCAGATAGAGATGGTACAGGCTCCTGGAGCTCCGGCACCCCGGGAACCACAATCAGGCGTCCGACAGGCAGGTCTTCCGAGTGGTCCTAACACCAAGTGACGGTGCTAAACATCCCGACTGACTGGAGCAGCGAGGGAGGACTGCAGATGCCGTTAATGCACATATTTTCGATATGTAATTAATTCGTACTCATACATATGCACACGTACACCAAACACACGCTGCTGCCAGGAGAAACTACACTTAGGCAAACACGCATACAAACACAAACACAAAACGGAAATACATAAGCAGGCATATGGGTAACTATTTCAAGGTACCTGAGGCATTGCAAGCACTAAGAATTAAGAATGTTTAGAGAGACCTAGATTTTCTCTTCAGATTTAGATAATTTTAATAATAATTATCAAGCTCTTCTCCCTAGCTCACAGCTCTTCACACTCTACCCTCTATATGTTTTTCTTCCATCTAGTCTACTTAAAGTATTTGAATTCTTATGTCTCTGCAGAGCCAAGCAGTCCACTGACTTTATTGACACAATTAAAAATCATTGGTCATCTAAATATCTAATGATGTTTGTGGAGGACTAAGTAGGAGTAACCATGTCTTTCAATGTTATGCAATGAATAAGCATTTGCATTTAAAGATAAATAGAAAATTTATGGAGGCTTGCCTACTCCTGGAATAAACTGAGTTTTTAACGTCATTGTTTGGTCTTAGAAAGGTCCACTGTAAATAGTACTGTGTATTCACTGCATAATTAATATGGTGTTAATGGGTCTGATTCAGCACTTTTTATTTGATCTTTGTTTCTTGTTAATTTAAAAGGATGCTTTGTCCTAGTAAGAACTGCAGATTGGGTACAATATGGAAAATGAAGAAACACACAGATGACTAACGGGAGGTAAACTGCCTCCTCATTCTATAAAATACTCCTCCTGTAAAATAATACAGCAAATGCATTCTTATGGATTATAAAATGTCCCTTTGCTGTTTGAATTACCACAGACTGTCAAAAGTCAATGACCACTTACCGAAACACTCCAGTAAAGAACTGCCATCAGCCATTTCTAAGAGCTCAAAGAAACAAGTCATAGGAAAAAATACTGTCAGAAAGCGTAACTTTTCAGAACAATCTATTATTTAACTATGCCTCTCCATTTTAACTATCATACTGAACTCCAGTAACACAGCATTAAAGTATTTTCAATAGAAGAAAAAAGGCAACGATTGAAAGTATTACCATTTCAGTAACTCAATGAATGCTATTCCATGGGTATCTCAAGCAGAACTGAAACAATTCCATTTCCCAGATTACCAAACTAAAAGACATGCAATAGACATCTATTTAATTCTTTTGTAACAGAAAATGATATACCTGAGGGTGTATTCTTCTCCAAAAAGCATTCTCATCAGTTTTCAGTAATTTCTCCTAATGAGAAACAACAAAACTCAATTTAATGACACATGTAAATACCTGCACCACCTCTGTGCCATATAGGATGGTCTTATTTCATGCCAGTATGAGCTAAGAGCCTGCTTTAATCTGTTTTCAATGCACTTTGTCAGGTTTGAAAGTTATGTCACATCATTTGTAACACAACTACCTCTGCCTTCGATTTGTGTTAATTAGGTATGGACATCTGGAACTCAAAATACTTAAAGTCTTAAGACTTTAATTGTTGCCAAATCAGAGATTCCCTAGAGTATAATGCTATGTTCTTCCTATCCAACTCCATTAGAGTTTATATTTTCATCATTATTACAATTAGAATTTAGAATTAAGCTTCTTCTTCCTTCAGTTATCAGTATGACTTTTAGTGAGAAGGTAGGAATTAGTAAGTCTGTTTGTTCTGGTCAAACTACACGGTCCAGCAAAACTGGTAATCCAGTCAATGGACTTACAACAGTCCAACCAGATGTCTAGTAGATATGACAAGCATGAAATTTCTTGTTTCCAAGAGTGAATTCATTATTGATTTCTATATTACATTCATGTTTGCAAATAATTGAAGACAGCTAATAATGATTTGAACATATGTCTCCTTAGTTGGGAGTAAGGTCAATTAAAGCTTGAAAGTAGTAAAACTAAGCAGACCAAAGGTACACACACACAAACCCACCCACCGCCCCCGCACCCCAGCCCCACCTCCCCCAAACACACAGCATGACCAGAAAAGACAGTGGGCAATTTGCATTATTTTGGAAGTAGAGCAATGGAAAATAACAAAGAATAGACATTTTCTCTTTCCCACTGCTCACGTCCTCTTTACTTCAACAGATTTTTTAAAAATGTTAGCTTGATCCCATGAGTAGTGGCTTCATTAGCAGTATACACATTCTTCATTTGCATCCCCAATATCAATTGAATATCTACTATTATTGGGTTTGGCATTGTGCTACATAGAGATCATGCCTATGACCAAGACAGATATTACATTGGTGGTGAGTGGTTGAATAAAGGGACCAAAATAAGTCCATATCATCTTTATGCTAACATTAATTCAAGTAAATCTTGACTGGCTATTTTTTCCAATATCTTAATACATTCTTAAAATTAATATCCTCAACAAATATAAAAATTATTGTTATCACAATCATCATTATTATTCCAGAGTTCTGAAAATAGTCTGCCGCAATGTAAATTATCTCAAAAGTCTGCCCAAATTTTGGAACTTAAGTGAAGAAAAAGAGTCAAAATATTTCAATCCTAACAGTTTGAAGTGATTGCATGAAGCACTGGAAAAATTCAGGAATTTTCAATAGGTTAAAAAAAATTGGTATATGTCTAGGTGAGTGCCTTGGAGTAGAATTTCCTTCTGTAAAGGGAGCTGTCCAACTATGCCCAGAAATCAGTGAATGCCTGCTGCTGAAAAATCGGTCAAATTAGAGTAGATACATTTGCCAGTCTGATTGCACCCTCTAAGAAGGCTTTAGCACCTGCTTCTCTGAAAATATACAAGCTGTCTGGAATGTTGTTATTTAGTGAGCATGAACAGGATAAAGTAGAGTCCCATAGTAAAACCTCTGGTGAGCTGAAAAATCTACCTGGATTTTGGTCCTTTAGCCCTGCTAATTGTCCCTGGGCACTCTGAGATACTTCATATCATAATCAAGTATCAATTCGAATGACATACTGAGGAAGATGCATAAACTCAAAGGGATTTCCAAAATTTCACTTTATTTTAAGGTCTCAGGGAAATGCATCACACTGAGTGTTATTTGGACTAAACACCTTGAATATATTGCTAAAGAAACAATTCATGTTTTGGCTGTTTAATGTTAGTAAGAAAGGTAAAATCAGCAAAGGGTGGTCTTAATGCACTGGTAAACATACTTTCAATTAGTATAAGAAACTGGGAGGAAAAATGGTTAAACTAATTTGTATATTTAGAATATAAAACTTGACCTTAATATTTACTGCATTCTTCATGTTCTGCGGGGTGAGGTGGGGGTCACAGCCTAGCTCTGTTGCCCAGATTTTAAGTGAATTTCTTTTGAGTGTCATAATCACATAGAAATTAGGAAGAAACAGACGGTCATTCAGGAAGCAAGTTAGAGTGGAAATTGAGCCTGGTCTCTGGGATTTGTGTATAGGCCTACGAACTCTTTGTGTGACCTTACCTACACACTGGATGCTTTCATTTTCTCACCTATGAGATCAGAGTAGTATTTATACCTATAAAACTTGATTATTTTGGGAATTAAACATAATTTATATATTATACCAGGCACAGAAAGTGTTCTCTATAGATTAACTACAAGTACTATTATTATTATCCAGATAAATTAATATACCTCAAAGTTCTAAACTGAAGTTCTAGAATCTTAAGTTTATCCCTCAATAAATTCATATTGCAAAATCATTTAGATTTTTTTCTGGATTAGAAAAAATCTTTTATCAATGAGAAGTTATTTCAAATTGTCTGAACATTAAGATCAATTTATGTATTAATGTGAAAGCAGTGTGAAAAAATAAAATGCATATTGGAATAAAATTTTGGAAATATATTTGGAATTTGAAAGAACTATGAGAAAGTAAGGTCTATAGAAACATAAGGCAAGATGTGGGGCTTGTGAACTGAAGTACATATTTTCCAACAAAGATCACTTCTTAAGATTTTGAAAATTATCTTTGTTTCAATTAAAAGAGAGAAAAATAGAGTTGTTTAAAATTATTCTGAGCATTAAAGTATTACTACTCCATTGAGACTAGACCTTATGTTATAGATGTACAGACTGTCTAAGCAACAAGGAGGACCCATTTCCTAAAGCAATAGTTTCAGGAGATGAAGGAGAGGGGAGAAAAAGGCCTTTCAGCATTGTAGGCTGGTTACAGAGAGGCAGTCAGGCTCTCAGAATTGCAGTTCCAGGAGTGGTTGCTGCTGAAATATTCAAGTTTATGAGTGGATTGTTTCCTGAAAAATCCAGGATTAAGTTGGAGGGTAGTGGGTCTAATCAGTATGACTACCCAAAGCAGACTGCCTACAGCAGCCTTTAGGAAGTAGGATTTGTTACAGTATAACCCGCTCACAGTTTGCAATTTATCATCAAAGGTTTGTTTTAATACAAAATACTAAACTATAATAGGAAGGCTGTTGAGTACATTTATAAAGCACCGTCTTATGGGCAAGGGCTTAAAGACCTTTAGATTTTATAACTCAGGTCATTTGATTTGATAGAATTGAGTAATATGTCTAAATCACATAGGCCAATGCACGTTTTGCTGACTTTTGTGTGAAATTTGTGATATGAGTAGCTAGGCTGTGGAAAGTATCTTAGTCTGAATTTAGAGATGTGTGCTATTACTATGTTAACAGCAGATTGTGTAAAGTTTTATGTGGACTTTTCTTGTCAGACAGGTTATTTAAACTTTTATCCTTCTACTGATGTCATGATTATACATTTTAGACCACAGGGAATTGGGTAGAATTTACTCCCAAATAGGAGATCAATAAGTCCACAGAAAATATTTGGGTTAATAAATATCAAGAGTTAATATGATTTCATCTCTGGGGAATGAGGGTGAGTGAGAGCATAGAAGAGGAGATGGATAAAATTCTATGAAGAATTAGGCAACAGCCTTCATTCCAAATACAATTTCTTTGATTCGGATTAAAGATAGAAATGACTTGAACTGGAGGCTTATGTCTATGTCTATTACTTCCTCTTGGAATGGGGCCTGTGAAATCTTTTTGGTAGTAAGTGAATACAGAGGTGCATATTGAAATAGCAAATGAAAACAATAGTCATGACCACTGGATTCCAGCCCTGGGATATTATCTGGTTCTAAATAATGGAGGAGAGGTATTGTGATACTTTGTTCAGGTACTTAAGAGGAGATGAGCTTGTATGTAAAGAACAAATGTAAATAAAATTAAAAATGATTTGTGAGGACTACAGGAAGAAAAAAAGGCAGTAGCTGATACAGACTATCATCTTTGGTCTAAGTGGAACTAGAGAAATATTATGAAATGCTCCAAATCTACTTAATGTTGACACACATTCTCATGTATGGTACTTCATTTGGTTTCTAAGAAAACTCATAAAATCCTCAAACTTTCAAAATAGGGTGAGACTGATGATAAAGAATATTGTGTAGATAGCCATGGGAAGGATGCAGAGTTGTTTTATTTGGGGCAAAAGATGGATTTAAACATTTGACAAACAAGCTTGCCTAAATTGTCACATTCTTGACAAAATTTAGCAACTCAGTGGAATAAAAAGGAAAATGGAATTAGGGTGGTGACAGACAAAGGATATTTGGAAGAAGTAAGTTCATCTAGAAGAATTTACAGACATTGTCTTTTTCCTGGGTTGATAAAAGTTTATCATTCCGCCTCACCCTCAAGGAGATATTTCTGGACCAAGATCAACTATAGTATCTTCAGTTGATTTAAGGAGAGAAAACCCTTGCACTAAGAAGCTTTTAGTGTCAGTAAAGAAAAATGGTACACTCCAGCCATATTGAATATTAGGGCTAGTGCTATATGCCCTGTCTAGAAAAGAATAAGCTCATTTCTGAGATGTAGAGTCTAGGATGATGCTGGCAGGTCCCATTTTCTTTATTGTTAGTGTTCTTCTAGACATATAGCAAATTGGAGAGTACATAGTTATAATGGGGTTCATGCGAAAGCCAAAAATCAACTTTTAGTAGCAGCAACATCATTTACAACAAATAAAAGTTAAGAAAACACACCATCTAGCAAATAAATTATAAACGCTTAACTCAATTTTAGGAGATGGTTTCTTAGAAAAAAAAACCCATAAAATGGCTGGCTTATAAACAACAAGCATTTATTTTTCAGTTTTGGAGGCTGAGAAGTTCAAGATAATGTGCCTGCAGATGTGGTGTCTGGTGAGGGCTTGTCTCTCATAAATGGTACCTTCTAGCTGTGTCCTCCCTTGATAGAAGAATAAAAATTCTCCCAGGCCACTTTCATAAGGACACTAATCTCTTTCACATGTGTTCTGTCCTCATAATGGATCCAACCACCAAACACCTCATCTTCTAATACTATTAACTTGAGGCTTAGGATTTCAAGATATGACATCTGAGGGTACACATTCAGACTACAGCAATTTCCCAGTTGTTACCTCTTTACATTCCATACAATATGATGTCTGCTTGTTGAATGTCCAAACATCTGAGATCCTCAATATTTTCCTGGAGTATTTCTTGGAATTTCATATTCTGTTTTCCTCTTATTAGTTTTTGAAAATGCTAGATCTACTGACAAAGTTGAATGACATTAGGTAGCATCCAAAACCCAATCCAGTGATTAGATTGAAGTCAGCAGTCAGATAGACCAGACAAAATAATATAGCAAACAGGGCATATTATTCTGGAGAATCTGGACATTTTAAGAACAAAGTAAACAAAAGAACAAATGATCATTTATTGTTCACATGGTAGGAGTCGACATTACTGATTTGAAACTAAAGATTACTGAATTTTTTTTCATCTGGAAAGATGAATTGATTTAAATCTCTCTACAAATTTATTTACTATGTCCTCAATTTGCAATAGTGGAGCTATATAGTGCAGCAAAATTTGAGATAATAATTACTGCCTAAATGTTTTAAGTTAGTTTGCATAGTTACTGCCAAAACATTTACAGCTTGCTTCCATAGTTCTTACTGAACCTAATTTCATGTAAGGATGCACCCTCCCATCAAACAATAGGAAACACGAAGCCCTCTTTCACTTTTGCAGAGCTGAAGGCAATTATGGAACCTAAAGTTGTCTTTTATATCAAATACCTAGAACAAATAATAAATTTTACTTCAGTTTGAACTATGTGATGATTATAAAATACATTTCAGAAACGGCTTTAACTAAATGCTTTAGTACAAACGTTTAATTCGTCTTTTCAAATATGTTTTCTCACTTGAATATATAAATTTTAAAGTTCTCCTATTATAGTAATTCTGCTAAGATCCAAATAACTGTGTTATTACAATTGAATGATCATCACGGTAGTTTATGTGATAATATAATAATTAATGATAACTTAGTCTATTGAAATTTCCACGTGATTACCATTTATCCAGGAACAGGGAGGAGAGAGAGGAGATGGTTTTTTCATTTATATCTTCTTTAAGAATATTTCTAATGTACACCAGCTCACATATCTGCTTTAGTATGTTGAGTAGATTGAATGTAATTTAATCTTTCTTTAAGAATTCATTAATTTGATAATGCAATTATCATTTCAACTTTATGTACTAAAATTGAATTAGATTGAAATATTTCTGATTCCAGAGTTAGTGTGACTTTATGTTAAAATTGCTTTTTCTCTACTTCTCTTCATCTCCTTAAATCTTCAAGAGTCCATGCAGCAAGTTGAAACTGAGGTTGCTTACCACTTGGAAGGTAATTCTTTAGTTCCCTGAAAGACCAAATAGGAATAAAGCTGTGTCTGAGAGGCAGGAGAGGTGAATGGAGCAAACTCTGCCTGAGATCTTTGGGGCAGGCTGATCTAATTTCACTCCTTTGTGTGTGTGTGTGTGTGTGTGTGTCTGTGTGTGTGTGTTTTTTCAGAGTTCTGCAATTCCAGTGGTCAAGAATTAGCCCAAACACCAGGTAGTAATAAACAGTAATTTTAAAAATATTGTCTTGCTTATATTTCTTTGGGACTAGAATGCATGCATAGCTACTTGTAGAAGTCTAAGCCTCTATTGTCTTAAAAAAATTAACTTCAAATATACCATATGTATCCTAATTCAAATTCTTTGATCTTATGTCATTTTCATAAATGCCAAGTATGGAAGACAATGCTATTTTTTGTGGAGTTTCAATTACTGACATTCAGGTAACAACATTTGGTTACTGTAAGGATTATGGACTGACATGTTGGTATTTTCTTTATTTAGAAGGCCCTGGATCATTTTGTCCATCATCTTGGAATCCCTAGCCGAGAATAAAAATAATTTAAGAATAAAAATACCATTGTGGAAGTCAGTGTGGCGATACCTCAGGGATCTAGAACTAGAAATATCATTTGACCCAGCCATTCCATTACTGGGTATATACCCAAAGGAGTGTAAATCATGCTGCTATAAAGACACATGCACACGTACGTTTATTGCGGCACTATTCACAATAGCAAAGACTTGGAACCAACCCAAATGTCCAACAATGATAGACTGGATTAAGAAAATGTGGCACATATACACCATGGAATACTATGCAGCCATAAAAAATGATGAGTTCATGTCCTTTGTAGGGACATGGATGAAATTGGAAATCATCATTCTCAGTAAACCATCACAAGAACAAAAAACCAAACACCGCATATTCTCACTCATAAGTGGGAAGTGAACAATGAGAACACATGGACACAGGAAGGGGAACATCACACTCTGGGGACTGTTGTGGGGTGGGGGGAGGGGGGAGGGATAGCATTGGGAGATATACCTAAAGTATAATAATAATAAATAAAAATAAAATAAAAAAGAATAAAAATAATTTATTCTTAAAAAAATTTTAAGAATAAAAATAATTTTATAATTATTATAAAAATAAATTAAATAATAATTTAAATAAAAATAATTTAAGAATAAAAATAAATTAAGTATTAAAAATAATTTAATACTGGGAGTGGCAGAAACAAGTTAGGTGTAATTTATTTCCATGTGAATGTGTGAGTGTGGGGGGAATGGCATATCTAACTAAAAGAAAGGCACATGTATCTAATTTTTACAAGGCTATGGATATGATACTCATTATTTTAGGTATAATCTACAAATGTGCTTTACATTTAATCGATAATAAGTAATTTTATATGCTGACACTCCATTGTGTAGAACACTTTTTATAGTTATGTAATTTAAGTGTAAAAACCACCATCATCTGCTCTTAACACATTTGAAATAAGACAATGGTCATTTTTACAATTTATGACATCTTGAGTTAACGAGACGACCTTTCTTCATATTACTTTTTAAATTCATGTACTGTGGAAGTGTTATTTACGTTCACATTGGGTTGAGTAACCAGAAGGATAGGCTCAAGGGAGACTTTTCTGTTCTCTATTCTATTAGAGCCTACTACTTAAATTCCACCGGAAACAGAGAGGAATGAATTGGGATGGGAATAGTTTAAGCTTACCTTTAATATACACTCAATAAAGTATTCCTAATTGATTAGAATGCAGTTCTTGTTCTAAGTCATTTGTTATTAGTTAACATATGCAATCAAAGTGTCTTAATAAGAATTCTCTCAATTTTATTGACCAAGAAACTGTAAGCACATTTTTTTTCTTCTTGTTAATGTTGGTCTTGTGATAGGAAAAAACATAGGAAAACTTTACACTAAAATAATCAACTTCACCCTAAAATGATTAACTTGCCTAAGATAATTCTGATTATTGTCCAGTGCCTCTGTACAGAGGAGGGTGAACACGTAGAAAATTAAACTGAAATAGGAACAAGATGTTTGGTGACCTCACAAATGTGTTTGTAAAGAACCATAGCTATTGTATGCAATCAATAGTGGCTTCGTGCTCTCTCCACTCAGCCCTCCCCTGGAAAGTCACCACCATCACCACACCAAATAAATAGCGCAATCTATTCCATCCTTTCTCCCTCATACAACTTGACGTCTTTCTTAGTATACAATTTGCCTGTCATTTACCACTCACTAAGAGATACAATCAGGACAAGTGGAGAAGTGGGGCAAAAGGGGAAAAGAAGCACACACTGAGGTTTGCGGGGCTCTCCTCCTGTGGAAATGGCATTGACATTATTCCCCCTTGACCTCAACGATTTCTAATTGACTAGGTTCACAAAGATTTATCCTTTCATGATTCAAAAAACCTCTAGCCAGAATGTTCCCAAAGTTTTCATTCGAAAATAAAGTAGGATTTTATACAACTAAATTCAAATTTCAAACCTGAGTCCAACGTCCCTGTCTTCAGTGGTGAAAATGACAATTGTATTTCCCTAATGCTCTGGTGAGTACCTTTCATAATAAATATTGTATTTAGTTACATGGCAGAACTATTCATCTTTACGGAGACAAGCAATGTATTCTGTACCGCATCAATATATGATTCACTATGTGAAGCAATCACAGTAATTCATTTCTCAAATTTCAGTTCTCAACTTAATCCTTCTCATCTCATTTCATTCAACATTTGAAGATAATGTAAAACTTGAAAAAATTGCTTTAAAATAATTAACAAACTAATTATCTACTCCAGGTTACTCTGGAAAGAGTCACGTAGAGAGAAGTTAGGTAACTTTTCCCCTTATTTGACTTCAAAGACCATAGAGTGTATGGTTCTTATTTTCAGGAGAGAGGGAGAAACAGAAAGAGATGGAGAGAGAGAGAGAGACAGAGAAAGGGATGTTTTAGCTTCTCCAAGCAAAGTGAGGAGGAAAGTTACCCAGATAATTACTGCCATCAGATACTTTTGCTTGCTTATCTCTGTTGAAGACCATCACCTGAATAACTACCTTTGGCTTCTCTCTACTGTGCAGAAATTGCTTATCATAGGAGGAAATTTAAAGAATATGATGACACTATTCCATTTCTCATTTTACAATAAACAACTACAATAAAAAAAAACCAAGCAAACAAAATATCATTAGAACATAAAAGAGTGTGTAAAAGTCTAAGCTTTGAAACTTGTATTCCTGAATTCAGACCTTTAGCTCATATTCCACAGTGTCTGTAACATTAAGTACATAAAATCAATGGACTGAAGTTAGGTGACCAAAATAGTACATTACAACTTGGTTATTTTAGATTCTTAAGAAGAATGATATCAATTTTAAACATAAGAAGTATATCAAATGAAAATATATCAACTTTTGTATTCTTTCCTCTTTTTCACATAGTTCTGTGAATGCAGAGCGTGATCAGTTAACTTCAACATTTATTAAACTTTAATGTTTATTAAAACATTAGAGGAAGGGTTTCAAAACCCTTAATATTTAAATTAATCCCAAGATTATACTCTTGAATAGCACTTATTATTTAAAAAAAACTTTAGAGAAGAAATCAAAGGAAGAGAACAAGATAAATTAAAACTAAAAAGTTTTCCAAAAAGACATGATTTATGGTTCATAGTCCCATAGTGAGCAGAGTATGAGATTAAGAACAACGTGCACAGATTGATTTTAGAAAAAAAAAAAAGTGAGTGACTTCTTCCTTTGCTCTAGTAGGAAATACTGTAAAATAACATAGGTATTTTGAAACACTAAAGAGAGAAAACAATGACTGACTAATCCAAAATCCATCAGTAAGTCACTGTCCAGTCAAATTCTGTTTTATGTCACCAAACAGTCTCTACTACCTGTCACATAAGGGAAGAAAATACAGAAGATGCAGTACTTACATTGAAAATAAAAATAAAAAGTGAGAGAATATATTTATAAATGATATACCTGATAAGGGGTTAATATCCAAAATTTATAAGGAACTCAACTCAACAGCAAGAAAACAAATAACCTGATTCAGAAATGAGCAAAGGACCTGAACAGACATTTTCAAAAGAAGACATGGAAATGGTTAGTAGGTTTATAAATAATATTGAGTATTACTCATTATTAGGTGAAAGCAAATTGAAATCCCAGTGAGATATTACCTCACACCTGTTTGAATAGCTGTTATCAAAAGGATATATTATGATAAGTCTTGGTGAGGATGGAGAAAAAAATGTAAGTACATAAAAAATACATTATAAAAAATGAAAATGTACAACCATTATGGAAAATGATATGGAGGGTCCACAAAAAAAAACTGAAAATTATGTTAAGAAGAATAAGCCAGGCACAGAAAGGAAGATACTGCATAATTTCACTCATATGTGGAATCTAAAAAAGTTGATCTCATACCCCAGTGGTTGAGCTGGGGTACCTGGGGATGTATTGGCCAAAGAACACAACATTTCAGTTAGATAGGAGAAATAAATTCAAGAGACCTATTGTACAACATGGTAACCATAGTTAACAACATATTGTGTTCTTGAAAAATGCTAGGAGAGTGGACATGAAGTGTGAATTTACAAAAAAAAAAAAAAGAAAGAGAATAGAACTACCATATGATCCAGCCACTTCTGAGTATGTATCCAAAAAAACTGAAATCAATATGTCAAAGGGATATGTGCACACCCATGTTCATTGCAACATTATTCATAAGAATAGCCAAGCTATGGAAAAAACGTTAGTGTTCATAAGCAGATAAATGGATAAAAAAGATGGCAATATACACAATGAAATACTATTGGGCCTTAAAAAAAGGAAATTCTGTCCTTTCTGATAATGGATGAACCTGGAGGACATTATGCTTTGTGAAATAAGCCAGGAACAGAAAGACAAACACTACGTGATCTCCCTTACAAGTGGAATGGAAAAAAGTCAAACTCATAGTAGTTGATATGCTTTAGCTATGTCCCCACCCAAACCTCATCTTGAATTGTAGCTCCCATAATTCCCACATGTCCTGGGAGGGACCCGGTGGGAGGTAATTGAATCATGGGGGCAAGCCTTTCCCTTGCTGTTCTCGTGATAGTAAGTCTCATGTGATTTGATGGTTTTATAAAGGAGAGTTTCACTGCACACATTCTCTTTCCTGCCACCAGGTAAGATGTGACTTTGCTCCTCCTTCACCTCCTGCCATTATTGTGAGACCTCCCCCAGCCATGTGGAACTGTGAGTACATTAAACCTCCTTTTCTGTATAAATTACCCAATCTTGGATATGTCTTTATTAGCAGTGTGAGAACAGACTAATACAGAAGTAAAGTGTAAAACGACAGTTATCAGGGTTAGGGGGTGGGAGAAAATGGCGAGCTGTTTTTGGTCAAATGGTACAAATTTTCAGTTAGATAGCAGAGATCTATAGCATGGGAGAGTGACAATATTCAATAATAATATATATTTCAAAGAAATTTAGCAAATCTCAAATATTTCACCACAAAAAGTGATAAGCAAGTGAGATGATTGATATATTAATTAGCTTGATTTAATCATCCCACATTATATACATATATCAAAACATCACAGTTCACCCCATAAATGTATAAGATTATGATTCTTCAGTCAAAAATAATATTAATAAAAAAGAAAAGGCAGTTTTTTTGTTCATGATTGACACACCATGTGATCATCAGTATGAGTTAAAGAATGGTGAAGAGGGAAGATGTTACACTAAATAATTCAGTGTACACGTATATAACTTGGCACTAGATCTGCTTCTGGTTCCAGAGGAAAATAATCCATCTGGTTATAGAGCCAGCATTGAGATTGCAGAGCAAGAATGAAATCACTCCCATCTCAGTACAGCTCATATTTACCTAAGTAACATAAGAGTGTTTTTGGAGAATTGCACTTTAATTCAGGGTCTTTGATATGTTCTATCGTGCTCCTTAATGATTTTCATGGCAACCACAAGTAGGGAGTGTTGTGGGCTAAATTGTGCCCCGTCAAAATTTCTGTGTTGAACTCCTAACCCTCAGTACTTGAAAATATAACTATATTTGGAGAGAAGACCATTGAAGAGGTAATTAACTCTAAATGAGTTAGGGTGGGGCCTGATTCAATATGACTGAGTCCCTTGTATGAGGAGGAAATTTGTACACAGAAATATCATGAGAGTAGGCCATGTGAAGACTTAGGGGGGAAGACAGCTATCTACAAGCCAAGGAGAGAGACCTCAAAAGAAACTTACGTTGATGACATCTTGATTTTAGACTTCTAGCCTTCAGAACTGTGAAAAAATACATGCCTGTTTTTTAAACCACACATTCTGTGGGACTTTGTTATGACAATCTTCGAAAACTGATCCAGGGAAAAATAGCTTTCTACCTAGATTCAGTCAAGATAAAGAATTACAAAAGTCCAATCTCCTGTCCTAAAGACAGTTTTTTTGAATTCTCTTTTTCACTTTTCATCTTTCTCTTGATGTGTAAGAAAGAGAATTGAATGCAACAAGAGTTACGCTATGTCACTTAGTAGAGTAGTCAGGCATAGCATCTGTGGTCAGGAACTGTGTTGTCTTTCTTTCAATAGTTGATGTTTGGTTTAGTGCTCAGTGAAGCTGCTTTTTATTATAGATTGCACCAGATTGCTAGTATACACATATGGAAATGAGTTTAACCCATTTGCAGTCTCTAGAATCTATTCTAGAACCCTAGCTATGGATATAATCTCTATACTGCATGGTAGTCTTTGGTAAACACAGGTCTTTTGACATTTTAATTTCCTCCACTATTATTCCAAGTGAAGTAACTCAAGAGTGGAAAACCAAAAACTGTAAGCTCTCACTTATAAGTGCAAGCTAAGCTTTGAGTACACAAAGGCATACAGGGTCATATAATAGATTCTAGAGGCTCAGATGGGGAGGCAAGGAGGAGGGCTATGATAAAAAACTACATATTAGGTACAATGTACACTGCTCAAGTGATGGGTGTATTAAACTCTCAGAATTCACTATCATAAATTCATTCACTAACAAAAAAACCACTTGTAGCCCAAACTCTATAGAAATAAAAATTAACAACAAAAACAAAAAAGACAGGTCTATGTCAAGTGTCTTCCTTTGAAAAGTTTAACCATTCTCAGACATTCAACCACCAACCATTTCCTTTTAAAATTTCTTAGTTCCTGTTATCAGAGTACATTTACGTTTTCAGAAGAATCAGACTATAAAACTATATTTCTTTTCATTTTTAAAGGATGTATTATATACTTTAGTAAGAAGATTACAAATACGGGTGGCCCTATCTCTAGGAAGAAGTTTGCAAAATTGAATCAGTCTTTTGTGGTCACAATGTTGTGAAGTATTTCTGCACTTATTGAGTGAGGGATGGTAGACACTGTGCATTGTACGGTGGAACATTCATTTATAATTAATGATTATAGAGCCCAAATTAGTGTTAACATGAATTCAAAGTATTTTCTGCATGGTTTCAATCTACACTGAATTTTCCTGAAATGCAAATATAGTGGAAATTGAGAGAAAAAACTATTATTTTTTCTTAACAGAACTTTACTTAACATTAAATACCATTTTAGAAAATCATGTCACTGATGGCAACACTAGCTGTGAGACTAAAGTATACCACTAATAGTATTCCTACTTCTGCTGCTTATGTATTTCAAACAATCATGGTGAATCTGAGTAGCAATGGGGCTCTGCAAACTTCATTATGTTTTCTACCTTCTCTGTACCTGCATATTAACATTAAGAAATGCATATTATCTTATTATAAATTATTTTTCTTACATTTTTATTTATATTAGAGTTTAGGCATTATTTTCAAAATATTTTTGAACTTTTTTTTGAAATTGTGTGAAATTGTATAATGGGTTATACTATCTATAACCTTTGTTTCAGATAGTATTATAAAATATTTGTGTAAAGTGGTGCTGTGTGTCTAGAATTGCCTCTGGGACTTGCCTTTAACTCAGTCTTACTGCAGTTATGCACGTGCAAACCTTTAAAACCCGAACACAAATTGTCTTGAAAATTGAATTTCTGAACTATTTTCTAATTTAGAGTGACTGGGAAGGAAGAAAACTACAAGCGTGACTGTTTCTGTTCAAACTGGCGACCCCTTCAAGAGCTATTGAATGATAGAATGAAGGCCATCATCCCAGTGAAGGAATTCTCAATATACTTTCATTAGTAAGCATGTTTTTCCATTGTTTTAATCTTAGACCTGAAATGTAGAATGATTAGTGGTAACTATTTTGGCTGCTTAGTAGCTGGTTTTGCTACCCGGGTAAGTTCTATGAAATTAAGAGTTTTGATTTATTATTTCACAGTTGCATGTGGCAATTCCAGGAACCATTCCAAAACTACAAAGATTAGCTCATTTATCTTCACAGCAACTACTTTATCCCCACTACACAAAAGAGGAAACTGAGGAAGAGACATGTTAACTTACCAAAAGTCGGTGATATCCAGTAAATTGCAGAGCCTGGACACAGTTGTCTGGCCATGGAGGCCATGGGCTTGGCTAATTATGTTACACTGCCTTCAAAGGTTGCAATATAGCAAACGAGAAAGAACACGGCAGTAAAAGGATTAATGAGAAAACAGAATTAGATGATATTGCTTTTTTCATAAAGGGATCTTTAAGTTTCCACTTATGTTAAATTCACCATCCTATATCAAGTATGAATAATCAATGGAAGACCACCTTCAAATAAGAATTAATTTAATTGTTTATGATAAATAGAGAACCATAAACATTTTCAATTGCAATTGCCTTTTAAATGAGGAGAAAGAAATAAACAACTCAATAGCTATTATTAGACATATTATTTGAGCAACAAAGGAAAGAAGAGACAAAGTGGGGGAGGGGAAAGAGAGAGAGACAGAGATAGAGAGAAAGTGAGAGAGAGAATGGAAGGTAAAAGGTACAAGCAAGCAGGGAAAAAACGTGAAAAGAGAGCAATGATTACTGACTTTATTATAAGTGAGAAATCTGGCCATTTCTTGTCCGCCTAGTCTAGGCAAATTTCTGGTGTTTTAGATTATTTTCTTTTCTCATTCAAATGCTTATTTTAAAAGGATTCTGTTTTTAACCAGCTCATTTACCAGCGCCCCACTCCCACCGTGCCTCCAGTTTTCAGGAGCTGGAAAAGCTGGAACAATAATGGAACAATCATAATACTCCTTTCCAGACAGATGCACCTTCATTGATTTTCTTTATACATCCCCTTTCTGTAACATCCTCCTTTTGATCATATAATACAATTAGATCTTTGTCATAGCTTCTGTTTTTAAAATGTGCATATAATATTTTAATCTGTGGAAGTGATTATAACATAACGTTACAATGTTATAACGTTATAACGTAATGTTATAACGTTATAACGTAATGTTATAACGTTATAACGTAATGTTATAATGTTATAATATTATAACGTAATGTTATAATGTTATAATATTATAACGTAATGTTATAATGTTATAATGTTATAACGTAACGTTATAATGTTATAAATATTATAATAATTTTATGTTAACATTTACTAAAATGATTCAGCACTGTGCATCAATGGCTGTTTATGGATAGAAGTTGTTGTTGGGCATTGCTAAAGGAAAGCAAGCTACTTGCAGATATCAATGAATTCAGATTATTATTAGAAGATTCTGGTGAAGCAGCAATAGTAGAAGGCAAACAGTAAAAAATGAAAGTTTCCGCTGCATGGAAATATTTATTAATTTTGTTATTATTAACTTTTGCAGTTAATTCTTAAGTTTCCTCTGTTATTATTATTTTGTAATTGTCATCGTTTTAGTGTTCACATAGCCTGTTGTCTTTTATTGATTTCCAAATATCACCATTTGGTCAATATTTACGTTTCAATGTCATGTTTCTTTCCCTCTAGAATAATCTCTTTTGAATATGACAGCCATATAACTTTGTTTTGTTATTTTGAGCACTTAGAATTGGGAGTCTTTGCTTCATATTTTTCCAATGTTTCATAGCATTGATATTTCTTGTTGTTTTCTTTTCAATGATACTGCTTTTATTTTTAACTAAGCAAGGTTAACATTAGTCCTAGACTGAAATACTTGTATGTCCTACCATTAGATTATGAAATAATATATTGTCTACTTAGGCTATTCAAAACAATGTTTCTTATATTTTTGTTGATTAAATTCATATAAAAGTTTACAGTAAAGATAATGACCCCTGGTGAATAAATATCTACCTATATATGGTCTCTTTAACCTGAGGATTTTGGTGTTGAAATGCTCCAGATGTATATATGATTACTTATTTAATTGTAGAGAATATAAGTTTCTCAATGTGTAGTCACTATCTTTCTACTGGAGTCATAATGATTAGTTGAAAAAAGCTGTGATATATTTTTCAGTTAAAATTCATACAAGTAGAAATGATAGAGTGTATAAAAATCAGAAGCTACAGGCACGAATGTATTAGAATGATAAGTAATCATAAATCTTGATTGCAAGATGTCCGCTTTTCTCAATTGATCTTATTTGACAATAGTCAACAATACAGTTTTTAAACATTCTATATTCCTGGTCTCAAAGCCACACTGCAACTAGGATTATTGGTCGATTGTTTTTCTACCAACTGACCTTGACTTAGAAGAAATCCATATTCTGTTTATATTAATAACCTTTACATTTGTTCTTATATAGAAAAAATGTATTCAGTGCTCATGAAATAATAATATCGCATTCATTTCAATACAAAGACTTTTACTCGCACTCCGCCCCATGATTCTAATTAAACTTGAAAGGGAACAAATAACATTTAAAGTTCTTTAGGGAATAATGTTACACTCTTATTGGTTAGTTCATCCTCCTTTCAATCTTCTCTAAACTCTTAATTTTAGGTCTTTCAAATGAATTTAGTTTTTATATAAGAGTTAATATAAATATGCCGTAATTATATTCATACCCACACATATATGTACATGTTTTGTAGCCTTCTCATTTCAACTTAATATAGCATGAATATGTGCCCTCCAACACATATTCCATTGAACCATGCTATTTAAATTATTTCGTGATTTGCAACTGAAAATGTATGGGTCACTTCTAAATTTTAGTTCACCAATACCTTACTTCTGATTATATATAGTATTCCCACGATCTTATGTTTCTAAATAATGTTAGCGTTAGCATTAGCATTTTGTGTATACAGTTTTGCACTAATCTCAGCTTACTTCTTCAGGGATGGCTTGATGAGTATGCAGATCACTCTCTGTTTTCCATGAGAACACCCCGAAGATCCATTTACTGCCCTTCTTTGTCCTGCCTCGTTCCAAAGCAGGGTAACCCTCAGGAGCTTCATCACTTGGGACCTTGGCTTTCCATCGTTCCCCTGACAACAATGAGAGCCGCTGGCTCTGGCAGATTAGCTGGTGGGAGGAAAGAGAAGTTGGGGTGCTTCTTCTGTAGTGCTTGCTTCCACCTCCTAGTGGCTGGCCTCGGGTTTGACAACAGCTGAGTTCTGTGGTTTAATCTCCTATCCTCTCTTCATGCTTGGGTTTCATCAGTCACTAGACTTACCTCTTCTGCCTTAGAGGTGGAAATGGCTTCCCATGTTGTTAGTCGCTAAATGCTTTATATGCTTTGATTCTTTTACTCTTGGCCACACTTCTGTAAATAGCACCTCCATCAATCTCCCCTTATTTATATCTGTTGAGTAGGTCATCTATTTTCTATCTGAATCTGATAGAATAGGCAAAGGGATACAGCGACATTTTAAGCATTTGGAATATATTGTCACATTTTCTTCACAATTTAAATATACCCCTAGTAATGTATATGAATTTAAATATTCCTATAACTTTCTAACATTAGATTTGCTGTTTTTAATTATTGTCAAGATAACAGGCAAAATAGAACATAATACAGCATTCCATGATTGCTAATTAGGACAAATATTAAGAGAGAGAGTGTGTGTGGTGCGTGCGTGTGTGTGTGTGTGCACGCACCCATGCTTGCAGGTAAGTATACATAGCAATGTGTCTAAAAAGTGCTAGCCACGAATTATGTCCACATTTCAACTCAAGCACAGAATAGACACGTGAATAGAGGCAAGACCTTTCTTCTTTAAATAATATTGGCCGGGTGTGGTGGTTTAAGACTGTAATCCCAGCAGTTTGGGATGCCGAGACTGGCGAATCACCAGAGGTCGGGAGTTTGAGACCAGCCTGACCAACATGGAGAAACCCTGTCTCTACTAAAAATAAAAAAATTAGCCAGGCGTGGTGGCGGGCGCCTGTAACCCCAGCTACTCGGGAAGCTGAGGCAGGAGAATCACTTGAACCCGGGAGACGGAGGTTGCAGTGAGCCGAGATCGCGCCACTGCACTCCAGCCTAGGCAACAAGAGTGAGACTCTGTCTCAAAAAAAAAAAAAAAAAAAGCCTTTTTTTTTTGAGATGGAGTCTCGCTCTGTCACCCAGGCTGGAGTGCAGTGACGCGATCTCGGCTCACTGCAAGCTCCGCCTCATGGGTTCACGCCATTCTCCTGCCTCAGCCTCCGGAGTAGCTGGGACTACAGGCGCCCGCCACCACGCCCGGCTAATTTTTTGTATTTTTAGTAGAGACAAGGTTTCACCGTGTTAGCCAGGCTGGTCTGGATCTCCTGACCTCGTGATCCGCCCGCCGTGGCCTCCCAAAATGCTGGGATTACAGGCGTGAAGTCTTATTTTTTAAATTTTCTGTGAGCCAGAGATAATAGTAATATTTGGTCCCTTCCAACTTTAAGTCTGTGATTGTACATCCCCATCAGATACAAAAGGACAGAAAGAAATCCTGCATATTCTGATAATGCACGATTGAAGAAGCAAAATCCACTTTGTGTGTTGAGTCACTGAGTCATTTGTAAAGCTACTTTTTTTCTCCAAGAACTGATGAATGCCGTGATGTATGTTATTTCTTTGGTAATATACTTCATCAGAGAATTATTTTTACAATGCCCAATGAAGTAGACTTAACCTTTTACTGTGTTAAGGGTCAAATTCTGTTAACAAAGAAATCATTCATGCTAATAAGAGAAATGGAATTCTACGTTTTTATCATTTCACATTTATGTATTGCTTTCCTGAACTTTTTTGTTGGAAAACTCTCATTTTGATATCTTTACGTTATGAATGGTTGGAAACATTACCTGAAATTAAGTGGTTCACTTCATCACGTTATTTTTCTTAGTACAGAATGTTTCCTTGGATTTTAAAAAGGGGTCTTGTGGCATGATAGGAAAGAGAGTATTTCTTGGAAGACAAGGAGCATGAACCTCAGAAGTAGCTCATTTGTACCGGAGGTAATGGTGTGAGAGATAGGTAATGCTAGGGCCTTTGAGAGGCTCAATGAAGTGGAAAAGGTAGATAGAGAGCTTACATATTTTCTGCAAATGTGTAGAATTTGCAATACTAAACCTGGGAAGAGCATGTAGTGTGTGATGTGCTTGCTTTGCATATGGGCATGGTGTTATTGACTCACCTTCACCAGGTCAAGGGCTTTGCATTGTTGGGGTGATAGATTTACCCTGCTCAGTTTGCCTGTCCTCCGTGAGCAGGAACATGAGTTTGTGAGACATCTGTGTAGGGTTAGGAGGGCAGCTGAAAGCTGTTGAACAGAAGGGAGCTAACAGGCTTGTGCACAAATTAAACTTGTAAGTGTAGTGCCATCAGTGCTCTGTGGAAATGCTGAGCAACCGGAGCGAGGTAGGAAGGGAAATCTTTAGGGATGTGGAGCATTTGGGGGGATTAATGAATACCTCAGAGAATGGGAAAATCATGATATTTCTATACACTATTTGCAAGAAAAATAATGTACAGAAATCTTATGACATATTCCAAAAGCACATGTAGATGTTTAAGCATACATTTAGGCTTCTACATTTAGTAAACTAGATTTTAAAATGTTTTTCTAACACTTAACAGAGGATCTGTCATTGACTCAAACTATCATTAAAACAACAGCAAAAGCCAAAGAAAGAAAGAAAGAAAAAGTGTAAGGGCTCTCCCACAAATGCCTCAGGTGAGCAGAAGAGAAAGGCAGATGGCAGCCTCTGTGCTCAGTGGCAGCTGGCCAGCTTGGCCAGAATTGGCTGGAGATCCATGACCCTTTGGCTCTCTTGGGAGAGTGTAAAGTTCTGTCAGCTCATCCATTCAAATAATTAGCAAAAGATATTATTTCCCTGCTCCATCTGCTTGCATTTTTCCTAATAATTGGAACACTGAATAATGTTCCCAAGTCCTTCAGCTTCTCTGCCGCCACAACTGATCACATCTCTGGGGAAAGACCCAAGACTGAGAGAATAGTCAGGAAATTAAGTCTTCCCATGTGAGGGGCCTCCATGAGAATATGAGATCACCGCAAGCAGAGGTACATCAGGGCTCAGGAGTTTTGTGAGTGTGAGGTGGCAGAGATCATTCCACTTTGAAATTCACAGCCTGCAGCCTTCACCGTAGACAGGTGTCTTGAACATACAAGGCTTAGGAACCATGATGCTTACAAAAAGAGCAAGTGTTAAATCTTGTACTCAATCACAAATCAACCTTAAGAAATTGCCTTATAATGCTGGGTTGGGCAGCTTGATATATATATGTATATACATATATTGTATTATATATGTATGTATGTGTGTGTATACACACACACACACAAATACACACACATATATATAAAATCCTACAGCGGTGGTACTCTTATGGATATTCCATTATGGATTTCCCCAGACAGGGACTATGACTCTGCCTTCCTCTGCATGGTACCTAGCGCAGCACAATGCATGATGGCACTCAATTAAGTCCAGTTGACTTGGTGACTGTAAGTGTTTCAAACCAGTGAAGAATAGAAAGAATCAAAGTGGAATGTATGTTTGCATTTTGCTATTAATGTTAAATTACCTTTTCAACTCTAAGGCCCTTCTGACTTTGCTTCTTCACTTGGGACTGTGAGGGTGAATCTCAGTAAAAGAAATGATTAGCACCCACCTCAGTGTTCATTCACTCCACGTGTTTTACTGAGTATCTACCACATGCCAGTATCAGAGATGCCTGATTGACTCCATTTCTGCAAAGCAACCACTATATTTTTAAGAAGTAAAGTGTTCTAATATTTGTCAATGTAGATATATTCAAAAGTAAGTTAGCAGCGGTTAACATTTGTACTGATTTCTATGACATTTAGAAGATTTTATATTAATAAATTGTAAGAGGAAGTGTTTATTTAAAAAATAAATTCATTTTCCTGAAAATACATGTTTTTACTGAGAGTTCATTCTACCCAAGATACTTTTTTTTCTTCTTCAGACAGCATATAAGTTATGAAACTGGGACAAACACTTAGTTTTTCAGATATGTTGTCAAATGTTTTTTCTACTATTCTTTCTACTCCCTATCATATAAGAATGGAGCTACTATTTACTTTTTTGAAAAGAACAATTTTCCTTTATAAAAAAGATTCTCTTAAACATTGTCATGTTGCAATTAAGATGTGAAAGGATTTAAAACAGAAACATCTCTCTATTGCAAGCAAAGTTTCAGTGTGTCTATAACAGAAGGAAATGAAATAAAGTATGATAAATGCATTTCAATGGTCAATTTAAATACTATAGTTACATAATGTTTAATAAATTTAACCTACTAATAGGAAAACATCATTTGTGGATTTCTATTTTATTTGAGTTTCAGCTCCTTCAAAAAGTAATATGGAAAAAAATAAGTCAATTTCCACATAGGATAAAGTAACCACATGGGCAAAGTTAAATTGTTATATATTTTATAAATATAACCTATTTGCTCATCAAGTCATCTGAATTTTTTCCTGAACATCTCTTTTTTTAAATAAAACTTCTCCCACTAAAGTAGGTACATTATTGAGATATATTATATGCCATTTTAAAATACGTTGTCTTTCTGTAGGTTTGATGTCATTGCTTTATGCTACCTTTATGCCCATTAGGAAGCAAAGTTGAACTCGATTTTAAAATGTAATGTCTTTACAAGAATCAATGTCTTCGACATTTCATTTTGTAGATCAGTATAATGAGGCTTTAAAGTCTAATAAACAGGCCAATATCATAGAACTAAGTTTGGAATCTGGGCCTTGTGTATCCGCATTATGTTATCATCCACTGAGATGCTGGTAGATGTTTGAAGCTAGCTCCCTAGAGTAAAAAGCCTTGAATTATAGCATATGTTGATTTTCATGCTGTAAGTACCCTCACCAAGGCTGATTTAAACATATTACCATGACATCACTGAATAAGGAGTTACAAAGGGATTTACAGTAGTTCATCATTTTACATGATTTCTGTTGTATTGTTGAAATAGACATAAATAATCTCAAAAGCATAGATAATAAAACATTTAAAATTAAGAATTGGTGATTTTTTAATGTTAGTAGATAATTGTTGTTTATAGAATTTATTCAATTGTAAAGGCATATAACCTTTAAGAAATTAAGAATGGCTGTGTTTAACAACTGACTGATTCCTGACTATTTAACACTTGGTTCATACAGCTCTTGTAAGCTGGTACAAGCTGATCCCGTCACACCACTGGGTCACCAAAAATATTGATGTGTCATTTTGGGTGGTTGAAAATGTTTCCAATATGAATCTTCTCAATTTTGTTTTCACTGGCATGTGATGAAAAAAAGAGAAAAAGAGAGAAGAGAGAAATAGTTTGATATCTATATCAAATTGGGCACAAGTGATATAGGCTGCAGGACTGAAAATGTTTAAATTTTAGGCCATTGCCTGAAGTTTCTGAAAAAATAGTCACTTTCTTAGCATTTTTTTTAACCTATGAGCACGTGCACACACACACACACACACACACACACACACACACACCATCTTATCTCTCCATTTTATGCTTCTTGGTCCTGGGTTTCCAGGCTTGCAAACTTGTTTAGTCTGTATGAACATTTGCTAGAATTCAGTCCCAGAGTTTTCATGTAAAAACTTTTGCTGATGAAGTATAACACTTATACTACAGAATCATCACCATACTACAATGTATAAGAGAACCTAATTATGTTTAATGGTAAATCTATAACCATATTGTCATTAATGTTGTTAACTATATATTAATGCCATTTCCTCCTATGAGCTACATTATTTTTCCTGATTCTATTTTGCTGTGATTGTTTTTTGCCAAGCGAAATTCATTGTATGGGTTGATGTTTGATTCATGTGGTGAAAAGTTTACACTAGGTAAACTGAGATTAGGGTAGGGGTTTTACACAAGGAGCATAAATGTACCAAAGCGGAAGTGAAATTTGGAGTGATATAAAAGGTTCTTAGAAAAGTGGATTATGGCAACAACAGAAGCCATCAATTATTATTGGCCCTCAAATACAAGTATGGGGAAATAAATTTTATTCAGCAGTGTAGGGGAAATGTTAGCATTTAGGTGGATACTTCTGGGTAACTCACTCTCTGCCTAGTATGGGACAGCAGAGGGTCACTCATAAAACCGCCTTCATGAGTACATATCAGTGGCATGGGTGTTAGGCTTCTGAGGACAAAGCAGAGAAAACTTAGCCAGTCATCAGATATGGGGTTATGAAATTGACAAGTACTAAGCAGTCCTGAAAACTCTGGTAGCGTATGCAATAATCTTTAAAATTCTTTACAATCCTCCAACTCTGATTTCACTGTATTATTGTTGGGATGATGATTACTATCTGGGGAGGTGATCCTGATGTGCCAGATGGTAAAATGAAGCTCTGAGGCCATGACTAGCATTGTGAAAGAGCAGATTGGCAGCTCTCCTGCAATCTGATAGGTGCTGGGAAGGCCTGAAAAATCCTAAAACAGCTGCTCTTTGATGTATCATCAAGCTTAAATTTACAATATTGGAGATTTATATTTTTGGGTCTTGAATGAGTACCTTGATGAAGAGGAAATATAGCAGGGGAAAAGATTTTAAAAAGGTAAAACTGCATTAGTTATTCCCAACTCATGGAAGAAAGGAACTCTGTTTTCAAATCAAGACATTTAGATGAGAGAGAGAGCAAACCCACCTCACATGGATATTGGATAGAAACTAGATAAAAGGTCCAGCAGGGACGATGCATTTTCAGTGACCCCAAGATTAGATAAAGGTCATAAATAAAAGGAAGAATCAGCAGGAGAAACTTTTACAAGGGTTGACCCTCTTTACAGGACAAGCTTTGATTAATCTGATCTAGCCAAATAAATTTTATATTCATCTGTGTAAGGGATTTTTATTTTCACATTTTACAAACTATTCAGATTGTAAAATGTATGTCAGAATAGTCTTGACCACAGTATCAGGCAACAGAAACAAACACACACACACTTTCATTTTATAAAATGAAATGTGTGGTTTACATTTATTCTAGAACAGATGAATAAAAAAGACGAAAAGGACAGTGAATATCCACTAGGTGGCGAGTGTGCTATGTCCCACTCACCTGCTTAAGGTGGAGCTGTTTCATCTTGTTCATCAAGATCTTATCAGATTGTGTTGTGGCCAAACAGATGTTTGAAGTGGATTTTAGAAGCCAGATAATAGTTTCCAATTATTAGAGAGTAACTCGCCTTATGAATTAGATGCCTTCCCCAACCACTGAGCAACATGAAGGGGTATTTATTAGATCACTATGTGTTTTAATACCACTGGTCACCGCTGCCAGGCTTTTCATCTGAACTCTGTTCTGGTTATATTCCCAATATCATGCAATCTGGAGTTAAGAGCACCGTCCTGGGCTACAGATTCTTTCCTGTAATTTTCCTCGTACTAACGACTGTTAATCAACCAAATGGACCTGAGATCCTCTTCCTTTGGCACTTTACAAGTCTTTGTTCTTTCTTTACGGCCCTCTTATGTGAAGTACCACATTTTAAGCACTACACACAGAGGATTAATAATTGTAGGCTTGGAAGATAAGATCAGCTGATAGGGACATGTACCTACTCAAAGTTACACTACAATGACACTTCTGCCTTAGAAAACCTCTCATTTATGAACCCTTTTTGGGGGCAGGAGTAATTTGCATTAATTTGATGTACCAATTAGACAAAATGTAATAGTGATCTTTACACTTTCTTAGGTGTATTCTCTTTCAGTTTGACTTAGTTAACAAGAATTGCTTTCTTCCCAGCTTACAATGAACTCTAATCATTTGTGTTGTATCCTTTATTTTTCTTTACCCCTTTGATTTATCACATATCAATAGAAAAATTACAAAAGTAACATGATCCTTATCTAGTAATGCTGAAATTTTTAAGAATGTCAATTATAATGTTAATCTTGAATCAAATTGTCATTCTCTTTCTCAAGTTCATTTAGACTTAGCACATTGTGATTTCTGATTGACTATCATTTGTGCAAAGTATTATAGAGAAGTCAAAATATAAAGAACACAGATCAGTTGAAAAATCAGGGTAGAAAAATATCAATAATGTTATGTAAGTCAATTATTAAAGTAACATCTACATCAATCTCATAAACAATAAATAGACATAAAGGAGCCTCTTTACTCTTAAGTTAGTTCCCCTAAAAAGCCAACTCTAGCTTCTAAGCACTCTGAATTATCTGCTTTTCCTCTCTGGGCAATGTCCTTATTTGCTAAAAGCTCCCGATTCTGTCAAATTAGAAAGTAACTCACATTAATTTATTAATTGCTTATACATTCCTATTTTTCCTTAACAGGATTTACTTAAGAATAAAGAAATGCCTTAGAAGGAATTTTTAATGCTAATGTCTTGGGCAATAATCTGAGTATTCTTCCACATGCCAGGATCATGAATGTTGATATGCTAGCCAGCAAAGACGTGTGCTCCTCTGAAGATTCTCCATAATGGGAGGCTTAGATCAGAGCTGTGGAGAGACAGCCCATTAGAATCCTGGCTCCACCACCAGTAGCAAAAACTAAACAAAACAAAACAAAACAAAAACATTGTGCAAAACAAAACAACAACAAAATGCTACTTGTGCAAAAATAGTGGTTTTGCACAAGATGCTAATATTTCTGAACCCCTGCTTCCTACTATGCTAATAGGCAGGTGTGGGAGGGGATAATAATACCTAATACATAGAGTTGACGGAAATTGAAATGAAACAGTACATTGACTTAACACTTTGCTTGATAAAGAGTAAGTTCTGAATCAATAGTTACATTATCAGTTTTTACTAATGTGATGAAACATGGATCAGATAAAAAGCAGGATATATCACCATTGTAATTTGATTTTATCCTAATTTCCAAGAAAAATAAATTTAAAATATTTTAAAACCTACATTTATTAACTTAATCCCATTGCAGTGCACATAATTTTAGTGACTTTTTAAATTACAAACAGAAAACTTGTTATCAAGCCATTCAACACTTGAAAACTGTACTTAAGATTATTTACACAAAATAATATTTCTCAGTATTTTCCTCTACTTTAGCCATTTAAAATTTCTCTAACTGGTGGGCTGCGGTGGCTCACGCCTGTAATCCCAGCACTTTGGGAGGCCGAGGTGGGGGATCATGAGGTCAGGAGATCGAGACCATCCTGGCTAACACAGTGAAACCCCATCTCTACTAAAAATACAAAAAATTTGCCGGGCGTGGTGGCGGGCGCCTGTAGTCCTAACTACTCAGGAGGCTGAGGCAGGAGAATGGCGTGAACCCAGGAGGTGGAGCTTGCAGTGAGCCGAGATCGCACCGCTGCACTCCAGCCTGGGCGACAGAGATAGACTCCGTCGCAAAAAAAAAAAAAAAAAAAAAAAAAAAAATTCTCTAACTATATCAAAGCTTAATATGAAGAAAATATAATTTGAATATTAACTGAATATTTTAAAGAATATATAAGATATAGTGGAAAAATATATTTGAAAAACAATGAAAAGAGTTTTTATTGTTGTATAAGATAAATTAACTTTTTAAAGTTTTAAAATAATTTGTAATAAAAAACATGAACATGTTATGAAAAATAGAATTTATGTTTTTATAATAGTTAATATTGCAGTAAAAACTCTATCATTTTACAAATAAGGATGCATTGGAGAGTAACCCACTTTACTAGCAACGTTCTGTAGACAAACATTCTACTTAGTCAACAAAGTCATTACTCAATTAATTATTTAAGTGCAGTAAGTGATTATAAATTGTATATTGCTTCAGATTCATGCAGATTTGCTTCTCAGGATCTAGCAACTGCCTACTTAATATATGGTACTTAAAATGAAACAAATTATTTTCTTTTATTTTAAATACAAGTCTTTTTACAATAACTTTTTACATTTTAATAATATTTGATTTAAAAACACAAGTGGCAAACTATGAAAACATGCTGAAAACATGTAGTTCAAATATCCATAAAAATTTAACTTGGCTTATTGAACTTGTTCCTGAAAAATTTATGATTGTTACAAAGAAATGATATCTGGTATGCATGCTCAAAATTAAACATTTAAAAAGTGTCAATTTGCATATCTGGGGGCTTCTGTATCTACTCTATTTTCTGAAATATATTTAAACATATGTTTATCTTTCTATTTCTTCATACAAATATGAATATCATAGGTCCTGTGATCTCCATGATAAATGATGTGCATCCCTGTAATCTAGATGTATGTACATCTGACCATAGCAAAAAATAAACCAAATATAATCCCAATATATATGTAAAAACTTCGCCATTTATAAAAATGTCCCCAAACACACACATGGATCAGTACAAGGTGAATTTACATAGAATGATTCTTGGACAGGGATGCTTGGCACATAAGCAGAGAGAAGAAGGAAAGACCAGTATGATAGAGACAAGTGCATTAGAGACAGTGGGCAACAGAAGAAAAGCTTCCATCCATGATTTTATTTCCAGTCTTCCTGTGGCTAGCTATATTTCCCTTTCCCTTAGGTGACGAATCTGCAATAGATCCCATTAGCAATTTCTCTATTTTGAGCTTAGCTAACTTAAGTGGTTTTCTGCTTCAGGCAAGTTAGATGGGTTTCTTAATATTGTTTCTAAGCATGTAACATTTCTTAGGGATGTATTGTTGCATTAGATCACATAGTATCCCTAAATAAAACTATTTTGAAAGCATATTTTACTAAGTTCATAATATGTAAAACCCCTTTAAACATTATGCTGTAATATGACTGCAGTATTGAAAATAAAGACATTTTAATAGACATGAAAATTTTAATAGACATTAAAATTATATAGATACAATGCCACCTTTTACTCCCATTTAATTATGTACTACATAAAAATACAGTAGAAATCATTGCCAAAAAATTTAATAAAAAATTAAATTTCTCTAAAAATATCAATTGTTTCTGCTCTTTCTGTAGAATTATCTATCTAGTTATTTTGCATAATAAACATATATTACCTTGTATTAAATCCATATCAGATTTATGAAGGGTCGATGTTTAATTTAACTGCTTAAATGAAAGATATTACTGATTATAATCTATATTAAGATGTATATCCAAAATTTTGTTATAGATTAGAGATAAAAATCATAATTAGTATTAAATAATATTTTTCCATGGCTCTTGGAGGAGAGATAATTCATTTTCACTTAACAAATATAACCAATAGTTTTGGAATCAAAGTGAAGGGACCATTAAAAACAATAAAAGGAAAACTAAGTACCAAATACAATTTCAATACATTATTGCTAGGAGCAATTGGTAGACCATGACTACATAAAATATACAAAAATTCAGTAATAATATAAAATATTTTTTTCAATTCTTATATTTCTCAAGCTAGGTTTACAAATTTTGAAAAGTGGCTTTATATTTTAAGACTGTTGGGGTAAAAATTTCAGCATTGATTTACCATGTTACTTACAGAGACAATTTTCCTCGAAATGGCTTTGGGAAAAATACGCTGCTGCAAAAGTAAATCTAAAACAAATAAGAAAATATATTAATGGGAAATGGTGGAAATAGTGGCTTCAGCTCTATGAAATTGCTATTTTTGTAGGTAAAAAATGGCAAGGTCATATGGTTCAATGTAAAAAAAGTGCATATATATGTGTGATCTATTATGTAGACAAGATTTGGAAATAAATTTTAAAAGAATAAAAATAGTTATGTTTGAGGCGTAGAAGTATCCATGGGTTAGAGAACTTATTTCAAGTCATATTTTAACCTTATAGATTTTCATATTTTTTAAAAGTATAATTTTTTGATAATATTATTGATGACTCTTGTGCCACTCATTTATTATTCTAAAAGCCTTTTTCTGCTGCTTAGTAATCTACTGTCAGTAAACAGACTAAAAGTCCACCCATCAGAATAGATAGTAACTTTCTGTTCTCATATACAATAGAATATCATGGCACTTTTATAGAATCTAAATTATTTTATAAAAACCATAAACTTACAGGTAGGTGATTTAGAGATATGTTATTCATCTAAATGTATTTGAACAGGTTCTATTTTTTTTAAGTCCTGGCAAACAAACTACTTTAGAAGCTTAAAACATTTCAGCAGTTTATTATTACAGAGAAGCTACATCTGGTATAAATGATTATTAGTTGTTGTCAGAAATGCATTATAAATTCACTGGATCGTGCTTTTCAATATTAATTACCCATGGCATGGTTTTTCAGATCCAGTCTCATTAATCACAGGCCCTAGGCCAGTATGCTAATTTGAAGTCTATGTAAGGATTAGTAAATATTTGTTCCTCAGTAATACAGTAATAAAACTATGAACTAGAGTATATCATGACTGAAGACCATTGCTATAGAAGGTCAAATATTGGATAACTCTAGCCATCTGGAAAAGTCTTTATTTCTCCATGGAGTACATAACATCCCAATGGTTTGTCCCATATAATTGACATTATTCATGTGAGTCACAGAGTAATCGCCTGGGTGTTTTGGTTGTTTGCATGTTCTCTTTCCTGCTTGCTTATCGGTTTTTAGAATCCAACAATGTTATTTCATTAATTCCCAATGAATGAAGAATTTGAAATATGAAGTATAATGAGCAATGTATGATCCAGGATCTTAGTTAAAGAAGAGTCTCTCTCTTAATTACAGGGAAATGTGCAGAGAACATTTCTTGCCCTGTACACTTCACTCTCATGTGTTAAAAATAACTGACACACTCCCTAGGAATTATTGCAGATTATATCTGAGGAACTGATTCTTGGGACATAGGCTTAAAGGACAGTTAGGTCGTTATTCTTCATGAATACCTTTCCAATATAAATTTCAAAAATTGTCTCTTAAGAACAGTTTTTCATATCTAATGTGTCATATGCATTATCTACCCTTTGCACCCAAACCTCAGAGTTTTGGCCTGTTTGTGTTGCAGTCTTCCAGTTTGACAAACTAAACTGCACTAGCGAATAGAAGCAGGCAAACGTCCTGTCAGTCCACGATGATTTAGATTCAAATTAACCATGCTATCACTCTATGAAGTGATTCTGGTAGGGAAGATATTAATTGAGGTATCTTTAGATGTGTGAGCCTATTCATGACCATCAAAAGTTGTATATCACACATTGACCTTGTGTTGCTCTTTTATGTTTGGTTGGTTCTGAGTACAAATTTAATTCCTTCATTTATTAAATCTTCTTATTTTGTTAAACACTCATATCTCCCTTTTTGCTTTTGGTTTCCTTTCTCCATCTCCAAGTCTCACTTCTCCTGTTTTATTTGTGTAAATGGTCTCTGTTCTTTCTCTTTTTGTGTTTTAATGGACACCTCATAAGGTGGTGCTTTCCTGGATGGCTTGCTAGTCCTCTGATTTCCTAACCCCTGAGCAGTTATTGAAAATTTATATTCAGATAATGGTTTTGACATTGAGCTTTCCCTTTTTGACTTCTAAATCTTAATTATACCAACTAATGATAATTCAATGTGGCCAAGTCTCTTTGCCAAGTTTCTTTATTCATACTTGGTCACATTTTTAATTCTTTTCACTTTCTGGATTATTCCTCTCTCTCTTATTATATGACAGTACCAATTTTCAGGTTTTGAACCAAATATCTTCTGTTATATCCTGGTTTTCGATGACTGGAAATGTTATTTAAACTTCATAAACCTCAATTCCTTCATCTGTAAAAATATGGGATATAATCTCAATCCCACAGTTTTCTTGTACCAAGTAAATGAATGAATATACAAAATTCATGTTACATGGTGATTCAGGAAAGTTTATTTCCTTCTCCTTCCTTATAGAGGGTATTGGCATGACTGGTATTTGACTAACACATTAATTGAAAGACAAAGTACTGGCTGTTACTGATGGGCTTCTTCACCAAAACATACGTTTAGTAGAGATTCTAATTTTAGTTTAACTATTAATATCACCCTTAATAATAATTCCAGTTCTTCCTGTTAGAGATGACCCCTTCCATTAATCTAGATATGACCACAGCAAATTTCTTACTAGTCTATCTGTTTTCAGTTTTGCTCCGTTCCACTTATTTCTCCAAGTGGTAGCTAGACTATCTATACAAGTACATATAAAAATTTGAATCACACACACACACACACACACACATGCATTTTTCTACCTTGCATACATCCTTGAAGTCTATGAAGCTACAAATGTATTTATATAATTATAAAATCTCTAGTTAGCATTTTTTAAAGAGTAACAAATTAAAAAAAAAAAGACTGGAAAAAAATCCTTAAGAACAATTGATACTCATAGTCTCCAGCAATTTCTTAAGAATCAGTAAGCAAAAGATGAACAACGCAATCACTAAAGGGATGGAGAACATGAACGCGCAGTTCATAGTGAAAGATACATCACAGCCAATGAAGCCCTCTCCTAAAGATGCTTCTATCCACAACTGAATAAAATTTAAAATAAAAAGGAGGAGATTTTACATTTTGCCTATGAATTTAGCAAAGATTAAATGTTTTATAATACCTAGTATGTGGAGGGCATGGAAAATACCATCATAACCCATAAAGTCAACATTCTTTAGCTTGCTTTCTAAGTCCCTCTGACCTGGATCCTTTGTGTCCCTCCAGCACTGATCCACTATCCTCTCCCATTCTCCAACCTCAATAACCTTTCTGTAACTCGTCTCATAAAGTATATTATCATCAGTCTTCACACAGAATTTTTCTCCTAACAGAAACATCTTGCCTTTTTTTCAATTCATTTAGTTAACAGATTTATTCTTTACTGTTCATTAATTTTAAATAGTTCACCTGGAAGAGTCTACATCTTCCACAGTCTCTGCTAGATGACCCTCCTGTATCTTCACATAGCAATCTTTGTCTCACTTCTCACTTTTCATGCTGTTTGTCATTGCCTGTTTGGTCTTAGTCAGCCTGCTAGACCACAGGATTTCTTGCTCACTTTCTTATCCCTACCATCTATAAAACTCACTGAAGTTTAGTGGATCTTCAATAAATAGATAATGAATTTGTTAACTGTTAATATTTGAATATTTTTACAAATGCTACCTGATGATTCACAGATCAATAGACTTGTCACAAAGATCCCAATGTGATTGCATGAGTATTAGCTCATTCAGCACACTGTCTAATTCCTAGGCATTTTCTTTTCTATATTATTAATAGTCTATCCTAAAATAATAATATGGACTATTATAATCACCATATTTTATTGGTAAAATTAAGATATAAAAAGATTAATCCACATGACTACAAAGATGCGTAGTCATCAAAGGCTGGTTCTCTAAGTATTATTTAGAAACCAGAAGAATGATTTTCCAAGCCTATGAATTGGTTTCTATGAGTCTTAAGGATAGGATGACTCTGTATTAAATAGGATTTTAATGGCTATAGGTAACAGAGGGAGAGAGGGAGGGAGGGAGGGAGAGAGAGCCAATTGAGATATATTGGGTCTGTTATAAATGAAGAAGTTGGATTCAGGTGATCTTATACAGTAATGTAGAACTATTCAAGTGACAAAATTAATAGAATACAAATTTCTTAACATTTAAAAAAAACAGTGCACTTTAACTATTATAATTTTCCCACAAAATAATATAATTCCTTGGGACTTGGTGATTTTTCTGACATGAACGTGTTAAACTAGAAGCTTAGTGACATGAAAGTGTTAAACTAGAAGCTTAGTGACATCTGTTGGAGTTGTTATGGAAGGATTCTTACCATAGATGAGGGGGTCGAACTACAGTTCCTCAAATCTCTCAAATTCTGAGATTAATGAGTCCAGGGATATGTGAAGACACTGTAATCAGTTTGCTGTAATCACAAATGTTATACAAGCAGAATTCCATTTCAGGCTCATAAAAGTTTTACATTCCATATAATGAAGATCTAGTTGATAAGATCACGCTGTGCCAAAAATGGACAAGTGACCTGAGGGGTATCTATTACAGACCAAAGCTTCCTACATTCCTACAAAAACACAAATTGGAATAGGTGACTCCATATTATTGTTTATAACAGAAGGTGTTCATTAGTATGAATCCATTTTACTGTCTACCTTAATCTTATTTTAAAACTTAACAGAAAATATACATATTTTTAAAACTTTTCCAGTTAGAAGTTAAAATTCTATAAAATAATCGACAATAATAAACATCGAAAGTACTGGTGAAGCTAAAATTATTGCAAGATATACACAAAATAGTCCATTCTGTTTATTATTGTTATCATGCAATAATATGGGTGGATTTTTTCAACAAATTTGGAGACTCCATTTTAAGGAAGTCTGTGAAATACAGGCTACATGACATATGCCAAATTCATTTTTGGGGACCCTGGAGTTAAAGTAGAGATACTGAAAATTGTCCCTTTACTTGTCTATCAGAAGAAACATTCCAAGTGGTGTAGTAAAGCGCTGTACAAAATAGGAGTTGTTTTAAATATTAGCCCCCAGGAATAAACCATTAAGGCAGATGCTGTGAATTGCAAACGGTTTTGCCATTGAGATGTTTCTCAGATGAAAGCATTTATACATAATGCACAGCTGAAGAATGGTGGGGAGGGCAGGACTAGCTCTATAGGGATTTTTGAATCTAAAATTGGTTAATGATTTTAAACAATGATTAGGAGACTATTTAGACTATTTAGCACAGAGTAAACTGAGTTCATTTTTCTATAAACCAATTAAGGTCAAGAATCACATTGCTATGGCTAGAATTTGGTAATCTCCCTGTCATTTATGTGCTTATTTCTTTACTATGTTGGCTATTTGGAAGTACATCTGTTTTACACTTCTGGAATAATGCCGTTCTTATAGAAGGGTTAGTTCCTTAGTCATCAAAATAAACTGACCCTGAAGTTTCAAAAAGTTTTGCCTGCAGAGTGTTAAACTCATGTATTGGGAGAATCTGACTTATAGGAAGATATTATTTTAAAAACTTATTTTCATTACCAGAGTCACATATTGCGAGCAAGTATGTTATTTCTGGAAGTCACTGGAAATCTTTGCATATGCACAGTAAACATTTAATTTTAATATAATAACTTAATTTCCCATAAAATAAGCTATTTGTACTTAAAAGGCTCACATTTACAGAGAGTATATAAGGGAAATGTCAGCCTAATGAGTTACTCTTAAACATTTTTATTGAACAATTTTTGGATGCTTCACTTGTGTATACTTAGCTGATCATGGAAAGCAGGACTCCCAGGATATTTGTCCTGCCATCTCCCCTCTTGTCAGTATTCTCTCTCTTCTTCACTTTTGCTTTTGATTTCTGTAATAGCACAAACATTTAAATCCTCAAAGCAGATTCGTAGTAATCACAGCTATTACCCAGCACCAATCTTTACTAATAATACCGCAAACAAATACAGATGAAACAGCCTTTCCTAGAAGAGGCTGAAACTGTCAGACAACATGCCAAAATGTCCACTTTCTTTTTTCTTAGAACACCTTTTGTTTTCAGAATAACAGAATTTTTTGGAACAGATACATAAAAATATAGCTCACAAAAGGTTCCACTTTAATTTGGGGGAAACATCTCTTTATACTCTGTTAATTGTACAACTCACTAGCTCTCATTCTCCAGGCAGCCCTGCAGCATAAATTGACAATGGCAGCTTCATTTACAATATTGCAATCTGGGCTGTCTGGATACTGGATATATCCTGATATAACTATTTATTAGATAAGGACTCCTTTTTTTTTTTTTTTTTTTTTTTTTGAGGCAGTGTCTCACTCTGTTGCCCAGGCTGGAGTGCAGTGGCGAGATCTCCTCTCACTGCTGCAACCTCCGCCTCCTGGATTCAAGTGATTCTCCTGTGTCAGCCTCCTGAGTAGCTGGGATTACAGGCATGTGCCACCACACCCAGGTAATTTTTTTATTTTTAGTAGAGATAGGGTTTCGCCATGTTGGCCAGGCTGGTCTCAAGCTCCAGACCTCAAGTGATCCACCCACCATGGCTTCCCATAGTTCTGGGATGACAGGCATGAGCCACCACGTCCAGCCCTGGGACTCCTCTTTTCTATGTAAGTACAGTATCAGGTTAGTAAGAGATGCTGGGTCAAGGTTAATAGCATGTTTACAAATGAGAACTGGTTGAGGTTGCTCATTTCCTAAGCTTCCCCAGTAGGAAAGGAATGAGGCACAGGCCCTTTCCTTTCCAAGTTTCCACACAGTAAATTACCTTCTGTTGATCTATTTATTTTCCTATGAATCTCTATAAACACAGCAGCTGTATATCCTTTTTTGGAAGTGTTGTTCTTACAGGAGTTGATAAGGATTTTATTAAGTTTTTGGAAATATTATAGAACTGCATAATCTTTAAAAAGAGATAGAATGTCCATGACAATGAGTTCTGGTTGAACCTAAGTCTCACTTTAAAATTCATAGTCTACTCGCTTTATTGCAGCAAGTGAATTATTTAAGTTTTCTGACAAGTGGCTACCTCATCTGATAAAAAAAAGAAAAGTAATCATGAGACATAAGTTATACTAAAGTGCTTGCAAAGCACAGCAAGTAGCAGGTGCTCAATGAACACTTATTTTCCTTGCCTTTTTGTGAAGTTAATAAGATCTCAGATGTTTCCCCTTTAATTAATGATGTCACACAATTGTCTTGTGATTATATTAACTGTTTAATATTTCTTTATCTCCTTTCCTACTGTTATCTTTTTTCTCCATTACCCTAAATGTGAACGTTTTTCCAAGTTACACTCTCAATTCATTTATTGTCTCATTCTACATTCCTTTTTAATACTTTTTAGAGTATGGCAATTTTTTTATTTTGAAACTACACACATAAATTGAATTATCGCTTTTACTTAGATAAAATGGAAACCACAACAAGCAAAAAAGAAATGTTTAAATTAAAAGAAATTCTGTTCATCAGTCATCTCTGACCCTACTTTCAAGTTCCATTCTGAGTATGGGAGATTTATATTTTCAATTTTATTCAGTACTTTATCAATAGAAAAGTTTATACATTATAAAAAACAAGTCTAAATGCTTCTCATGGAATTTCATTGCTACATTCTTTTTTTGTTCAAAAATATTTTTGTACCTAAGTCCGGTGTTACATGAGGTGCTAAGCAAAAGAAGCATGCTTTCTACTCTCAAAGAGCATATTGACTAAAGAGGCAGAAAGACATTAGTCAAAAGGTTATCCAAAATACAAACTGTAACTATAATAGATCATCCCAGATTGCCTTTGCATCCTAGATTGCCTTCCTAGATTGCCTTTGCAATGATGAAATGTTAGAATTCATACAGCAAGTTATAGAGACCTAGTCACTTGTCACATTGAGGGAGTAAACTTAGAGTTGAGATCTGAATGGTGAGAACCATTTAATTATGCTATGCAGGTTAATGAGAAGAGAATGACCAGGACAACACTATCAACTTCCTTTTTTTTTTTTGGCATTTTACTATCCGCCTTGACCACTGCCAGCCAAACCCTCATCGTCCCTTATCTGGAAAGAAGAATCAGCCAGTTGTTGAAAAGGAGGAACAAGATGAAAAAATTAAGAGGGTCCCAAGGATTACAGAAGGCATGAATTTATTAATACCACCATTTAGTGTCCAGGTAATTTTTATATCCTCGCCCTTAGAGTCAGAACCTTCATGATTTTGCTCTACTCGCCTCTGGTTTTGCATCTCTAACATCTTCAGCTTACTTCCAAACTTTCTCTATGCTCCCTCCACCTTCCCATTTTTATCTAGAACGGGTTAAAATTCATCCACATCAACACTTGCTAGTTTGCCACCACTTCACTCTTGGTACAATATATCTTTTGGGAATAGAGGTCCAAGATCATCAAGCATATTTTATTCTTCTTAAAGGAAATATCCCATTATATCCTTTGCATATATATAGCAAGTATACAATTTTAAAACGACTGTTCAACATCTTTCTTTCTTCTTATTTTTTGAGATCTTCTTGTGAAATAAGGACCTCATTCATTATTCTTGGCTGAGGAGTTTCTCATAAGCTAATTCACATATATGGTACTTATAAAACAATTGTGATTTATCCTTTATCTTCTAAGAGAAGATAAAGACATCTTTGATTCTTTAAAGAACATCTATAGATCATACAGGCAGCACGTAAAAGTTAACCCTTGAAGAATCTGCTGCTCTGCACATTTGGTAGTGTTCACAGAAGTCACACACAACTAAGTTAAGTGATTCTTAACTTAATTCTATTGACAATGAGCTTCCAAATAATGATATTTTTGGCTGGCACACTTAAGAAAGACTTAAAAACTTTTGAAGTCATTAGCAAGCCAACAGCTCAATCATTATTATAGTATAAGTATGCCTCAGTGTCTGTAAATCTGTCCATAGATACTTCCCTTTGCTTGGGTGCAGCATGATGTTGTTGAAGGAGAACTGTTCACTTCAAAATCACTCACATTTAGTTCTGAGACAAAGCCTGTATATTCCAAGAAGTAAACCTTATACTTTTTAGGAAGAATCCCAGGAATTAAGTGAAATTAACTGCCTTTTCCTCTTGTAAGGACAATATATATAATGTTATTTTTACACTTAACAAGTGCCCAATTTACTTAACCTTCTTCCTTTTACATCCAGCAATTTTCTCTTCTTGCTATTCCTTGTGACATAATCTGTTCCAATAGGTTCAATCGTATCTTTTGTCTTCCAGATATGGAAACATGTATGTATTTAGCTATTGCGAAGACAACGTTTTCATGTTGATCAAAACAAGGCAACAAGCCCACAAGGATTTTCTCACAGCTTGACAACCATTCATCCACTTTCACCCTTTCATCAGGGTTCAGTTTAAGTCACAATACATCCTGATGCCTTATTGTTTCCTCTACATCCCAATAATTTTTTCTTTCTACACCATTTACATTCCATTTGGTCTGTGCTAGTTTATATTATCACCGCTATCTTCCTTCAAATAAGGGAATATTAGTTATGCTCTTGAACATTTCTCTACTTCTCACAGAGTCAGCCTTCTGATAAATGTCAAATTAAGACATTTAAGCGCATTATTGCCTTGTATTCACTTTTCCCCTATTGCATTAGTGTGTAAAGGACGTTAACATTTCCTTCTCTTGATTAATCCTTCACAGTTACAATTACAAGAGTATTTTATGAAAAGCTGGAGTAGAAATATGCATATGATTTTATTTAGGAGAATGAAAACACTAAATGCCCTTAATGTACACAAAGAGTAAGAAAGGATATTTTGTGGGCTCCATCTTTTAACAATTATTTTTTTCAAATATAATCTCTTTTTCTCTTATTTACATATACTTTGCAAACTTTGATTTGGTCTGTAAAAAATAACACCTAGCCATTTAACATTTTTTCTGATCATTTTATCATAGTGATAGAACCTTACATAATTAAAAATCAAACACAAACATCCCTTACTATCCACAATAACAAAATGAATTTTTTTCTTTCATATAAGAAATAGAGACAGAAGCCTTTCATGTATACTGGCTTCAAATACTGTGTTGAAGATTATAGCAAATACAGTGGGTCAAGAAACTGCTACAAACTTTGGAAAAAAGTAGATGAAGTTTTTTCCACTGTTGTTTTTATTCTTTTGATAGACTTGTTTATCTAGGAAAATGAGAATAAGTTGATTAATGAATTAACAGGATAAAATATAAATATAAAAATTATAATGCTCCTTAGTTTAAAAATAAAAATTAACAAAATGAAGTAGAAAGAAATTTCCATTTCTAATATTCATAAAATTATAACATAGTTTATCAGGATAAAAGAACAATATTACTTAATCTATGAAGGTTTATGAAAGCAAACAAATAAATGCCCATATGATATTTTTGAAAGTAAAATCCAAAACATGAAAATTTCAACTCTCCCAAATTTAATGTGCTAATTTAACATAATTCCAAGTAGGAAAGGCCATAACTCCAAGTAGGAAAAGCCATTTAGGAAAAGCCAAATTCCTCTGGAATTTAGCCCATTTACATTTAAAGTTAATATTGCGATGTGTGAATTGGTCCTGTCGTTATGATGTTAGCTGGTTATTTTGCTCTTTAGTTGATGCAGTTTCTTCCTAGCCTTGATGGTCTTTACATTTTGGCATGTTTTTGCAGTGGCTGGTACCGGTTGTTCCTTTCTATGTTTAGTGCTTCCTTCAGGAGGTCTTTTAGGGCAGGCCTGGTGGTGACAAAATCTCTCAGCATTTGCTTGTCTGTAAAGTATTTTATTTCTCCTTCACTTATGAAGCTTAGTTTGGCTGGATATGAAATTCTGGGTTGAAAATTCTTTTCTCTAAGAATGTTGAATGTTGGAGCTTCTGCACAGCAAAAGAAACTACCATCAGAGTGAACAGGCAACCTACAAAATGGGAGAAAATTTTCTCAACCTACTCATCTGACAAAGGGCTAACATCGAGAATCTACAATGAACTCAAGCAAATTTACAAGAAAAAAACAAACAACCCCATCAAAAAGTGGGCAAAGGATACGAATAGACACTTCTCAAAAGAAGACATTTATGCAGCCAAAAGACACATGAAAAAATGCTCATCATCACTGGCCATCAGAGAAATGCAAATCAAAACCACAATGAGATACCATCTCACACCAGTTAGAATGGCAATCATTAAAAAGTCAGGAAACAACAGGTGCTGGAGAGGATGTAGAGAAATAGGAACACTTTTACACTGTTGGTGGGACTGTAAACTAGTTCAACCATTGTGGAAGTCAGTGTGGCGATTCCTCAGAGATCTAGAACTAGACATACCATTTGACCCAGCCATCCCATTAGTGGGTATATACCCAAAGGATTATAAATCATGCTGCTATAAAGACACAAGCACTCGTATGTTCATTGCGGCACTATTCACAATAGCAAAGACTTGGAACCAACCCAAATGTCCAACAATGATAGACTGGATTAAGAAAGTGTGGCACATATACACCATGGAACACTATGCAGCCACAAAAAATGATGAGTTCATGTCCTTTGTAGGGAAATGGATGAAACCGGAAACCATCATTCTCAGCAAACTATCACAAGGACAAAAAACCAAACACCGCATGTTCTCACTCATAGGTGGGAGTTGAGCAACGAGAACACATGGACACAGGAAGGGGAACATCACACTCTGGGGCCTGTTGTGGGGTGGGGGAAGGGGGGAGGGATAGCATTAGGAGATATACCTAATGTTAAATGACGAGTTAATGGGTGCAGCACACCAACATGGCACATGTATACATATGTAACAAACCTGCACATTGTGCACATATACCCTAAAACTTAAAGTGTAATAATACTAAAAAAATTTTTTAAAAAACTCAGACATTTGTCCCACCTTCCCCTGTTTTTAATAATGCTCGTTGTTTTGTTCCTACAGTGTCTGAGTATTAAGTTATTTTCTAATGAGACCTTTTGTGAATTAGATGGTTAACAAAAGAGTGAAAACATTACTTATCAAAATACTAATAAATATTTAAATATAAATATACTTCTTCTTAAGTGTATTTAAATATAAATATACTTCTTCTTAAGTGTATTTAAATATAAATATACTTCTTCTTAAGTATATTTATATATAAATATACTTCTTCTTAAGTATATTTATATATAAATATACTTCTTCTTAAGTATATTTAAATATAAATATACTTCTTCTTAAGTATATTTAAATATAAATATACTTCTTCTTAAGTATATTTAAATATAAATATACTTCTTCTTAAGTGTATTTATATATAAATATACTTCTTCTTAAGTGTATTTAAATATAAATATACTTTTTCTTAAGTATATTTAAATATAAATATACTTCTTCTTAAGTATATTTAAATATAAATATACTTCTTCTTAAGTATATTTAAATATAAATATACTTCTTCTTAAGTATATTTAAATATAAATATACTTCTTAAGTATATTTAAATATAAATATACTTCTTCTTAAGTATATTTAAATATAAATATACTTCTTCTTAAGTATATTTAAATATAAATATACTTCTTCTTAAGTATATTTAAATTTAAATATACTTCTTCTTAAGTATATTTAAATATAAATATACTTCTTCTTAAGTATATTTAAATATAAATATACTTCTTCTTAAGTATATTTAAATATAAATATACTTCTTCTTAAGTGTATTTATATATAAATATACTTCTTCTTAAGTGTATTTAAATATAAATATACTTTTTCTTAAGTATATTTAAATATAAATATACTTCTTCTTAAGTATATTTAAATATAAATATACTTCTTCTTAAGTATATTTAAATATAAATATACTTCTTCTTAAGTATATTTAAATATAAATATACTTCTTAAGTATATTTAAATATAAATATACTTCTTAAGTATATTTAAATATAAATATACTTCTTCTTAAGTATATTTAAATATAAATATACTTCTTCTTAAGTATATTTAAATATAAATATACTTCTTCTTAAGTATATTTAAATATAAATATACTTCTTCTTAAGTATATTTAAATTTAAATATACTTCTTCTTAAGTATATTTAAATATAAATATACTTCTTCTTAAGTATATTTAAATATAAATATACTTCTTCTTAAGTATATTTAAATATAAATATACTTCTTCTTAAGTATATTTAAATATAAATATACTTCTTCTTAAGTATATTTAAATATAAATATTCTTAAGTATATACTTAAATATATACTTAAGAATATTTATATATAAGTATACTCATTCTTCAGTATATTTAAATATAAATATACTCATCCTTCGGTATATTTAAATATAAATATATTCATCCTTCGGTATATTTAAGTATAAATATACTCATCCTTCGGTATATTTAAGTATAATCATACTCATCCTTCGGTATATTTAAGTATAATCATGCTCATCCTTCGGTATATTTAAGTATAATCATGCTCATCCTTCGGTATATTTAAGTATAATCATGCTCATCCTTCGGTATATTTAAGTATAAACATGCTCATCCTTCGGTATATTTAAGTATAAACATGCTCATCCTTCGGTATATTTAAGTATAAACATGCTCATCCTTCGGTATATTTAAGTATAAACATGCTCATCCTTCGGTATATTTAAGTATAAACATGCTCATCCTTCGGTATATTTAAGTATAAACATGCTCATCCTTCGGTATATTTAAGTATAAACATGCTCATCCTTCGGTATATTTAAATATAAACATGCTCATCCTTCGGTATATTTAAATATAAACATGCTCATCCTTCGGTATATTTAAATATAAACATGCTCATCCTTCGGTATATTTAAGTATAAACATGCTCATCCTTCGGTATATTTAAATATAAACATGCTCATCCTTCGGTATATTTAAATATAAACATGCTCATCCTTCGGTATATTTAAATATAAACATGCTCATCCTTCGGTATATTTAAATATAAACATGCTCATCCTTCGGTATATTTAAATATAAACATGCTCATCCTTCGGTATATTTAAATACAAACATGCTCATCCTTCGGTATATTTAAATACAAACATGCTCATCCTTCGGTATATTTAAATACAAACATGCTCATCCTTCGGTATATTTAAATATAAACATGCTCATCCTTCGGTATATTTAAATATAAACATGCTCATCCTTCGGTATATTTAAATATAAACATGCTCATCCTTCGGTATATTTAAATATAAACATGCTCATCCTTCGGTATATTTAAATATAAACATGCTCATCCTTCGGTATATTTAAATATAAACATGCTCATCCTTCGGTATATTTAAATATAAACATGCTCATCCTTCGGTATATTTAAATATAAACATGCTCATCCTTCGGTATATTTAAATATAAACATGCTCATCCTTCGGTATATTTAAATATAAACATGCTCATCCTTCGGTATATTTAAATATAAACATGCTCATCCTTCGGTATATTTAAATATAAACATGCTCATCCTTCGGTATATTTAAATATAAACATGCTCATCCTTCGGTATATTTAAATATGAATATGCTCATCCTTCGGTATATTTAAATATAAATATGCTCATTCTTCGGTATATTTAAATAGTTGATACAGTAGTATATCTTCTAATTAGGTTTCTAACAATAATTTTAAAAATTATGACATGTTTTGTTCCCATTTTTTTGTGGCTGAATGAAAATGTTGAGATTTATAACTTGGACCCCATATTCTATAATGTCACACTGACATATAAAGCAAAAATTTTTTTTTAATTTTACTTTAAGTTCTGGGATACATGTGCAGAACATGCAGGTTTATTACATAAGTATACATGTGCCATGGTGGTTTGCTGCACCAATTAATATGTCATCTAGGTTTTAAGCCCCACATGCATTAGGTATTTCTCCTAATGCTATCCCTCCCCCAGCCCTCCAACCCCCTGACAGGCCCTGGTGTGTGATGTTCCCCTTCCTGTGTCCATCTGTTCTCATTGTTCAGCTCCCACTTATGAGTGAGAACATGCGGTGTTTGGTTTTCTGTTCCTGTGTTAGTTTGCTAAGAGTGATGGTTTCTGGCTTTATCCATGTCCCTGCAAAGGACACGAACTCATTCTTTTTTTATGGCTGCATAGTATTCCAAAATATATATGTGACACATTTTCTTTATTCAGTCTATCATTGATGGGCATTTGGGTTGCTTCCAAGTCTTTGCTATCATAAATAGTGTTGCAACAAACATATGTGTGCATGTGTCTTTAGAGTAGAATGATTTATAATCCTTTGGGTATATACCTAGTAATGGGATTGTTGGGTCAAATGGTATTTCTGGTTCTGGATCCTTGAGGAATCGCCACACTGTCTTCCACAATGGTTGAACTAATTTACACTCCTACCAACAGTGTGAAAACATTCCTATTTCTCCACATCCCCTTCAGTATCTGTTGTTTCCTGACCTTTTAATGATTGACATTCTAACTGGTGTGAGATGGTATCTCATTGTGGTTTTGATTTGCATTTCTCTAATGACCAGCGATCATTAGCTTTTTTTCATATGACAAACATATCTTATAACTAGGTTTAATTCTAGTCCAGTATGCTTTTTGTTATAATATGTTAGTTAAAGCTCAGACAGGAAATGCAATTCTATTTTGGGGAATTAAAATTAGTGATGTGGTGGTCACAAAGATGTGGGAAAACTTTTAGGATAGTAGAAGCCATTGTCCTTATTAAGGTGTACAAAGAATTTTCGACCTGTTTTTTTTTTTATTTGATTTTCAACTATTTTCTCTACATTGTCATTTTAGCCCATTGCTATGTCAACCAGTTTCAGCTTGCCCTGTGGGGGAAAAAAGCCTATTAAAGAAATTCTTTACAAGAAGAACTGATATCTCTGTGTATATGAATGTAACACTTTCAGAAGACTGCACTGAAAGCAACTATATTTACAAGGCTTATCTGTCCTGTGTGTGTGTGCGCTGTGTGTGTGTGTGTACTTATCTTAGTGTTGTTAATGTTGTTTCTCATTCAGAGCCTTGTGAAATGGGACTGCTATACACATTTTAAGTTAATATCAAAACACACCCACAATGCTTTTGGTGAAATTGTTTCATGTTGCCAAGTATACATATGTCAAAAATCTCTCCCCTTTATCAAAACAGATACTGTAGTTACAGTAGTTAATCATTGAAGTAGCTGGCTATGTATGCCATTCACCTTCATAGGAATCAGAGGGATTGTAAGAATGAACTTGAGAACTGCATAATGCTTGCCATCCAGGAACTAGGGTTAGGATTGGAATAAGTAATGTGTGTAGAAAGTGCCAGCCAAAGAGAAGGGAATCACTCACTATGCATGAGTCCTGGGGAAGATCAGAGCACTCATAAAAGGCATTTGAGTTAGATCTTAAAGAATTTGTTTACTATATTTAACCATATTGATCTTGAGAACAATTCCTTTGTATTTCTTCCTCAGAAATGAACTAAAGCAGATAAAGTCTTTATAACCTATGTTTTCAAGTATATGAAATTACTATATCATAGTCTGAGACCAAGTGTACAAATATGAAAAGTGGAGACACAAAGCAATTTTCCACTTACTGCAAGTCAGAAGCAACATCTGTCTCAATCATCATGAGATTTTACTTGAAAATGACCTCATCTTTTTGTACTTTCATGTACGGTAGACCTAGCTTGAAAATCATTGTATAGACAATACATTTTCCTTATATTGTTGCACAGATCACTGGCAATTTTGCATCATTGAATGCAACATTGTATATCAAAAATTTGCATATGTAAATTAAATATATCACTGCACACACGGCAGACAAATTTGTATATATTGTTTTGCATCTATTTGTATATACCATTGACATTATCGCCTGTTTAATAATAGATTTTGTTAATGCACAGATAATATGTACATTTCTTTTTTGCTATTCTGCATTTTTTTCCAGTGATGTCTTTTAGAGCTGAGCCTCTGCCCCAGAAAGTAATGAAGCTTCAGTAAGAGTCCCTGAGGCAGATGGCATGGAGATGTTATTTGCATCCCTAATTATTTGGTTAATAAACAATAAACTATATTTAGTTACTAGTTAGAAGATTTTCATTTTGTAAATGTGCCTCTGACCCTTTTCTTTCTTAAGTGAATGAAACAGTAATAAATATCTAAAGCTTTTTTTGCACAAAATGCTAGATAGAGACTAGGTTTTGAGAATCTATTTTTAAATTCACTTAACGTTACCCACTTAGCTAAAAGCCACTATGTGAGCTAAAGGAATATCCTGCTGTAATCAGTTACATCTAAATTCTTAACATTTCTACTTTGAATTGTGGATCCTCTCAGCCAGCTTCCCGGGTCCCTTTGAAGCAGGCCTATGCCAAGATTCCACACCTCTCATGGGGAACTAAGGAAGTCCATTCTCATTCCCAGCTCATCAGAATACCCTGTCCACTCACTCTGCTGACCCACATAAGCTGATTGTTCCCTGATGTATGGAGAAGTGATTGTGATAATGTTCACAGGAGGGGATGTGCTAATGCATGAGTAATAACTGGAGCCTGGTAAAACTTATTGAGACAGAATTCTAAGCAGAATTCCACACTCCTTTCCTAGTGTGGTCCACTCTGAGTGCTAGAGTTTTAATACAATCCAAGGATTTCTCCAAGATAATTGTTAATGACTTAATTTTATGAGGATTTTATTTATGTAAACAATCAAATAATTTTTAAGAATGAATGAATATATGAATATATACATAGAGAGAGAGAGAGAGACTTGAGTAAGAATATCTGCATAAAATAAATTAAGCCAAGAATAAAATCTAGAATAAATACAGTAACTGCTCTGGAGAAGTCTTCTAATTCTGCTTTACTGGAGATACAATGAGAACCACTAACACTTTTTTTTTTTTTTGAGACAAAGGCTCACTCTTGTCGCACAGGCTGGAGTGCAATGGCACGATCTCAGCTCACTGCAACCTTTGCCTCCCCAGTTCAAGTGATTCTCCTGTCTCAGCCTCCCCAGTAGCTGGGATTACAGGTGCCTGCCACCTCTCCCAGCTAAATTCTGTATTTGAACTCCTGCCCTCAGGCCATCCGCCCACCTCGTACTCCCAAGACTCAGCATTTTGTGCTTCATTATATCATATTTTCTATTTAGTAGAATTGTTTCTTTAAATTTTCAATTGAATCTTATATTTAAAACAAATTATATTAGACCTACTATTTGAGTTCCTGAAAAGATTATACATGTTAAAAAGATCATATAGTTTTTAAATGAAAAAAATTAGCACCACTAACTACATCGGTATTAATTCAAAAATATATATTTTCAATTAAAACTCAGAATAATGCTGGTGTATAAAATATATTATAAATGAATACTCATATATGTATATTAGAACATGTCTTTTAAAATGGTATTAAAATATGCTAATAAATATGAATGATGTTTATAGATTTCTTATATTGAAATGCAGACAATATTTAAAGTAAATAGCATACAATTTTACAATAAAATCGTATGCAAATATGATTATATACAACATTGATATTGATTATGTCTGTCACTGCTACAAAAAAGTTTTTTAAATACAGACTTTAAAAATTTGTTGGATAGCATATCATGTTGGTAGATTTTTTGTGTGTTTATATTATTTTAAAGCTAAATGGCTAATGTGGAATAATAAGTTTTAAAAAATGATTCATAATTTACTGTCAACTTATGTTGGTATATACGTCATGTTTATTTTTATTTTTTCATACTCTCAAGGTACTAAAAAGCACATCTGCTATCTAAATATTTTTATTGAAGTGCTGCAGAAATTGAAATCGTTTCTACTCCTGGACAGTAAAATATCACCTGTTTTTGGTTAGTTAATTGAACTAGTAATTATTCTTGAACATGTGGGTTGGTTGTTTTCTGCCTGAAATAATTACCCAATGAAGCTTGCACTAGGGCTATCAGCAGGAAGCTAACAATTGGGCTGTTGGTGAGAAGAATGTACATAACACTTCTGTGTCTGCTGCCAGATGGAGAAGCAGATGGGTGTGTAATACATGCAAAACTAACTACATGATCTAAAATCTGCTCACTACCCATTATCAACAAGGTCAAGTTTTCTGGAAATCAAATTTATCCAACCAACAGATTACTTAAAATTAGATAACAACAGGTTTTCATTAATAAGTCTATATTTTTACCTGCAAATCCTATTTGAGCCAAATAGTATATTTATTTCCTGTTACTAAAATGTGTACTAATGCTAATTTTTATAAATTTATATAATTAATCAGGTAGTTACTAAAAAGAAAATGAGGCTACTTCTCAGTGTTTCTTTTATATGTCTTTTCCAGAGTAAAGATTTAAAAATTAATTAAATAATTAAATTTGGCAAAAATATTTCCCTTAAGCGTGGTAGAGATTTTAGTTTGAAGACAAATTTACATTTGTACTATGTAGACCTGTGTATACATGAGCATATAAACACACATGCATATGATTTATTAAAATTACTGCACTCTGCTATCCTAGAGAAAGAAGTTCAAATTTTTCCAACATATTTGTTTAATATACTCATTGGGATTTTAATCTTAATTACATGATTCATATAAAAACATTATTTAATGTTTAACATTAGCATAAAACATTAATTAATTAGTGTTACTCAAAGCAAAGTGCACTTATTTCAGATAATCCCTAGTTACGCATCAAGTTTTCGTTACGTGTTTGTCATTACAAAGGAAAAAATAAACTATCAAAGAATATGTTCATGTCACTAACTCAGAAAGGGAAGTTAATCATAACACTCAGAAAATAACACTCAAAAAGCACATATGTACATTCCCAGTAAACCTGGAAAGGAAAATCCAGATAGTTACATGCAAGGTCTGCTTGCCTGAAGGTAGTAGCTGCTAGAGCCATTCTAGTAGGAACACTTAGCTAGTAATTTGGTTAACTGCTGGTGGTTGAGTGTGATCTAACATGAGAACGAATAATCTCATGCTCAACCACCAACTAGCATGGGTTTTACTTCCAGGAGCCCCACCAGTTACTTGTTGTGAGGATCTAAGAAAGATCTTCTCATGGCTTTGACAAGTGGGTGGGTGTGGGAGGAGCAATTCTTCTGGAATATGCCCAGAGCCTTCTCCATTAACAAAAGCCTCCTCTCCAGTTCTTTACCAGAGCCTTGACTTAATCTGCCTAAGATTTTGATTCCTTCCCTAATGCCTACCTTGGCCCCCCAATATGTGATTATTATCGTTTCACCATATCTTCCTTGTGATCCCTGTCACAGAATCCTTGGGCTGTCACTTCACGAGCTAGAAACCTCTGTGGCCAGCAGCATGTCTGCCTGAGTAATTGATTGTGCCCCTGGGCTTGTTATGTCCACTCATCCCAGCAGGCTGTGCTCGGCTTGTGCTACCAGCCAGAATCACACACCTGTCAAGGGTGTGCCAGGCACGTAGTGGAGAGGAGTGTGTGGGCAAGCAAGCGCATGGTCTGGCTACTGTGCACAGTGGGGTGGGCAGCTACAGGTGCTGGCACAGGTACCAGTTCTGTGCCAAGCTGTGTGCCTGGACCAGATGTATTGCACGTGGTTTCCACTGTGGGCACCCATGTCTGGATGAGGAGAATGCGGTGGCACCTGGAAGTTTGGAGATGCCAGGAGCTGCAGAGCCCAAAGAGAGTGTCACAGGCCTAGCTTGGGGGGCTCCTAGGTCTAGGCAACCTGAAGGGCTAAAGCTCTTCTCTCCTTCTCCTCATCTACAATGTGGCAAGCAGGGGGCATGTTTCAGGCCTGTTTGTGTTACAGCTCTTTTAGTCCTGCCATTTAGGCGTTCCCGAGTCCTTGTCCCACATCCAGGAAGAATGAGGTACACAGACAACTGGAGTGAAGGGTAAGCAAGGTGTAGAGGAGCTTCATTGAGTGGCAGAACAGTTCTCAGGAGAGCCAAAGCGGGTAGCTCCTTTCCACAGGCAGGTCATCCTGATGAGTGTCCAGCTCTCAGCAAACAGAAGACCCACAGTGGGTAGCTCCTTTCTGCAGGCAGGTCCTTCTGACTGGCTGAGGAGGTGCCAAATGGGTAGCTCCTTCCCGCAGCTGGTAGTCCCCTCTGTGTGAGTCTGGCTGGGTCTGGGGGTTTTTATGGGCTCAGAAGGTAGGAAGTGCCTGCTGATTGGTCCATGGGCAGCCATGGCTGGGCACAAAAAAAGCACCATAAGTGGCTGACTTACCCGGAACTGACAGCTTGGCTCTGGGCTTCAGGCGATCCCTGGCTTGAAGGTGGGGCTTCACCAAGGATCCATGCCTTTCCATCCAGGAACGTTTCTGCCTCCTGCTGCCATTAATCATGTCATTCATGGGGCCCAGGCTGTTTGTGCCAAGGGAGTCCAGAAGGCCTGTGCAGAGCCATCCTCAGCGCCCCCTTGACTGCCCTCTTGTGCTCGTCGGTGCCAAATTCCAGAGAAAGCCAAGGCTGCAGGGGGCTGGCATGTCAGTGCCTCCTCAAGCACACACCTGGCCAGGTTGGGACAGCACCCATGCTTGGCTTTAACTTTGCTCCGAAATCACAGTGGGTGCTGGGAGTTGGGGAGAGACAAGGCAGTGGCAGCAGACACTTCTGAGCCTGTGAGGGAAGCGGGGCTTCCCAGGCCCTTGAGAGCACAGGAATGCTCGGGTCCTTAAGTTGGCAGCCATAGCTAGGGGGCTGCAGCTGTACCCAGGAGTGCAGGGCTCCACCTGCCAACTTGGAAAGGGTCAGGGCTCCCACCTGCTCCAGGCTCCCTCCAACTCCACGGGGCATGCAGCGCCGGCCACACCTCCCCAGCTGCAGCAGGAATCCCCACAGAGGCTGCTCCAGATGGGACACCACTGCTGTCAATCATATATGTTTAAGTTTCTATCTATCTATCTATCTATCTATCTATCCATCTATCTGACTGTCTGTTTCTCTATCTGATGTATCTTGAGATAGACATAGAGAGATCTTAACCTCTACATCTCTACTGTCATTTAGCTAATTTTCTATGCAGAAAATTCTAACAAAACCTTTATTTATTCAACGATCTCAGCTGTTTTATCTACCAGCTAAGAACTTTTCTAATCTTGATCCTCCAAATTCCAGGATATTAAAACCAAATATAAATTACTTAGCTCCCAAATTTCATTTTCAGAGAAAAAGAAACTGTTACTTTTTTTTTTTTTTTTTTTTTTTTGTGAGACGAAGTCTGGCTGTGTTGCCCAGGCTGGAGTGCAGTGGCGCAATCTCGGCTGACTGCAAGCTCCACCTCCTGGGTTCACACCATTCTCCTGCCTCAGCCTCCCGAGTAGCTGGGACTACAGGCGCCCAACACCACGCCCGGCTAATTTTTTTGTATTTTTAGTAGAGATGGAGTTTCACTGTGTTAGCCAGGATAGTCTCGATCTCCTGACGTCGTGATCCGCCCGCCTCGGCCTCCCAAAGTGCTGGGATTACAGGCTTGAGCCACTGCACCCAGCCAACTCTTACCTCTTGGTGTTTAATTTTATGTCATATATGTTCCATGTTATTGCTCTTACACCTTTTCTGGGTAAAATTTTCTTAGAATATTTATCTTTTCTTGGCTTCTACCAGTTTATTATTCATATTTGAGAAGTATCTTTGTGTATAAAGTTATATAGAAATCTGTGAAACTATGAAAATAAAAGCAGACAGGTGCAGTGGCTCAGGCGTGGAGGCTGGCGCCTGTAATTCAGCTACGTGAGAGACTGAGGCAGGAGAATTACTTGAAGCCGGGAGGTGGAGGTTGCAGTGAGCCGAGATCGCACCACTGCACTCCAGCCTGGGCTAGAGAGTGGGACTCTGTCTTAAAAAGAAAAAGAGAGGAGAGGAGAGGAGAGAAGAGGAGGGGAGGGGAGGGGAGGAGAGGGGAGGGGAGGAGAGGGGAGGGGAGGAGAGGGGAGGGGAGTGGAGGGAAGAGGGGAGACGGGAGGGGAGGGGGGAGAGGGGAGGGGAGGGGGGAGAGGGGAGGGGAGGGGAGCATACAAGGAGAGGAGAGGAGGGGAGGGAAGGGGAGGGGAGGGGAGGGGAGGGGAGTATACAAGCATCCAGTTCTTTCTTATGCCCCTTCCCCCACAGGTTCAGAAGTGCCTTCTGTATGACTATAAATTTTAAAGGAGATTACTTCTTTCCTTTTTTCTTAGTTGAAGCCAAATCTTTATTTTTTAGTACCCCATTCCTTCTTATTCTACTAATCATGAAGTCTAGTCTAGCTATTTGATTTATTTCTTTATTATAGATAAGAAGCTTTCTAAAAAATATTCTTACTGCATGTTTAGGACATCATATTTTAAGTTCTAATTTGTAATTAGTTTTCACATTAGATCCCCTGTTACATACACAGACATATAGTAATTAGAGATAAGTAGTTAAACTGTTAAATGAATTGTTGAAAACTACATGCTCCTACTTATAAGTTCAGTAGTATTCGTAAATAAATAATGTGGACAATAAAGTCCTATAAACAAATAAATAAATGTATACATATATATTTTTTCCTATTCAAACAGATTTGGGACAGTATCTGTTCCTGAGGGAGACACTAAGGCTCAGACAAATAGTGTCTTCATATTTTGCCATTATAAATATTTTGGTATCAAAAATTATTTAAACTTATTATTACTTTATAAAGAAAAAAAGTTGCTCTTAAAGTTTCTCTCTTTAAACTATGTGAGATGAAAACTGCAGTATTTGCATTTCTGCAAATCTGGTCAGAATCAGCACATTAATTTTGCTAGTTTTGCTGGCTGCGCATAATTTTTGTGCCACTATTAATTTTGTAGGTATATGCAATGAGGTTGTTCTTTGCTTGGCTTTGAAAACTACATTCATTTGGTATACATTTTTAAAAGATGTGTTGTGAAAGAGAATACATTTAAAGGAAACAGAAATATAAGTTAAAAAAAAAATTATGTACAATTACCCAAAGTTAACCTTGACTGTAATAAGAGTAATATAATACAAAAAAAAGTACTAATCATTAAATATTTAAAACTTCATAGGAAAAATATGAAAGTAGCAAGGCTTATCTTGTTTACTGCTATTACCTCTATACAGAGAAGAAATAACTGGTACATTATAAGTGGTCAATAAATATTTGGTAAATGAAAGAAAAAATGAGTTAGCAATATTTATAAAAATAATGTATTTCTTAAATATACAAATAGGTATTAAGATATTCATACATACATTAAAAACTAACTCAGTGACTATTATTTAATCACAATATCAAATAAAGCAAAATATTTGAGGTTCAGAACATTATTCCCAACGGAAAATAAAGCTATTTTATTTTACAATTTAAGAACTAATTCAATTTTAATTTTTGGAACTTAGGAATTGAATATAGTAAAATAAATAATTCTAGATCTGAGCCTTGTTTAGAGATGAGTGCCCATAATAATCAGACTTTTGATGTTTTTGAAGATATACTTTGTGTAAATACAAGAGTAGAAAATATTGAATTCTTAAATAATATACTTGGCTGGCAAGCGAAATGAGTTCTCTGGACTATATTGAAATCAATATTTTCAGAAATGTGTTCAGGAGAAAGTGTCAAATATTTTTAAAACTATATGCAATATAAACTATTTCTATACAATCTGTGGACCTAATTAGTGTTAAAAAAAAAAAAGGTCAACGATGAAGACTGAGGAGAATTGACAGAAATGAAATAAGACAAATAATTAAAATCCCAGAAGGGCACATGTTTCAGGGAACACATCTATTTCTTAATAAAGTTGAACTTATTGATAGAGAAAGATGAGAAATTGATTGACAAGAAGGGAACCAAAGCCCTATATTAATCCCTAGAATTCACAGAGGGATGGAGAGACATCCACGTTGACTTGTCAAAGCCAGCACTGACAATAGTAGTCATATTTTTAAGCTTTTTCTACTACAAGTCCCTACAGAAATCACCTAAATACTGCAAATTAACAACACAATGATAATTTCTCATACTTAGTACAATTACAATATAAATACAAAGTCAAGCTTTTTAATTTTTGAATATGTGGTTAAATCATTTAGTTGAAAATTACTTTTTTAATTCTTCATGTACAAATGCTTTTTGTAAAAGTCTTATACAAACAAATTTTCTGATTTTCTTAGTAATTACTTATTGTTTGACGAATTTTTGTAAATAAATTTGCATTGTAAGGTTTAGGTGACTTCTAGCCAAATACATTATAAAGTGTGTGTGTGTGGGTGGGTGTGTGAATGGTTCAGCCTCAGTAAATGGGAAACAAACCAAATAGAATTTTAAGTTGTGGCAATATTTGAAGGAATACCTGAGTTAATAGAATATCTTAATTCTTAGATTCTATGTTTATAATTTTATAAACATCTGGTAACAAATTTTAAAACTAATCAGTCTTTCCGTTGCTTTCTGTCTTAGTATGTTTAGTGCTGCTATTAAAAAAAATACCTGAGGCTAGTTAATTTATAAAGAAAAGTTTATTTGGCTTTTCTGTATTCTGTAGGCTAGAAGATTGGACATCAGGTGAAAGCCTCAGGTTGCTCTCACTCATGCAGGATGTTTAAGCCAGCATGTGCAGAGATCATATGGTGAGAGAGAAAGCAAGAGAGAGAGAGAGCAGGGAAGTGCCAGGCTCTCTTTAACAACCTGTTCTCAAGGGAAGTAATAGAATGAGAACACACCTCTTACTGTGAGAAAGGCATCAAGCCATTCCTGGGAGATCTGTCACAAACCTCCCACAAGGTTCCACCTCCAACACTGGGGATCAAATTTCAACATGAGGTTTTGGAAACAAATATCCAAACTGTAGAATTTTCAATTGGTAAAGCATTCTCTTCCAAAACCTAAAAAACTCCTCATCAACATTTTCACCAGTCATGTTTTTAGTAGCCACACAATTTTAGGGATCTCACACGAAATTAAAAAGTATTGTTATAGTTCCGGTCCGGCAGAGAGCGCGGAGAGACGCAGAACGCAGCCCGCTCCTCCAGGACCCTCCAGGCCCTCCGGCCCGGGCCGGCGGGTGAACTGGGGGGCCCCGGGACAGGCCGAGCCCTCTGTCCTGCAGATACCTGAGGCCTCTGCTGTGGCTGCCCACTGGCTGTGCTCAGGCCTTGAAGCCGCAGCGAACCTCTCTTTCCCACCCCACCTCGGTGACTGATGGCGGCCGTGGCGTCTCCCAGCCCGGACCCCGCCGGCCGCAGGGTCTCCCGACCCAAGCCTGCCCGGCTTGGACGAAACCCCCGCAGAGCCGCCGGGACGCAGCGCCTTTGGGCAGCGCTGGGCGTGGTGAGCCAGGAAGTATGGCGGCCGCTCGAACGCCGCGCGGCGGAGGCCATTAAGGCGTGGAGGGCCCGGGAAGGCGGCCTAGGGACGCAAGCAGTCTCGGCCGCCTCTTTAGGCCACGGAGCCGCGCAGATCCGGTTCCCGGGTGACCACTCTGTCGCCATTGGGCGAGACCTACCTAGTCCTGACGACAACGGACAAAGGCCTTAAGGGGCCTGGAAGGTGAGCGAGGTTGCGAACGACGACGGGTGGAACGGTTAGCGGCCATCGGGCGATTGGTCTTAGTTCTCCCAGACTTTGCTGTCGGAAGAGAGAAATGGTAGAATGACAGGCCACTTTTGGCCCGTTGGAAATGCCCACCACCCTCTGGGAAGATTTACTGGCCGATTATGGAAGGCCTGTGTATATAATATGAAAAAGCTGCTCTCAACTCCACCCCAACCTTTTAATAGAAAACATTTGTCACATCTAGCCCTTCTAGATGGAAAGAGGTTGTCGACGTATGATAAAATAGAGTTAGAAAGTTACACATCTTGTAAATTCTCATTTGTTTAAAAGAAATCATAGAAAATACATGTCTTCTGGAGATGACTTTTGGAAATGGAGTTAAGACGGCCTCTGGAAGCGATACGTCCACGTTTGTTAAGTGGGTTAGATGACATGGAGCTGGAAGACCTGAGAAGGAAGAGAAGAAGGTTCTATGCTAGACTGGTCATATTTAGAAGACATTTTCATATTCTATCCATTGTTTCGTGTGCATTTGATTCCTCACTACTGTGTATATAGTTGACAATGTTAAGCTTTTTTGAGATGTTTATTCTTTTTAGATGTTCTGAAGTGCCTGATATGTTAAAATTAGAGGTAGCAAAATCACATTTTGTAAATACCTTTTTGTTGCAATTCATAGGAAATGTTTTTTGGGGGGAATGGCCAAATCACCTGTTGAGTAATACTCATTGTGTTTGTGCAGTGGTTCAGGGGAGGACAGAGGAGGGGGAGGTGCAGAGAGCTTTATGCCATCCTGTTTACAGCGAGGCAAGATGAATCATTCTCTCTCTGCATTTTGTTTTACTTATCTGCGTATATAGTGTACATAAAGGACAGACGAGTCCTAATTGACAACATCTAGTCTTTCTGGATGTTAAAGAGGTTGCCAGTGTATGACAAAAGTAGAGTTAGTAAACTAATATATTTTGTACATTTTGTTTTACAAGTCCTAGGAAAGATTGTCTTCTGAAAATTTGATGTCTTCTGGGTTGATGGAGATGGGAAGGGTTCTAGGCCAGAATGTTCACATTTGGAAGACTCTTTCAAATTATAACTGTTGTTACATGTTTGCAGTTTATTCAAGACTGCTGTATACATAGTAGACAAATTAACTCCTTACTTGAAACATCTAGTCTATCTAGATGTTTAGAAGTGCCCGATGTATGTTAAATGTAGAGGTAGTAAAATACCACTTTGTAAATATCTTTTTGTTAAAATTCATAGGAAATACTTTTGGAAATTGAATTGTGAAGCCACCTTTGTGAGCAGTATAGTAATGTCTATACTTGTTCAACGGTTTAGAGGAGGTGGGAGGGAAGAAATTGCAAAAGGTAATATACTAGTATGTTCATACTTGGACATTTTCAGACACCATTTTTCTATATGTTTTGTGCATTTTGTTTTGCTCTGTATATAGTGTATATAATGGACAAATAGTCCTAATTTTTCAACATCTAGTCTCTAGATGTTAAACAGGTTGCCAGTGTATGACGAAGTAGTAAAATTAGCATATTTTGTAAAAAAAAAAAAAGTATTGTTATACATTCATTTTCATTAATGGTAATCCTCTTTTCATTATCCTTGCATGTTATTCTGATTTTTCTCTCACTAAGAAATGTGCTAAAACTGTATTTTCATAACTGTAATTTCCATTGCTTCAAATAATAATTTGGTGAATACTACATCAAATCACTAATCTTTATTTTATTATGAAATTAGGAAAGAAATCCAATTATAACTAAGTGGGCTTGATCTTTTCTTCAATGTTTAGAAATGTGTGTGTATGTATATTATTATGTGTGTTTATGTATGTTATTAAGAAAATCACAAAAAAGAGAAAATACATTGACTGTTCATTGGATGGAAGTGGATTATCATAAAGATGTTCACCCTCATCATCTTCATGCTGAGTAGGCTGAGGGAAAAGAGGAAGTGGGGTTGGTCTTGCTGTCTCAGGGGTGGCAGAGGCAGAAGAAAATGCATGTATAAGTGAATGTGCACAGTTCAAATTCATGTTGTTCAAGGGGTGACTGTATACTCTCTATATACATATTTCTACATAGATAACATTCTATATATTTCTAGACATTATATTTATTTCTAGCATATGTTTTCTGACATAAAATCTTTCTAATTGGAATTTTACAACGGTGAATAATTATAGTTTTATCAGCAGAAATTATATTTTACTAGAAATACCAAAATATGATGGCCAATTCTATCAGCTCTCTATAAATAGAATGATAGCAGATTAATGCTCCAATGTTATTACTTATAGTTTTGTCCCTGAAACTCATGCTTAGTGATAAGCTTTTGCACAAAATGGAAAAATCAATTTTATGGCCACATACACTACAGTGTAGGCCACTTTTTCTCACTCAGCCGATGTTTAGTGTCGTTGTCCAAGGCATTCCATTATCTTAGTTTAAAATTTATGTACTTCAGCTCACTATATAATATAATGCGTAGTATCCATCCCCTTCAAAATTACATGACACGTTTTTGTATCATATCACTTCACTTAGATTTTCTTTGTTGTAATATCACTATTACTCTCCAATGATCATCATGGTGCAAAGGAAGCCATGGTAAACCCATGTGAATCTCAACTCCCAATTACAGTCAAAACTTCCCAGATTTTAAAAAATAGTAATTAATTTAATGGGAGAATAAGTAATCTAATACAGTCCCCAGTATATAGCAGTATTTAACAAATAGCAGTTTTATTATTTAACTATTTAATGTAATTAATGAGGATTGCTACCCCTTACAAATTAAGATGTGTGAAATATATTCAAAAGATAGTAGCTACCAGTGTAATAAAAAAGTTGACAAAATAAAGAATGACAATAGGAGGAAAAGGATTTAAACAAAACAAAAATAGACTATGTGTGTTCATTTCTTATACACAAACCGTGGTCTCTGTTAATGTCAAAAGACATTTACTTGCAATGAGTTATAAGCAAAAGAGTTAAACTATTGAGCTCTGTGATAAATCAAATATGAGAGTTTATTGGAAGGTTCAGTGTACATAATGCATAGATTACTTGTGTTCAAAGAATAAGAATTTAATAACATATTAAACTTTACTGATTTATATTATATTTTCTGTGATGAGTATAAACAAATGTTAGGTTTTTACAGCGTCTCCTTTGATTGACAGAACATTAGCTTTACTTTGAATTGAAACTGCTATAATACTGTTATGCTGCAGAAGCACTGGTTGATGGTAATAGTTGATAACATCTAAGGTAATGGATGTTATTATTCAAGGAAAATAACAGTGAAAATTAAAATATTAATTTATCTTAAACTTTAAAATACTAATGTTTAACTATAAAAACTAAACATTATGTGTCAAATCCAAATATATTATTGTTAAAGACAATTATAAGCTGACTTCATCAGATATAATTATTATACAGAATATTTTGTTTTGGTTATGCATTTTTTTAAAAAAATTATATAATGGAAAATATCTAATTGCAAACATGAGAAAATGAATTATGTGCCAGTATACTCTACATGAAGAGTTAGTACTTAGTGGATAAGTAATATTTTAATTAAGATGTTGTAATTTCTTATAATTAATATACAAATGAGGAAGAAATAAATAATGGCAAAATAAATTTTCAATGTTTTCTTAATTATTTTAAAATGACAAGCTTAGGGTGTTTAAAAGAAATTTAAGCAGTATAATTTTGGCAGATATCAAAGTGTCCTTTATATTGTTTCTTATAGGTAGCTTTATATTACAACATTAATCAAACATGGATCATTCCTCCTTATTTTATAGGAATTACAAACACTTGTGACTATGAAGTTGTCACTTCAACTGCTGTATTGTACAAAAGATTTTCCAGCATGATGGTAAGAATTTCAAATAATAATTTTCTCAGTAAAACAAAAACTGAAGTTTAATAAAGTAAGTTGTTCATGAAAATATGTATGAGAACATATGTTCTTTTGAAAAACAACAAGTAGAATATTTCCTTACAGGAGTATTAATGATCATAATGCCTTTAAAATAAAAAAGAAATTCTGTAACTACAGAACTATAAATTCAGAATATCACCTGGAGGATACTCTTGACAGATGTGATACGCCATACAACAAACCTCAAAAAGACAATAAACTGAAAAGAATCTTGCTAATCACACATACACATATCATGGTCCCTCATATGGGTCCACACTACACAATGAGGTCCACTTGAAGGCTGTGTGGAAGAGAACTGAAATCTATGTGTATATAGTTTACTTATAAAAGTAATTATTATCAAGACATTTAAAAATTACTATTTTTTAAGTTTTACACATTATTAACTATAATGTTTTTACTTTATATTTTTATTTAGGTAAATTTTTCATGAACAAAACAATGTATATCTTCTATGTTAACAGAGAATGAATATATACATAGATTATATCATAATATTTTAAATAAGCTTTTATCATTAGCCATGGAAATTTTGTAATGTTGAAGGACTACATATTTATTTATTACATGTACATGTGCACTTTCCTACATGTGTATTATACTTTAATAATAAGTCTAAAATATATAAATTTGAAAATCTGTAATTACTTAGGATTATAGTATTTATTAATCTGTCATTACTTAGGATTATAGTATTTATAACAGAACATTTATTTAATATATCTGTGCATATTTTGATGATTTTTTATAGGGTTATGTATAACTAGTAAGAAGGCCAATATCTCATTTTTCTAATTTACACTAGTGGTTAATACCATGTAACCCTGAAAATATCCTACATACTTTTTAAAATACATTTTTAGATTTAATTTTTCAAACATAACTCATAAGTCTTAGAATAGCTAAAATTAATCCATATACAACCCGGCACTTTGCAAAATTTTAATAACTTGATGTAGTGATCCCTTAATGCTAATCAAATCTATTTCTTTATTTTAGGTTAGTCCTGTGATTTATGATTCAGGCAGTGGAAAATGGCTTTACATAGCATCTTATGTAAAAATGTTTTCTTCTCCCTTCCTATAGGCTGTTAAGCTGGTAGTGAACACATTTTCTTTTTGACACAATGTACTAATTTTGATATTGGCATATCACACTTACTGCAAAATACAAGTTATTAACATGATTGTATTTTTATACTTAAATTTAAGGTAAATGGTAATTTCACACAGTGCTTCACTTCCCAAGTGCTGTAAATTTTATTAATGTAGTTTCAATAAGTAAACATGTTAAGCTAAGACCAGTTGTTATATGTATAAATTCAACAATAAAACAAAGGCTCTAATTCAAAAAATAAAACAGAGACTCAAATTCCTAGGATTTGGATGTATGGTAATTCTAACATGAAAGTCACAATATGGGATAATAATAATGTTTGCTGCTTATGTTAAACCATCTTCCATAATGTTGTAATGTGTCTTGGGGTCACACCCTGTTTCTAATATGTTCCAATGAGAAGTGACCTTGAGCAAATTGTTTAATCTCTGTGTTTCAGTTATTAGTTCACTTACCTGTTAAATGATTATAATAATATGTTCAGGTAGGTTTTTGAAATTTAAATCAGAGGTTGAACTAAAACCTTTACAATAAAGCCCAAAAATGTAAATATCAATTAAAATATTTTTTATTATCATTGTTATTCTTGGTTATTATTTTTATATTGTGCTATGGCAGAAGTTCTGGAAAGCATCCACAAATTACAATATGAGTGAATATGAAATAAAATATTTTAAATGTCACATTTGAATGTAAACAGCATTCACACCCCTTCAAAATTAAAAATTTCCAAGTCAAATATTCCTATATTCATTAAAATATCAACAAAATTCTTGTCCTTGAGATGAATTTACTGATTTTGGTGTTAACGAACAGCAGTAAGTGATAACATCAGATAAATCCAGTCCAAAATGTAAAGATATATTTAAGCAATTCCAGATTAAATTGAGCTTCACCGAGGTTAGGATCTGAAAAGAATGAGGTCTTCTAGTAATCAGAAAAGCTCTATGTACAGAAAAGATTAATATGTCATCCATACTATTTGATTAAAAGTCCATGACATTGCCTTTAAAGTTCTTGGAGAAATTGATGGGGCCAAATGTGTAGCAACTTCACTGATAGCTGCTATATTTTAATTATTTTGAATAACTTGATAATCGGCAGAGACATATGAAAATATTTTTTCAGATAGGGATTGAGATAACCCAGCACCAATTTTACCATAGTTCTTCAAATTTTTCAGTATTATTTTAAAATAAGAGTAATAATGACTTCTCTTCTCTTTCTAAAAAAAAGGTATTTGAAGAGAATTAAGTCAGCTTTACTTACATGGAGAGTAAATAAAAAAATTAGATAAATAAATGTATTTGGTCTAGTTAATTAAGGTTTGGGGATTTTAGTTGCAATCCTCAAATGACAGAGGTTTGCATACTGCACACATTTTTAAAAAATTAAACTTGGTAGCTTATAAAACTTAATATTTACAAGATGAAAAGATTTATGGAGAAGGATGGTGGTGATGATTGTGCAACACTGTGAATGCATTTAATGCCACGAAACTGAACACTTGAAATGGTTAAAATGGTAAATTTTATGTTATGTACATTTCTCACAATTAAAAAATTAAGCTTACTGTTTGAAAATTAAGCTCACTGTTTGAAAATTAAGCTCTTATTGAATCATGCCATTCACATATCCTATTGAAGTTGCCTATCTATAATTTACCTTTGTTTATTATCTAGCATGTGTTTTATCACCTTATATAGGTCAGTCTATAGTTAAATTTGCTGGTAAAATTATTTCAAATTTACTGTGCAAATTACTTATGAATTCATTTACTATACCTAATTATGCTTTCATTTGGATTTTTGAATATATTCCCTTCACTTTTGCATCTTTTAGAATTCCAGTTACATCACTTTTCCCTTACCTTTCCTTTCCTTTTTTTCTCTCTCTCTCTTTTTTGTTTTGTTTTTTTCTTTTTTTGAGATGGAGTCTCATTTTGTTGCCAGGCTGGAGTACAGTGGTGCGATCTCGGCTCACTGCAACCTCCGCCTCCCGAGTTCAAGCGATTCTCCTGCCTCAGCCTCCTGAGTAGCTGGGACTACAGGCACCCGCCACCACACCCAGCTAATTTTTTTATGTTTAATAGAGACAGGGTTTCACCATGTTAGACAGGATGGTCTTGATCCCTTGACCTCGTGATCAACCAGCCTCGGCCTCCCAAAGTGCTGGGATTACAGGCATGAGCCCCCGTGCCTAACGTACCGTTCCTTTCTTTTTTAATTCACATCAGGTAATGTCTAATTTTTCTGTCTTCTTATTCTCTCTCTTCTACAAAGGAACACAGGCTCTCTTCTCTGCCCACAGGCTTCTTTCCACTTCCCTATGTCTGATGTTCTGCCTGTTTGTCTCCTAGGATGTTATTTCCCTTCTGGCAGTCAAGCATCTCAATTCTCAGTTTGTATGTTTGTGTGTGTCTCTGTGTGTGTGTGTTCATGTTTGTTTTTTTTTAACACTATTTACCCCATTTCTGCCAACATATAATGTCCCATTTGGTTATTGTTTTCATTTTTAGAAAAAAAGTGTTTTCTGCTATCCTTTCTTTTTTCAGTTGACATGAAAATTGGACCAGATTAAAGAACATTTTTGAAAGAGAGAAAGATGACAGTCAGTAGACATGTTCTTGGACTCATCCCCCAACTAAGCTTTGATTTGATTGGATCTACTGATTTGATATGATGTTCCTTCTTGACACTACTATGGTGACTACCCTGGGAACTACACATTCCCTTCTCCTCATTCCTCTTCTTTTCCTACTTCAACAAGTCTTGTCTATTCCTCTTTAGCAGAAACATCATGGTAGCTAAGATAGTTATGAAGGTAGGTTGCATATTAGTGTGATCTGAGAGACAAAAACAGATGCCCTTTTATCAACCAAGGTGGACTCTGAAGTTAAAGAAACAAAAGTTCTCTACAGTTTGAGGGCTCAGGTGTTTGCTGGCATGGCAACTCTCCAAGTTCCTACAGCTACAAGACAAAAACACTCTCTTGCTAAACACCCTAATAATAAGAGCTGTCATGCAATTTATTAGACCCCTCCCAATTCTGACTTACAACCTGGACCACTACAACTCTGATTGGAGAGATGACCAGCCTTACAGACATTCTTTCCTGATAAGCAATTGCAGGTCTTAAGCCCATTCCAGCAGCTTACAGAGGCTGTGCACAAACTGTCTTTGTGTGCTCCAGTTCACCTTTTGGTTTAAATAGCCAAAGTCCACCATATTTTAATACTAAAACCTGGCCCAAAGTGAACATGGGATATATGTTACATATATGTTCATCCATTCCACGTGTGCTTGGCTCACCTCATAAATATCTATAGCTTTTACCTTCAAACCTGCTGAATATGTATGACTCTACTGTGTGATACAGGTTCTGTGAGGCATGAAACCAACCTGTTTTGAAGAGAGACCACCCAGCAAACTCACATAGGAACAGAAAACCAAACACCACATGTTCTCACTTGTAAACGGGAACTGAATTATGAGAACATACGGACACATTCGGGGGAATAACACACACTGGGACCTGTTGGAGGGTTGAGGGTGGAAGGAGGGAGAGTATTAGGAAAATAGCTAGTGGATGCTGGGCTTAATACCTAGGTGATGGGATGATCTACTCAGTAAACCACAATGGCACACATTTACCTATGTAACAAACCTCCACATCCTGCACATGTACCCCTGAACTTAAAATAAAAGTTGGAAATAAAAAAAAAATACAGAGTACCTTTAACCCGTGATGGAGGCTTTCACTTCCCAGTGTGCAAACTGATGTCACCAATAAAGCTCTCTTTTCTACTATTTAGAGAACATGGTTGTCTTTTGGGCAATGTTAGTTAAGAGAAGAGGTGTTGGAGAAAGGCTAGTTGGGGTAACATCCTCTTTCTAATATGTTCCAATTAAGTGAACTTGGGCAAATTGTTTAATCTCTGTGTTTCAGTTATTGGTTCACCTACCTGTTAAATGATTATAATAATATGTTCAGGTAGGTCTTTTGAAGTTTAAATGTTAGGTTGAACTAAAACCCTTACAATAACCCCCAAAAGAGTAAATATCAATTAAAATATTATATATTATTATTGTTGTTATTTTGATTATTATTATATTGTGCTATGGTAAACATCAAATAAAATATTTTAAATGTCACATTTGTTCATTGTTTCTATGACCCCATGATGTTTTACACCATACAACATTTTGAAAAATAAAGGATTTATATTTCAATTCCATCAATATTTCAATTAAAAGCTATGTAATTGATCATAAAAATATTTTTAAACTACCAAAAAACTAGAAAACAGTTTAAAAATAATGACAATATTTTTGAGCCAAAGCTCAAACTATTTGAGAAAAGGCAAAAACGTTTCACGTTTTAGGACAGCATGAGATCGTGATATTATACAACATATAAAACATTCATAAATATGGCATTACTTCAATATTAAAATGAAGTTAAATATGGGAAAGATAAAGGAGAATTTATGATTACATAAAGATGTATAAAATATATATCCATGGGTGAGGAAAAAAGTTGAAAAAGAGAGATTACAGGTAGTTGAGTGCCATTAGACCGTTGCACATAAAGGGAACTTGTAGCAATGTTGGTACGAAAGTTACTTAGTGTACTGGACCCAGCTGCAAGAAAACATATTGATTTATCCACTTACAGACCATGTTGTAGAAATTGTTACAACCTGACATTTACTGGAATGTAGGATCGTGTATCCAATAAGTCCTCAAGGGACAGAGGACAGTCAGAGGAGAGACAAACCTGGATGTCCCCAGAGGCTAATTTTTTCTCCTCTTGTCTAATTTGATAGATCTGCAGAATTATCAGAGCAGAAGAACTGGAGACCTCTAGCTGGTACCTGAACTCTAGATTAACAAGCCCATATCTCTGTCAAGAGATGTTCCTTTGTTATACAATGAACTACTCAAGGGATGTGCCATGGGCTCTTCTCAACTTGCCTATGGATTTATATAGTGGTAGGAAGGTTGGATCCTTCCCTTGGAGCAATTTCCACAGTGGTATCTGGTATGTCACTTTCAAGGAAAGCTGAGACATCAGAGAGCTGTGGACTACACTGATGTTTCTGCCTATGAATACTTCCATAAAATTTACATTTCATCGTCCCCTGAATCTGGTGTGATTCTTTGTCACTATTTGCCATATATATCTTTTTTTAATACAACATAGAGTAGACATAAAATAATTAATTTAAACACTGCCTGTTGATGAACATTTAGGGTTGTAGACACCTCTTGATTTTCATTCATTTTCCATGCCTAGTATTGATTCTTGGCAACATTATTACCATCACAGATGACTTAGGGGGCTGATCTACCATGCACCCGTTAGAAGATTCTGTTAGTACCGCCAATTATATTAGCCCTCCCCCACCCAGTGGGAAATTGGAACTGCAAATGTAATTGCCCCAAATTTTGAGGAACCAATCAGGTCAGGTTCTCCTTCCTAGATTTTCACACCTGAACTGAGGCACTGAGCGATGCTCAGCACTGGAGTTTAGTGCAGTAAACTTTACGAAAATCTATGAAATCCTTAAATTGAAAACATAATTTTTAATATTAAAATAAACCTTTATTTCAGAAAAATACAGAAATTATATAAATGCAGCTCTATGTATTCCACAATATGAACACACCTACGTGTTCATGCCACAGGATCACACACAGTTCTCAGTTTGCTGCAGGCTGTGTAGAATGTAGCCATGAGTTCCCACTGGTAGATTAAATAATTTGCCCAGGTTCACTGACTCAGAACATAGTAGAATGAGGATTTGATCTCCAAGGAACTTCACTATGATGCTTCTTCTCTTAAGTAATAGGCATGCTGCCTCACTATCTTAGCTAGAACAGTTCTTCTGATAAATCTCCAACATGAAAATAAGGTCTGTTTTCTGATTTGTTGTATTTAACATAAGACGTTGATTGTGTATTTGTTTATTTACTTTTGTGGAGACAGGGTCTGGCTATGTTGCACAGGCTGGTCTCAAATGATCCTTTTGGTTGAGCCTCCCAAAGTGTTTGAATTATAAGCTTGAGCCACCACCCCCTGCCAGTATTGAGAATTTATGACAAATGTTTCCAACCTGTCTTAAAACATTTTATGTAAGAATATTAGAAGAGTATTTGAAAGCAAGCAAGAGTTACTTATTAAGAGTAGAGAAACAAGAGGAAGGACCATGTGTGGTTCCTGGGGCACAGCCACTGTGTGCAAGCACAGGTGAGTCATCCCAGGGAAATCAATGGGTCCAATAAAGCTGGTAAGGGATGGCTGGGGATATGCATGTTCAATTCACTCAATAACATCAAAAATCCTCCAAATGGATACTCCCCTCAGCAGTGTATAAGAGCTCTGCTTACTTCAGGTCCTCACTTAAAATTGGTGTTTTCGGTCTTTGAAAAAAGAATGTATTACCTGCACTGATGTATGTGTTCGTACCTCACTGTTGTTTTATTTTGCATTTTCCTGATGACCAGGTGGTGCAGCTTTTCGTATGTCTTTGTTAATCTACAAAGCGTTTTAGCTGAAGTCCTTTTTCCAATGTCTCTCCATTTGCTCTACCACATTTCTATTTCTTGATTATTTAAAGGGTTTTTTATATTCTAGAAACAAGTCCTTTGCTAGGTATGGTACTATAAATATATTCTGTTCTTTTTGTAGGTAGTTTTTTTATGAAAAGTTGTTTTAAATTTTAAAGGCTAAATTTACCAATCTTTTTCTTTATTTTTATTGCTCTCTTGATTTTTTTTAATTTTTATTTATTTTTATTGCTCTTTGTGTTTTATTCTTCTTTATTTTTATTGCTCCTGGTGTTTAGTCTTGGCAAAGGCATAAACATATTTTTCTATATTATATTCCAAAATATTTATATATTTTTATCTTCTACAATGATATCTGTAATTAAAGTGTTTGGGGGTGTACAGTTAGGCAAACTTTTTTTTTTCTTTTGCTTTGTTTTCCTGATATGGCTAACCAGTTTACTCAGCAAGGTTTATTGGAAAGTCTAATCTTTCCTAAGTGTCCTGTTGTGCTACCTTAATTACAAATCAAGACTCTGTCCATGTGTGGTTCTGTTTGGGGGCTTGTCATTCAATTTTGGTGGCTTAAATGTTTATGCTTACACTAGTATCACACAGTCACTTTACTGATCTTTCTAATAAGTATTAAGGTCTGGAAGTGAAAGTTCTTTATTCTATTCTTTCTTTTAGATTTTCTTAGCTATTCTGAGCACTGTATTTCCATACAAATCATCTTCTTAATTTACACACACACACACACACACACACACACACACACACACACGAACAACGTGTTGAAATGTTGATTGGGATTTCATGGAATCTGAAGAACAACGTGGGTAAAATTCTGTCCTTTGGAATACGGAGTCTTTCAATAATGAACATAGTCTTTACATTGATTTGGTTCTTTAATTTTACTCCCTTATTTTTGTTATTTTTGGCATAGAGATTTTGTAGCTCTTTCATTCAACTTATTCCTAGGAATGGGATGTTTTTGATGTTACTGGAAGTAATAGCCATATTTTTTTCTTAAACTGTTGTTGGTACGGTGTTTAGAAACACAGTGTTTAAAAATATTTACTTGCATCCAGTAAGTTTGCTAAATTTCTTTAGAAATTCTAATAGCCTATTTGTAGATTTTTAATATCCTATTTTATATTTATGTAACTATCAAGTAATACTATTTATATATTTCTATTTGATATTTATTTATCATTTATTTATTTGCTTGATTAAACTAGCTGAGGCTTCACTACAATATTACATAGGAGAATAAAAGTAGTAACAGTGGACAGCAATGTGTTATTTCTGATCTTGCAAGGAAAGTTTTTAATTTGTTTTAATTTAATCTGATATTTACCGTAGGATTTTTTTTTTTTTTTTTTTTTTTTGCCTCTTCCCCGCACCCCACCTTGGCTCTAACAAAAACTGAAGCTCTGGCAGGGTGCGGTGGCTCATGCCTGTAATCCCAGCACTTTGGGAGGCCGAGGTGGGTGGATCACGAAGTCAGGAGATCCAGACCATCCTGGCTAACAGGGTGAAACCCCGTCTCTACTAAAAAATACACAAAATTGGCCGGGTGTGGTGGCGGGTGCCTATAGTCCCAGCTACACAGGAGGCCGAGGCAGGAGAATGACGTGAACCCGGGAAGCAGAGGTTGAAGTGAGCCGAGATCATGCCACTGCACTCCAGCCTGGGCGACAAAGCGAGACTCCGTCAAAAAAACAAAAAAACAAAACTGAAGCTCTTAAATAGGAAGTTTCTTCAATCTTTAGGTGGATAAGAAAGGTTATGATAATATTATGAATCTTATGAAATGGATTGTTTCTGCCTTTATTGAAAATACGACAAGTTTTCTATTTGTCTTAGCTTCTATTCTATTGTTTACTTATCTTTTGTGAATATGGCATATTATATTGGTTGATATATGAATGCTAAATCCTTCTTGTATTTCGAGAATAATCCCAGCTTGATCAAGATGCAGCATTTTGTCATTTCTGTCACTGCGTTCATTTTTATATGAGGATTAATTTCATTTTATTATTATTATTATTATTATTATCATTATTTGTGATAGAGTCTCACTCTGTCACCCAGGCTGGAATGCAGTGGGGCAATCTTGGCTCACTGCAACCTCTGCCTCCCGGGTTCAAGCGATTCTCCTGCCTCAGCCTCCCTAGTAGCTGAGACTACAGTTGTGCACCACCGTGCGTTGCTAATTTTTGTATTTTTAGTAGAGTCAGGGTTTCACCATGTTGGCCAGACTGGTCTCGAACTCCTGGCCTCAAGTGCTCCACCCACCTGGGCCTCCCAAAATGTTGAGATTATAGGTGTGAACCATGTACCTGGCCTCATTTCACTTATTTTTAGCATACATGTGTTTATCCCATTCTCTTATTGTTCTTTTGATGACCATAAATTTTAAAGGATATCTCTGTTTCTATTGTTGGTACTGACAAATTATGCCTCTAGACTACTTTAGGGGAGGGAGTGTTGTGCATTTGTTTTTCATTTTATTAGCCCACACTGTCAGCATTTTGAAGAGTATGTATTAGTCTTTTCAAAAGACCCAACTTTGATTTAATTATCCATATTATATTTTATATTTCATTATCTATCTGCTATTCTCTTTAAGATTACATCTCCCTTCTTTGAACAAAATGCTTGAATCACTGATTTTCAGGTTTTCTTTGATCATAGATGCATGAATGTCTATAAATATTTCTCTTTTGGATGTGTTTGGTGACTTTCACATCCTTAAGTATCTATTTTTTGTGTGCGTGTACTCAGTGGAATATATGTCCTAACTTAATCATTCCTTTATGATACATGTTTTATGTTTAAATGCATTGCTAATTACTAAACATTTTCGAATTTTAAAAGTTATTGTTTTGTACTTAATTTCTGGATTAATTCTACAATGGTAAGAAAACCTACCCATTATGATTTCAGTTCCTCAACATTACTGAAGTTTTTGCTTCATAGCCTGCTGTTCAGCATAAAAGTTTGCTAAGTGCTCCTTGTGCAGTTGACAAGCGTGAGTGCTGGAGTCATATGTTCACTTTTGACATTATTGTCTTACATTTCTTAATGACATTCCAATTTTCTATTTCCTTACTGACTTCTTTAGTCTGCTTTTCTTACTATTTTGTGTTAGCTACTTTGAATTTCTTTAAGATTTTAAGGCTACGAAGCTATGTTATGTACATAGCAGTATACAATTGTAATATTTCCACAATGAATTGATTCATTATTGTGAAATGTCCTACCTTAACTCTAGCTGTGCTTCTTGGTTTCAAGAAGACGTTAGTTTGCTTTAGTATAAAGGCACCCATTTCCTTAGGTTACTAATCATAAATACCTTTTTATATACTTTTTACTTAAAACATCCTTATTTTGAAAGTCGAACAGAAATGATTTATGTATATGTGTATATATGTAAATCTTTGCCTTTTAATTTCAGCATGTGATACATTTGTTTTTAATATCATGATTAATACCAACTTACTATTCTTTTTCTACTGAGGCCACTTTTCTATGTTACTTATTTTCTACTTTCTTGTCTCTTTTTGATTAATCTATTACTTTCATTTTTATATTGTTATTAACTATAGTCCCCATGTTGAATAATATATCTCTTGAATTTATTCCTCCTTATCAGCTATTTATCATTTCTTTTGCAATTTTATTAATGTGATAATTAGACTATTGCTATTTCTTTATTATTTTAGTAGACATCATAAAGTTTATCCTAACTTACCTTAGTCTAAAACAAATTAGGACTTTTTCTTCCTTCCAAAAAATAAAAGACTCTTGGAATATTTTAATTGTATTACTTTCACTTTTGCCACACTAGATATTATGTTAAGTATATGTATATATACACATATATACATGTATATATAAACACATGTATATACACATGTATACATAGATACATAAGTATATATATATACACACACATATACATAAGTATATATGTACACACACAAACACTCCACCAGACATTAGTATTCTTATTTTAATATAGTCAGTATTTATTTAGATGTATCTGTAGCTTTATCTTTTATATTACATTTAATTCTTTCTTTATCCTTGATTCATAATTTTGAATCATTTTTCTTCTGCCTGACGGATGTTCTTTTTAGTAATTTCAGGGCAGACCCAATGAAGACAGTGCTCCCAAAGTTTTTTGTCTGTCTGAGAATGTCTTCAGCCTTCTTTAATTTTGAAAGACACTTTCATTAGTTTGGAATACTGGATTTCCAGTTTTTGTTTCTTCACACTTTGAAGGTGACACTCAATTATTTTACAATTTTCAAAAGCAGTGGTGGCATCTGGAACTGGTCTGCACTTACTGTTAGACTCAGTGTCATTTAAGGCTGGCCTGGCAAGGAAACAACTAGGATATGCTGTCTTCCTGTTAGATGCACACACTCTCACCCCACACCACCACCAGCAAAGCCCACTCTGCAGCCATGGGAAGGTGAGACACAAGAGCTCACTTTATAATTTTGTGTCTGAGAGTGGGCAAAGCCAAAGTCACTGTGCAACCCACAAAATACCACACACAATCCTCTCCTGGCTAATATGACTGCTCTTCTTTGCAAATTGAAGCTCTATTTTCATTCTAGGGGCTCCTCTTCCTCGGTAAGATTTACTGAAATAACCAGTCATAGAATGGTCCTTACTTCCTAAGAGCACCCAATGCATAGTGAGTGCCTGCTTCCTTGGATGGTCTCCAAAATCATCCCATCAAAGTCCTCCCTAATACTCACTACTGAAAAGCCAGCTGACTTCCCATGATGTGTGTCCTTGCTCACTGAAAAGAATAAACCCAATTTGTTCAACTACAGGTGTGTTCCTGGTGATATATGACTGAGTGGCATTGAAATCGTAATTTCTCGTAATAAAGTCATGGTTCATTTGATTGTTTATCTTTTCATTGTAATCTGCCTTTTATCTCAGGCTTTTAGATGTTTTTCTTTGTACTTATTTTACGCATTCTTACCACATTGGGCCTAAATGTGTTTTCCTGTTTATTTACCCTGCTTGAAGTTTGCAGAATTCTTCAGTATGTGAGTTGCTGACTTTAATGAGTTTTAGAACATTCTTATTCATTATCTTTTCAAACATTGCTTCTGCTCCGTAGTCCCTGTCCTCTCCTCTTAAATCGCAAATACACATGAGTCAGATTTATTCAGCATGCTCCTCATGCCTCTTGCAATGTTTCTGAATTGTTCTCATATTTTTTTCTTGGCGCTTTAGTTTGTATGTGCACTACTGACCTTTGTTCCAGTAAACTGGTTCTATTTCCTTCTGTGAGTTGGGGGGTGTCCAGTGTCACTGGACTCAGACAAGTTGGTAATTGATGCACGGTGAACATGTTTCATGAGCCTCTTCAGCAATTTGTTTTTCTTTTTTTTTTTTTAATTTCACTCAGTCGTTTTTAGGTGATCGTTCTCTTCTGGAGCAAGTTATACCTTCTTAATTTTTCCGCTCCAATGCATATTAATTGTCAGTTTACACATGTTAATCATTTCCTCTAAAAATAAAACTTTTTATAGTTTTGCTATTTTACTATAATCTTATTCATCCGTATGTTCTACTACCTCTTTCATTTTCTTTCCTATAGTTTATGTCACTGTTTCTTTTTTGAGTGTTTACTGGAGTCAGACATTCCATTAATCTATTTTTCTTATACAAGGCTTATATTCTTGTAGAACATGTATTTTATGCTCTGTTTTCATTTGTATACTACTTTAGCTCTGTTCCAAGATTCTAAAATATGATGATTTCTTTATTGTTCTTTTTCACATGGTCTAGTCACATTCCTATTTGGCCCACAGTTATGAAATGTTCCAAAGTGCCCCAAATCTCTCTTTCTTTAGGAACCAAATACACTGGGGCTTCCACTGTCATACTGAAATTTACAATAGATTCTTGGATCTTTGGAGTAAGAGAGTACCTTATTTTACTTTTGTTCTTTATATTTGTATATGTCTTACTTTTTTACATTAAATATAACACTCTTTGATAGAGTATTCTTTAATCATCATAATAGAACATTAAGCATAATTTTTATAGAAAGTTTAATTGTTTAATAATTGTATTAGTTAGCCAGGATGGTCATAAGAAAATGCCACAGATTGCTTGGCTAAAACAACAAAAAACACTAGAAATTTATTTCTCAAAGTTCTGGAGACTGAAAGTCCAAGACCAAAGGATTGATTTGTCTGGTTTCTCCTGAGGCCACTGTCTTTGGTTAGCAGATGGCTACCTTCTTGCTATATATTCACATGGTATTCAGTGTGTGCACATTTCTGGTGTCTCTTTGTGTGTCCAAGTTTCCTCTTCTTATAAGGACACCAGTTATATTGGATTAGGTCCCACCCTAAGGGCCTTATTTTAACTTAACCACTTCTGCAACTACCCTATTGTCATGGGTGCAATGGCCACGGCCAGCATTGCTGTTGGTAAAGGAATCTAGCAACACAGTTGTTGGGGAAGAAAGGCAGATTTATTAGAGGAAAAGTACATTGCAAAAAAGCAATGGGCAGTATGGCAGAGAAGGGGCTGCCTGGAAAGTGGCAGGGGCTGGAGGGAAGTTTTATAAGGTGGTGCTGAAGAGACTATGTGGGGAACCAGGTATTTGGGAACAGAATGTTGTGCCAATGGATTGTGATTAGCTGTCTCTCAGAACAATTGTTTGTCCCAACCTGGGGCCCCTTCCTCCTTCCTGCTTACTTACCTATCTCAACCCCACACCTGTCTCCACATACAGTCACATTCTGAGATACCGGGAGGTTCAACATAGAAATGTTTTTGAGGAGGGGGACAAGACAGGAACAATTCAGCCGGTAACAATGATATTTTACATAAATTTTTGCTTAAACATGTTTATATGCATGTGAGTAATAACATAAAATATACAAAGAAATAAATGAATATAGTTAACTTAGAAAATTAAAGATTATAAATTATTTTGTGTACCTGTTTTTAGTTTTCATACTTAAAATAGGAACAGTGAGCTCACCAGTTTCTTTGTGATTTCTAATAAAATATTTTGATATCTTCTTTTAGTGGAAGAGAAGTTCAATCTTCACTGACTATTTTCCATTCTCATTTTATTTAGTTATAGGAAATAAGAAGACCTGGGAATATGTACCATAGAAAAATATTTCTCTTCTTTGTTGAATACATTCTAATAAAATATATGGATTAAAATGTTTTTGAAAGTAAAATTAAGAGGTGAATAGAAATTTGTAGGTGTTAAGAATGTTTTTGTTAATTTTGATTTTTTCCAAAGTGTTAAACTTTAAATAAATTTCAACAAGTATGAACAGATTTGAGGCTGAGAAATCCCACTCTACTACAAACTTATAATTCTCCACACCTACTCCTTTATTTTCATTTACATTTTTACAGTTTGTTCAAATGAATGGAATTCACAGATGTAAATAGCAAAGAAAAACCCTCACAACTTTGAACAAAAGGAAGAAAAAATCATCATTTGTTGAGAAGAAAACCATTTAGTTGCAGTAATTTAGAGGACAAAATCAATGGGTCTATAAAAGAAATAAAATAGTTCTTTCACCAAAATGACAAATTGTTAAATCATATTTAAGTTTTCTAAATGAAGCACAATGGAACCTTTAAAAAATTATACCTATGAAAAATTTGTAAACTTTTTTCTTTAGGTGATTAATTTTTAGTTTCTTTTCTAACTACAAATTGAATTTCTTTTCCATTTCTTATCAGATCATAAACGACTTAAGAAATTACCCTGAGTGGGTGGGAAGAAAAGGCCATTTTTTTCCCCTTTTTGTGTTTTGTTTCTGCATAGAGAATCCTGTGGAAATTACATTTTTTATTCTTTTTTACTAGGCACATTCCACTAATAGATAGTTTGTGATATGTCAAGCTTATTTCCAAAGCTCTCCAACATCCTTGTTTATTGAATCTTCTTCCCTTCAGAGGTAATTACTGCTACCTTTTCTCCTGAGGCAGCCACTTACCACTGTTCAATTTCTATACTTAACCCCTTCCAGAATTGACCATGAAATATTCATCCCCAAGTATAATAGAGTAGCACTTGAGTGTAAGTCTTTATCACTTGCTATTGCCCTTCTTTACATCTGATACTTGCATTAATTGAAATCAAACTCCTAGCAGGGAAGAAAGCCCTGATATTACACCTTCAGATAATCTGCTATACAAAAAAGAAATTCCTTAAGGGGGATCAGTTCTCTCCAATAGCTTTAATATTAATTCTTCACACAAAGTCTATTTATTTGGTAAAATGCAAATTATATTAGAATATTATTTTAATTTGTTTCCTTTTTTATTCTGTGTTTTAAATGGATATTAAAGATAGAAATTTTATTTCATACTTTGTGGTATTTCTACAACCTAAAATAAGATTGATACATACAAGGCACTCAATAATAATTTATTAATGAATGAATAAATGTAAAACCCATTCCTTTAAAAGTAATTAAAATTTTCAATTGTGTAGAAGAAAACAATTAAAATTGCATAGGGTGTCAGGGATTCTCAATACAACATGAAGGCTCACTGACTCACTAGAAGGACTCACAGGCTTCAGAAAAGCTATTAAATTCAAATTAATTCTCCCAGCAATTGATATGGACAGGAGACAGGGAAATATTGGGTTGAAGAGGGTAGTTCCCTGGCAAAGGCCCCGCCTTCAATCCTGGAAACCTGTGGCCCTAAATGAGAACAGACATTCCTGTTTTTGTTCCCAAAAGTTACCTTTTGGCCTGTCATGACCCCCATCCTATACTCATATAAACCCCAGACCCCAGGCTCTACAAGCAGATGAGAAGGAGACAAACAGAAGAGCCGGAGAACAGCAGAGCGGCGCAGCAGAAAGAAGAGAAAGAGCGTCTGAATGATGAGAGGAGTTTGGCTGTCGGTGGTCAGAGAGGAGATTGGCCACCGGACAGCCAAATTCCTAGGGAAGATCATCTTCCCTACTCCATCCCCTTCCAGCTCCCCATCCATCCTGCTGAGCACCACCTCCACCACTCAGTAAAACCCCTGCATTCACAATCTTCACGTTCATGTGTGACCTGATTCTTCCTGGATATTGGACAAAGACCTGGGTGCCAAGAGGGCACTGAGCTGCTGAACACTTAAGCCGTATGTGGATGGCAAAGCTAAAAGAGCACACGGTAAGACAGGCCACACCCATGTGGGCTTTGGGAGTCACAGGCACTCACCTCTAAATGCTACCACGGGGCTGGAGCCCCAAAGCACTCGTCTAAGCTCATGTACCTGCCAGTCTGCATGCTCCCCGTCCTGTAAGGGGTTTGAGTGTGCAAAGGGGTCATTAGGTTACGGTATTTAAACATATGGCTCGCTGCCTATTGTATTCAGAAAACACAACTGCTAAAATGAAGAATCCTAGTGTATCTGTAATCATTTTCCTCTCTCTATCTCTGTAATTAATGCCAAAGCTGAAAACAAAACAAAACTAAAACGTTATGCTACCACCCCTATTAAGCAGTCTGGAGAACACAGGTTTACTTTGCTCCAGTTTCCTTGATTTTTCTGTCTCTGTCCACAGCTTCTCATGAATGAGGAGGTAACATGCCATCAAGTGATGGTTGCTATGAAAGTTGCAAGCCCCCTGGACATACTCCGCTGAGTTGCCTTGACCATATCATTTAAAAGAGTTACTAGAGTTAAACATTTCATTGCCCGCGCTGCAGCAACAGTTTTTGAAATATGGCTAGGTTGTCACTAACAGACATTACCTTGCTTGACATAAAATTTATGCTTCATAGCTGAAGATAGTTACATATCTGTCAAAACAGCTGTAATAATGGAAAGTTAGCAGAGTGATAGCAGTCATCAGTTTTGTATTTTTAAAGCTACTGTCAGGACCTTTTATCAGGGAAAATTTCTTCCTAGTTATAGATTTGTTCCCTTAATGGCCACTCCCTTCTTTGCTAAATTATTGTGTATATATAACCTAAGATAACTATATTGGGGTAGAAAACTAACTCATTTGGTGACAGAGATAGAATATGTGGTCTATGTCCACGGCCCGTCTTTCACCTGAATTGTTATGTTTTATAGAGTTATTTAAAAGATTACTATTACCATTGGCCCCTTTTAAGCTGTGACTTTTGTATAAATCTTTCTTCAGAGTTTCTCTTTCATTGGCTCACATAGTTGAAGAAAATATTGATGTTCAGGACTGCAAATGTTTTCTTGTTTTTGGCTTATGTCATAAATCTCATAGTGTACATTTGGCTTTTCACTTAGTGACACAAAACAATATTCATTCTGTGTCTTATAACTTGCACTTGTCCCCTCACTACTTTAGATTCCCTTCCATATCTGAAACATATTAAACGTTGCCCACTATGCGTCGTTTCTTAATAGATGGGTGATATTTCAGTGAAGTTGAGCACTGAAGGTGCCTAGCTATACTCTGGTTAAGTCAAGAACTGTATTACTTTCTTCAAAATGTCTAGCACATTATGTGTCAAATACATCTTGGCCTAGCTCTTTAGAGAATATTAGTTGCTGAATTACTTTCATCTCATGATATAATATTTTTATTATGCTGATGATTTTGAGGGGAAGCTAATTTCTCACTTTAAGGAAGAACTTAAACATTTTCAGTTCAATTTATGTGAGTGCAGCATTTCTCATGTCAGAGAACAACAGGTGCATTAACAGAAAAGTTAGCAGGTTGTTTTAGAAACTGTATTGTTAAAATACTTTCAGAATGGAAACTTTGGGGATCTTGGATGCTGTCATCTTTATTGAAACAAATAGCTTTAAAGACCACAAATATATACTACATGCACACTCACACAGTCACCCACCCAATACTGTTGCTATTAATTACCACATTTAGTCACTAGGGACAGACTAATGAAACTTTTTATTAACACGATAGAAGCACAACGTACAAAACAATCTGTTTAATTCCAAATAAAAAGCTCATTTGCCTGATGTGTCTCAGAAGGGAAACAAGAAACTCGGAAATTGTAACTTGCCAAATACCAAATGGAGGGACACCTTCTGTCATGAGATTTCTGAAGCTCTCAAGATTGGAAATGTTTAAACAAAGTCAAATTTATTTCATTGGTAAAGTTACTTTGAAAAGATCAGGTAGGATAATTCTTATTTGCAGGCACATAAAAAAGTATCTTGGGAATTCGACTGATATTTAGTATTAATACAAGATTTGTGGAATAAAATAAAAGATGTAGTATAAAATAAAAATATGTGTTGCATTCAGAGTGTCTATACATAAAACACACATATATCATGTATATATTTTGATATAGGTTTATATTTTTAAAGAAAATAAGCAAAAAGTATTATTTATAATATTTCAACCCACAGTTTATAATTTTCAAAGTTGAGCTTAAAATTTTAAATGAAATGAATTCTGTGAAAAAAACTATAGGTGAAGCATTTAATCAATTAATATACAAATGTGCAAGAGATTAGTACAAATTAATTTTAACATATTTGCAACAGTTTTCCAAAATCCTTACATTATCATAAACTGCAGACTTCCTCAGTTATGATGGTACAATTTACTTTTTTTTGACTTTACAATAGTATGAATGTCATCTGCATGCAGTGATCCACATTTAAAAACATACTTAAGAGTACCTATACAATCATTCTGTTGTTTACTTTCAGTTCACTATTCAATAAATTGCATGAGATATTCAGCACTTTATTATAAAATAGGCTTTGTGATAGATAATTTTGCCCAAATATTAATGTAAGTGTTCTGAGGATGTTTACGATAGGCTATGCAAAGGTGTGCTGTTTGTAAGTTAGGTGTATTAAGTGCATTTTTGACTTACAGTATTTTCAACTTACGATGGGTTTATTGCGATGTAACTCCATCGTAAGTCAAGGAGTATCTGTATTCATGTAACAGAAATAACAGATTCATTTTAAAAACAACCACCATTATAAAAGGAAAGACTATACCTCTTAAAATTCTTAAGCACTAATATATATTTTATGAGAAAACAAATGATCATGCCAAACAAATGTCTCAAACAAATTAAACTGTTTTTTATTTTAACAAATAAGCATATACTTCAAGTTTTAAGATATTGTTTACTTTATTACTTAGGTTATTGTTTAACCTAAGGTTAAAACAAATTATAAATCAGATTATGATAATTAACATGGCACAGAGTTAAAGTATTTATTGTTAATAACTCACTTAGCATAATAGGCATGTTTAGCCTAAGTAACTGATGTCACAATATTTTTATGCCTAGGAGGAATTCTTTTTATATTAGCTCTCAAAAGAGATAAGATTCTCTCCACGTGGTTTGGGCTTACCCCTTTGATTGAGAGCATGCCACTTTTTACTAGAGGTTGATGTATGACTCAACTTAGAGTTGAGGATGAAAAGTGGGGATCATAGCACCTGCCTATACCCTGGTACAGATCATATGATGTTGATTTATTTATTTGTGGAGTCAGGGTCTCGCTGTGTTGCCCAGGCTGGAGTGCAGTCGCACGATCATGGCTCACTGCAGCCTTGAACTCCTGGGTGTGGTGGTGCGCACCTGTAGTCCCAGCAACTCTGGCAGGCTGAGGCAGGAGAATCGCTTGAACTCAGGAGGCGGAGGTTGCAGTGAGCCGAGATTACACCACTGCACTCCAGCCTGGAGACAAAGTAAGACTCCATCTCAGAAAAAAAAAAAAAATTTAAATTAAAAAGTTCTAGTATCTAAAATGAGCAATATCGCCAGGCGCAGTGGGTCACACTTGTAATCCCAGCACTTTGGGATGCAGAAGTGGGTGGACCATCCGAGTCAGAGGTTGAGACCAGCCTGCAGTGAGCCGAGATTGCACCACTGCACTCCAGCCTGGGAGACAGAGTGAGACTCCATTTCAAAAAAACAATTAGCCAAGCGTGGTAGCATGCACCTGCAGTCCTAGCTACTGGGGAGGCTGACGGGGAAGGATTCCTTGAGCCCGAAGGTCAAGGCTGCAGTGAGCCTTGTTTGCACCACCTCACTCCAACTTGGGCAAGACCCCATCTCAAAAAAGAAAAAAAAACCACAAAAACAAAAAACAAAACAGAACAGAACAGCATCACTTCCTTATCATTAGTTTGAAGGAAGTGAATTGCCTGTAAAAGTTTCCATTTTCAAAAAAAGTATTAAAAGATAGTGTAAAGCCAGGCACGATGGCTCATTCCTGTAATCTCAGCACTTTGGGAGGCTGAAATGGATTGCCCCAGGAGGTCGAGGCTGCAGCTGAGCGATCCTCCCGCCTCAGCCCGGCAAGTAGCAGAGACTACAAGTGCGTGCCACCATGCCCAGCTAATTTTTTGTATTTTTGTAGAGACAGGGTTTCACCATGTTGCCCAAACTAGTCTGGAACTCCTGATCTCAAGTGATCCACTCGCTTCCGCTTCCGCCTCCCAAAATGCTGGGATTACAGGCGTGAGCCACGGGGCCTGGCCTAATTACTTTCTTCACTCTGAGCATGAAGGCTGGAAGAAAAGTTCTCACTTGCATATAATTTTTTAGAGACAGAGTCTCCCTCTGTTGCACGGGCTGGAGTGCAACGGCACAATCTCAGCTCACTGTAACCTCAACCTCCCGTGCTTGATCGCTTATATAATCTCAGCTCACTGTAATCTCAACCTCCCGGGCTCGATCGCATATATACACACATATATTTGTTTGTTTAGACAGAGTCTTGGTCTGTTGCCCAGGCTGGAGTGCAGTGGCGCGATCTCCGCTCACTGCAACCTCCGCATCCCCGGTTCAAACAATTCTCTGCCTCAGCCTCCCGAGTAGCTGGGATTACAGGCACCCGCGACCACGCCTGACTAATTTTTGTGTTTTTAGTACAGATGGGGTTTCAGTGAAACCATGCTGGCCAGGCTGGTCTTGAACTCCCGACCTCGTGATCCACCCGCCTCGACCTCCCAAAGTGCTGGGATTACAGGCGTGGGCTACCTCGCCCAGCCAATCGCTTATATTTTTAAAAAGATGTTTTCTTCGTTTCCTAGCCCCTTCTACCTCGCCACAAAGTTTCAAAGACTTAATGCTATTACAAAAGGCCGTCAGAGGTCAAGCTCAGCGGTGCAGCTCCCTCATGCCCGGCAGCCTCAGAGGGGGCCGACCCTGCCCAGGATGAGCGGCGCCAGGTAGCCGGGGACGCTCCCGGGGGTCCCCGGGCCCTGGCTGGGGGAGGTGTTGTGGGACGCAGGTACCCAGGCTCAGGAGAGGCGAGTGGGCGGCTGGGGCTGCAGCTGGAGCTGGCCATTGAGGAGCTTCTGCACGACAGTGCGATCGGTTGCACCTTCTGCGACAGGTGCCGGCCGGTTGGCGCGGAGCGCCTGCTAGGGCAGCGTCTGGCCCTTGCTGCGCCCGGCCCCGAAGACCGGGAAGTCGTAAAGCTCCTCCTCGCAGCGTATGTGCGGCTGCTGCCGGGCAGAAGCCTCGGGACACAGAACTGCCAGCTCATCAGCCGGTTACATCCCGACCGGCCACCCGTAGCCAGCGTCCGCTCATGCGCGCTTCTGGAAGACCTAGCAGCCCCGCAGCGAGTTCCGATTGGCTCCGCGTGAGTGGCGGTCCCCTGAGACGTCACAAGGGCGCGCCTTCCGTGAAGTCACAAGGGCGCGCCTTCTGTGACGTCACAAGCGCGCGTCTTCGCCGACACCGTAGAGGTGGGCCTTCGGCGACGTCACAGGCGCCGGGTGTTCGGCTACCTCACTGGGGCGCTACAGTGCCTGGGGCTGGGCAGTCTTCTCGTCAGAGTGGGTGCTGGTAACAGCGACCTCCCCGCCAGGTCTGTGTGTTGCCGGCTGAAGAAAGGTAGCTGAAAAATTCAGACCCAGCACAGTGTTTATGTTGGTCAAAAATAGAAAACTATGTCTGGCGCCACCGAAGCGGGAGGACCCTTCAGGCCAAGAGCAGCCTAGCAACATGGTGCAACCCCATCTCTGTAGTCCTACCTCAGCCCCCCAGCTACTTGAGCCCAAAGGTTCAAGGCTCCAGTGAGCTATGATCCAACCATAGCATTCCAGCCTGCGAGATTGAGGTAAACCCTGTCTAAAAAAATTAAGAAACTATCAAAGTGTGCAACAGGGAGGGACTGCTAAATAAAACATGAGGCTGGCTGGGCCCTACTGTAATCCCAGCACTTTGGGAGGCCGAGGCGGGAGGATGGATGGCTTGGGCTCAGGAGTTCGAGACCAGCCTGGGCAACATGACGAAACCCTGTCTCTACAAAAGATACAAAAATTAGCCGGGCGTGGTGCTCACCTGGCCTAATTTTTGTATTTTTCTAGAGATGGGTGGGGGGGGCCTCGCTATGTTGCCCGGGCCAGTTTCGAACTCCTGAGTTGAAGCGATCTTCTCACCTTGGCCATCAGAGTTGTCGGGATTACAGGCGTGAGGGACCGCGTCCCACCTGGGTTAGGCTACTTAATAAGAGAAGAAAGTGCTCCGCCAGGCTCAGTGGCTGACGCTTGTAATCCCAACACTTTGGGAGGCCGAGGCGGGTGGATCACCTGAGGTCAGGAGTTGGAGACCAGCCTGGCCATGGTGAAACCCAGTCTCTACAAAAAATACAAAAATTAGCCAGGCCTGGTGGCGCATGCCTGTAGTCCCAGCTACTTGGGAGGCTGATAAAGGAGAATTACTTGAACCTGGGAGGCGGAGGTTGCATTGGGCCGAGATCGCACCACTGCACCCCAGCCTGGGCGACACAGCGAGACTCCAGTTTGACACCAGCCTGGGCAATATAGTGAAACCCTGTCTCTACAAAACAAAAACCCAGGCGTAACTGTGTCCACCTGTGGCCCTAGCTAGTTAGGAGGCTGAGGCAGGAGGATCACTTGAGGCCAGGAGCTCAAGGCTGCAGTGAGCTATGGTAATCCCACTGCTTCCCATCCTGAGCAATAGAATGAAAGCATGTCTCTAGATAGCTAGCTAGCTAGATAATTGATATGTAGTTTTGAATCAAATTTTTTCCCTAGATTTGAACATGTTTTTCTAAAGTAGCATTCAACACATCAGCATTTTACAGTGTTATTAGTTGTTAATATGATTTTTTTCTGAAATACAGTATCCCTTACAAAAGCAGTTTTGTCTTTCAAAGTACATAGATAAGGCCCTCAAGTGAATTTGTCTGATGTTGGCAACCTTGGTACCATTTTGTCCACTTGATTGGAAAAGTTAGTCAATAATTTCAGGTCACTGTTGGCCTTAGAAGAAGAGCCCAAAGGCAACAAGCAAAGACGGTGGTGTCCAGTCACCTTCTAGAAGCATTTTCACTTTCCTTTAAGGTTTCCCTTGATGAACATAGAAGTACTGTATGTAGAATTGACCCAGTGCTGCCCTGGCAACTTTGTATATTAGGCCAAATTTACATTTCTTACCTTTATGAGAGGCACCCTGATAGGCTAGTGGAGTTACACACAAAGTCTGATCTCAGCTGCACTGTCCAGAGATGCAACACAGTCCAATCAAAGAACATTCTCTGAGCCCGTTTCTTTAGCTGTAAAAGAATAACATACCCATCTAAGAAGGCAGCTTATTGTATTTGATTGGTCTTTTATTTTCTATGAAACTGTGTTTAACACAGTAATTATTTTCATTTGTATACTTCATTTGTGTTGTGTTTTTGGTTTTAGTTTTGTTTTTGAAATGGAGTCTTTTTTTTAGTGGTTTTTTGTTTTGTTTTGTTTTTGAGATGGAGTCTTTCTATTGTCACCCAGGCTGGAGTGCAGTGGCATGATCTCTGCTCACTGCAACCTCCACCTCCCAGGTTCAAGTGATTCTCCTGCCTCAGCCTCCTGAGAAGCTGGGATTACAGGTGCCCGCCACCACACCCAGCTAATTTTTTAAATATATTTTTAGTAGAGATGGGGTTATAACATGTTGCCCATGCTGGTCTCAAACTACTGACGTCAAGTGATCCACCTGCCTTGGCTTCCCAAGTGCTGGGATTATAGGCATGAGCCACCGCGCCTGGCTTGTTTTCAAATAAGGGTTTCTTGGCTAGGCATGGTGGCTCACACCTGTAATCCCAGCACTTTGGGAGGCCAAGGTCAGTGGATCACCTGAGGTCAGGAGTTTGAGACCAGCCTGACCAATATGGAGAAACCCTGTCCCTACTGAAAATACAAAGTTAGCCAGGCGTGGTGGTGCATGCCTGTAATCCCAGCTACTCAGGAGGCTGAGGAAAGAGAATTGCTTGAACCCAGGGGGCAGAGGTTGCAGTGAGCTGAGATCGCACCATTGCACTCCAGCCTGGGCAACAAGAACAAAACTCTGTCTCAAAATAAAAAAGAGATTTCTTAAAATGATATTTTCAGTATTTTATAGATGATGTGTAAGCAGCAATCTTAATAGGATGTTACCCAACACTTTGCGAGACTGGCAGCTGATTTGATCCAGATGTCTCTAATTCTTTTTTCTTTTTCTTTTTCTGTTTTTTTTTTTTTTTTTTTTTTGACAGCCTTGCTCTGTTACGCATGCCGGAGTGCAGTGGCACGATCTTGGCTCACAGCAACCTCCACCTCCCGGGTTCAAGAGATTCTCCTGCCTCAGGCTCCCCAGTAGCTGGGATTACAGGCGTCTGCCACCATGCCCAGCTAATTTTTTGTATTTTTGGTAGAGACAGCGTTTCACCATGTTGGCCAGGCTGGTCTCGAACTCCTGACCTTAGGTGATCTGCCTGCCTCGGCTTCCCAAAGTGTTAGGATTACAGGCGTCAGCCACTGTGCCTGGCCCAGATGTCTCTAATTCTAACATGAGATGTATTGCAGGATCATAGCAGAGTGAGTTGCTGATGTATCCAGAAGGAAACAAGCATGGAACTCTCACGACAGCTGTCCTGAGAAGTGTGTGTGTGCTGTGCTTGAATATCTCACTGCTCATTTATACACAGGCTTTCTGGTGACTGAGTTAACAGTATCTGTTTCATAAATAATGTAGCCCTCTTTCTTTCTTTCTTTCTTTCTCTCTCTCTCTCTCTCTTTTTTTTTTTTTTTGAGACAGGGTCTTGCTCTGTTACCCAGGCTGGAGTGCAATGGTGCAGTCTTGGCTCACCGCAACTTCAGCCTCCTGGGTTCAAGCGATTCTCCTGCCTCAGCCTCCCAAGTAGCTGGGATTACAGGCGTGCACCACCATGCCTGGCTAATTTTTTCTTTTTTTTTTTTTTTTGAGATGGAGTTTCGCTGTTGTTGCCCAGGCTGGAGTGCAATGGCACAATCTCGGCTCACCACAATCTTTGCCTTTCGGGTTCAAGGGATTCTCCTGCCTCAGCCTCCCAAGTAGCTGGGATTACAGTCATGTGCCACCACACCCGGCTAATGTTGTATTTTTAGTAGAGACGGGGTTTCTCTATGTTGGTTAGGCTGGTCTCAAACTCCTGACCTCAGGTGATCTACACGCCTCAGCCTCTCAAAGTGCTGGGATCACAAGCATTGAGCCATCGCTCCTGGCCTAATTTTTGTATTTTTAGTAGAGAGGGGGTTTCACTATGTTGGCCAGGCTGGTCTCGAATTCCTAACCTCAAGTTATCTGCCTGCCTCGGCCTCCCAAAGTGTTGGAATTACAGGCGTGAACCACCGTGCCTGGCCAGCTCTATTTCTTTAAGCCTACATGTTTTGCACTTGTTAAAAGTATTTGAACATACAATTACTCAGCTTCCCTTGTTTAGCTTGAATTTTGTATAATCTTAAATATTTTTTCCAATCTAAGCTTTATTTTATCCTGTTTCTTCTATATTTATATAACTTTAGGTGGCTATCTTCATTGAAAGTTTTTTCTCAAAAGCCTTAAAATAGCACATAGTTCTTGGCAGCAATTTGAAAGTTATTTGAGGAGAAGGGGAGACTTACAGTGATGATTCAAATGAAGCAAACTAAAAAATAATGAAGCAAGACAGAGGAAAAAGCAGTATTCACTTGAGCACATCCCAAAAGAATAACATTTCAAATGTAACTAGAAAAAAGTATGCTGAAGTTCGCAATACAGAAATAATTATTAATAAGATAGCTTTAAAGCCCTGCTCAGCTTTTGAATGTTGGGAATTGACCCAGAGGTGGCTGTAACCAAAGATGATTCCTTCAGTAATGACCATTTTTTCTTTTTCAAGATGATGATTATTCCCCACCTTCTAAGAGACAGAGATCAACAAGCCACCGCAGCCACCAGTCCCAGAACCCGCCAATGCTGGGGAATGGAAAATGAGGGAGTTCAACTCTGGTAAGTTCTCAGCGAAATCCACGACCTTTTCCTTTATCTTCTGGACTCTCAATGTGACTGATGAAAGTTACCACATGCTCTGCAGGGGGAAATGGTTTAGCGTGTATTACTACATCTTAATCACATCTTTATAAAGCCAGGAGCATTTTGAAAGTCACGTTACAGACATTGTTTAAACATAGTCCGTATTTACCAAAGTATAGGACATTGTATCATCTCATATTAATTAGTTAGTTGGCTCAAAATTAGTGCTAATGACTTAGTAATTCAGTGATTTCTGTTAGCATTAAAACCTTTATTTCAGAACTATTTCACCTCTTGGTTTTCATTTTTGCTGTGTGTCACTGCCTGCCGGCTGCTAATTTATTAACTCCCAGTGAATCATGTGTCCTGTGAAGGGACTGAATATTAGTGGCAAATTATGTTGATGATTTTTATTTTGAATAAATAGTTTGAATACACAGAACATTAAGCTTGTATACATTTTGAAAATAGTATTTTAATATTCTACTGTGTCATAGTCACAATGATTGGATATATATTGAATTTATATGTACTTTAAGTTGTTATATGTTTATGGTCTTTAGCATTCTAATGTGCAATTGTATATCTGTTAAGTCTTTTTTTTTTTTTTTCAAGATTAGACTCTGATTTATTGAGGCATTTGTTTGATGCCACATTAAGTGGCCCAGGCTTTGTGTAGGGGTTGAGGTTAAAGCAGGAAGAAGGTTGGTGAGAGGCAGGGGTACCAGGATTAGGTTGGAATACCTGGGGGTGCTCTGAGGCTCCCCAAGTTTCCCTGGTCTTGGCCGGCTGTGCTGCTGGCCTGAGCATCTGATGGGCCTGCAAGGGTGGTCCAGGGGCTAGGGCAGGGACTTTGGAGTCACGCTGTTGGCTTTGAATCCAGACTCCTACACTTGGTAGCTGTGAACTCTCCATGCCTCAGGGACCTGCAGAACTGAGCTCTGTCTGAGCCAGGTTCCATCCAGGCACTGCGGATCCATCCAGACGGGCACTGCCTCAGGTTGCTCACTATTCACTGCCTTCTCAAGCAGACCCTTGTCTCCTTCTAGGCCCTCACAATCCAGTGGAGGAGACGAAAATCATCTGCCTCTGTCCCTCTGGGCACACCTCATGCCAGGTTGCATCTGTGGACATGGGCCATGCTCCTGCGCTTCCAAAGTTGGAGAAAGCTGCCAGGCTCAGGTGGGTACATCACAGCAGCTGCTGCCGTCTGGACATAGTGACAAAAGAACACTCTGGGCCTGGAGCCCTGGTCTGGGGCATTGGGCAAGGCTGTTGCACTTCTCTGAGCCCATTTCCCCATCTGGAAAGTGTGCTGATTGTATCTCCCTGTGGGCACTAAGGGCTCAGTGTTAGTTTGAGAGCCAGCATCTGGGGTTTGGGCTGTAATTCCCCGTCAGCCCCATAGCTGCAGGGAACCAGGGACTTTGTTGGGATTACCCTAGGCATCAGTCTAGCTTCCTGCCCCTGGCTTGGGCTCAGCACCTGAAGTAGTCTAGGGGGTAGGTGGTCCTGGTGGGGGCTGGGGCTTTTCGCCAGACTGAGGTCACACCCAGAGCCAGAAATCTTGGTGCCTGCTCTGGGCAAAGGTGCCAGCCTGTGCGACAAGAGTGAAACTCCGTCTCCAAAACAAAAACAAAAACCCTTGCATCATTTCAAGGGGCTCACACCTCCCTAAGGGCCTGGTAATTGGCTGGCTCTGGCCTGCATCTGGCCCCGAGGGTGTAGGTAACTCCCCACCTTACCTGGTTTCTTCCTGCCAGGGCCAATCTTCAGACCTCAGGACTTTGCAGCCTATCCCACCTCCCCTCTGTCCAGCCTTGAGCCCTTGTGGGCCCAGCACTTTTCCAGGCTGTCTCCTGGTTGTCCTTCTGCCTTGAGGCCTGGCTCATGCTGCACCCCCTCCCTCTCACCAAGACCCACAAGGACCACTCCACACCCAGCTCAGCCCCATCCCCTCAGATAGTCCTTTCTCTTTCCTCAGGTGGCCAGGTGCATATCTTGGTGTGAGGACCTTCACTGTATCTGGGAATGCCTACTGGTGACCTTGGCGACAGAGACCAAGGCATTTACCTGATATGAGTGTCTTGGTTCACTGTCTACATGACTAGGGAGGGAGTCAATAATAGGCTTTTCACTTGCTGCAAGGGCCAGTTCTCCTGGCCCCATGGCTCTAGGGATGGAGGATGCTGCAGGAGATGCACCGCTCACTTCCCAGCTGAGGACTGTGGGTCATCTCAGGGCGATTTCACAGTCCCCACATGCCCCACCCCCTCAGCTCAGCAAATACCAAGTAGTGCAGCCTGCCTAGGGGATGATGGGCTCGAGAGTGCCCAGGTAGTGCCCAGAGTGCCCTTGGCAGGCCTCTCACCTAGCTGCTTCCACAGCTGTGTAGCAAGAGTTCTAACCTTTTTTGACCCTGAAGCCTGCTGAGAATAAGAGCTGTGGACTGTTTTCCCAGAAAGGCATGTACATGCTCTCCACACAAAACCTGTCATCGTGGCCAAGCACAGTGGCTCATGTAATCCCAGAACTTTGGGAGGTGGAGCCAGTCGGATCACCTGAGGTCAGGAGTTCAAGACCAGCCTGCCCAACATGGCAAAACCCTGTCTCTACTAAAAATACAAAAAATTAGCCAGGCGTGGTGGCAGCCACCTGTAATCCCAGCTACTCCGGCAGCTGAGGCAGGAGAATCACTTGAACCCGGGAGGCGCAGGTTATAGTGTGGTGAGATCACGCCACTGCACTCCAGCCTGGGCGACAGGAGCGAAACTCTGTCTCAAAAAAACAAAACAAAACAAAACCTTGCATCCTTTCAGGGGGCTCACACCTCCCTAAGGGCCCAGTAATTAAACCCCCTGGGCCTGAGGGTGAGAAACTTTGTCTCAGTTTTACCCCGAGTGATCAGCCCAGGGGTAAGGAAGGAGAAGCCAGAAAGCAGGACCCATGAGAAGGGCCCCCTCCTAGAGTTTGAGGCCCACTCCCTCCTGCCCCTGCCTCTCCTCTGTCCAGGACTCCTCCCTGCTGTGCCCCACTCCTGGGGCCATAACCATGGGGAGCTGTGGTTTTCTACAGGCCCCTGGGCACAAAGTAGGCAGTCTCACCTGGAGGTGATCAGAGTAACATGGCAGGAAGTGAGGGGGAAAGCCACCCTGGAACTGCGCCTCTCTGCCCCCGATGTCACTGGCGTGCACTCCTCCCTCCCCTCACTCAGGCAGTGGCATGAGTTCCATGTGAGTGCTGTCCTCCTCCCTCTGCTGCCTCTTTTATTCCTTGGGGCTACCATAACACTTTCCCTTCCCCAGCCCTGCCAACCTGGTGGGACATTGGGCTTCCCTCTTACAGGGTCCTGGGGACAGGCCCATCCTTTATCATACCCACAGAGAGACCCTTTTTTTCTTCAGGACCTGGGGAGCAGCCAGGTTCCATGAGTTAAATGCAGATCTGAACCAAGCTGGGACTGAGGTACACACTCTCCTCTACTGCAAAGTAGCTAGGGATTCCAACTAGGTAAGTAGGAGAGCGGGGCAGAGCCAGACCAGACAAGGACTGATCACCTGGAAAAAGCCTGCCATCAAAGGTCTTGGCAAATGCTGGGTGCGGTGGCTCACTCCTGTAATCCCAGCACTTTGTGGGGCTCAGACAGGTGGACTACTTGAGGCAAGGAGTTCGAGTCAAGCCTAGGCAACATGGCAAAACCCCATCTCTACTAGAAATACAAAAATTAGCTAGGCATGCTACACTCCTGTAATCCCAGTTACTCAGGAGGCTGAGGCAGGAGAATCACTTGAACTGGGGAGGCAGAGGTCGAAGTGAGCCAAGATTGTGCCCCTGCACTCCAGTCTGGGAGACAGAGTGAAACTGGGCCTCAAAAAAAGAAAAGAATATGGCCTTGGCAGAGAGGGGCCATTCCGGCAGTGCCTTCCCTTGGGTTTCTCCTGGGTAGGCCTCTGCCATGAGGAGGCACTTCCTTCTGCCTGTCCGTGGCCCACAGCAATGGAATGTCTGCTTCTGGGGGTTGGGTGGGAGACTGCTGGCAGACCTGGAAACCTTCAGGTGGGGTTTTTTTGCTTTGTTTTGTTTTCGAGATGGAGTGTCGCTCTGTCACCCAGGCTGGAGTGCAGTGGTGGAATCTCAGTTCACTGCAACCTCCGCCCCTCTGGGTTCAAACAGTTCTCCTGTCTCAACTTCCTGAGTAGCTGAGATTACAGGCATGTGCCACCATGCCCGGCTAATTTTTGTATTTTTTGTATAGATGGCATTTCGCCATGTTGGCCAGGCTGGTCTCGAACTCCTGACCTCAAGTGATCACCCACCTCAGCCTCCCAAAGTGCTGGGATGACAGGCATGAGCCACTGAGCCCAGCCCCTTCAGGGGGGTTTTGAGGCTCCACTACAATACCAGTTTCCTGTGGCTGCTGCAAAAAATTACCACAAACTTAGTGACTTAAAACAACCAAAATGTATTCCCTTACAGGTCTGAAGGCCAGAATTCTACAGTAAGTCCTGCTGAGTCAAAGTGGGAGCAGGCTCAGTGGCTTCCGAGGCTCTGCGGGAGAATCCGTTTCCTGGCCGTGGAGGTGGCCTGCTCTCCTCAGCTTGTGCTGCCCGTCTCAAAGGACTGGAGATTCCTTCTCTGTCACTACACCTCCCACCCTCTCCATCACCTGCTCTGCTCTTGTAAGGATCCGGGTGAGTACATCAACCCCAAAAGCCAAAGACCCTTAACTTCATTATATCTGCAAAGCCCATTTTGCCATATAAGGTCATGTTCACCAGTTCCCGGGATTAGGATATGGGCATCTTGGGGGCATCAGCCTGCTACAGCTAGGCTGCAAAACTGTTACACCCTCCTGGTGTTTCAGTGATTGGGAGAAAAAGGGTTGGCATTTTTTGCTTAGGGGTCCCTCTTAAACTTGTATCTGTAAGGTCTGGGGTCCCACTTAACCTTGTGTTTTTGTTTTTGTTTTTTTGAGGTGGAGTCTTGCTCTGTCATCCAGGCTGGCAGTGGCGTGGTCTTGGCTCACTGCAATGTCTGCCTCCTGGGTTCAAGTGATTCTCCTGCCTCAGCCTCCTGAGTAGCTGGGACTACAGGCGCCCGCCACCATGCCCTGCTGTTTTGTATTTTTGGTAGGGACAGGGTGGGGGTCGGGCTAGGGAGGGGGGGTTTTGGCTATGTTGCCCTGAGCTCAAAGCGATCCGCCTGCCTCTGCTGCCAAAGTGTTGGGATTACAGGCCTGCACCACTGCACCTGGCTGCTGTAAAGTCTTATTTCACACAGCTGACACATGTTTTAGGAAGTTTGCTAAAAGACCTCTGGAGACCTCCTCATTGTGACCTCCCTGTTGTTGTGTTTAATTTGATTGAACTTTTCTGCCCTCCTGCTTTTCAGCTTCTCTAATAGTCTCCCATTAAATCAATTCTAAGAACCACCAAAAAAGGGAAATTTTTTTTTTAAAAGCAGTAAAATGACATGGACTGTTAGAATGTAAAATATATGAAATAAGTCATTATATGTTAGTGCTGCTCTGACATAGGGACGCATTATTGAGAATCAACTTTTGCTTGATTTTCAGAGAAATGGAATAATCATATTGCTGATCTACGTAAACAAATTCAAGAATTGTCTGAAAGAAAATATGGTATGTCTAAACTGGAAAAGTCCTGTAATCTTATGTTCATGGGCATTTGCACAACGGAGTTACTGTTCATCATGGGGGTACCATGGACAAGCCCAGGGCTGCCGGCGAGTCATGCCATCCTTACACGTTTCTCCTTGTAAGGTGGTTTGTAGTGTCTACACACTTTGTTTCTAGATTGCTGCAAAGCTGGGGAAAAGTTGTATTTCTTTAATTATTAGTTAGCATTTCTTTTAAACTTTCAGTATGGAGATTGGAAATCTATTTACATATTTATTGCAAAGCCCTGGATCTTAGGGATTTCATTGAATTATTTATTCATTTTTTTTGAGACGGAGCCTCACTCTGTCGCCCAGGCTGGAGTGCAGTGGCACGATCTTGGCTCACTGCAACCTCCACCTCCCAGGTTCAAGCAGTTCTCTGCCTCAGCCTCCCGAGCAGCTGGGATTACAGGCACCAGCCACCACGCCTGGCTGATTTTTGTATTTTTAGTAGAGACAGGGTTTCATGATCTTGGCTAGGCTGGTCTTGAACTGCTGACCTCCTGATCCACTCACCTCAGCCTCCCAAAGTTCTGGGATTACAGGTGTGAGCCGCCATGCCTGGCCAAATGTTTTTTTTTTTTTTTTAAATGAATTGTTTCTCTTAGTCTGCTTTGTTAAATTTGGAATTCATCTGGGTGCAGTGGCTCACACCTGTAATCCCAGTACTTTGGGAGGCCAAGGCAGGCAGATATCTAGGTCAGGAGTTCGAGGCTAGCCTGACCAACATGGAGAAACCCCGTCTCTACTGAAAATACAAAATTAGACGAGCGTGGTGGTGCATGTCTGTAATCCCAGCTATTCGGAAGGCCAAGGCAGGAGAATCACTTGAACCCAGGAGGCAGAGGTTGCGGTGAGCCGAGGTTGCACCATTGCACTCTAGCCTGGGCAAAAAGAGCAAAACTCCATCTCAAAATAAATAAATAAATAAAATGTTCAGTACTCACCAAGATGCCCCTGTTGTCTCTACTTTATCTTGATGCATCACTGAATTGATGTTAGATTTCAAATTCATCATTGCCCTTATACTATTCTATGCTGAAGCCACCTTTATATAATGATGAAAGAAATTAGCGATTTGTTATTATCCTCTCTGTTGGTATACATCAAATGCTCACCTAAAAAGAGCAACAACCAGTGGAAAACACATGATGTTTTTATTTGGATGACTACTTGTAACCTACTAGCAAACTATAAAATTGTATGATATGCAGAATTTTAACTGAATTGCTTTAAGTGGACATTTAAACATGATAAACCATATTGATGGTATTTACGTTAATATACTTAAAATGAACATTTTTCTTCATCATGAGTAATATAACCTACTCCTCAATGAAAACCTAGCATTAAATTTGCTAATGAATTCAATAACATTTCCATAATATTTTTAGTTACATGCTTAAGGTTCTCTTAGTGTTTCTCCCACTTTTTAATAGCTTATGCCTTTTTCGCCTTTGGTTTTTTTTTGGTTCATTTTAAAACAAAAATCTCACAACATGTGACACCTGGAAACACTGTAACCTAGTGGTAAGACCATAGGCCCTGGGGACACAGGCTGGCCATGTCTCCTGTCCTGTCTGAGCTTTAGTATCCTCTTTTGTGGTCATGAGAACTGAAGATCTGTCCCGAAGATTTCATAAGATAGTAAAGTGCTTCACATAATACCAGACATATACATACACAGTAAATGCTTCCTCCTTATATTTTTATTGATTAATTGATTGAGACAGAATCTTGCTCTTTTGTCCAGGCTGGAATGCAGTGGTGTGATCGTGGTTTCTGCAACCTCCACCTCCTGGGTTCAGGCAATTCTCCTGCCTCAGCCTCGCGAGTAGCTGGGATTAGAGGTGCCTGCCACCATGCCCAGCTAATTATTGTATTTTTAGTACAGATGGGGTTTTACCATGTTGGCCAGGCTGGTCTCGAACTCCCAACCTAATGATCTGCCTGCCTCGGCCTCCCAAACTGCTGGGATTACAGGTGTGAGCCACTGTGCCCAGCCTGTCTTTTCTCTTCACACCCACAGTTCATGATGAAATATTAAATATGTATTAGTGGATATTACTTTGCTGAATATTGCCTAGTGAATATTAAGTATTCTCACCTTTCAGACATGAACTTATGAATTCAACAGGTGAAGATTTACAACTTGATAAATCAGCTTTGTGAGGTACATCTTCAGTCTTAAGTCAGATTAGAAGATTATGTGACGTAATTAACACTTAACATTGATTTAATGGTAGCTTCCACATGAAATAGTATGCCTCAAAGTATTAATTATGTCCTAGGACAGGAGAATTCATGTTGTCAAAATTCTCATACTCTCTAGAACAATGAACTCATTTTCTTTTTATTAGTAGATATTGCATTTATGGGTAGACAAAACTGAAAGAACAATATTTGTTCTACTTTTGAGATGCAAGATTCATCTGGCATAATGCATTGAACAGGTTATTATTGAAGTCTACACCAGTCAACTGAATAAGCATTCATCAAATGTCCATGATATGCAGGACATAAGATTTCTTTTAGAGTATGGAACCATGCATATTATCTTTTAATTAGATGATTTAGTTAGATATGTTTTTAAAGAAATAGAAATATAATTGATTTTCTTGTTTTGGCTCTGGAGTGGAGTGGGGATGAAACAGAATGGATTCACACTGTTTAGATTTACTAAAATCGAAGGATTGCAGCAAGATCATATCTGTAGTCTCCCCGTAGCAAATGTCACCTGCTAGCTGTTTTTTTTTGTTGTTGGTTTTTCTTTTTTTTTTTTTTTTTTGGTAAGTTGAAGTTTTGTTCTGTCGCCCACGCTGGAGTGCAGTGGTATGATCTCAGCTCATGGCAAGCTCACCTCCTGGGTTCAAGCAATTCTCCCTGCCTCGGCCTCCTAAGTAGCTGGGATTACAGGCATGAGCCACCACGCCCGGCCTGGGCCTGCTTCTTTCTCTTTTTCTTTTTGTTTCATTAGCAGCTTAAAATTGGTGCCTTATTCAGACACAAGCAAAAGGACATTAGCCCAGCTTTGGAAATAGATGTGAGCCCATATATGATTTTCCTAGTTTCTCCTCCCCCTTTGCTTTTTGCTCTCTTGTTAGTATTTTAATTGTTTTCACTCTCTGAATCTTTTTTCCCCATTTCTTTGGCAGACATTTTTACTTGTCTTGGAAGAGTAGGTGAAGAGCTGTTTTTAGGACTCTTTGAAAGGGTACAGTATGGGTGACAGTCTTGGCTAATGGTAACATCCAGGGAGCTGGGGTCAGCATGAGCTGGAATCCGTTCAAATTAGCAAAGCACTGGCACTCGGTGGCAGGAATACAAGTGACTGCAAAGTGTTAAGCACATCTGGAAAGGGATACTGACATCATCCTCAGAATCTGTGGGGAGTTCACATAGCCAGTTAAGACCCATTCCTCTTTGACCCTATAAAGATTCTTTAAAGAATAATACCCTTAGTGGTTTTCTAGCCAGCTTGCCTGCTCATTTATCTTTGAGGACGACATGCCTTGTGGAGCTCCACAGGCCCCAGAGGGGTATGGATTCTGCATTTGAAAGTGCTGAAGCTGAGAGACTGGGTCTTGGTGGACCACAAGAGGTCTGTTTCTCCTCTACTTATTGTTCCTTTTTTTCCCAGCAGCTGGCATTGCTGTTTAAATGGGTTGTTCTTTGCTGTTTTAAGTTGTTTCATAGTGGTGTGTCAGGATTTGGGTTTTCTGAATACTTTCCAAGCTGGTGACTTGAGTGGTGGTTAGGGAGGAGCTGTTTTAGGGCTGTTCTGGAGCTATAGAGGTCAGGTGTCTAGATACTCCCAGCTTGTCTGTTGAGGAAAATGCTGTTCTCATTGTGCTGTCTTTGGTGGTGCTGTGTGTGGCTCTTTAGATGTGGTTGGAGGTGAGCTGGGGGAGTTAATGAGATCTTTTTTAGGTGCTTTTGATAAAGTAGCCTGCACTACAGGATTCATTGTGACTTTTTCCCTTAACCTGTGCATTTCTGTCTGCTAGCTTTTGCTGTCTTTCTCATGCCTTTGATTTTCCCAGCTCCTCTTGGTTGAATTAAGTGCTCTGCTATGGTTTAAATGTGTCCCCCAAAGTTTATGTGCTGGAAACTCAATCCTCAATGCAACAGTTGGGGTGTGGGGCCTAATAAAATAGCCTTTATGAATGAGTTAATGTTGTTATTGTGGTAATAGATTAGGAATCACAGAGTGGGCACATTGTAAAACAGAATTCAGCCCCTTTTACCCTCTTGCTTTCTTGCACTCTCTTTTCCTTCTGCCTTCTGTAGTGGGATGATGCAGCAAGAAGACCCTTACCAGATGCAGGCCCCTCAACCTTGGACTTTCTAACATCCAGAACTGTTAAGAAATAAAATTTATTCCTTTCCTTTCCTTTCCTTTTCTTCCTCCTTTCCCTTCTCCTCCCTTTTCTTCCCTTCCCCTCCCTCCCTCTCTCTCTCCCTCCCTCCTTCCCTCCCTTCCTCCTTCCCTCTTTCCCTCTTTCCCTTCCTTCCTTTCCTTCTTTCTCTTCCTTCCTTTCCTTCCCTCCTTCCCTCCTTCCTTCCTTTTTTCCTTTTTATAAATTATGCAGTCTGTGGTATTCTTTTATAGAAGCATGAAATGGACAAAGACAGACTCCATTTTCAAGAGCAAGCACTTTTGTAGTTTCTGAGCGAATTATGACGGCAAAGGAAGTTCTATAGATAGCCTCAGATCCACTACCTAGGAAGCATGCTACCAAGGAGACCTAGGATCTAGGATTTGATCAAGTGCTGGGCAACATGATACCACTGCAATTTAGCACCTCCGTATATACCTCCAGTTGGCTCAGCCCATCAGGGCTAAAACTACCCCTCATATCCTAGTGTCTCTTGTAGGCAGAAGCCTTGCCTAAACCCTAAGCTGCTTGGCTCACATTCTATCATGTGCTTTTTTTGTAGGGGGTTCAAATACACACAAAAGAAATATGTTGAACCTCCATGCACCCAACCCGCAGATTAAGCAGTTACCTCCATTTTTCCAGATTTGTTTCATCTGCTTCAATCTCCCTAAAAATTTATGTTTGTACAGGAAAAACTGAATAAATGGCTAATTCTCCACCCTACCTCTCATCTTAAGTCACTTTTCAGAGTAGTGAGTTAGTGACCTAGTAACCTTCCCTGTAATGACCAGTAGTTTTTTTTCTGAATACCATTATGAACTCATAGATTATTGTTTGCATTTGATGTATTTCAGGCCATTGCAGTCTTTATTGTTTTGGATGCTTACATTGTCTCATCTAGGTTAATAATTATCTCTTCAAGTTGACTTTCATGTCTTTTTGATGTGATCCTGTTGGACTTTGATGGCTTCCTTGCTTTCTGGCAAAAAAGATGTTCCAGGATCAATATACTGCACCATACATGGAGTCAGCCGTTTCTCTAGGGAACCTTGATTCCTTTTAGTAGAGAACACAGTTTGAGGTCTTGGACTGAATGACTTTTGTGAACCTCCTCTCCTGAGACTACAGCCTGCATCCCTGCATATAGCCCATTTGGAGCTCTTGCTGGGCACCAGCAGGTCTCCTAAAACTGCTATATAGTTCTGCCTCACTCTTACAAAGATTCATCTCTTGAGAGTTTTGTGCTCTACCCCCAGATGTGGTCTTTCTGGTTCTGAAGCTTTTGCTTCAGTCACCCTGAATTTTGCCAGCCCTATGCATGCTATACCTTGGATTGCCAACTTGCCCTCACTGAAGCCAGTTTCTCTGGTTAGAATAGTTGCCCCAACCCATGCCTAATACTCTAGTAAACAAGGTTCTACCTGGGCTTAGGTTAACTTTTGCTCCTTTGGGCCCTGTGTTCTACCAGCATTCCATTTATCTGAAACTCTCCCTCACCTTAAGAACTTATCTGTTCTTTAATGATTTACTGCTGCTTCCTGGGTTCGAAAGAACCCAGTTCAGGAGTTTCTGTTTTAGTTTGAGATCTTATAGGCCTGTCTCATCAGGTTGGTGTCAGCCCAGCTAGGATTAGGCAGAATTGGGTGGGGGCTATAGTGCATTTTTGGCACAGCATGTACCTATCTGACTAATTCTCCGTCTTTTCTTTCTTGTTGCAATTCATGGGTCTTAGCATCTTCTGAATGGTATTTAGTAGGTCATCCTGTTGATTTCCTGCTAGGGAGTAGCGTACTCTGGCTCTGTACCATTGGCCAAGGGACTTAAGGATAGATGAAGGGCTGCAGTTTTGTTAAATGGAACAACATGAAGAGATTGCATTGTAAAAAAAAAAAAAAAAAAAGGCTTGGCAGCAGGGCCCATTTGAATGGTTGGTCCTTGGCTCCTGTGTTGATATAGGCAGATCCTTGATGGGAATTTGGAATGTTCCCAAATATGGTATTGGTACATCAAGTCATCCTCAAGGTTGTCTGTGTAACAGTCTTGAATGATGTTTTGTCAGTCTTTGGAGATTCTCTGTATAGGGTTTAATCATTTAGTTATTTCAGTTGAGCCTGTTTAGTTTCTTTGCAAGGAGATAAGAAATGTGAAAGAGATGCAGACATTAGGGAAAAAAGTCAGGAGCCTTCTTTCCCCACCCTCTACTTGGGTTCTGGAACTGGACTCATAGGTGAGTAGTGAAGAGCTGGGCCCAAGCACATTAATCCTAGATCTAGCTCTGCTTTGCGCTCGCTCCAGTTCTTGTATCAAATTCACTTCAAGCCACCCAGAGTAGTATGTAGAAGAGTCATTCAGGACCGTGCTTATACTTCATTATATCAAATGGGAGATCCAGTAATTTATAGCCTATTATTTCTGGAGCCTGGAGATGGCTCTGCATAAGATTTGCTGAAGCAAATTTTATTACATTAGAAGAGAACCTAGCTGGCTGCATCCTACACTGGAAGCTTTTAGATGCCAATAAGGAGGTCATGTAAAGGTCACAGAATGACTCTGGAATCCATTCCCCGCCAAGAAAGAATAGTGACAATTCTATGTTGTCCTCTTTTCATTTCCCTTTGATTTTGAGTAATAAATTCTCTCCTCACTTCCCAGCTGAACGGTTTGGGAGTCTGTATTCCCTAGAAAGACTTTGGTCACATACCCATCAGATTAAATTAGGTGAAAACCCTTTGGCCTTCATGAATGTTGAAGGATTTCAAAGGGCTAATGGAAATTCTTCTAGAAGTAACTGCAACCTCCGCCTTCCAGGTTCAAGCGATTTTCCTGCCTCAGCCTCCCGAGTAGCTGGGATTACAGGCGTCCACCACCATGCTCAACTAATTTTTGTATTTTTAGTAGAGATGGGGTTTCACCATGTCGGCCAGGCTGGTCTAGAACTTTTGACCTCAGGTGATCCACCTGCCTCAGCCTCCCAAAGTGTTGGGATTACGGGTGCGATCCACCGTGCCCAGTTAAACTTCAGTTTTTCATGTTCCATGCATAGGTCAGGGTCTTAGGGAGTGATTCATTCTAGCAGAACTCCCTGGATCTTAAGGCAGGTGTTCCATTTATTAATTGACAAAGGAGGCATATTTCTCCCCTGGTAACCCAAAGATTTAGGTCGTTTTCCCAGAGACTTCATTTCCACTGTGAGGGTTCTTGGAAAACTAAGCAGAGGATGAGGAAAAGTCTGTGAACAAGCTTGCTGGTTTCTCCCTGTCCTACAAAAGAGCATACGTCTTCTGTAACCCAGAAGGCCCCTTTGATTAGTCAAGGCTGGACAGACTGAGATTAGGGGTGTGTGTGTGTGTGTGTGTGTGTGTGTGTGTGTGTGTGTGTGTGTGTGTGTGTGTGTGTGTGTGTGTGTGTGTGTGTGTGTGTGTGTGTGTGTGTGTGTGTGTGTGTGTGTGTGTGTGTGTGTGTGTGTGTGTGTGTGTGTGTGTGTCTGTCTTGAGACAGGGTCTCACTGTGTCACCCAGGCTGGAGTGCAGTGGTGAGATCAGAGCTCACTGCAGCTTCCACTTCCTGGGCTCAAGCGATCCTCCTATTTCAGCCTCCAGAGTAGCTGGGACTATACGAATGTTTTACCGCACCCAGTTCATTTTCTAATTTTTTGTAGAGATGAGGTTTCACTGTGTTGCTCAGGCTGGTCTTGAACTCCTGGCCTCACGGGATCCTCCTGCCTTAGTCTCCCAGTGGGCTGGGATTATAGGTATGAGCCACGTCACCTGACCTGCAACGATTTTTCAACAATGTAATTTCTCTTTTGCAGAGCCACCTAAGCTGAAGATTCCCTTGAGAACAAGTACTGTCCTGTGGTTTCATGACCTTTCTTCCATTTGTCGTTCTTGTGAAGTGGAATTTAAATGACATCTTATCAAGATGGATAAACCCTAGTTTCCCAGTGCTGGAATATAGAAAATGATGAACAAGTAAATCCCACTCAGCACCCATAGTCCAGGCATGGGGACCTCAACACACCTGAGCCCCAGACATCACCTTTCATTGTGAGTAGCTCTGAGATGACACTTCTGCTGTTCCCAATTCCAGCATTAATTGAGTTAGATAGTTATTTTATGAAGAATTTTCATATGCCACAATCCTGACCATATCTTCAAGTGAACAGAAAACTTCTATTAAAAAGTCAACCTTCTGTCTCACTCTGTTGCCCAGACTGGAGTGCGGTGGTGCAATTATGGCTCACTGCAGCCTCAACCTCCTGGGCTCAAGCAATCCTCCTGCCTCAGCCTCACAAGTAGCTGGGACTACAGGTGCTTGTCACCACACCTCACTAATTTTCCCATTTGTGTTATATGTGGATTCCACAGGACTGACTTCGAAAACTTGAGTATGCGTGGATTTTGGTATACACAGAAATGGGAGAGCTGGAACTAATCCCCCCATATACCAAGGGACTCATTGTATCTGTTTTTACAATTATACTGTAGGAGACATTATGTTCCATGACAATGGTAATTTTTAATGACAATTTTTAATTGAGTGAAATTACCATAAAAATAATAATAGCAGCTAATAATTTACTGAGCTGTTACTAGGTGCCTATAAATAGCATAGATTTTTAAATTCTCCATAATTCTTCCTTATTTCACTTAACCACTCTATCTTAAATTACTCATGCTTGCCTAAGTAGCACACATACTTAAGTTGGAACAGTAGAGAGATTGGCATGGCCTCTGTGAAAGAATGACATGCAAATTTGTGAAGCATTCCATATTTTTTAAAAAAAGAAAAAAATTACTCCCAGATTTTCACTGTGTTTGTGCATATGACCTTTTGTTTAGGTTGAATTACATCCAAAGATGAAATTTCCAGAAGTGAGATTACTGTGAGTCACAGGGCATGAGCATTCTTATTACCCTTGATGTAAATTGCAAAGCTTTCAGGCATGGTGGCTGTCAGCCTGTAATTCCAGCACTTTGGGAGGCTGAGGTGGGAGGATTGCTTGAGGCCAGGAGTTGGAGGAGGCAGTATAATGAGTCACTGTCTGTATGATTTAAAAAAAATTTCCAAGCTTTATCCTGGAAGGCTTATGTACATTTTAAACACCACTAATACTACAAGAAAATGGCAGTTTCACTGCACCTTCGCCCACACAGGTATTATAATTTAACAAGTTATTTTCTGTGTGATAAATGAAAGACCTCATATTATTACTTTTACTTTGTCACCCATTTTTTTTTTTTGAGACGCAGTCTCGTTCTGTCGACCAGGCTGGAGTGCAGTGGTGTGATCTCGGCTCACTGCAACCTCTGCCTCCCAGGTTCAAGTGATTCTCCTGCCTCAGCCTCCTGAGTAGCTGGGATTACAGGCACATGCCACCATGCCCAGCTAATTTTTGTATTTTTAGTAGAAACGGGGTTTCACCATGTTGATCAGGCTGGTCTCGAACTCCTGACCTCGTGATCTACCTGCCTCGGCCTCCCAAAGTGCTTGATTACAGCTGTGAGCCATGCGCCCAGCCTATTTGTCACATATTTTATCTTTCCTTATGTTAGCTTATTAGCTTTATTTCTTTATTGTCCTTTTTTTTTTTGAGATGAAGTCTCGCTCTGTCTCCTAGGCCTGAGTGTAGTGGCACAGTCTCAACTCACTGCAGCCTTGACCTCCTAGGCTCAGGTGATCCTTCCACCTCAGTAGTTGGGACTATAGGTACATGCCACTATGCCTGGCCAATTATTTTTATTTTTTTATTTTTACTAGAGACGAGGTCTTGCTTTGTTTCTTAGGCTGGTCTGGAACTCCTGGCCTCAAGCAATCCCCCCCACCACCCCCTCCCAAAGTACTGGTATTATAAGCATGAGCCACCAATGCCTGGGGTATCTGTGTCTTTTCCATTTATTTATAGAGTTACTTTGTCTTTTACTAATTCAATGATCTGTTTAATCTTTTATTAAATTATAAAAATAGTAAATACTTTTAAATAAGTGAAAAATTTCCTTCACTCTTTAGACCCATAATCTTATCTCAGGAAATAATTGCTATTGAGAAAATGGGCCATATCCTTCAAGATACGTACATGGTGATTGAACATCACTTCACCTTTTCATATTTCGTGGACATTTGTGCCAATACCTATTGATCTATCTTAATCCTTTTCATGGTTGCATAATATTTTATTATATGGATGTATCACAATTTACCAGTACCAGTCAACTGCTGGAGGCATTTAGGCTCCTTCTAATATTTGCTTTGAGCTCTTTATATAATTAAAAATTAACCCCCTCAGCCGGGTGTGGCAGCTCATACCTGTAATCCAAGCACTTTGGAAGGCTGAGGTGAGAGAACTGCCTGAGTGTGGGAGATCACCCACTCAGTAGCGACACTTTGTCTCTACTAAAAATTAAAAAAATAAAAATGAGCTACACGTTGCAGTGCACACCTGTAGTCCCAGCTACTGGGGAGGCTAAGACTGGAGGATCACTTGAGTCTAGAAAGTTGAGGCTGCAGTAAGCTATGATCACACCATTGCACTTTAGCTTTGCTAAGAGCAAGACTGCATTTCTTAAACAAAATAAAAATTAGATGGGAATATTGCTCAAGCCCTGCAGGTTGAGGCTGCAGTTAACTGTGATTGCACCACTGCAGTCCAGCCTAGGTGATAGAGCAAGACCCTTTCTCTAAAAATAAAATAAAATAAAAATTAATCTTCTATCATATTTCCCAGTAACACCTTCCCTCCTACGTTTCTCCTAGAAGCCCTTAAATTTTGTTTTCCACATACCATTTAAAACTTTTAAGTGCTGATGTCTGTCTGTGTCATCCCTCTTTTTTTTTTTTTTTTTTTAGAATGTCTTTTTGTCACTTCTAGCTGGACCTACCATGAAAGACTTCTGAATCCAGGAAGAGAGACTGACTGGGCAACATGTTATTCAGGTACAAAAAGACTTGGACTGTAACTCAAAAATGATCAAATAATAGTGCATGCATCAAGTGCAATGGGAATCTCTTCTGGAGAGGGAGAGAAGCTTCCAGTTAAGGTGACATTGAAGCCAAGTCCTGTAAGATGAGGAAGAGTTGTATGAGAGTGGGGAGGGAAGGGGGAGGTGGAGGGATGGGGATTGGGCTGGGCTGGGATGGAGTGAGCTGCCCAGGCAGGGAAACCAGCACTATACAGACCTGAACAATGAAGATGGCACATTTTGTTCAGGGAATGGTGAATTAAGTGTGGCAGGAATGCTTTGGAGAGACGGTCATTTGCTTGTATGGAATTTTGCTCAAGAGACCTCATTACAGTTTCTAATTTTTTGATGTTATCATGCATCACTGCCCTTGTCAGATAGTATCATGATCACAATAACATCAAGCATAATATTTCATTGATTCTCACAAAAACAGGTGGGTGCCACAGTTATCCCCATTATATGCACAAAATGATGAAGACTTGGGGTTAATGAGCGATTTGCCCAAGCTCACCTGAATATTAAGACTGAGTCAAATGTTAGTCTGGTCTGACTTTAATGCTTGCCTTGTTCATGAGCACCATCCATTGCCTCTCCTATGCAGTTAAGCAGGTAGACAGGTGAGAGAAGAGCCCGTGTGATATCGGGAGAAATTCACCCCTGATATTTCATGTAGGTTCTTTTCTATTTTCCCTGAGTGTCAGCCGGTCTGAGAAATAAAGGGAAAGAGTACAAAAGAGAGAAATTTTAAAGCTGGGTGTCCAGGGGAGACATCACATGTCGGCAGATTCCGTCATGCCCCCCAAGCCGCAAAACCAACAAGATTCTATTAGTGATTTTCAAAAGGGGAGGGAGTGTATGAATAGGGTGTGGGTCACAGAGATCACATGCTTCACAAGGTAATAAAATATCACAAGGCAAATGGAGGCAGGGCAAGATCACAGGACCACAGGACCGGGACAAAATTAAAATCGCTAATCAAGTTTCGAGCACGCATGGTCATTGATAACATCTTATCAGGAGAAAGGGTTTGAGAGCAGACAACCCATCTGACCAAAATTTATTAGGCGGGAATTTCCTCAACTTGATAAGTCTGGGAGCGCCACATGAGCCCGGGGCTTATTTCACCCCTTATCTATGACTGTAAAAGACAGCCGTCCCCAAAGCGGCCATTTCAGAGGCCTCCCCTTAGAGATGCATTCTCTTTCTCAGGGATGTTCTTTCCTGAGAAAAAGAATTCAGCAATATTTCTCCTATTTGCTTTTGAAAGAAGAGAAATATGGCTCTGTTCCACCCGGCCCACAGGCAGCCAGAGTTTAAGGTTATCTCCCTTGTTCCCTGAAATTGCTGTTATCCTGTTCTTTTTTCAAGGTGCCCAGGTTTCATATTGTTTAAACAACTTGTGCAGTTAATGCAATTATCACAGGGTCCTGCGGGGACATTCATCCTCAGCTTACAAAGATGACCGGATTAAGAGATTAAAGTAAAGACAGGCATAGGAAATCACAAGGGTATTGATTGGGGAAGTGATAAGTGTCCATGAAATCTTCACAATTTAACTTCAGAGATTGCAGTAAAGACAGGCGTAAGAGATTATGGAATTATTAATTTGGGGAACTAATAAGTGTCCATGAAATCTTCACAATTTATGTTCTTCATCCGTGGCTTCAGCAGGTCCCTCCATTCGGGGTCCCTGACTTCCTGCAACACGTTTCTCTCTACTCACAGACTTCTGACCAAATGTATGTGCGGAGTTTCTACACCAATTCTCCAGCTCTCTGGATACCAACCGCGTATCCCGCAATTGCATTCTGACACTACCTAGAGTTAGCGCAGAACCCACAGGTTAGGGGCTCAGTCCCACAAGACCACCCTCACTTCAGATGGCAGTTGCAAGTCCTAGGTTGTCACCTGTATTTTGACCAACCAGTTAGAAATCAGGGTTTCCCATGACCTTCTTCTTGAGTTTAATTATTTACTAGAACAACTCACAGAACTTAGAAAAACAGGTTTTTTTCTTTTCTTTTTAAGAGACAGGGCCTCGCTCTGTTGTCCAGGCTGGTGTGCAGTGGTGCAATCATAGCTCATTGAAGCCTCAACCTCCAGGGCTCAAGTGATTCTCCTGCTTCAGCCTCTCACGTAGCTGGAATTATAGGGTTCCCACCACCACATCTGGCTAATTTCTTTTATTTTTTGTATAGATGGGGTCTTCTTATGTTGCCCAGGGTGGTCTCAAATTCCTAGGCTCAAGTGATTCCACCCACCTCTGCCTCCCAAAGTGCTGGGATTACAGGCATGAGCCAGCGCATCTGGCCACCTTATTTTCTATTACTGGCCCAATGTAATGGCTCCATCTCAGGAACAGCCAATGAAAGAGATGCACAGGACAAGGTAAGTGGGGAGGGGCACAGAGCTTCCATGCTCTCTGTTGGGCACACTACCCTCCCAGGACCTCCTTGTGTTTAGCAACACAGAAGCTCTCCAAACCCTGCTGTTTGGGTTTTTATGGGGCATGATTGATAAAATCATTGGCCATTGGTAGTTAAGTCAATTTTTGCCTCCTGGAGTTCAGCAGGTGAGGCTGAAAGCTCCAAGCCTCAAAAAATGTGGTTGGGGCCAGGTGCGGTGGCTCACTCCTGTAATCCTAGCAGTTTGGAAGGCTGAGGCACATGGACCACTTGAGGTCAGGAGTTTGAGACCAGCCTGACCAACATGGTGAAACCCCGTTTCTACTAAAAATAACAACAATTAGCTAGAAGTTGTGGCACATCCCTATAATTCCAGCTACTCGGGAGGCCGAGGCAGGAGAATTGCTTGAACCCGGGAGGTGGAGGTTGCAGTGAGCTGAGATTGTGCCATTGCACTCCAGCTTGGGCTACAAGAGCCAAACTCCATTTAAAAAAAAGTGGTTGCTTTCTCTGGCCACTAGCCCTCCTCCTGAAGCAGTCTAGGAGCTTGCAGCCACCCTGTTAGCTCAACAGCATCCCACATGCATTCTTACCATGCTGCAGATCTGAAAGACCTTAGAGGCCCTTGTGTCAGGAACCTGGGACTAAGACTAAATATCAAAACAGAAAATGCTCCTATTACCTCTGTCACAAAGGGCTTTTTAAGAGCTTTGGAAGCTCCGTGCCAGGAACCAGGGGCAGAGACCAAATGTATATTTCTTTTCTTATATTTGAGACAGAGTCTCACTCTGCCACTGAGGCTGGAGTGCAGTGATGTGATCATAGCTCACTGCAGCCTTGACCTCCTAGGCTAAAGCAATCCTCCCACCTTAGCCTCTCCATTAGCTGGAACTACAGGCGTGCATCACCATGTCCAGCTGATTTTAATTTTAATTTTGTAAAGACAGGGTCTTCCTATTTTCCCCAGACTGATCTCTAACTCTTGGCCTCAAGCAATCCTTCCTCTTTGGCCTCCCAAAATGTTGGGATTACAGATGGGAGCCCCCATACCGACCAATCACAAGGATCTTTATAAGAGAAGGAGGTAGGAGAGTCAGAATTAGAGAAAGTGATGTGGTAATGGAAGAAGAGGTCAGAGAGGGAGATTTGAAGATGCTGTACTTGTGGCCTTGAATATGGAGTCACGAGGTAAGTCAAGGAATGGGGGTGGCTTCTAGAAGCTGGAAAAGGCAAAGGAGCACATTCTGTCTAGAGCCTCCCCCAGAAGGAATGCAGCCCCTCTGACACCTTGACTTTAGCCTTAATAGACCTAGTTGGGCTTCTGGCCCCCAGAACTGTAAGATGGTAGATTTGTGGTGTTTGAAGCCACTAAATGTAGGGTACTTTGTTGTAGCAACAACCAAAAATGAACGTGAAGCTGGGACCTCATGTTACAGTTGCTGACGCCTGTAATCCCAGAATTTTAGGAGGCTGAGGTAGGAGGATCGCTTAAGCCCAGGAGCTTAAGACCAGCCTGGGCAACATAATGAGACCTCATATCTAAAAAAAATGTTTTTAAAAGGCCAGGCTCAGTGGCTCACATTTGTAATCCCAGCAGTTTGGGAGGCCGAGGAGGGTGGATCACAAGGTCAGAAGTTCAAGACCAGCCTAGCCAAGATGGTGAAACCCCATCTCTACTAAAAATACAAACATTAGCCAGGTGTGGTGGTGGGTGCCTGTAATCCCAGCTACTCAGGAGGCTGAGGCAGAGAGTCACTTGAACCCAAAAGGCAGACCTTGCAGTGAGCCGACATCGCACCCTTACACTTCAGCCTGGGCGACCGAAACTCCATCTCAAAAAAAAAAAAAAAAAAAAAGCCAGGTGTTCTGGCATGCAGCTGTAGTCTCAGTTCCTAGGGAGGCTGAGGCGGGAGGATTGTTTAAGCCTGGGAGGTTGAAGTTGCTGTGAGCTGTGATTGCACCAGTGTACTCCAGCCTGGGCAATAAAGCAAGACCTTGTTTCAAAAAGAAAGAAAGAAATGAGCATGGTGGGAATGGGGACAGATGACAATGTTAAGTAGAGTGGTCAGGGTTGGCCTCATAAGTGAATATTGAGCAAAAGTTTGAAGCAGGTGATGGAGCTGGCCAAGGTGCTGAGGGAAGAGCATTGTAGGCTGAGTCAACAGGGTCTTTATCCTGTTGGATAAAGGAGGAAACTCTCTGGTGTGTCTGAGGCTCTGGAAGGAGGCCAGTGGAGCAAAGAGATAGAGGGAGCAAAGTCAGCAAGGAGGCCAGGGAGTTACTGGGCTGGGATTGGTACAGATCGTGTAAGCCCTGGGATGCTATTGCTGGGGCTTTGGCTTTTACTCTGACTAAAATGGGAACCACCGAGGGCTTCTGAGCAGAGAGGCGACATGGTCTGTCTCCTGATTTAAAAGCACGACCTGGCTGCCAAGTTGAGAAAGACTATGGGAAGATTTGGGTAGAAGCGTGGGGGCCAAGCTGTGGCAACATCCCGGTGGGAGATGATAGTGATCCTGCCCGGGTTCACGGTGGTGGTGAGAGATGGTCAGAGCATGGATACATGTTGAAGTCAGTCAGTAGGATTTCCTGATGGACTGGATGTGAGCTGTGAGAGAAGGCAGTGGTCAAGGTTGAGTTTGATTCTAATTGAATTATTAAGTAATTTTAAAAAACACTACTGCCTTTCCCAATCCTACCAAGTAAAGGATGCTAGATAAAAGAAATCTCAAGTCGGGCCAGGTGCAGTGGCTCACACCTATAGTTCCAACAGTTTGAGAGGCAGAGATGGGAGTATGTTTTAAGGCCATGAGTTTGAGAGCAGCCTGGGCAACATAGCAAGACCTCCTCTCTAAAAAAAAATAAATAAATAAATAAATTTAAAAAAATAAACATAGCCAGACATGATGGTATGTACCTATGGCCCCAGTTACTCATGTGGCTGAGATGGGCAGATCTCTTGATTCTAGGAGTTTGAGGCCAGCTTGGGCAACATAGCAAGACTTCTCTCTCTACAAAAATGAAAAAAAATGCCTGACATGGTGGTACTTGCCTGTATTCCCAGGTATGGGGGCAGCTGAGGCAGGAGCATCTCTTGAGCCCAGTTGGTCAAGGTTGCAGTGAGCTATGATTATACAACTGCACTCCATCCTGGGTGACAGAGTGGGACCCTGTCTCAAAATACAAATACACATGAAATCTCAAGTCAGACCAGTCCCTTCTAGGCTATGTAGGCCTTGTAACCACATAGCTGCATGATCGGGTTTGTGTGGCTGTGGATGAGGAGACCCCTGTCCAATTGTCGGCTTTGTAATCAGTTTATTTTTCAATATAGTAATCAAATATATTTCATCATACTTGATGGTCTCAGATATGTGTGGATTTTGGAATTCCCCTTGGAACAGGTTGTAACATCTTATTGGCTCCATAATTCCATAATTTTTAAAATCTGATCAGTTTTTAATAAGATCAGAGTTGATATTAGACTACCTAATTAGTTTTGTTAATGAGAAAATGAAATTGTGTTGTTTGCATTTTATCCAAGTTGGGTGTCATATTGGCTAAATCTCATCAATACTTAAACAAATGCAAAATTAGAGCTTATCATGAAACACAATGTAATTCTTGAAGAAGATGCCATTTCTTTTTTTTCTTTTTTTTTTTTTAAGATAGAGTCTTTCTCTTGTCACCCAGGCTGGAGTGCAATGGTACGATTTTGGCTCACTGCAACCTTCACTTTCTGGGTTCAAGCAATTCTCCTGCCTCAGCCTCCCGAGTAGCTGGGATTACAGGCGCCCGCCACCACACCCAGCTAATTTTTGTATTTTTAGTAGTGATGGGGTTTCACCATGTTGGCCAGGCTCCTCTGGAGCTCCTGACCTCAGGCAATCTGCCTGCCTCAGCCTCCCAAAATGCAAGGAGTACAGATGTGAGCAACCACGCCTGGCCTCCATTTCTTTTTTGTAGTCTTTAATAAACAGCTGCTATCATTGCAGACTTGCTATTTAGGCACTTAGGAATTTTTCACTAGAAGGCATGTAAAGAAGGACCATGGGCATTTGTAATGAATTTAGCATTTATTCTTTGACTACATGACTGTCCCCAGAGCTGTAACTTTATTAATGAATTTTTTAGAAGCCATTTAGCTAGCAACTGAGCCTAACCAGCCACTCACCCTCGTTATTCAGTGCTCTTTTACTATTGTCTATTTCTCCTCCAACTTGGCTACACTCACAAAGTGATAAAAACTTGCATTTGTTTTCTTTCCTTTTCAGAGACAGGGTCTTGCTCTGTTGCTCAGGCTACAGTACAGTGACATGATCATGGTTCACTGTAGCCTCAAACTCCTGGGCTCAAGCAGTTTTCTCACTTCAGTCTCCCAAGTAGCTGGGACTACAGACATGTGCCACCATGTCCAGCTAATGTTTTCGTTTTTTATCATAGAGACGGGATCTTGCCAGGTTGCTCAGACTGGGCTCGAAACTCCTGACCTCAAGTGATCCTCCTGCCTCAGCCTCCCAAAGTGCTGGGATTACAGGCAGTCATGACCACCTGTGCCCAGCCCCCTATTATCATTATTTTAAATAATAGCTTTATTAAAATATGATTCACATACCATTCACTTTATTTATTGAAATCTGCAATTCAGTAGGTTTTAGAATATTCACAGAGCTGTGCATCGATCACCACAGTCACTTTTAGAAGCTTTCATTACCCTGTAGAGAAATCCATACCCCTTAGCCACTACCTCCTACTCTCCCCACCTACCTTTGCCCCCAGCCTTAGGCAACCATTGATTAATTTTTTTGTCACTGTAGATTTGCCTAATCTGGACAAATAGAATTGTACAATATGTGATCTTTTGTGGCTTTTTTTCCCTCTTAGCACAGTGTTTTCAAAGTTCCTGTATGTCATAGTGTGTATCCATATTTCATTCCTTCTATGGCAGTATTCCATGGTAGAGACACACTGCATTTTGTTTATCTGTTCATCAGTTGGTGGATATTTGGGTTGTTTCCATGTATTCCATGTATTGGTCATTATGAATAATGCTGCTATGAAGATTGTTGTACCAGTTTTTGTGTGGACATATATTTTTATTTTTCTGGGATTTATGCCTAGGAGTGAAATTGTTGCATTATAGGATGACTGTACATTTAGCCTTTTGAGAAACTGCCAGACTGTTTTCTAAAGTGGCTACACCAGTTGGGTGCAATGGCTCACACCTGTAATCCCAGCTACTCAGGAGGCTCAGCTAGGAGGATGGCTTGAGCCCATGAATTCAAGACCAGCCTGGGCAAGATAGTGAAACCCTGTGTTGATTTTTAAAAAATCCAATTAAAATGACAGGAAAAGAAATACCCAAACAAAATGGTTACACGATTTTATGTTCCCACCAGTAATATATGTGGGTTCCAATTCCTCCACATCTTCACTGACATTTTTTTTTTTTTTTCTAGATAGGGGTTTGCTCTGTCTCTGAGGCTGCAGTGCAATGATGCCATCACAGTTCACTGCAGCCTTGACCTCCCAGGCACAAGTGATTCTCTCATCTCAGCCTCCTGAGTAGCTGAAAATTGCAGGTGTACGCCACCATGCCTGGCTAATTTTTATATTTTTTTCTGTAGTGATGGGATTTTACCATGTTGCCCAGGCTGATCTCATACTCCTGGTCTCAAGTGATCTGCCCACCTCAGCCTCCCTAAGTTCTGGAATTACAGGCTGCCACCATGCCCGGCCTTCACCAACATTTGCCATTATCTGTGTTTTTTTTTTTCCTTTATACCTTAAAGCAGTATGAGAACAAGTGTCTTCAATTATAGGAAACAGTATAATCCCAGGGCATTGGGAGGCTGACAGGAAGATGTCTTGATGCCAGGAGTTTTTGTTGTTGTTGTTGTTGTTGTTTCTGACAGAGTCTCGCTCTGTCACCCAGGGTGGAGTGCAGTGATGGGGTCCACTGCAACCTCCGCCTCCCAGGTTCAAGTGATTCTCCTGCCTCAGCCTCCCGAGTAGCTGAGACTACAGGTACATGCCACTACTGCCCAGCTAATTTCTGTATTTTTGATAGAGTCAGAGTTTCACCATGTTGGCCAGGCTGGTCTTGAACTCCAGACTTCAGGTGATTTGCCTGCCTCAGCCTCCCAAAGTGCTGGGATTACAAGCATGAGCCACCATGCCCAACCTGATGCCAGGAGTTTTAGACTAGCCTGGGCAACCTAGCAAGACCTTGTCTCTACAGAATATTTAAAAATTAGCCAAATGTGGTGGTGCCTGTGTATAGTCTCTCTCCCTCTCTCTTGTTTTTTTCTTTCTAACTTTTCGTGATGTGGTCTGGCTCTGTCACCCAGGCTGAAGTGCAGTAGTGTGATCATGGCTCACTGCAGCCTGAAACTCCTGGGATCAAGTGATTGATCCTCCCTCCTCATCCTACCAAGTAGTAGGGACCACAGGTGTATGCCACCCAGGTCTTGCTATGTTGCCCAGGCTGGTCTTGAGCTCCTGGCCTCAAGCAATCCTCTCACCTTGGCCTCCCACAGTGCAAAGATTACAGGTATGAACCACCATGCCTGGCCCCTACCCTGCCTATTGAGAACCAAAAGAAGGATCCAAATTCTCCTTAGCTCAACTCGAGCCATTTCCTGATTGCTTCATCAGCAAGGAGCTTGTTATTGGGCTGTCCAGGCCTCCCAAGCAGCACAGAAATGAGGTGAAGGAGTTTTCCTGCTGCTCCACTCTGTAAGGAGTTGGAGGGTGATGTTTACTCGTTTGCAGAGAGAGATGCCTTGTAGGCACCTCAGGATGGAGAGGACCCTGATTCCAATGTCCTTTCTTTCTTTCAAAACAGGACCTTGCCCTGTCACTCAGGATGGAGTTCAGTGGTCCAATCATGGCTCATTGTAGCCTCAAACTCCCAGGCTCAAGCAGTCCTACCATGTCAGCCTTCCCAGTAGCTGGGACTACAGGCAAGCATCGTGACACTCAGTGAATTTCGTTTTTATTTTTTTGTAGAGATGGGGCCTCAGTATGTTGCCACGGCTGACCTTGAACTCCTACACTCAAGGGATTTTCCTGACCTGGCCTCCCAAAGTATTGGTATTACAGGCATGAGCCATTGTGCCCACCGTCTCTGGTTCTTAACCTTCTGCCTCCCTCTTCCAGTTTTAAAGAATGCGTGTAATTACATGGGCTCTCCTAGATACTCCAGGATAATCTTGTTTTAAGGTCAGCTGATGAGCAACATTAATTTTATCTGCACTCTTAATTCCACCTTTCTATGTAATTGTGCTGTGTAACATAGGACATGAGCAATTGGTGGGGGTGGGGGTTATTACTTTGGCCACCACAGTAACTATTTTATGCCAGGTACTCAGCTAAGCACTGGTGAATTAAGCATGAATAACACACACTCCCTAATCTCCATCCATTCTTGGGAGGAGCACCTCACCTGTCATGCTCCTGAGAATCTGGGGAGTCAAAGAAGTCTTCCATGAGGAGGTGATGCCAAAGCGGACAAGTGACAGAGGAGTCAAAGCTAGCTAGGAAGAGAGTAGAGGTTTAAGGGGAAACATATTATAAGCAGAGGATATCACCCACTTCAGAGACTCCCAGAGGAGAAAGAGTTTGCATTGAAGGGGCAGATGAGGCTCAGTTGGACTCCATAGCAGATGAAATGGAGAGGGGCAAGCAGTGAGGCTGCCTTGCAAGGCAGGGCAGAGCAGGGGCTGTTAAGGAGTTTGGACTTAATCCCTGAGGCAAGGAGAAGTGATGTAAATGGGGGAGTAACATGATGAGATTCACGGATTAGAGACATGGCTCAGGCTGCTGTAGAGAAGGCACCAGGGAGAGCAGATGGCTCAGTGGGTGTGCAGGAGACCTCTCACTGAGTTTAGGGAGAGGTTTTTTAAACAGAAGAAGTTTGAGTAATTTAAATAATGATGGGAAGGAGCTAAAAGTGGGGGATAGGTTAAAGATACAGGAAAGTGGGAGGAAGAACTGACAAGTGAGGTTCCAGAGAGGGCAGGAGAAGAGGAGATTCTCACAGGGGGATTAACACTTTCTTTTCTTTTTTCTTTCTGAGACAGAGTCTCACTCTGTCACCCAGGCTGGAGTGCAGTGGCACAATCTTGGCTCATTGTAGTGCAGACTTCCAGGCTTAAGGGGTTCTCCCACCCCAGACTCCCAAGTAGCTGGAACTACGGGTGTGCACCACCACCACACCTGGCTAATGTTTCTTTTTTTTGGTAGACACAGAGTCTCACTATTTTGTGCTGATTGGTCTCCAACTCCCGGCCTCAAGTGATCCTCCTGCCTAGGCTTCCCAAATTGCTGGGATTACAGGCATGAGCCACAATGCCTGGCCTCTGATAGTTCTGTATTCTCTAGAGTTGTCTTTACTTTGTGCTAGTGTGTCCCTCATTGTGCTGATCCTCTGTAAAAATTAATACCTTTTCTTTTCTTCAAGATGGAGTTTCACTCTTGTTGCCCAGGCTGGAGTGCAATGGCACTATCTTGGCTCAGCGCAACCTCCACCTGCCTGGTTCAAGCGATTCTCCTGCCTCGGCCTCCCAAGTAGTTGGGATTACAGGCATGTGCCACCATGCCCAGCTAATTTTGTATTTTTAGTAGAGATGGGGTTGCTCCATGCTGGTCAGGCTGGTCTCGAACTCCTGACCTCAGGTGATCTGTCTGCCTTGGCCTCCCAAAGTGCTGGGATTACAGGCATGAGCCATTGTGCCTGGCCAAAATTAATACTTTTTATATTAAATTTACATATATATACATTTTTTCTTTTTGATACCGGGTCTCGCACTGTCACCCAGGCTGGAGTACAGTGGCACAACCTCTGCTCACTGCAGCCTCCACCTGCCAGGCTCAAGCAATTCTCCTGCCTCAGCCTCCCGAGTAGCTGGGATTACAGGTAAATGCCACCACACCCAGCTGATTTTTGTGTTTTTTGTAGAGATGAGGTTTCGCCATGTTTCCCGGACTGTTCTCAAACTCCTGAGCTCAAAGCAGTCCACCCACCTTGGCCTCCTAAAGTGCTGGGATTACAGGTGTGAGCCACCTTGCTCATTCTAGTTTAAACTTTTGAATGGTTTGTGTCTCCTGATTGGACTCCTACAAATACAGAGTCGATGCTAGGAAGGGTACCAGGAGATAGACGCACACAGATGGGATTTGGGAGTAGGTTTGGTTATCCAAGGAGCAGTGCTGAGCTCCTTGCTAATGGGATATGGGATGCTGGTGATTTCCAGGAAGTGACTTCACAATGACTCAAGCTACCATATACTGTTGATTGTGAAATGCCAGTTGAAGCATATGTCCTGTGAGCTTAGGGGTGCTACAGGTTGACCACTGCAGCAGTAAAGATGACTCTGAAGAATGGCATGGGATGGATCCTTTCGAATGCACTTGAGCAGCGGTCTCCAACCATAGGGCCACAGAGCTGGAGGTGAGCAGCAGGTGAGTGAAGGGAAACTTCATCTGTATTTCTAGCCCCTCCCATCGCTTGCATGACCACCTGAGCTCCATGTCCTGTCAGATCAGCAGCAGCATTAGATTCTCATAGGAGCACAAACTCTGTTGTGAAGTGTGCATGCGAGGGATCTAGGTTGTGTATGCCTTATGAGAATCTAATGCCTGATATTCTGTTACTGTCTCCCATCACCCCAGATGGACAGTCTAGTTGCAGGAAAACAAGCTCAGAGATCCCACTGAGTCTACGTTATAGTGAGTTGTAGAATCATTTCATTATATATTACTATGTAGTAATAATAGAAATAAAGTGCACAATATATGTAATGCACTTGAATCATCCTGAAATTATTCCCTCACTCCCAGTCTGTGGAAAAATTGTCTTCCACACGTTCACTCTGTTTTTTGGTAGAGGCAGGGTCTTAATATATTGCCCAGGCTGATCTCAAACTCCTGGCCTCAAGTAATAGACCTCTCTCAGCCTCCCAAAGTGCTGAGATTACAGGCATAAGCCACCACTCTCAACCAAGACTTTCTTAAACCAAATAAAAATTAAGTGAGATTACTTGAGCCCAGGTGGTCAAGGCTGCAGTGAGCCTGATTGCACCACTGCACTCCAGCCTAGGTGATGGAATGAGACTGTCTCAAAAAATAAAATAAAATAAAATACAAATTAACCCTTTATGACGTTGCCAGTAACTTTCCCTCCTAAGTGTTCCCCACAAATCTTTGAATTCTGTTTAATTTCCACATAACATTTAAGACATTTAAGAACTTATGTCTGTCTGTGTCATCCCTTTATGTCAAAAGATGTCTTTTTGTCACTTCCAGCTGGATCTGCCATGAACGACTTCTGAATCCAGGAAGAGAGACTGACTGGGCAACATGTTATTCAGGTACAAAAAGATTTGGACTGTAACTCAAAAATGATCAAATGATAGTGCATGCATCAAGTGCAATGGGAAGCTCTTCTGGAGAGTGAGAGAAGCTTCCAGTTAAGGTGACATTGAAGCCAAGTCCTGAAAGATGAGGAAGAGTTGTATGAGAGTGGGGAGGGAAGGGGGAGGTGGCGGGATGGGGAATGGGCTGGGATGGGATGGAGCAAACTGCCCAGGAAGGGAAACCAGCACTGTACAGACCTGAACAACGAAGATGGCATATTTTGTTCAGGGAATGGTGAATTAAGTGTGGCAGGAATGCTTTGTAGAGACAGTAATTTGCTTGTATGGAATTTTGCCTGAGAGACCTCATTGCAGTTTCTGATTTTTTGATGTCATCATCCATCACTGTCCTTGTCAAATAGTTTGGAATGGGTATAATGACCACAATAACCCCAAGCATAATATTTCATTAATTCTCACAGAATCACAGGTGGGTGCCACAGTTATCCCTATTTGATGAATGGAGTGATGAAGCCTTGGGAATAATGAATGATTTGCCCAAGCTCACCTGGATATTAAGACTGAGTCAAATGTTGGGTCTGGTCTGACTTTAATGTTTGCTTTGTTCATGAGCACCACGTATTGCCTCTCCTATGCAGTTAAGCGGTAGACAGGTGACAGAAAAGCCCATGTTTTTCTCTACTCACACACTTCCGACTGAATGTATGTATGGAGTTTCTACACCAAATTCTTCAGTGCTCTGGATATTAACTGGGTGTCCCATGACTTTATTCTGACACTACCTGGAGTTAGCACAGACCCTACAAGTTAGGGCCTCAGTCCCACGAGACCATCCTGACTTCAGATGCCAATGGCAAGTCCTAAGTTGTCACCTGTACTTTTGACCAACCTGTTACAAATCGGGGGTTCCCATAACTGTTTTCTTGGGTTTAATAATTTGCTAGAACAGTTTATGGAACTCAGAAAAACAGTTTATTTTCTTTTTTTCTGAGAGAGAGGGTCTTATTTTGTTGCCCAGGCTGGTGTGCAATGGTGCAGTCATAGCTCATTGCAGCCTTGATTGTCGGCTCCAGTGGTTCTCCCATCTCAGCCTCCCTAGTAGCTGAGACTACATGCCTGCAACACCACATCTGGCTAGTTTCTTTTATTTTTTGTATAGATGGGGTCTTGTTGTGTTGGCCAGGCTGGCCACAAATTCCTGGTCTCAAGTGATCCTCCCACCTCAGCCTCTGAAAGTGCTGGGATTACAGATGTGAGCCACCACATCTGGCCAGTTCATTTCCTATTACTGGTTCATTGTGAAGGATACATCTCAGAAACAGTCAAAGAGACGTGCATGCTGGGTGCAGTGGTTCATGCCTGTAATCTCAGCACTTTGGGAGGACAAGGTGGGAGGATCGCTTAAACTCAGGAGTTTGAGACCAGCCTGGGCAACATGGTGAAAACCTGTCTCTATAAAAAATTAAAAAATAATAATAATAACCGGTGTGGTGTTGTGCACCTAGAGTTCCAACTCCTAGGGAAGCTGAGATGAGAGGATGCCTTGAGCTGGGGACTGGGGAGGCTTAGGTTACAGTAAGCTGAGATTGTGCCACTGCACTCTAGCTTGGACAAAAGAGCCTGATCCTGTCTCAAAAAAAAGAAAGATACCCAGGGCAAGTTAAGTTCGGAGGAGCACAGAGCTCCCATGCCCTCTGTTGAACATGCGACCCTCCCAGCATCTCCTGTGTCCAGCAACCCTGAGAGCTCTGCAAACCCCTTTCAGGGTGTTTATGGAGGCTTTATTATGCAAGCATGATTGATTAAATCTTTGGCTGTTGGTGATTAAGTCAGTATCCAGCCCCTCTTCCTCCTGGAGTTCAGTGCATGAGGCTGAAAGTTCCAAGCCTCTTACCATGTGGTTGCATGGTAATCAGTCCTCCTCTTGAAGAAATGTAGGAGCTTGCAGTCACCCAGTCATCTCAACAACATCCCCAAATGCATTCTTACCATGCTGGAGATCCCAAAGTTCTTAGAGGCTCTTGTGTTAGAAACCTGGGACCAAGACCAAATATTAAAACAAAAGATGTTCCTGTCACATCTATCACTGAGGTCTTTCTAAGAGCTTTAGAAGCTCTGTGCCAGGAACCAGGGACAGAGATGAAATATATATTTCTTTTCTTTTTTTTTTTTTTGAGACAGAATCTCCCTGTGTCATCCAGGCTGGAGTGCAGTTATGTGATCATAGCTCCCTATAGCTTTGGCCTTCTGAGATCAAGCGATCCTCCCATCTCAACCTCCCAAGTAGGTAGGACTACACATGCATGTCACCCATGCCCAGCTCATTTTTGTAGAGTCGGAGTTTCACCATGGTGGCCAGGTTGGCCGTGTTGGCCAGATGGGGTCTTCTTTTGTTGCCCAGGCTGGCCGCAAATTCCTGGGCTCAAGTGATCCTCCCACCTCTTCCTTGTAGAGATGCGATTTAGTTATGTCGTCCAGGCTGATCTCAAACTCCTGGGCTAAATCGATTGTCTCACTTCAGCCTCTCAAGTAGCTGGGACTACAGGCGCATACCACCATGTCGGGCTAATATTTATTTTTATTTTTTTTCTAGAGGTGGGGGTCTCACTATGTTGTTCATGCTAGTTTCAAACTTCGGGCCTCAAGTGTTCCTCCTGCCTTGACCTCCCAAAGTGTTGGGATTCTGAGTGGGAGCCATCATGCCCAGCAATCACAAGGGTCTTTATAAAAGAAAGAGAGTAGGAGATTCAGAATTGGAGCAGGAGATGTGGTGATGAAAGCAGAGGTAAGAGAGGGAGATTTGAAGATGCTTCACTTCTGGCTTTGAAGATGGAGTCAGGGGCCATGATCCAAGGAATGGGGGTGGCTTCTAGAAGCTGGAAAAGCCAAGGGAACACTTTAGAGTCTCCAGAAGGAATGCAGCCCTGCTGACACCTTGACTTTAGCCTTAATAGACCTAGTTTGAGTTTCTGGTCCCTAGAACCATAAGATGGTAGTTTTGTGGTGTTTTAAGCCACTAAATGTAGGAAACTGCAAACTATGTTGCAGCGGCAAGAAGAAATGAACATGAAGCCAGGCATGATGGCTCATGCCGGTAATCCCAGCACTTTACAATTTAGGCAGGAGGATCACATGAGGCCAGGAGTTCAAGACCAGTCTGGGCAACATAGTAAGACCTTGTCTCTACAAAAAATGAAAAAATTGGCCAGGTGTGGTGGCTCACGCCTGTAATTCCAGCACTTTGGGAGGCCGAAGCGGGCAGATTACCTGAGGTCAGGAGTTCGCGACCAGCCTGCCCAACATTGCAAAACCCCGGGTCTACTAAAAATACAAAAATTAGCTGGGCGTGGTGGCACGCACCTGTAATCCCAGCTACTTGGAAGGCTGAGGCAGGAGAATCACTTGAATCTGGGAGGTGGAGGTTGTAGTGAGCCGGGATCACACCATTACACTACAGCCTGGGCAAGAAGAGTGAAACTCTGTCTCAAAATAAAATAAAATAAAATACTAAAAAATTTAGCCAGGCATGATGGCATGAACCTGGAGTCCCAGCTACTGGGGAGGCTGAGGTGGGAGGATCACTTGAGCCCAGGGAGGCTGAGACTGCAGTGAGTCATGATCAGGCCTCTGCACTCCAGCCTGGGTGACAGAGTGAGACCCTGTCTCAAAACGACAAAAGAGTAGCAGCTAACATCAACTGACCTTTTACCAGGTACCTATTAATACCATAGTTTAATTTCTTATAACTGTTTCTTATTTCACTTACCAACTCTGTCTTCAGTTACTCCCAGATTTTTACTGTGTTTGTACAGATGACCTTTTGTTTAGATTGAATTGTCTCCCCAGAAGTAAGATTACTGTGAGTCACGGTGAATGGACATTCTCATTACCCTTGATGTAAATTGACAAGGTTTTGGGTGCCTCCCAGCTATAATCTTAGCACTTTGGGAGGCTAAGACAGGAGGATTGCTTGAGGCCAAGAGTTGGAGGAGGCAGTATGGCAGTATGGTGAGACCCTGTCTCTATTATTTTAAAAAATTGACAAGCTTTACCCTGGAAGGCTTATACACAATTTAAACACCCCTTATAGTATAAGAAAGTGCCCATTTCACTGCACCTTTGCCAGCACAGGGTATTATAATTTAGTAAGTCATTTTTTGTTTGATTATTTTAAATAGATAAAAGACCTCATATTACTTTACTTGTCACATTTCAACATCTTTCCTTAGCTTATTAGCTCTATTTCTTTTCTGTCTGTAAATGGTTGTTGTTGTTTTGTTCTTTGAGACAGGGTCTTGCTCTGTCACCAGGCTGGACTGTAGTGGCATAATCATGCCTCACTGCAGCCTTGACCTGCCAGGCTCAAACTTCAGCATTCTGAGTAGCTGGGACTACAAGTGTGCACCACCACTCCCAGATAATTTTTTTTCTTTTTTTGGATAGAGACAGGGTCTCACTGTGTTGTCCAGAGCAGTCTCTAGCTCCTGGCCTTAAGCAATCCTCCTGCATTAGCTTCTGAAATTGCTGGAATTTCAGGCATGAGCCACCATGCCTGGCCTGGGCTAGTCCTATATTCTCTAGAGTTCTCTTTACTTTGTGCTAGCCAATCTCTCATTATGCTGTTCACCTGTTATAATGAATAATTCTCTGTATTAAATTTTACCACTTTAAACTTTTGAGTGGTTTATGCTTCCTGATTGGACTCTGACTAATATGCTAGGAAGGGTCCCAGGAGATAAACCCACACAGATGGGATTTGGACATAGGTTTGGTTTCCCAGGGGGCAGTGCTGAGCTCTTTGCCAGTGGGAAATGGGATGCTGGTGATTTCCAGGAAGTGACCTCACAATGACTCAAGCTACCACTTACTGTTGTTTGTGACAAAATGCCAGCTGAGGCACATGCCTTGGGAGCTAAGTGGTTGCTGCACTTGACCACTATGAAGACTGGTGTGGGAAGGGTCGTTTTGGATGCACTTGAGCAGGGGTCCCCAACCCCTGAGCCATGGAGCCGTAAGGAGCCACACAGCAGGAGGTGAGTGGTGTCAAGTGAGGGAGTGAGGGAAGCTTGGTCTGTATTTACAGCCACTCCCCTTTGCTCACATTCCCGCCTGAGCTCCACCTTCTCAGATCAGCAGCAGCATTAGATTCTCATAGGAGAACGCACCCTGTTGTGAGCCGTGCATGTGAGGGATCTAGGTTGCGCTGTCCTTATGAGAATCTAATACCTATTGATCTGTCACTTTCTCCCATCACGCTCAGGTGGGACCATCTAGTTGCGGGAAAACAAGCTTAACATGCCCACTGATTCTACATTATGGTGAGTTCTATAATTATTTTATTATATATTACAGTGTAATAATGGAAATAAAGTGCCTAATAAATGTAATGTGCTTAAATCTTTTGGCGCAGCTCCTACCTCCCGGCAGCCTCTCCGGGCCCAGAACTTTCTCCAGTCAGCCTCTACAGACCAAGCTCATGACTCACAGTGGCCTATTTAGGCCCATACCCTACCTCACGGCAGTCTCCGCAGATGAGGCTACTGCCTCACAACAGCCTCCACAGGCACAGCTCCATCGTTACAATGGCCTCTTTAGACCCAGTTCCTGCCTCCCAGGCTTCTCTCCAGGCCCTGAACTTTCTCAAGTCGACCTCACCAGACCCAGCTCCTGCCACTCATTGGACTCCCAAGGGCCAGCTTTTGCCTCACAGCCACCTTCCAAGACCCAGCCCCTGTTGTACAGTGGCCTCTTGAGGCCCATCTTCTGACTCCGGGCAGCCTGTACAGGCCCAGCTCCTGCCTTACAACAGCCTCTTTAGTCCCAGCTCCTGCCTCTTTGCAGGAGGCCCAAATGTCCTCAAGTCCAGGCCACAAAATCCAGGGCCAAAATGTCCACAAGTCGGCCTCTCAGGGCCCAGCTCCTGCCTTTCGTTGGCATCTCCAGGCCCAGCTGCTGCCCCCAGGTGGCCTGTACAGGCCGTGCTCTTTCTTCTGACTGTGTCTGGAGGTCCAACTCCTGCCTCAGAACAACCTCTTTTGGCTCAGCTCCTGCCCAGCTCCTAGTGGCCTTTGTAGGCCCAAAACTGCCTCAAGTCAAGCTTTCCAGGCCCACCTTCTGCCTCCCAATGGCCTGGACAGGCCCAGCTCCTGCGTGACAATGGCCTCTCCAGGCCCAGCTTTTGCCTCACAGAAGCCTTCCCCAAACAAGGTCCTGCCTGCCTCCCAGCAGCCTCAACAGGCCCAGATCCTGCTTCACACTAATCTCATTAGGCCCAGCTCATACCTCACCGTGGCCTCTCCAGGCCCAGCTCCTGCCCCTCGACAGGCTGTCCGTGCCCGAAACTTCCTCAAGTCGGCCTCTCCAGGCACAGCTCCTGCCTAACATTGGCCTCTTTAGGCACAGCTCATGCCTTGGTGGCCTCTCCAGGCCCAGCTCCTGCATCCCAGCACCTTCTCTAGACCGAGAACTTTCTCAAGTCTGCCATTCCAGGCCCAACTCGTGCCTTCCGTCAGCATCTACAGGCTCAACCTCTGCCTCACAGCACACTTTCCCAGCCCAGCATGTGCCTCACCGCAACCCCCTAGGCCAAGCTCCTCAAGTGGGCCTCTCCAGGCCCAGCTCTTCCTCCCGGTGGCCGCTGCAGGCCCAGACTGTTGTCAAGTCGGCCTGTCCAGGGTCAGCTCCTGCCTCCCGGTGGCCTCTGCAGGCCCAGGTCGTCCTCAAGTCGGCCTCCACAGGCCCAGCTCCAGCCTCTCGGCGGCCTCTCCGGGTGCAAAAGTTCCTCGAGTCAGCCTCTCCAGACCCAGCTCCTCCTGCCTCCCAGTGGCCTCTTTCAGCCCAGCCCAGCTCATGCCCCCTGGCGGCCTTCCCAGGCCCTGCTTTTGACTTTTGGCGGCCCCTGCAGGCCCCAATTTGACCTCCAGTCAGCCTCTCCAGGCCCGGCCTCCTGCCTCCCGAAGGCCTGCACAGGCCCAGCCTCTGCCTCACAGCAGACTATCCACGCCCAGCTAGCCCTCGCCTCACTGCGGCCTCCCCAGTCCAAAGCTCCTGCCTCTCAGGCGCTTCAGCAGGCCCAGCTCCCACCTGCCAGTGGCCTCTTCAGGCCCATGGGGCTCATTCCTCACAATGGCCTTTCCAGGCCCAGTTTTTCCCTTCCGGCGGCCTCTGCGGGCCCAGAACCTCCTCAAGTTGGCCTCTCCAGACCCACTTGCAGCCTCCCGGTGTCCTCTCTGTGCCCAGTTCTTCCTCCCGGCTGCGTCTCCAGGCCCGACTCTGGCCTCCCAACAACTCTTTGGACTCAGCTCCCGCCCAGCTCCCGGTGGCCCTGGTAGGCCCACAACTTCCTGAAGCCAAGCTCCCCAGGCCCAGCTCAGGCCTCATGGTGGCCTCTCCAGGCTCAGCTCCTGCCCTCTGACGGCGTCTCCAGGCTCCAAACGGCGTCCGGCCGGTGGGCTCCTTCTGGCCCAGCTTGGGCCTCCCGGCAACCTCTGCAGGCCCAGATCGTCCTGAAATCGGCCTCTCCAGGCCCAGCTCCGGCCTCCCAGCAAGCAAGCTCTTTTGGCTCAGCTCCTGCCCAGCTCCCGCTGGCCTTTGTAGGCCCCGAACTTTCTCCAACCAAGCACTTCACGCCCACCTCCTGCCTCCCGGTGCCTGAACTGGCCCAGTTCTGGCTGAAGAACAGCCTCTGCAGGCCCCGCTCTTGCCTCCCAGGGGCCTCTCCAGGCCCGGCTCTCGACCCACGGCGGCCTTCCGGGGCCAACTCCCTGCCTGCCTCCCGGCAGCCTGCGAGCGGCCCAGCTCCTCCCTCATGGTGGCCTGTTGAGGCCCAACTCATGCCTTTGGCACCCTGCCCAGAGGCGTGAGCCCCTGCCTCACACTGGCCTCTCTCACGCTAGGACTTCTCTCAGCGTGAGAGAGGACCTCAGCATGAGAGAGGACCTGTGAGAGGACCTGTCTCAGCGTGAGAGAGGACCTGTGAGAGGACCTCTCTCACACTGAGAGAGGACCCTCTCAGAGGACCTCTCTCACGCTGAGAGAGGTCCTCCCTCACGCTGGCCAGTTGAGGCCCAATTCATGCCTCTGGCACCCTGCCCAGAGGCGTGAGACCCCGCCTCACATTGGCCTCTCTCAGCATGAGAGAGGACATGTTAGAGGACCTCTCAGCGTGAGACAGGACCTCTTTCAACGTGAGAAGGGACCTCTCTCAGCGTGAGAGAGGACCCCTCTCAGAGGACCTCTCTCAGCGTGAGAGAGGACCCCTCTCAGAGGACCTCTCTCAGCGTGAGAGAGGACCCCTCTCAGAGGACCTCTCTCAGCGTGAGAGAGGACCCCTCTCAGAGGACCTCTCTCAGGGTGAGAGAGGACCCCTCTAAGAGGACCTCTCTCAGGGTGAGAGAGGACCCCTCTAAGAGGACCTCTCAGCGTGAGAGAGGACCCCTCTCAGAGGGCCTCTCTCACGCTGGCCTGTTGAGGCCCAACTCATGCCTCTGGCACCCTGCCCAGAGGTCTGAGCCCCTGCCTCACACTGGCCTCTCTCACGCTGAGAGAGGTCCTCTCTCACGCTAGGACTTCTCAGTGTGAGAGAGGAACTCAGCGTGAGAGAGGACCTGTCAGAGGACCTCTCTCACACTGAGAGAGGTCCTCCCTCACGGTAGCTTGTTGAGGCCCAGCTCATGACTCTGGTGGCCTCTCCAGGCCCAGTCCCTGCCTGTTGGCTGGCGGCTTCTAGATGCCCAGCCTCTACCTCAACAGTGGGCCCTCCAGGCCCACCTCTTACCTCGCCGTGGCCTCCTCGGGCCAGGCTCCCTCCTCGGGACGGCCTCTGCAGGCCCAGGTCCTGCCTCACGGAGGCCCTCCGGAGGCCAAGCTCATACGTCATGGCGGCCTCTCCCGGCCTGGCGTTTGCTCCTTTGCATGTGCTCCAGGCCCTGCACTTCCTCCAGTCGGCCTCTCCAGGCCCAGCTCTTCCTCCCGGCGGCCTCTGCAGGCCCAGACTGTCGTCAAGTCGGCCTGCCCTGCCTCCTGGCGGCCTCTGCAGGCCTGGGGTGGCCAACTTGAGGACGACTTGGGCCTGTAGAGGCCGCTGGGAGGAAGAGCTGGGCCTCTAGAGGCCGCCTGGAGGAAGTGCAGGGTCTGGAGCGCATGCAAGGGAGCAAATGCCAGGCCGAGAGAGGCCGCCGTGACGCATGAGCTTGGCCTCCGGAGGGCCTCCGCGAGGCAGGAGCTGGGCCTGGAGAGGCCACTGGAGTCATGAGCTGGGCCTCAACAGGCCAGCGTGATGGAGGACCTCTCAGCGTGAGAGAGGCCTGGGCAGGGTGCCAGAGGCATGAGTTGGGCCTGAACAGGCCACCGTGAGGGAGGAGCTGGGCTGCACGCAGGCTGCCAGGAGGCAGGCAGGGACTTGGTCCTGGGAGGCCGCCGTGGGGTGACAGCTGGGTCTGGAGAGGCCCCTGGGAGGCAACAGCGGGGCCTGCAGAGGCTCTTCTCCAGCCAGAGCTGGGTCTGTACAGGCCACCGGGAGGCAGGACGTGGGCCTGAAGAGCTTGGCTGCAGAAACTTCGGGGCCTACAAATGCCAGCAGGAGCTGAGCCAAAAGAGCTTGCTTGCTGGGAGTCAGGAGCTGGGCTGGGAGACGCAGCCTGGAGGAACAGCTGGGCCTGCAGAGGCCGCCATGAGGGAGGCAGAGGCTGGGCCTCCTCAAGTCGGCCTCTCCAGACCCACTTGCAGCCTCCCGGCATCCTCTCTGGGCCCAGTTCTTCCTCCCTGCTGCGTCTCCAGGCCCGACTCCGGCCTCCCAACAACCTCTTTGGACTCATCTCCCGCCCAGCTCCCGGCGGCCCTGGTAGGCCCACAACTTCCTGAAGCCAAGCTCCCCAGGCCCAGCTCAGGCCTCACGGTGGCCTCTCCAGGCTCAGCTCCTGCCCTCCGATGGTGTCTCCAGGCTCCAAATGGCGTCCGGTTGGTGGACTCCTCCTGGCCCAGCTTGGGCCTCCTAGCAACCTCTGCAGGCCCAAGTCATCCTGAAGTCGGCCTCTCCAGGCCCAGCTCCGGCCTCCCAGCAAGCAAGCTCTTTTGGCTCAGCTCCTGCCCAGCTCCCGCTGGCCTTTGTAGGCCCCGAACTTTCTCCAGCCAAGCTCTTCAGGCCCACCTCCTGCCTCCCGGTGCCTGAACTGGCCCAGCTCTGGCTGGAGAACAGTCTCTGCAGGCCCCACTGTTGCCTCCCAGGGGCCTCTCCATACACGGCTCTCGACCCACGGCGGCCTCCCGGGGCCAACTCCCTGCCTGCCTCCCGGCAGCCTGCGAGCGGCCCAGCTCCTCCCTCATGGTGGCCTGTTGAGGCCCAACTCATGACTTTGGCACCCTGCCCAGAGGCCTGAGCCCCTGCCTCACACTAGCCTCTCTCACGCTAGGACTTCTCTCAGTGTGAGAGAGGACCTCAGCGTGAGAGAGGACCTGTGAGAGGACCTCTCTCAGTGTGAGAGAGGACCTGTGAGAGGACCCCTCTCAGCGTGAGAGAGGACCCTCTCAGAGGACCTCTCTCACGCTGAGAGAGGATCCCTCTCAGAGGAACTCACGCTGAGAGAGGATCCCTCTCAGAGGAACTCCCTCACACTGAGAGAGGTCTTCCCTCACGCTGGCCTGTTGAGGCCCAATTCATGCCTCTGGCACCCTGCCCAGAGGCGTGAGCCCCTGCCACACACTGGCCTCACGCTGAGGTCCTCTCTCACGCTAGGACTTCTCTCAGCGTGAGAGAGGACCTCAGCGTGAGAGAGGACATGTTAGAGGACCTCTCAGTGTGAGAGAGGACCCCTCTCAGAGGACCTCTCTCAGCGTGAGAGAGGACCCCTCTCAGAGGACCTCTCTCAGCGTGAGAGAGGACCCCTCTCAGAGGACCTCTCTCAGCGTGAGAGAGGACCCCTCTAAGAGGACCTCTCAGTGTGAGAGAGGACCCCTCTCAGAGGGCCGCTCTCACGCTGGCCTGTTGAGGCCCAACTCATGCCTATGGCACCCTACCCAGAGGCGTGAGCCCCTGCCTCACACTGGCCTCTCTCACGCTGAGAGAGGTCCTCTCTCACGCTAGGATTTCTCAGTGTGAGAGAGGACCTCTCAGCGTGAGAGAGGACCCCTCTCAGAGGACCTCTCTCAGCGTGAGAGAGGACCCCTCTCAGAGGACCTCTCTCAGCGTGAGAGAGGACCCCTCTCAGAGGACCTCTCTCAGCGTGAGAGAGGACCCCTCTCAGAGGACCTCTCTCACGCTGAGAGAGGTCCTCCCTGACGGTAGCTTGTTGAGGCCCAGCTCATGAATCTGGTGGCCTCTCCAGGCCCAGTCCCTGCCTGTTGGCTGGCGGCTTCTAGAGGCCCAGCCTCTACCTCAACAGTGGGCCCTCCAGGCCCACCTCTTGCCTCGCCGTGGCCTCCTCGGGCCAGGCTCCCGCCTCGGGACGGCCACCGCAGGCCCAGCTCCTGCCTCACGGAGGCCCTCCGGAGGCCAAGCTCATGCATCACGGTGGCCTCTCCCGGCCTGGCGTTTGCTCCTTTGCATGCGCTCCAGGCCCTGCACTTCCTCCAGTCGGCCTCTCCAGGCCCATCTCTTCCTCCTGGCGGCCTCTGCAGGCCCAGACTGTCATCAAGTCGGCCTGTCCTGCCTCTCGGCGGCCTCTGCAGGCCCGGGGTGGCCACCTTGAGGACGCCGTGGGCCTGTAGTGGTGGCTGGGAGGAAGAGCTGGGCCTGGAGAGGCCGACTGGAGGAAGTGCAGGGTCTGGAGCGCATGCAAGGGAGCAAATGCCAGGCCAGGAGAGGCCGCCATGACGTATGAGCTTGGCCTCCGGAGGGCCTCCGCAAGGCAGGGGCTGGGCCTGGAGAGGCCACCGGAGTCATGAGCTGGGCCTCAACAGGCCAGCGTGATGGAGGACTTCTCTCAGCGTGAGAGAGGCCAGTGTGAGGCAGGGGCTCACGCCTCTGGGCAGGGTGCCAGAGGCATGAGTTGGGCCTGAACAGGCCACTGTGAGGGAGCAGCTGGGCTGCACGCGGGCTGCCAGGAGGCAGGCAGGGACTTGGTCCTGGGAGGCCACCGTGGGGCGACAGCTGGTCTGGAGAGGCCCCTGGGAGGCAACAGCGGGGCCTGCAGAGGCTCTTCTCCAGCCAGAGCTGGGCCTGTACAGGCCACCGGGAGGCAGGACGTGGGCCTGAAGAGCTTGGCTGCAGAAACTTCGGGGCCTACAAACGCCAGCAGGAGCTGAGCCAAAAGAGCTTGCTTGCTGGGAGTCAGGAGCTGGGCTGGGAGACGCAGCCTGGAGGAACAGCTGGGCCTGCAGAGGCCGCCATGAGGGAGGCAGAGGCTGGGCCTCCTCAAGTCGGCCTCTCCAGACCCACTTGCAGCCTCCTGGCATCCTCTCTGGGCCCAGTTCTTCCTCCCTGCTGCATCTCCAGGCCCTACTCCTGCCTCCCAACAACCTCTTTGGACTCATCTCCCGCCCAGCTCCCGGCGGCCCTGGTAGGCCCACAACTTCCTGAAGCCAAGCTCCCCAGGCCCAGCTCAGGCCTCACGGTGGCCTCTCCAGGCTCAGCTCCTGCCCTCCGACAGCGTCTCCAGGCCCCAAACGGCGTCCGGTTGGTGGACTCCTCCTGGCCCAGCTTGGGCCTCCCGGCAACCTCTGCAGGCCCAGGTCATCCTGAAGTCGGCCTCTCCAGGCCCAGCTCCGGCCTCCCAGCAAGGAAGCTCTTTTGGCTCAGCTCCTGCCCAGCTCCTGCTGGCCTTTGTAGGCCCCAAACTTTCTCCAGCCAAGCTCTTCATGCCCACCTCCTGCCTCCCGGTGCCTGAACTGGCCCAGCTCTGGCTGGAGAACAGCCTCTGCAGGCCCCGCTCTTGCCTCCCAGGGGCCTCTCCAGGCCCGGCTCTCGACCCACGGCGGCCTCCCGGGGCCAACTCCCTGCCTGCCTCCCGGCAGCCTGCGAGCGGCCCAGCTCCTCCCTCATGGTGGCCTGTTGAGGCCCAACTCATGCCTTTGGCACCCTGCCCAGAGGCGTGAGCCCCTGCCTCACACTGGCCTCTCTCATGCTGAGAGAGGTCCTCTCTCACGCTGGGACTTCTCAGTGTGAGAGAGGACCTCAGCGTGAGAGAGGACCTGTGAGAGTACCTCTCTCAGTGTGAGAGAGGACCTGTGAGAGGACCTCTCTCAGCGTGAGAGAGGACCCCTCTCAGCGTGAGAGACGACCCCTCTCAGCGTGAGAGAGGACCCCTCTCAGCGTGAGAGAGGACTCTCTCAGAGGACCTCTCTCATGCTGAGAGAGGATCCCTCTCAGAGGAACTCCCTCACACTGAGAGAGTTCCTCCCTCACGCTGGCCTGTTGAGGCCCAATTCATGCCTCTGGCACCCTGCCCAGAGGCGTGAGCCCCTACCACACACTGGCCTCTCTCAGCGTGAGAGAGGACATGTTAGAGGACCTCTCAGTGTGAGAGAGGACCTCTTTCAGCGTGAGAAGGGACCTCTCTCAGTGTGAGAGAGGACCCCTCTCAGAGGACCTCTCTCAGCGTGAGAGAGGACCCCTCTCAGAGGACCTCTCTCAGCGTGAGAGAGGACCCCTCTCAGAGGACCTCTCTCAGCGTGAGAGAGGACCCCTCTCAGAGGACCTCTCTCAGCGTGAGAGAGGACCCCTCTAAGAGGACCTCTCAGCATGAGAGAGGACCCCTCTCAGAGGGCCTCTCTCACGCTGGCCTGTTGAGGCCCAACTCGTGCCTCTGGCACCCTGCTCAGAGGCGTGAGCCCCTGCCTCACACTGGCCTCTCTCACACCGAGAGAGGTCCTCTCTCACGCTGGGACTTCTCAGTGTGAGAGAGGACCTCTCGCAGCGTGAGAGAGGACCTCTCGCAGCGTGAGAGAGGACCTCTCGCAGCGTGAGAGAGGACCCCTCTCAGAGGACCTCTCTCAGAGGACCTCTGTCAAGCTGAGAGAGGTGCTCCCTCACGGTAGCTTTTTGAGGCCCAGCTCATGACTCTGGTGGCCTCTCCAGGCCCAGCCCCTGCCTGTTGGCTGGTGGCTTCTAGATGCCCAGCCTCTACCTCAACAGTGGGCCCTCCAGGCCCACCTCTTGCCTCGCCGTGGCCTCCTCGGGCCAGGCTCCCACCTCGCGGCGGCCTCCGCAGGCCCAGCTCCTGCCTCACGGAGGCCCTCCGGAGGCCAACCTCATGCATCACGGCGGCCTCTCCCGGCCTGGCATTTGCTCCTTTGCATGCACTCCAGGCCCTGCACTTCCTCCAGTCGGCCTCTCCAGGCCCAGCTCTTCCTCCCAGCGGCCTCTGCAGGCCCAGACTGTCGTCAAGTCGGCCTGTCCTGCCTCCCGGCGGCATCTGCAGGCCTGGGGTGGCCAACTTGAGGATGACTTGGGCCTGTAGAGTCCGCTGGGAGGAAGAGCTGGGCCTGGAGAGGCCGACTGGAGGAAGTGCAGGGTCTGGAGCGCATGCAAGGGCGCAAATGCCAGGCCGGGAGAGGCCACCATGACGCATGAGCTTGGCCTCCGGAGGGCCTCCGCAAGGCAGGGGCTGGGCCTGGAGAGGCCACCGGAGTCACGAGCTGGGCCTCAACAGGCCAGCGTGATGGAGGACCTCTCAGCGTGAGAGAGGCCAGTGTGAGGCAGGGGCTCACGCCTCTGGGCAGGGTGCCAGAGGCATGAGTTGGGCCTGAACAGGCCACCGTGAGGGAGGAGCTGGGCTGCACGTCGGCTGCCGGGAGGCAGGCAGGGACTTGGTCCCGGGAGGCCGCCGTGGGACGACAGCTGGGTCTGGAGATTCCCCTGGGAGGCAACAGCGGGGCCTGCAGAGGCTCTTCTCCAGCCAGAGCTGGGCCTGTACAGGCCACCAGGAGGCAAGACGTGGGCCTGAAGAGCTTGGCTGCAGAAACTTCGGGGCCTACAAACGCCAGCAGGAGCTGAGCCAAAAGAGCTTGCTTGCTGGGAGTCAGGAGCTGGGCTGGGAGACGCAGCCTGGAGGAACAGCTGGGCCTGCAGAGGCCGCCATGAGGGAGGCAGAGGCTGGGCCTCCTCAAGTCGGCCTCTCCAGACCCACTTGCAGCCTCCCGGCATTCTCTCTGGGCCCAGTTCTTCCTCCCTGCTGCATCTCCAGGCCCGACTCTGGCCTCCCAACAACCTCTTTGGACTCAGCTCCCGCCTAGCTCCCAGTGGCCCTGGTAGGCCCACAACTTCCTGAAGCCAAGCTCCCCAGGCCCAGCTCAGGCCTCACGGTGGCCTCTCCAGGCTCAGCTCCTGCCCTCTGAAAGCGTCTCCAGGCCCCAAACGGCGTCCGGTCGGTGGGCTCCTCTAGGCCCAGCTTGGGCCTCCCAGTGGCCTCTGCAGGCCCAAATTGTCCTGAAGTCGGCCTCTCCAGGCCCAGCTCCGGCCTCCCGGCGGCCTCTCCAGGCACAACGCGTCCTCAATGAGGGCCCCTCCGGTGCCAGCTCCTGCCTCCCGTTGGCCTCTAGAGGCCCGGCCTCTACCTCACAGTGGGCCCTCCAGGCCCACCTGTTGCCTGGCACCGTGGCCTCCTCGGGCCAGGCTCCCACCTTGGGGCGGCCTCCGCAGGCCCAGCTCCTGCCTCCCGGAGGCCAAGCTGGGACGTCATGGCGGCATTTTGCGGCCTAGCCTTTGCTCCTTTGCATCCACTCCAGGCACTGGACTTCCTCCAGTCGGCCTCTCCATGCCCAGCTCTTCCTCCTGGTGGCCTCTGCAGGCCCAGACTGCCCTTGAGTCGTCTCTCCAGGGCCAGCTCCGGCCTCCCGGCAGCCTCTGCAAGCCCAAGTCATCCTCAAGTTGGCCTGGAATTGGGCCTGGAAGAGCTGCAAGGCAGCCTCCCTGGGCCCAGCTCCGTCCTCTCGGCAGCCTCTCCAGGTGCAAAACTTCAAGTCAAGGCCAGGCGTGGTGGCTCACACCTGTAATCCCAGCACTTTGGGAGGTTGAGGTGGGCGGATCATGAGGTCAGGAGATCGAGACCATCCTGGCTAAAACGGTGAAACCCCGTTTCTACTAAAAATACAAAAAATTAGCCGGGAGCGGTAGCGGGCGCCTGTAGTCCCAGCTACTAGGGAGGCTGAGGCAGGAGAATGGCGTGAACCCGGGAGGCAGAACTTGCTGTGAGCCGAGATAGCACCACTGCACTCCGGCCTCGGCTAAAGAGCGAGACTCTTCCCCTAACTCATTTTATGAGGCCAGCATCATCCTGATACAAAAGCCTGGCAGAGGCACAACAAAAAAAGAGAATTTTAGACCAATATCCTTGATGAGCATTGATGCAAAAATCCTCAATAAAATACTGGCAAACAGAATCCAGCAGCACATCAAAAAGCTTATCCACCATGATCAAGTGGGCTTCATCCCTGGGATGCAAGGCTGGTTCAATATATGCAAATCAATAAATGTAATCCAGCATATAAACAGAACCAAAGTCAAAAACCACATGATTATCTCAATAGATGCAGAAAAGGCCTTTGACAAAATTCAACAACGTTTCATGCTAAAAACTCTCAATAAATTAGGTATTGATGGGTCGTATCTCAAAATAATAAAAGCTATTTATGACAAACCCACAGCCAATATCATACTGAATGGGCAAAAACTGGAAGCATTCCCTTTGAAAACTGGCACAAGACAGGGATGCCCTCTCTCACCACTCCTATTCAACATAGTGTTGGAAGTGCTTGCCAGGGCAATTAGGCAAGAGAAGGAAATCAAGGGTATTCAATTAGGAAAAGAGGAAGTCAAATTGTCCCTGTTTGCAGATGACATGATAATATATCTAGAAAACCCCATTGTCTCAGCCCAAAATCTCCTTCAGCTGATAAGCAACTTCAGCAAAGTCTCAAGATACAAAATCAATGTAGAAAAATCACAAGCATTCTTATACATCAATAACAGACAAACAGAGAGCCAAATCATGAATGAACTCCCATTCACAATTGCTTCAAAGAGAATAAAATACCTAGGAATCCAACTTACAAGGGATGTGAAGGACCTCTTCAAGGAGAACTACAAACCACTGCTCAATGAAATAAAAGAGGATACAAACAAATGGAAGAACATTCCATGCTCATGGGTAGGAAGAATCAATATCATGAAAATGGCCATCCTTCCCAAGGTAATTTACAGATTCAATGCCATCCCCATCAAGCTACCAATGACTTTCTTCACAGAATTGGAAAAAACTACTTTAAAGTTCATATGGAACCAAAAAAGAGCCCGCATCGCCAAGTCAATACTAAGCCAAAAGAACAAAGCTGGAGGCATCACGCTACCTGACTTCAAACTATACTACAAGGCTACAGTAACCCAAACAGCATGGTACTGGTACCAAAACAGAGATATAGATCAATGGAACAGAACAGAGCCCTCAGAAATAATGCCACATATCTACAAGTATCTGATCTTTGACAAACCTGAGAAAAACAAGCAATGGGGAAAGGATTCCCTATTTAATAAATGGTGCTGGGAAAACTGGCTAGCCATATGTAGAAAGCTGAAACTGGATCCCTTCCTTACACCTTATACAAAAATCAATTCAAGATGGATTAAAGACTTAAATGTTAGACTGAAAACCATAAAAACCCTAGAAGAAAACCTAGGCAATACCATTCAGGACATAGGCATGGGCAAGGACTTTATGTCAAAAACACCAAAAGCAACGGCAACAAAAGACAAAATTGACAAATGGGATCTAATTAAACTAAAGAGCTTCTGCACAGCAAAGGAAACTACCATCAGAGTGAACAGGCAACCTACAAAATGGGAGAAAATTTTTGCAACCTACTCATCTGACAAAGGGCTAATATCCAGAATCTACAATGAACTCCAACAAATTTACAAGAAAAAAACAACCCCATCAAAAAGTGGGCGAAGGACATGAACAGACACTTCTCAAAAGAAGACATTTATGCAGCCAAAAAACACATGAAAAAATGCTCACCATCACTGGCCATCAGAGAAATGCAAATCAAAACCACAATGAGATACCATCTCACACCAGTTAGAATGGCAATCATTAAAAAGTCAGGAAACAACAGGTGCTGGAGAGGATGTGGAGAAATAGGAACACTTTTACACTGTTGGTGGGTCTGTAAAGTAGTTCAACCCTTGTGGAAGTCATTGTGGCAATTCCTCAGGGATCTAGAACTAGAAATACCATTTGACCCAGTCTTCCCATTACTGGGTATATACCCAAAGGACTATAAATCATGCTGCTATAAAGACGCATGCACACGTATGTTTATTGCGGCATTATTCACAATAGCAAAGACTTGGAACCAACCCAAATGTCCAGCAATGATAGACTGGATTAAGAAAATGTGGCACATATACACCATGGAATACTATGCAGCCATAAAAAATGATGAGTTCACGTCCTTTGTAGGGACATGGATGAAATTGGCAATCATCGTTCTCAGTAAACTATCACAAGAACAAAAAACCAAACTCCGTATATTCTCACTCATAGGTGGGAATTGAACAATGAGAACACATGGACCCAGGAAGGGGAACATCACACTTTGGGGACTGTTGTGGGGTGGGGGGAGGGGGGCGGGATAGCATTGGGAGATATACCTAATGCTAGATGATGAGTTGGTGGGTGCAGCGCACGAGCATGTCACATGTATACATATGTAACTTACCTGCACGTTGCGCACATGTACTATAGAGCCTAAAGTATAATAATAATAAGAAGAAGAATAAAAAGAAAAAAAAGAATGTATATTCTGCAATTGTATGAAGCATGCTATAAATATCAATTAGGTCGAAAAAAAAAAGAATAAACGGTGGTTTTCAAGGGCCAGGGTAAAGGGGAAATGGAAAGTTGCTGATCAATGGTTATAAAATCTCAGTTATGCAAATTGAAAAATTTCTAGGCATCTGCTACCCAACATTGTTTGTATAGTGAACAATACTGTATTTTACATTTAAACTTTTGTTGAGGGTAGACCTCATGCTAATTTTCTTGCCACTATAAAATAAAAATTTTTTAAAAAGAAAAAAAAAAAAAAAAACTTCCTCAAGTCAGTCTCTCCAGGCCCAGCTCCTCCTGCCTCCCAGTGGCCTCTTTCGGCCCAGCCCAGCTCATGGCTCTCGGCGGACTTCCCAGGCCCTGGTTTTGACTTTCGGCGGCCTCTTCAGGCCCAGAACTTGACCTCTAGTTGGCCTTTGCAGGCCCGGCCTCCTGCCTCCCAAAGGCCTGCACGGGCCCGGTCTTGGCCTCACGGCAGACTCTCCATGCCCAGCTAGCTCTCGCCTCACTGTGGCCTCCCCATTCCCGAGCTCCTGCTTTTCGGCCACTTCGGCAGGCCCAGCTCCCGCCTGCCTGTGGCCTCTTTAGGCCCAGCTCATTCCTCACAACGGCCTTTCCAGGCCCCGTTTTTCCCTTCCGGCAGCCTCTTGGCCTCTAATTTTTTTATCTTTTGTGTATAAATCCCAAAATATGGAATTTTGGAATTTTCCACCATTATATAAATATTTTGATAGGTAATTTATTTGGAGTGAGTTTCTGCACCAAGCCCGAATTTTTTATTTTATTTTCCTTATTATTTGGTGTTAAGCAGGTTTAATGATGGTCATGGCAACTTTTTGGCACAATAAGAAATATCGCCCATGATCAACGTGTTCTGTTCTGGGGAAGGGGGCAAAGGCAGGGTGAATCACTTTCTTAAAAAGTACAACTCAAGTTGAGAGTGCAGAGGGAATGGGGAGAAAACCCTGCCGCTGCCTCTGTCGAAGTGCAGGAGCCCCCACCCCCACACTCACCTGAGTCCAGCCCCTCTGGGGAAAGAAGGGATGCATGAACTCCCCCTATTCCACAGGCGCCTCCCTGTGGCCCAAGGCCCTCTTCACACTCCATCTTGTAGCCCCAGCAGGAGCTATTTTCCGAAAAGTGAAAAGCTCTGAAGGTCCCACGCTTCATGGTATGTACAGGGGCTCGGAGGAGGGAAACTGCCCAGCTTTCCCCTGGCACAGCTGCAGGGGTAGGGGGTATATATAAGAGGAGCAGGCCTTGGCCAGGAATGGTGGCTCACGCCTGTAATCCCAGCACTTTGGGAGGTGGAGGCAGGCGGATCACGATGTCAGGAGATCAAAATCAGCCTGGCCAAGATGGTGAAGCCCTGTCTGTACTAAAAATACAAAAATTAGCCGGATGTGGTAGCGTGCACCTGTAATCCCAGCTACCCGGAAGGCTGAGGCAGGAGAATGGCATGAACCTGGCAGGAAGAGGTTGCCGTGAGCCAAGATTGTACCACTGCACTCCCGCCTGGGCGACAGAGCAAGACTATGTCTCCAAAAAAAAAAAAAAAAAAAAAAAGAAGCAGGCCTTATTCCGTGCCACCCAAACTGAAAGGATTAAATGGCTTTACCCGGCAGAAGATAACCATCCTGCCCTCCATTGCTACCCCCACATACTGTCCATGTTCTCAGGGGGTACTGTGAGTCCTGGGATCTTCTTTGGGGTCACCCACCTGCCTGTGGTAGTTATGGAGGGACCCAGGTGTTGAGGCAGGGCTGGGGTGTCCCCTTCCAGCCAGGCTGTCGAGGCCCCAACTCTGGGGCAGAGGCAGTGGCAGGGCAGCCAGGGTTGCGCCAGAGCCTGAGCAGGGTGAGATGGGGTCAGGCAGGGCTGGGAGTCAGGGCAGGGGCAGCAGCAGTGGACCCGCTATGCACACATCTTCTTCTCCAAGGTTTGTGTGCAGAACATCCTGCCCATGCTGCCCCAGCAGCTTCAGTTGGCACCTGCCCCAGTCCAGCCTCTGGGACCCATGCAGCAGCTCCTAGCGGCCCTGCACCCACCACCAGCATCCATTTCATCTGCAGTTGAAGATCCGTGAGGTGCCCAGAAGATCATGCAGTCATCAATCCCACAGAGCAGCCCGCGAGGCTGAGTCTCCTCCCACTGGACCGCCCCCCAACTGGAACCACTGCTGCCCCTGCCCCTACTGTCAGCCTCACGTGACTCTCGGGCAGAGGCAGTGGTAGGGCAGCCAGGGCAGCGTCAGAGTCTGAGCCAGGTGAGGTGGGGTCAGGACCCCCGCAGGGCTGGGAGTCAGGGCAGGGGCAGAACAAACCTTGGAGGGGAAGATGTGTGCATAGTGGGCCTGGAGGGCGGCTGTGGCCTAGTGGACAGGAAGAAGCAGTGGGCCTGGAAGAGCTGCATGATCAGTGCCGGCACTGGTCCAGGGCGTGTGCAGTGAAGAGGACAGCGCCTTCTCGGTCTCCGGTTCCCTCAGCCCGTCCTCAGCTTCTCCACCTGTACAGACAAAGGGGAAGCTGTCCACATCACACATGGCACACTTGGGGGTGTTGGGCTTTGGGCTGCAGCTGGAGCATCTTCTCATTTTGCATTTGGGCATGGTGGGGTCCTCCAGTTTGGGATCCATGTCCGTGGTGTTCCCTCTGCCCTGACCCCCAAAGCCCAGTCAGTTTCTCCTATTCAGGCTCTGCCCCCCGGGTGGCTCAGCCCAGCTCCTGCCTAGGAAAGCCTTAGTGTTGGGAGGGACCGCAATGACTGAGGGGCCTGGTAGCTCCAGGTCGCCCACACTTTCAGGTCTCTCGCACCAGAATGTGGCAGGATCCATTGGGAGGAAACAGGTCACCTTGGAAGGCGTCCCTGGGCCCCCATCCCCAGGGATAGGGGCTGTAGGGGGCCCGCTCTGCTGCCCTGACCAGACTCCTGGGCTTGAAGGCTCCTGGGCCCAGTAAGAAGGAGGTGGGTGCCAAGGTTGAAGAGGAAGCATCTGAGTATGTGTAGGAGGAGGACGGGGTGGGACCATAGACTTTGCCAAAAACTGCAGGCGGATCGGGGGAGCCTGGGGGCTCAGGATCCAGCAAGGGGCGGCAGGAGTAAAGGAGGAAAAAATGACAGGTGCAAATACCTTCCCACCAAAGCCCTTGTTGCCCTCTGGCTCCTCCCCAGAGCTGTCCCCACTCTCAGCCGGTCACCCACTCCTTGAACTTGAGATCAGTGTCAGTGGTGCTAAAGCCGTCATCAGCAATGACATCATCACCCCCTCCTCGTGGATGACCATGTGTTCCTCGTCACTCGCTATGTCCTCACTGGCCATGTGCTGGGAATGAGCAGCTCAGGTGGGCAGCTGAGTTTCATGTCCTTACATTTTAGTTATACTCCTTATAAAAAGCAGCTATATAGTTGAACTTTTTAAAAAATTGAATTCCACAAATCTCTGTCTTTATGAAGACATTTAGTCAATTTCCAATTATTAGGTTTATCATTTTTTTTCTCTGCTGAATTGGAAATTATAAACTCAATAGTTGTTGTATGGTTGGTTATCCCTGAATTAATTTTAAAAGTCTAGAATTAGTTAACATCTTTCTATCTATACTGAGAACCAGTGAGATGTCAGAACACTTTAAATATAAATATCCTTCATCTGACCTACATGACATTATATCTAGTACTTAAGCACAGAAAAGAATATAAATTGGCATTGTTATTGTTTCATAAATATAACATTTGCTAAAATATTTAACAGCCTCTTGGCTCATCATTTTTAGAAACTGCCTTAGCAAAATTTGATTTTGATAGATAAAACACTCTTATTTTTTCCTCTAAACAAGCCTTGTAACTTACTCATTTAAAAAAAACTGCTCAGCACATAATTTAAGTATATTGTTTGAGGCTTTAAATATAATTAATACTTTAGTATGTTCTCTTTCTTTAATGAAGTACTTAATTAGCCTTAACTCATTCATCTCTCAGATAAAGTTATGATTTTTAACACTTAATCTTTCTTGAAACAAGCGTTTATACTAAATGAGTAGATAGTAAACATCAATAGCAGTGAAAATTTATGTGCATATGTGTTTGTGCATATATCGATGATGATGTTCCCATGTGAATGCATTTTATTTAATTTTGTAACCAAGTATTTTAACTTTGAAACTCATTTTAAACCTTTTTTTTTTCCTTTTTTTCCTCTCAAGTCTTAAGATGTAACCTTGAAACAGATTGTAGAAACATTTTTTCTTACCCTTGAGATAAAGCCTTGAAATGTACTTCGAAACTCTGCTTCCCTGTTTCCCAGCAGACAGTCCCTTGCACCATACACACTTATCTAACGGCATGCTTGTTAAGAAATTCCAGGGTCTAATTTTATAATAAGCCAGGCAAGGAGGCCCAGCTGCGGAATTCTCCCCAACAAGGAGATTGCCTCAGGACAGATAATCTACAACCCAGCCACAACCGAGATGGTCCAGCCAGCACTCCAGGTGGACGGTGACTCAAGATAGCCTTTGGAACAAGATATTCAGACCTCCACCCTGTGTTTCTCCTGCTGGTTTCCATACCAAGTCTCTCCCTTTTAAACCCCTTCTCCCAAGACTAACATTTGAAATGGTCTTTTGGAGGCAAGAACCTGACCATTTCCCAACTGCTAGCATTTGAATGAAGTTGCTTTCCTTTCACTACACTTTGCTTCTTGTATTCTGGCCCTCGAGCAGTGAGCAGCTGGACTTGCATTTAGTTACAATTCTAAAAGGTTAATTTTGACAGCTTCTTTAATAAACACGTATATACACAGTCCCTGGGATTTTAAAATAACTGTTATATTTGCCTTTTTTGACCTTTCTAATTGGATATAATTATTTATATAATTATATATACAAATCTTAGATTCAGTGTGAAAGAATACATTACTTCATTTGCAAATCCTTCTTGTATTAGTTTTGTAATTTATATGTTATGTGATGGTATATAATTCCTAATTCTGAAGTGCATGGCTTTTTCACTCTGGAATACTCCATCTTTCTTACAGGTATACAGCTCATTATTATTATTATTATTATTATTATTATTATTATTAGAGATGGAGTCTCACTCTGTTGCCCAGGCTGGAGTGCAGTGGCACGATCTCGGCTCACTGCCAGCTCTCCCTCTCAGGTTCATGCCATTCTCCTGCCTCAGCCTCCCGAGTAGCTGGGACTACAGGCGCCCACCACCACCCCTGGGTAATTGTTTATATTTTTCGTAGAGATGGGGTTTCACCATGTTAGCCAGGATGGTCTCGATCTCCTGACCTCGTGATTTGCCTGCCTCGGCCTCCCAAAGTGCTGGGATTACAGGTGAGAGCCAGCTCATTATTTATTTCCAAACATACTGGCTTCTGAACGGTACTTTATAATAAATGTTTGTGAAGTGAAGGATAAATAAATACATAAATTAATATTTCAAAGCCATTAAAGTCTCCAAAATTAAGAATACAGTAACTACATGTGGTTTCTATTTGAGTGCTTATTTCTGTGGTTAATAACAATTACTTTTTTATGAAAAATTGACCATATCTGGATTGATTGATTATATATATATAAATTGATATAGTGCCCTAAGATCCAAGGATCAGTGATTCAGTATATTGCAAACTGCACTACATAAACATTTAAAGAATTTAGGATTATTCTATTTAACTTGATTTAATAACTGAGTTTTTAGTATTAAATGCCTTACCTGATTCTTAGCATTTGCATGCCATTCTTTCTAAAAGTTAAATTTGCTTGCCTCCCATATGCAAGTGTAGGATAGTTCTAGCCTCCAGAAAAAAAATCTAACATTTTAGCAGAAGAAATTTAAGGAGCACCTCACCAATATTAGGCAATACCCTGACTACTAATGACGCCAACTTGTGCTCATCCTGGTTACCCATTTTGCTGCTGACATTTTGTTCCTACCTTGTATTCTATTTTAATAACCATAACCTTATCTAAGAATTGGGTTTTGAATTATTCATTGCTTTTGATAAACTCAACTCCTCTACTAAGTCTGTAGAAGACTGTCTCTGTCCCTGAACTAGGCCTATGACTGTGACACTCTCCTTAAGATGTTTAACAGAATCTGTTCCTACTGAAACTCAGTGGGGTTTGGAGTCAGACACACCTGAGACAGAATTCTAATTTAGTTTCTTTCAAAGTAATTTCTAATTTACTTTCTTTCATGAATGCAGATCCATTTATTAAATTACTTGAACTCCAGTTTTCTATAAAAGAAAGCAGTGTAAAATATTGTTTCTACAATTGCTATTAATTATAACTATAGTAGTACTGCTTATAACATGCTAGGACCTATTTTAAGCATTTTACATGTTGATAATTGCATTCTCATGCCAACATTTTGAAGCAGATATTCTTAGGAATTTTTCAATCACCAAATGAGATAACCTGTGTAACTTTGCTGGAATATAGTAAACATTCAACAGTTTAATAAATGTTATTCCCTCTTACTTAAACAAATGAACTATATTTGGCAAGCATGTAAGTCTGTACATTATCAGACTTTGAACAATCAAAAATAAATAAAACATCCACTTAAAAAGCCAAGTATTTTCCCTCCTATTTTTTTCCATTTTAATCTCTAAATTTCCACTAGCATTTTTCTGACACATATGCTAATATTTCCTCATTAACAACAAAACACAAAAACTACATAAAATAACTTTTCTTTTGTTTGTTATCTTCTGTAACTCCCAACCTCACTGAATTCCCTTCTCTTTGACAGTAAAACATCTAAAATAATTTGTATTCTATTCCAGCTGCTATCCTCTTCCATCAATTAGCTCAAGCCTTGAGTCATGACATTTCCCAGAGAGTCTACAAGAATTTCTCTCTGAAGTCATGGAAGAAACTTTAAAAGCAGTGGGTTTTTCGTTTTCATTTTTCTTAATGCAAGTGTAGGATAGTTGAAGTCTCCAAATAGCGACCCTGCTTTCCTTCACTGCATGGGCTTCTATGACGCTACTCACTTTCCACCTTGTCTTGCTTCTCTGGCCGCACCTTTCCTTGGTCTTATTACTGCTTTCTCAGTGAAGCTATTCTCAAGGATTATCTTCACATTTTCTCTCTTTTCCTCCTACACTCTATCTTTCTCAGAGTTGTAACCATAATCTCTGTAATTTCTAAAACACTGTCTTCATTTGTATCTCTCATGAGACTTTTTTCTGTTTTTAAATAAATGTTTCCCCACTCCTTTGGTTGACTGTATTTATTTATTTATCTATTTATTTATTTTGAGATAGATTCTTGTTCTGTCACCAGGTTAGAGTGCAGTGGCGCAATCTCGGTTCACTGCAGCCTCTGCCTCCTGGGTTCAAGCAATCCTCCTGCCTCAGCCTCCTGAGTAGCTGGGATTACAGGCACCTGACACCACACCCAGCTAATTTTTGTAGTTTTAGTAGAGACGGAGTTTCACCATGTTGGCCAGGATGGACTTGATCTCCTGACCTCGTGATCTGGCCACCTCGGTCTCCCAGCATGCTGGGATTACAGGCATGAGCCACCTCGCCCGGCCTGGTTGACCCCTAAGAACCACTGCTTTCTGATTCTGACTAGATTATTCATCAGTCTCCAAAATCTCTGAACCTTTGGTTGCTTGTAATTTCTTTCTCCCATCTCTGGCCATGCAAGTAAGCCCACCTTTGGGGCACATAATTTGTGGTTCACTCGGTATACATTCCCATCATTTTACCAGTCTCATCAGATTCACTGTCATGAACCTTAAAAGGTAAAACTTCTTTCCGGAGTCTCTTATAGGAAGGGATGATCATATGACACATTTCTGAAAAATGACAGAAAACTGGAAATGTGCCGGGCATAGGAGGGCAAATTTGCTCTACTAATACATGTGTCAAACTTCCCATTTCCTTTTTCTCCCCTGCTGTCTAAATAATGTTGTAATGGCTGGAGCTTCAACATCCATCTGACAGTATGAAGAATAGAGAAAGGAAATTTAGCCCCAGCATCCTCAAGCTGGTGAACCAAAGCCAGGCACTATCTGGCTGTGAGCACTTTTTATAAGAGGAAAAATTTCAGCGAATCCCCCTATGTTTGGCTGAAATGTGTCACATGCAGATCAATGCGATCTCTAACGAGCATAGTATCCTTTAGTATCCAGCTTAAATTCTGATCATTTCCCTCCAGCCCAAAGTCATTGCTCCCTCTTAAGTTTCCTTCTTTTCGTGCAGGAAAAGATACACTGGCTTTGTCAACAGGGACCAGAATTAGGATTCTGCCACTTAGGTGCTAACCAGATTATGCAATTTATTCTCTGTTCTTCTGTACATGCTTTTAGAATGGAAAAGAAACATCTGGAAGGTTTAATGTTAAGGGATGAAGGAGAAAACAGAAAACTGCATGACATTTAAAGGAATCTTCCTAAGAAAGCCATGGAGTGAGCCATATAGACATGCTTTTCTTAGGTAACTCTGCCAGATACAAGCTGCTTCAGGGTAGGCAGCATTTCACATGTAAAGTGGGAGTAACAATAAAATTTTCTAATAATTTATATTAAGTTACTATTATTAATTGACAGTTGATTGTATGTCTAGCACTGTCCAAGTTAAACATATAGGGCCGGGAGTAGTGGTTCACGCCTGTAATCGGCACTTTGAGAGGCTGAGGTGGGCGGATCTCTTGAGGTCTGGAGTTTGAGACCAGACTGGCCAACAAGGTGAAATCCCATCTCTGCTAAAAATACAAAATTAGCCGGGCATGGTGGTGGGCACCTGTAATCCCAGCTACTCAGAAGGCTGAGGAAGGAGAATCACTTGAACCTGGGAGGTGAAGGTTACAGTGACCCATGATCATGCCAATGCACTCCAGCCTGGGTAACAAGAGTGAAAATCCATCTAAAAAATTAATTTAAAAAATTTTTAAAAAAGATATAGCTTAATTCTGACAGCAATTTCATGCATTAGGAACTACTATCTTATTGTGAAGAAAAAATAAATGAGGACTCAAGATATATAATTTGTCCAAGGGCACAAAGTCAGAGTGCACAGTCATAAAATTATGATCCCCGCCACTCATTTCATATGATAAAACTTATTAGGTAAATGCAAAGTATTGGGAAAGCATCATGTTTCTTGTGGCATTTTCTGCCTCCTAACTCTGAATCGCCATCCTTGTCAATCAGGCACCATGTACCTTATCTTCTTTGTTTAACAATTTATCTCTTTGAAGGCCAATGACTTCAAATTACCCTATTTTGCATCCCCCAGGGCCTTGCACAAAAACATTCAGTAAATTTTCCTGACTAAATAAAATGCTACATTAAAAAATCCAGAAAATTGTGGTATCCTAAAAATTATAAATTTTGAAATGTTGACCATGATTTATTTCTCATATTTTTTCATTAGCATATATATGTGTGTGTATATATATATATATAATTCATTAATAGATTTAAAATTTTCTTAGAAATTTAAAATTTCTTAAAAATTTCTTAGAAATTTAAAATTTTCTTAGAGACTCTGGTCACCAGTATATCCGTATTTAAAAGATATTTGTTCATGTCCAATCAATTGAACTATTTTCTATATTTTCTCAATGTTTCCTCTTGCTATAAAATATTTTTCTGGTGGTGCTATACTATATAACTGTATCATTTGACCCTTCAGAGTACAATAGCAACATTCTAATAAAAAATAAATGTAATAGAATTAAATGAATTTATTATACAGATAAGTCACAGTGATGTGGGGATGACATAAATTGATTTTTTAAGAATTTTTTTGGTTAATATTTAAAATTCTTACGTGTTTTGTTAAAGCTACTAAGTTTAATATATGCAACACAATATGGAGTAAAATGATTTTAGCCTTAAAGAGTGTGTTTTTGGCTGGGTGCGTTGGCTCATGCCTGTAATCCCAGCACTTTGGGAGGCCAAGGTGGGTGAATCACCTGAGATCGGGAGTTCAAGACCAGCCTGACCAACATGGAGAAACCCCATCTCTACTAAAAATACAAAATAAGCCAGGTGTGGTGGTGCATGCCTGTAATCCCAGCTACTTGGGAGGCTGAGGCAGGAGAATCCCTTGAACCCGGGAGGTGGAGGTTGTGGTGAGCCGAGATTGTGCCATTGCACTCCAGCCTGGGTAACAAGAGTGAAACTCCACCTTAAAAAAAAAAAAAGAAAGAAAGCTTTTTTATGTATGACTATATGCTTTTGTTTAAAGATTATGTAAAATCTTTTGTATGATGGCAACATCTTCAAATTTGAAGAGTGGCTTTCTTGGAATTTAGCCTCAATCTATAAATATTTGGTATATATAAAATAATTTAAGTAAACATGTGTTTACCCAAACAGACCTAACCTTATTTCTACACTTAGAATTTGATAATCTGCTTAATTTTAATATACTTGTAATATTTCTTAATTTTGGTCACACTTTTGAACTTTGACTTCAGGTCCCTTGGCTCTCCAGTTTCTCTCTGTTTAGAGTCCTACAGAAATTCAGAATTTAAAAACATCCTTCATAATTGAGAACTAGTTGAAAGCTATCAGCTTGCACTGTGGACATTTTTCAAATCTCAATTATATAAACAAAAAAAGAGGGAGTTCTTCTACTACATCTTAGAGAAGCCTTATATAAAATCTCTCTCTTTTTCCTCTTTGTAATATATTCTGCCACAGTACATTTTGTTTTTAAATTTCTTATCAACCAAGATAAATATTTTTGTATCTGAATGGTTCAGTAAGTACTTCACCTGATTATCTTTCTGCTCAAAAAGGACTGAGAGATTTATAGTATAAGATAATTCAGCTCCAATAGGTGCCTAAATTTTTTCCTGAGGCACAGGAAGGGAATTCAGTTCAATGCTTAAATGCCTTCATAAAGGATTAGATGATATTAAACAAACAAACAAAAAACAAGAAAGCAAACAGAAGATTCATTTGCCATGTAGACAGCGTATACATGAAATATATGTGATAGGATATTAAAAGATATGTCCCCTGTCATTTCAATTTGAACTGAGGCACAGAAATGGGAACAATTGGTGATAAATATCTTGATAATTTATTCAGGACTTGCTGAGGGATTGACCCAAAGTTGGTTCTTCAGATTTTATCCCATCATCTACCTAAAGCTTATCTACAAATACAGAAACATGTATAAAGAGTATTTATTGGAAATAATCGTCAGAATGTTAAATATTTCTCCCTTACACCTCAAACTTCTTCAAATCAATTCGATCAACCACCTAGAGATCTGCATGTAGCGAATTTGGTATGTGACTCTGACATCGACACTTTTAAAAGTAAAGCTGAGGAGAAAGATGAAAATGGCAGAGAATTAGAGACAGGAAGCAAGAAGCACTAATAAGAAGGGTAAGGAACAAGTGTGTTAGCTCTTTTCAGGGTCCAAGAGGACCCTGGTAAACAAAGAGACATGAATTATCTTGAAGGTTACACTGACGGGATGAGTGTATAGACTCCATCAGGAGTCTTTTTGTGGTGTAACACCAGAAGCAGGAAGTGAGAAGAGAATACAGAAGGTACATTGACCTTTTCACAAAATATTGCAGTGAGAGCTTCCCACGTGGGGGAGTTTCAGAACAACCCACAGAATAGTCCATTGGGAGACAGACATATTTGGGCATCTATCCCAGCTAAGACACCAATGCCAGATGTCAGATACACTAGTCACTTTTGACTTGGCTTTTATTTTTAGGGAAACTCCTCTCTGAATTTGAGTACAGGAGAAATATTAAAGGACAATTATTATTAAAGAGTTGGAAAGAAAAGACAAAAGAAAGTGACCATGTGCCCCTTCTTTATGTAGGTTTCTGAAACTGAATCATGATAAAGTTAGGGTAGGGAGAGAAGCATTGAACTGAATGAAAAACTCACATTTTCCTTTAAATAACAGTGAATATTTTAATGCCCCCAAATTAGACCTCAATATCTAAAATAAGCACACTTGCCACAAGGTCTGCCACAAGTATTGTCCAAGCAGAAAAGGGAGATCTACTATTTTATGTTTCAAAGACAGTGGCATGAGGAAAAACTAAGTTTCATGATTTTACTTGTAGCAACTCCACTCATTCAATAAACACATATATGAAAACATGGCACAAAATAAAATTAAAATACTCTAAATAATAGTTGTTTCTTTGTCTTATCAATTAAATGTCTGCTGGAGCCATCTGGATGGTCCAGATTTGCTAGTAATCTTGAGTTAGTTTATTTACACTCTGAGGGATAAGGCTATGTTCAGTCAGATGGTGTGAAATTTCTACAGCTGGTGCAACTTTCTATGCACAGTCATGCCTGTAAAGATGTTTCATCTGAGAACATCTCAGGCAATGGCTGTCAGCCACTGTGTAGATTCCCTACCCAAAAAACCCTGTGACTAGTACACAAGGAGATCCCTTACACTGCACTTCCAGCTGTGCCCAACAGATTCCATTCCTATTTTCTTCTGTTTTCTCTCATGAGTAATCTCTATTAAATATTCTCCAAGGAAACTATTCTAAGCCAATTAAAGATGGTCAAAGAATTAAATTGCATATTCCTGGATATCATGAATAGTCTTCTAATATTTTTGATGCAACATTGTTATGGTCTCATGTGAAATTTATCAATAACTTAATCACAACAGTTGTCTGTAATAGCCCTAAGAATTTTTGTGTCCAATAATCACAGTGCATAACAACCACTTGGCATAGTATTACATTCATGAAGTTGAATAAATGTCCTAAGAAAAATACAAATTGGGTTGAGGGAGCACTTATAAATAATATCCAGTTCATTTTTGTTTTGACCCATGATATAGTTTGGCTGTGCTCCCACCCAAATATCATCTTGAATTGTAGTTCCCATAATCCCCATGTATGGTGGGAGGGACAAAATAGGAGGTAATTCAGTCATGGGGGTGGTTTCCCCCATGCTATTCTTGTGATAGTGAGTAAGTACTCAGGAGATCTGATGGTTTTATAAGGGGCGTCCCCCTTCACTTGGCTCTCAATTTTCACCTTCCTGGCACAATGTGAAGAAGAACATGTTCATCCCCAGGTCTGCCATGATTGTAAGTTTCCTAAGGCTTTCCCAGACATGCAGAACTGTAAGTCAATTAAACCTCTTTCCTTTATAAATTACCCAGTCTTGGGGATGTCTTTATTACTAGTGTGAGAACAGACTAATACAATGCACATAAATCAATTGTTTTTTACTTCAGTGAGATTCATATTCAACATTTTCCAAAGAAAACAAAAAGGAATTTTCTCAAGGGCTTAGAAAATTTACTATTTTTAAATCACTGAAATATATCACACCTATCATCTACTTCTATGTTTTCAAATATTTGACATATTTCAGAAAAAGAAAATGGTGGTAATAAAATTCTGGTGCTATAAGCAAAATTCAAGAGTGGCAAGGAAATTAGTCTCTAAGAATAAATTCAGGACACCCTTTTTCATGGTGTCCTTTGACTCAAAGTCTGTACCCTTGTGGAAACCTGTTGTTTTGTCTATTTCTAGGCTACATATCCCTCTTATAGATGATGTGCAGGAATATGTAAGAAGTGTGGCACTGTTTTAAGGACCACCTGGAAACAGGGGTCAAGTCTTTACCAAAAACGTGGGATGTCAACATCTTGGTTAAAAAAAATTTCTTCTATCCACAAACTGGGGAAAAAACTTGAAAAATGAAAACTATGAGACCTTGTCATTTGAGCATTTTTACTTCTATGCTAGACAATGATTTAGCTAAAGCAAAAGTGCATAAACATCTGAAATTTATTGTTTCATCTTACAGACAGAGCTTTGAATGTACTTAAAAGGAAACAGAATCACAGGGCTGTTTGTTTCTGAAGATGTCTCTAAATTGGTTTTAATTACAATATAAGAAAATAGCTAAAATTTATCAAATGCTCACTGTGGTGGTTAATACTGAGTGTCAACTTGAATAGATTGAGGGATACAAAGTATTAATCCTGGGTGTGGCTGTGTGGGTGTTGACCAAAAGAGATTAACATTTGAGTCAGTGGCCTGGGGAAGGCAGATCCACCCTTAATCTGATGGGCACAATCTAATCAGCTTCCAGTGAATATAAAGCAATCAGAAAGACATGAAAAGATGAGATGGGTCTAGCCTCCCAGCCTACATCATCCTCCTGTGCTGGATGCTTCCTAATACTATGTGCCACGGATACTTCTCAACATTTATAAAGCAGGTTTAAGTGGTCATGTAATTGCCTGACTTTAGGTTTTCCTCTGCCTTCCTTTCTGAAATATTTACTTGATATATGGTATAATTTCCAAGACAATACTGCCACAGTTCTTAATTATATTAGGAGAAAGATATCCATAAAAATACCTAGATCTTAAGGCATATTCTAGTAAACATCTATTAAGCTATAGTAAGTGTAAAGCAGAGAAGAAAAAAGTCCTGTCTAAATGCATTAAGGGAGCTACATACAGACACTTGTATCTGGGTCTGAAAAGCTGAATAGGATGTGGATTGAGACCCATGTGTACAAAATGTTTTTAGACAGAAAGATCTGATGTAAAACTGACAAGAGACAAGAAAATGCCATGCAAATATAAGCAAAGGTGAATTCCCATGTGAGATATAATTGTACACAAGGAAATCACTATGTGTTTCTGAGAAATATTGAGAGTTAAGGTGAGAAAAGTACTCTAGAGTCAGGGCTTGGTGGGCCTTAATGTCACAGTGTGCAAGTAGGACTTTAGGTTGCTTTATTTAGGGCTACTGGAGGTAACTGAGATGTTCTTAGGAAAGGTGAGTATAGCAGCGACATACCGAATGCATTATGCTAAAGATTGTCTCATAATGGATTTTATTATACCACACATAGGACAAAAGCTACCTGGCTCTGGAAATGTTAAGAAAGGATCAAATGCTCTGTTAATTAGTGCTTACACATTTGTTAATTTTTTTAATATGCCTTGCATGATTAGGAATAAAATTATTACTTCTGTTCTAAAATCTAGATTCTCTTCATTTTTAAATAAATAAAACCAATAGTATAAAATCCCATATATACTTGGAAAATATATCATCTTAAATTCATTCTTCTCTTCCATCTCTATGCCATATACAGTTAGTATTTTCATCAAGCATGTGTTTATATTCTCATAAACCAAAAAAGCTGTGTAGTACACTTGAATGTATTAAAATATTTTAAAGGTGACATATTTTAAGACATGTGCATAACTTTCTTGAACAATTTTAGTAACAATCTGTGTAGTTGTAGTATCCTATTAAATGACCAGTCTGTTAAAGTCTTTCTTTAAATGACACCTTGTATATGACATTTTTGTCCTATGATTTCTTAAAGACTATAGAATCTGAATGAATAATGAAAGACTATTTTTATAGATCTTTAAGAGTGAAAAACTATTTTTAAGTCTACTGACTTGCACATGTATAGGAGGCAAGAAAATATAGACAGGATTTCCCATTACCAAAGCATATAATGTGGGAAGATTTCCTATTTGTCAGATGTAAGATTCCTGTTGCTTCACTTATATCTAGAGTCCATCCAATAGCATTTACAAATGTTTAATAGCAGGAAGTACATAATTAAGGAGAATTGGCACAATGGAAATATAATTTTTTCTGGGAAGATAATATATCATGCTGAGTAAAAGTGAATGTTAATTTATCAATTGGATTGCAATCTGACAAACCAGTTGAGAGATGATTATTTGCTCTTAGGAGAAAGCCCAGAAGGTATTTGAACTTATCAGAAGGACCCAGAAGTAGGATGGATTCTTTGTGTAGGAAAACTGAAGATTGGAAAAAAAAAAATCAGCTATCTCAACTTTTGACTGAAGTCATCTGTTAAAAAAAAAAGAAAATGAACAAAAAAACAAAACAGTCTACAGCCTTGCCAAAGTAGCGAAACCCCATCTCTACTAAAAATACAAAAATTAGCCAGGCATGGTGGCGGGCACCTGTTATACCAGCTACTTGGGAGGCTGAGGAAGGAGAATTGCTTGAACCTGGGGGGTGGAGGTAGCAGTAAGCCGAGACCACACTACTGCACTGTAGCCTGGGTGAGAAAAGTGAAACTCCATCTCAAAAACAAAACAAAACAAGTCTAAAATATCTAAAACCTTAAACCTTAAACAAAGATAAACTTTACAATGAACAATATGTTCCTTTTGAAAAAAAAATGCTGCTATGGGAGATATAATGTCACAAACACTATTATTTTTTCTATAAAATTGGATAGTTTTATAAATTATTAAAAATTCTTAATTTTATAAAAATATATCTACAAAAAATTAAAATTACAAGTATAAGGTTATTATACATTACCCAAGTGTAACTGAAGCTTCTCAATGTTCCTGAAAGTAAGCTTGAACTTACCTTTTTTTCACTTTAAGTCTATTCTATACAAGTGTTAAGTATAATCATCTATTACAATAGTTAAATTAAATGTCAAATGCACTGATAACCAAACAGCTGAAAACTTTTCTAATATTTTGAACGTCTATTGGCCTTGTACACAACTGCCTTTTGACAATTTTGGAGTTATCCACAGTGAAGGTTTAATAAAGAGTGTTGTGTACTATGAAAAAGATGATTTTGTGCAGAAGAAGAAATATTCCCACATTATAGAATGCATTAGGTAGCCATGTAACCAAAAACCAACTATACCCCCCAAAATGATTGAAATTTTACAGAAAAGAATGCATCGGGGACAGAAGCATTTTAGTCTTGTCTAGTCATTTTTTATAGTTATTTCTCTTAATACTGTATCACGTTCAAACTGATTATTTCTTCAGAAGTTATAATCATTGTAAGTTTTTACTATGGCTCTATCATGTATATATCCCCATCACACATATGTTTTCTGCTCTTCTAGGTAACTTTAATCCTTGTATAAACTTTGGGCATATAGAACATGTCTAATTGGGATTTTGGCTCCACAATTTCCTAGAATGGTTCCTCTATGGTTACTAAAATAAAGCTCCAGTGCTGACTTCCGTGAAGTCTTTCATATTAAAGTTGAAGCGATAATACAAAGTGGGGAGTAATATTGAATCTTTCATCTTCCTAGTAGATTAGATTGAAATTGAATAGAAATCCAAAAACATTGGATTTTTAGCTCTATAGATTTTGTTTTAACATAGTTTGCTCTGCGTAACATAAACCTTTTCTTGAATGCACGCTCACCTCTCTTGGATGGCTTTATTATGTTTTATCTTTCTTCCAGACTTTGTCAATATATTTAGTTTTTGACAAAGCAAAACATCTCAAAGAGTCCTTTGCTAAAATCTGGAAAGCTGCCAGAATATGTAAGGGATGAAGTAACAAAAAAGTATATTATCATTCTCACAAAGTGGCTTTAAAAACACTCGTGTCATATATAAACTGACCTGGAATCCTAGTGTTCAAATAGAATATATGTTTTCAGCTTTTGATATTAGGGTTGTGAACTTCATATTTGTTTTTCTCATAATGGTACTTATAAATTATGTTCATATGATATTGAAATGCTTATATTAAAAATAAATTATGCTATATGGATTATTTTATTTTTAGGTTTCTTACCACTTGAATAAAGTAATGTATGTTGAACTAGCAATCTTATAATTTAACTGCACTGTAACTCAGTTAACTGCATTACCCCACCACCACAACCAAATTAAGATAAACTAAATTATACTGCTTTAGGCTTACATGATTTAGAAATCTGGGGCAACAGATGCTCTCCGGGTGTCTTTGCAAATGTCCATCCCTTTACTCTTCACTTGACTCCATATTATTAGGCCTCCACTAATACCAATAAATTTTTAGAAATTCTATTTATCCCCTTTATTTTATTTGGAGGCCAATGAAGATAGATTGGCTTAAAAATCACAAATTGAGCCATCTCTGAGACGTTCAGAACTTAACATAGGCATGTGGCTTTCTCTATTCATCTAATTAGGGGAGAGTGAACTCAAATAATCATTATATGCACTTATATGTGTTATATTTGAACCAGAATGAAATAACTTGAATAGATCCTTAACTTTTTACAATATATGTATTTAACATGTACAAATGATTTTTTAAATTAAAAGACTGTTTAAGTTCTTACTGTTAGAATCACCTGTGTTCTAATATATGAAAATTCATAATTTTAAGTTACTAAAAATGTTCATGATTAGTAGTAATCCTATGCTGGAGCACAACTAGAGCATTTTACTGTTGTTGATGGCGGTGTTGATAACTGTTTATAGCCCCAGATGTAATTTGCCTAGTTTAAAACTGTATATTTAACTGCCTTTCAAATGTATGCTATAATTAGCCTACTTCTATGCAAATAGGGTTTCCTCCTCTGTGGATCACAAACAAGTTCCAGAAAGGAGTGTAGAGGAAATCTGGAGTTATACTCACCTATAAAAATGAACCCGTAAAATTACATGTCAGGGTCTAGGGAGTGGCACTTCATCAATGCCTTCAGCGCTTCCCAGGAGTTCTGAGTAATGACAAATGTGCTGCTTCGAGCGTCTGGGAGTGTGTGATCTGACTTCTTCAGTCATTGCTTGCAGACAAATCAATCTGCTAGTCGGATTCTTAATAGTTGAGTTTAACTGATTATATTTATTGTGAATTGCAAATACTTTTATAAACTGATTTTAGGTTTTCTTTTTACACTTTTCCTCCCCCTCTTTGTTTATTCTCTCCTCCTGTTTCTTGGTTCCTACATCACTATGCAATCACTATGCAGTGTTTAGGCTCACCTCTTGACAAAGACTTAGCAAAGTTTACCCGGCTACTAAATTGAAGACCCAGATTACAATTTTATCTTGAGTTTTAGTTTCATCTTTTTATCACAAAAATTAGTTAATACTTTGTCAAAGCGTAATTATATTTACCAATACCTTTTTATTAATTATTATTATTATTATATTTTTTTGAGACGGAGTCTCACTCTGTCACCCAGGCTGGAGTGCAGTGGTGAGATCTCGGCTCACCGCAACCTCTGCCTCCTAGGTTCCAGCGATTCTCCTGCCTCTTCCTCCCGAGTAGCTGGGACTACAGGCGCCCGCCACCACACCCGGCTAATTTTTGTATTTTTAGTAGAGACGGGATTTCACTGTGTTGGCCAGGCTGGTCTCGATTGCCTGACCTCGTGATCCGCCCGCCTCGGCCTCCCAAAGTGCTGGGATGACAGGTATGAGCCGCCACTGTGCCTGACCTTTTTTCATCAATTTTTATAGATACCTCTGTTTCTTGGTTACCATGCCATTCATGGCTTCAATATCCTCTTCGTTAAGTCAAAATATTGAACAGGTCTTTCAGAAAAGGTCTTTATTGGTTTAGTCCCCTAAAGCTGCTCTGAAAATATCTTTATTTTTGGTATAATTCTGAAATATGTTAGTAGAGAAGACATTTTATGTGAGTATTTTCCTTCAGTTCTATGTATATACTATATACTCTGAGATCATTTTACTGCTGAGAAATCCGTTGCAATCTATTTTCATCTGTTTATGGGTAATCTTTCTTTCCTCAGAGCCTTGAAAAGCTCTTAATTTTTGATTATCTGCATTTCACACCACTGTGCCAAAGTGGACACTAAATTTCATTTAACATTCAATGTGAGGACTTAGTTATTTCCTCAAATGTTAGAAAAGAAAACAAAACAAAACTCTCAGCTACTATTCCTTCAAATATTCTTTCTCTACTATTGGTTTTATTTTTGTATTCAGATAATTTTATTATTTTACTTACTATGGAATATTTCAATATATACTTTTTCTAATTGAATTTCTTCTGTCTACCTATTCTTGTTTTCTGTCATTTGCTTATATTCTATAAATTCCTTTCATAAAAGATGTTTATTCTTCATTTATCACTTTGGGACTATAAACATTTTAAAATAGTTTTCAGGTTGTTAAGATATTTTATTTAATTTTCTGATTATGTATGCATTTGGCTTTCATCATATTAGCTGTCTTCTTGTTATGAAATGATACTTTATAGAAACATTTTAAATAATCCCCCCCTTTGTCACTCTTTTTCTAATTTATGACCACTTGTGTCCATGGTCCCTTAGTGTAGTAGTTACACAATGAATTCTACCTAGCTACCCAAGTTCAGAATGCAAAACCAGGTCTCATATTAGCAGTTTGGTGTCCCTGCATTAGCTAACACTGGGAAATATTGGGTAATATTAGGGAAATATTGAAAAATCCAAATACCCATCCATTTACCATAGCACTTAACTACAAGCTTGGGCCAGTATTTTCCCATCTTCTATTAGCTGCATCCCCAATTAATAGCTTTCTTATTTATGTCTCCAGTCACATGTGAAAGATCGCTATACCAATCCCTCGGTTCAAATCATAAACCTTACTTCATTCCTCCAACTAACGAAGAACAATTTAGAACTTTATGTGAGCCAAATTCCCAGTCACATAATGTTGACTGCTTCAAAACCCCGGGACCCAGTAGGCCAAGGGCTTTGGCAAGGCTCATCTTACTTTTTCTGTTTGTCTTCTGTGACATATCTTGCTTATCACTTTTTATAACTTATCTATCAATGCCATGGTTTTGGAATTTGGATAGGGGAAGTTGCTCAAGGTACGACCAAAAGTAGTATGATCTTTAAAAACAGACCCGGAATTAACTCTTTTTCATATTTAAGAAATGTTGATTCATAAGGTATTCATATTTTTCCAATTTATGTAACATTGTAAGCATCTAATAGCATATTTTAGTTTCTTATATGCTTCATTATGTTGCAATAGAACATAATCCTTGATTATGTTGTATGGAAATTTCAACTGATTACACTTCTTTGCAACCTTTTCAGTATAGGTCACACACATTTATTTTTGCAATTGCTAATTGCATGATCACTATCTGTGGTTCCCCAAAATCCCAGGAAATATCTTAGATTCTTTATTTACATATACAAACATACACATACATATGCAAACACCCTTTAGTGTTGACATCTTTTAAAATACATAATTTTCTCATCTGAAATGTTGTCATGCTTTTAACTTATTCAGATTATCTTATATTTATTTATTTTTTACATGGAGAACATCAAAATCACATAGATGGATGAATGGATGTATAGAGAAATTTGTTTCTTGAGTTACTTCAAAGTGATTAATGTAAATTATTTAGCTTTAAGCTTTTTAAATATTATGTCATTTAAGAAAATATACATAAAATATGTAATTTTGTATATATTTTGTATCAGCACTAATAATATGTATTATTAACTTCCTTAATTTTTTGATTTTGAGTTTCTAAGTCACTAATGATATTAGCTGCCAAAATGATGATTTAATCTCCTTTCTAATTGCTTCAAATTTTAGTGCAGTTTTCTTGCTCTATTTTATTTGCTCCTTTCAGAAAGAAATACAATAAAAGTTGTGAGAGCAAAGGTTGTTTCTGTCAAGCCTCTGAGCCCAAGTGAAGCCATCGCATCCCCTGTGACGTGCACATATACGCCCAGATGGCCTGAGGTAACTGAAGAATCACAAAAGAAGTGAATATGCCTTGCCCCACTTTAACTGATGACATTCCACCACAAAAGAAGTGTAAATGGCCAGTCCTTGCCTTAAGTGATGACATTACCTTGTGAAAGTCCGTTTCCTGGCTCATCCTGGCTCAAAAACCACCCCCACTGAGCACCTTGCAGCCCCCACTCCTGCCCGCCAGAGAACAAACCCCCTTTGACTGTAATTTTCCTTTACCTACCCAAATCTTATAAAACGGCCCCACCTTTATCTCCCTTCACTGACTCTCTTTCCGGACTCAGCCCGCCTGCACCCAGGTGGAATAAACAGCCATGTTGCTCACACAAAGCCTGTTTGGTGGTCTCTTCACACGGACGTGCATGAAAGTTTCCCTTTATCTTACTTGAAGAGAATGTCTGTACTGTCAATTTACTGTGAAATGTGACAGAGTATTTTTTGTTAGTTGATTTTTTCCTCCTGGTTAATTATTTCTGTTCAATATTTGCAGCTTTAAATTAAAAATGAATCATAAAAGATTTTAAATGATAGAAGCTCTAATACATGACTGTTATCAAAATCACAAATTTATGCTTATGATGAGATATAACTCCTGTGTCTTTATGTGCCAGATAGTATTCCAAAGTCTTGAAATATTTTGACATATTAAATCTCATAAAACTTCCTTGAAGTGAGTACAGGTATTACCCATGCATAATGAAAGACAACTGAGGCACAGGCAAGTAAATTCTCCAAGGTGATACAGTCCCCAAGTAATCAGCTGGGACATGTCCTCGTGATTAATTAGGGGTCATGCTTTCTAAACATTTATATATATAAATGAAATTTTGTGAAGTATGAGTTAAATTTATTATAAATGACTTAATTTAGAATGATTATTTTAATTTGAGTTGCTTTAATTTTTTCATAAAGGTACAATTAGGAAACTGGTGACTTATTCATTTGATTATAGAAGTACTATATCCAAGTTCAAATATAGAAAATGTTCAAATTCATTAAGTTACATTTATTTCAGAAAGAAGACATTTTCAAGACATGAAATAATGCTGATTTCCTCTCTCTTTAAACTACAATCGTTGTTTAAATTGCCCAAGGGCTCACTAGCCAGATTTACCTTTGGAATTTCAGATATTTAAGTTTCTGTACAATTTCACCATGATCTGGTCCACTGTCAATTCACAATAAGTGCTTTTTGGCACTGGACAAGTAAATCCCTTTAGGGAAATAAAGAGACAGCAAAAGCTAGAAATTAAGAGAAACAGTCTGATTATTCTTGAAATATTTCCAAGTAATTCATGCCAGAACTGCCTTACCAGCATACTTGTCTCTCAAACCATATGAAGCCATCCCCTTCAGCTTGCTGACATTTCCAATACTTTAATTGGGACACCAACTCCTTATTATATTTTGCTTCAGGGATCCAATAGTACCTATGGAACGTTTTAAATTGAATAGCCCTCAGGTCAGTTCCTCCACTGTACCCAAGTGATAATTGATGAATCTGCTTGTCTTAATTCTTTATTTTAAATTGCTCCTTTTCTTTTTTGCTCCTCATGTTTAATTTTAAATTATTTCCTGCCTCATTCCATTAGATAGTTGATATCAGATTGCTAGTTCTTACGCATTATACTACTTAACTTTAGTTAAGTGCTATGTTAAAAAAAAAAAAGAAAGACAATAAGGTTCTTAATTCTACAAAGATGTAAAGAGGAATACCTCCTACATATAAATGTCTTAACAATCATCAAATGACCTTGTTAACTTAGATGATTGTCAAATAATCCATGAAAAATGCAATGATATCTTGTTAATGATTCTGAAAATATCTAAAAAGTGATTAAACTCTAATGAACTTAGTAAGATTTCCTAATACAAAACCAAAACCAAAAAAAGACTCGTTTGAAACATTAATAAAGCAAAGGAATAAAACAGATGATAACAAAAACTCAAGGGAAATATCTTCATATACAAAAAAAATTCTAATTTAGAAAAAATATCAGCATATTTTTGAATGTTTTCTTAATAACTGTAACTATTTTTTCTAAGAAATTCATTCTGAGCAAAGCCAAAATGAAGTTGATGTATGAGAAAAATGATCAGTTTAAAACATTTTATTATTTTCCAGGATTATATAGTTGATTACATACACACTAGAAGACACAAAAATATTCAAACCAGCACTGATCATAATATCAAGAAGGAACCATAAGCCATGGACAGGAGAATAGATAGACTGTTTCATTTTCCCACAGCGAAGTGTTAAACAATAACAATTACAGCTATCTGTAATAACATGATTAAATATGAGGAACAAAATATTGGGCAAAAAAATGACTCTAAAGTTTACATGCAGAATAATATTTTCTAATAAATTTCAAAATAAGCAAATGTAAACGTTATTTTTTTAGATACATGTGTATATCCAGGAAAATTATAAAAAAGCAATGGATCGATAAACACAAAATCAAGATGATGGCTATGGGGGATGGAGCACGCATGGAACGGTAAAACAGAAAGAGCACGCCAGCAGGCCGAAGTCATCTGTCAGGTTCCAGCTGAATTAAATTTAAGAAAGCATGCATTGTCCAAAGGTGAATACATGTTAAAAACAAGATTTGAATTAAATCAATTTTATGCATCTGAAATAAAAAAAGAAAAATAATTATTGCCAAATGTGAAGAGAAAAATTGCAAACCATGCTCTGAAATTGAAGTCACTGAGTTTCTATAGATAATAATGTTAACGCCAATGCAGTTACTTAAAAACAAAATTAGACTTTTAGAATTTCAGAGATGAAAGATGCCTAAGAAATCACCTACCCAATCTCTTCATTTTCATGGTAAGAAAATAAGGATGGATGTCAGAGGGGGGATAAATTATGTTATCCCATGTTTCCCAAGTTCACACAAGATAATGATTAATGAAAGAAAAGAACATGTGGGATCTGTGTTGAGATATTAGAACTTCATGCATCACTAGCTGTAATTTTTCTAAGAAATTCCAGCTTTCATGGAGTTGGGGTTTGCGTTGCTACAAACCTCAAAGTTCATGCCACATACATAGAAGGCAGGTCCACTTTTTCTACTTAAAAAAGAAACAGGATACGAGATTTAGAAACCATAACTGCATTCAAGGAATTCAGGTAACATGCGATTAATGACAATATTTACTGAAGAATCACTAAAATTGATAACAAAAAGTGTCCTAGAATATACTATGTAATCTATACATTATTACTGTCCTCAGTTTGAAATTTCACATGGAGGAAACAGATTGAGAGCATAGAACTCTATCCCTTTTCCTTACTCTTCCCAGCAAAGATAACCAGCATACAGTTTAAATTGAGGGATTCTTAATTAGGGAAAAATACTTTGATAAGTACACAGTAAGGTACAATTATGTGTGCAACTCTCTCTTTTAGGTGATGTGTAAAACAGAATAACTGAAATGAGAATTCTACCCTCAGTAAGGAGAATATACACTCTACTCCAATGAGGAAAATATATATGTGTATATTTTTATGTGTGTGGATGAAGATAAATAGCAAAGATTCATAGGAGAAATGGAAAAAGAACCATTTGTATTAGAACAGGAAGAGATTCTGGTGAGTTGAGACAGGCAAAATTTTAGAGAAAGCACATTCATGCTCACCTTTGAAAGAAACAGCAGTTGAGGCCGGGCGCTGTGGCTCACGCCTGTAATCCCAGCACTTTGGGAGGCTGAGGCGGGTGGATCACGAGGTTAGGAGATCGAGACCTTCCTGGCTAACACGGTGGAACCCTGTCTCTACTGAAAATACAAAAAATTAGCTGAACGTGGTGGCGGGCGCCTGTAGTCCCACTTATTCGGGAGGCTGAGGCAGGAGAACGGCATGAATCAGGGAGGTGGAGCATGCAGTGAGCCGAGATCGCGCCACCGCACTCCAGCCTGGGCGGCAGAGCAAGACTCCGTCTCAAAAAAAAGAAAAAGAAAAAGGAAAAGAAAAAAAAGAAACAGCAGCTGAATACCTATCAATGATAGAGCGCTATAAAATGGGAAAAGTACAGCAGAAAGAGGCACAAATATGGGGAGCTGGATCATGCGTACGAGCAAGAACAGTGTAGTTTATTACAAGACCAACGACTGAAAGCATTCCCTATGTGCTATTGTGGCTTGAATCTCTGGGCATCAGATACTATTTCAGGTTTTTGAGGAAGCAATTGACAGAGAAAGGACTTACTCCTTGAGATTAATGCAGTATGAACTGAAGAATGAATAGACATTTCATAATAGAACAAAAACACAACAAATATAAGCCACCTAGTATATCTGAGACAAAATTTCAGAATAAGATATATTCTCATCCGCTCCCCCCCAAAAAAATGAACTAATGACCCATTTCCAGCTCCATGATTCTATTTGAGTAGTTTAATATCCAGTGATATTAGCACAATTATTTCTTTCATATCAACAAGCACTAAGTTTAAAAATAAGCACTGAAGAGGACAATTATCAAACTTACAGAAAGTGCTACAAATTTCTATGAATGAAGTCAAAGATACTATAATCTTTTTAAAACTCATGCTGTTAACTCAAATTCATGTTATTACCATTGACTGTCTGGAAAATGGCTTTAAAAATATTTCCATAATTTTGAATGTAAAATATCCCAAATAATGGGAATTATCTTAGGAATACAATGTAGTTTTTTTTAAATTAGGTAACAAAATATTTAACAGTAAATCAAATTCCATTTGCACATGGCCAGCTCTTTGTTGCTTTTTTAAAATTTTATTTTTAATTTTTTAATTTTAATTTTATTGTTTTAGGGACAGAATCTCGCTCTGTCACTCAGGTTGATGTGCAGTGGCACACCCCACTCCCAGCTAATTTTTATGTTTTTGAAGATTATGAGATTTCACTCTGTTGCTCAGGCTGGCCTGGAATGCCTGGCTTCAAATGATCCTCCCACCTCAGCTCCCAAAGCCTTCTTTCTTTTTTATACATGGATATCCTTTATGACAAGGACAAATCCATCTTCAGCATTCCACAGTTGTTGAATGAAGGAAAAAATGAATGGGAAATAAGTTGATTAATAAGCTAATCAGAGATAATCATAAGTAATAAGTTGATAAATTTTCATTTCTACAAATGACGTTCATTGCATATGTTTGCTGAATAAAGCACTAATATTTTCTTCCTGTGACTTGGCACATTCTGCTCCCTCAATATTTTTTGTTTCCTGTCTCATCTTTTCCAGATTCAAATGCCTTTTCCTTCTTGAAAGATAACATCAGATAAATATAATCCTTTCTATATTAGTGGGAATTAATATTTTTTTCTTTTGCACTACAACAGCACTTTATCTGTAGTATTGCCTTGAACTGTGATTAGGGTTGTAAATGTTTTTCAGACTGCAAATTATTTAAGCACAATAAATCTCACGTTCACATTTGTTCCCTCTCTGTCACCTACCATAGTGAAGTTTTCCAGTGAAGGAGTAGTGTGTATGTGTGCCTGTGTATGTGAGAGCACAAATACATACACAGGAATAGATACCTATGTAAAAGTTAGCTCTTATTCATATAAATACATATGTATTGATTTTATTATATACACTAATCAAAACCACAGCAAAATGTATCCGATTTAGATCCTGATGTGCAGATTGGACTAGATGAATCTTAGATCCCTATCAGCTCCAAATTTCTATGATTATTAAGAAAAACTGCATATATCCATGGTTTCTCAATACTGACCAAACATGACAATCAATAATAAAATACTTTCAAAATAAAGACTTCCAGGTCACTTTCCTGGAGATGACAAGGTAGTAAGTCTGGAATAATTCTTGATTTTTTTAAACTAGAACTTGAAATGTACCCAACACTTAGACAGGATAATACTGGGGTAAAGGATACCCTAACTACACTGACTTGATCATCACACATTCTATGCATGTAATAACATTTCACATATACCCCACAAATATGGACAAATATAATGTAGCAAAAAATAAAATAAAAAAATTAAAACCTTGCAGAATCTATTGTACCTTGCAGCCAGGATTCATAACCACTGCCATATATGCACTGTAGACATATTTCATGTCTGTGATACTTTGTGAGCTTCTCATTAATTTTACATTGAGTAACCCATAGTTCTTGCATATTCTAAGGGTAAATATAAATTTTCCCTCTGAATAATTTCTTATTTAAAAGATCCTTAAGGCTAGATAAGAGTAGTTTAAGTGCTATAAATATGCTTTCTGCTGAAAGAAAAAAGAAAGTGTACTCAATTACATTTTATACTTCTTCAGTATAAAATCTATCAAACTTTCATAGCTGGAGTGCCCTTGTGTGCTCTGATTCTGACTTGGATAATTTATGGGAATAATTTTATTTCATTTTTTTAAATCCAGATATATCTTCAAAACAGATTGAGGAAGTTCAAGAATATAAATATGTAGACACTTATTTCAAAAACGATGTATCTGTATCTGCTTATATAGCTTTGACCAATATTTAATTTATGTTATGAATGTGTATTATGAGTTATATAATAACATTACAGCCTTTAGGATTTTCTCTTCAAATTATTAAAATGTTTTATAATGAATGTTCTTGCATATTATCACAAAATATCACATATATTTGAAATATTAGCTGGGTCCTCTTAAAGCAAGACCATTGTCTTTTTGACTAGAAAATGATTATATAATGCATAGATTATATAATCTATGTATACGTAGATCTCTATAAAATATGAATGCTCTTTTCTAAAGTTCACACATTGTTCTTAATCAATAGGAATATTTTTCATCACTGTGGTCACCGGATGGTGGTTCACTGTCAGATTTACTAAACTAGAGGTTAAATACATGCATTCCGAGACAATATTCCCAAGGCAGACTCTTCTTCATCTCTTCACTTTCTAATTTCCATCCCTTTCAGGTGGAAATTGCTTTCAAAAAATGATAATTGGTTGTGCTTTTCAGCACTGAAGTGTTTCCTTCAGGTTAAGACTGTCTTTTACATTAAGACATACAAAAACAATACCCTAACTTTTCCTCTCCTTCTAGCTCATCATTTGTAAATGTTATTTCATGAATTTCTTTATATTATTTTCCAAGAATCCCAAAGCTTCTCTGCCTCTGCATATTACTTTTATTTAATGTTTTCATTTTACTTCTTTCCTCCTCTCACTCTAATTCTAGTTCTTGCTAAAGAAATGCTCTGCAGCATAGTGTATAAAACTCAGCATTATAGCTAAAAGTCTCCTCATAAATGACAGGAAAACAAAACACTTTGGACAATAATTCCTTCATCTGCAATGAGATCTGCAAAAAGGATAGAATAGCAACATTCTACAAGTATTCTTCCCGCATGATTGTTGTATGGATGTGTTTGATTTTTACCATATTTGGAATTTAAAAGTTATTCTTCATAAATGTATATGTATCACCATGCCCTTCAATTAGAACTTTCTTTCTCCTTCTGTCCACCCTTTTTTCTTCTGTTTTTCTACTTAGGATTTTGTGACCTTTACAATATTATATTATGGTGTCTGTATCTTAGGAACTTCATCTTGTTCTGACACCATTCTCCATCTGCAGAACAGGATGTCTCTATTTTCATTGTACTTTTGCCCACGAATGTAAGGAACGGTGCTATTAATCAATACAATGAGGAAAGAAGGAAGAAAAATAATTGGAGAAGAGGTCTTTGATTTTGGACATCTTGACTTTGAGATCTCTAATCTATGTAGACATTGTTAGTAACCCAACAGAAGTAAAATTAAGGAACATTACCACTACCACTAATAACAGATGTACTCTTCAAGAAGGAGAGTCATCTTTCTTTATTCCTTAGAATGCCAATGCCTGTTAATTATCAGATTTCTAATAGAAATTCTGGCCAAGTAGAAAGATCCCACAGCATGAACATGGGGTAAAGGTAGATTATATGAAATCATTGATGACGCCCAAGAGATAGTTTCTGTAATAAAACAGGGGTCAGGTTTTAAGCATAAGAACAAATAAAAGATGAGAAATTATGAATTCCAGAAATAAAAATGTGCAATAATTGTTGTTTAGCCCACAAGCAGACACAAAAGTTAAAGTTAATTCTTGTTCAGCAATTTTTTTTAAATGCATGTGAGAAATCTATTAGTTTCCAGATCCTTTGGAGAAAGCAAGCAAGCCACAGATTTCTAGTAATAATCAATATTTACTGCAGTCTATCCGTATATTAAAACTAATAAAAATGAATGCAGTATGTGCTTCTGAGTGCAGATAAAAACATATTATCCTAGAGCTATCAAAAAGATAAGAAAACCAGTGAGTTTAATGAATTTTACATCTTGATCATAGCTCTACCTGCTTAATTCATATTTTTTAACTTTTAAAATTTCTTAGTCTCCTTTAAGCCTGGCTATTTGGTTAAAAAAATAAAGTAAAACGATCTTAGGTATATTAATAAAGCATATATGATAACTATTCAGGAAAGAAAATGGCCAAGATACATTATATGTAATAGTTTAACATATTACATTTAGATATTGTCCAAATTTATGAGTGTGTTGAGTTCTAAAATTTAGTTTAAGATTTTGGCCGGGCGCTGTGGCTCACGCCTATATAATCCCAGCACTTTGGGAGGCCGAAGAGGGCAGATCGCGAGGTCAGGAGAACAAGACCATCCTGGCTAACATGGTGAAACCCCATCTCTACTAAAAGTACAAAAAATTAGCTGGGCGTGATGGCCCCTGTAGTCCCAGCACTTTGGGAGGCCGAAGAGGGCAGATCGCGAGGTCAGGAGAACAAGACCATCCTGGCTAACATGGTGAAACCCCATCTCTACTAAAACTACAAAAAATTAGCCGGGCGTGATGGCCCCTGTAGTCCCAGCTACTCGAGAGGCCGAGGCAGGAGAATGGCGTGAACCAGGGAGGCAGAGCTTGCAGTGAGCCGAGATCGCGCCATTGCACTCCAGTCCGGGAGACAGAGTGAGACTCGGTCTCAAAAAAAAAAAAAAAAGAAAGATTTTATATGGAGTTTTTAATCTATTTTCTGATAAATTTTTATTGTGATCATGCAGCAAATGCCACTTGCTTCATTCATTTATGTAAAAAATTTATATTCACTATATTTTCCAAGTGCTATGTTAGTGCTGAAGATACAACCATGTGCAAGATTGGCATGATACCTTGTATGCCATTTGCTAAGGTATTATTGGCATATTAATAAAATAATACATAGCTATTTTTAATATCTGATCATATATAAAATACCGTTATAATAAAATATGCTCAAAGTTACATTTTGAAATGCCATAAGGACATTCATTCAAATGCAAAATCTGACCAAAGATTGCGTGTTTAGGTGATAATTAGAACACTACCGGGTAACGGAAATTGAGACTCCCAGGGTTCTATGGGATTCTAGCTCCTCCAAAGTTAATGACAAGAATGAAAAATAGATTTTAACGTCTTAGTAAAATATGAGAATATAGTATATTCTTTTTGGTCTCCCTACATAACTCAGTGATCCCTATTCTATGAAAAATGGGCTTCCCTCTTCCGTGGATGGATGATGGCCCCCATGACTCCACGGTTACCGCCTTTTGCCATCATCAATTTGATTAGGGATGAAGAAGTAAATAAACTGGAAAGCAAATTCTAAGCAACTCTAGATAATCAGGTACTCTGTCAGGAAAACGGAAGTCTTTAAGACTGATAAAAAAATGTATAATTCTGGGTTTATCTGTCCATCACTTCATCTTTAGCATTTTTCAGCCCTTTGCCACATATCTGTGGCCTGTGTAAATTATAGCTCCAACTTCTGTCTCTGGCAGTATTGTTCAATACTAATATTTATTCCTAGCAGTTCATCTCTATCAGAAGTTCTTTATTGAGTTTCATCTCTTGTGCCATGATGGGCACCCAGTCTTCAGGGCTTCTGGTATTAGTTGGTTAAGGAAAGTAAATGCCACGAGCAGATCCAATATATTAAAACACTTAGGTGTTTGTCAATGTCAGATGAAAAATAATAATTTATAGCCTGTACCATCATGAGGGAGTTTCTAAGGCTTTTTCAATTTTTTAAGTAATGAAATCCTTCCTATATTTATTCTCCATTTGTAACCCATTTATAAACCATGCATTAGTACAACAATTATGATTTGGTAATTCTTTTAGTTTCTACTATTTCTCTCCTAATGAGAGTAGTGATCCCCAAATTCATCATGATTTCTTCTGAGTAGCTCCCTACTCCCTTTCATGACAATACTCTGATAGAGGACACCGTAAAGGTGTTCTCAAGAATCATTTCTAAATAACAATTTAATCTAGATTTCATTTTAAGTCCAAAATCCAAGCAGAAACCCCAATGTGCTACCAAAGTTCAACTGAAACAGGTTCTTCCCTTATTCCGCATGTTTTCCATTCAATAGGTATTTTCTCGCTCCACACAAATAAAACATCAAAAAGGAGCTACATGATTTTTTGCTGTTTCTGAAAGAGATGTCAGAGGACGACTGCATTTTATGACACACAGTAAAATGTCCTAAAAATCCTTTAAACTAACCTGTCTCACCAGAGTCCTGAAAGCAACTGGTCAGAAATCTTGTTGCTTATCTTGCCCACACTCTTTTCCCACACATGTCAGCCTATACTATGTTCATTTGGTTTGTTAGTTCCTCATTCAACCTCTGCTCCTCAGTCTTATGACCTCATTCCAGTTTCTAGTATTTCATATGCTTATCTGAGCTGCAGATACAGTTCTTTGTTTATTTCAGGATTTTTCCTTCTATTTTATCTAATTTTTGTATTTCATTTATTGGTCTTCTTTTATCTGTCTTCTGTATTGATCATTTTTTCTCTTAATGGATGAACTATTAGATTCCCTTCATTAAACTCTGTAATTAGCTCAAGATTTTCCCTTCTCCTGTTAATTTGGTTTTTGGCTCTGGCCAGTCTTACCAGCTAACTTGGGCATCTTTGCCCATATCTTCTAGTTGCTCTGATAGAGCATATGCTGGTTGCATTGCTCCCTTTTTGTACTGACTTCACCACAGAGTTTCAGTGAGAGAGACATGTGCATTGTACATTTTCTGCAGCCTGAAAACACAGAAGTGAGGGAAAGGGAATGAGGTCTCCTGCTGAAGTAGTCCCAGCCAAGACAGCTGACTTCTGCTCTCTCTCCTACTGTCTGTCTACACTAAGGACCATTTAGCCCATGGTGACTTCCTCTATGGAACTGGCACTTTGACTGAATGGAGTATATTTGCTGGTGCTTCCTGCTTTTACCCTGGGCAACTCTCTGTTGCAGAAATATACAGGGCTAATGTTGCTCAGAGTTTTTCTTCGATGCTACTACAGCCTGCCTACTCAATCTCTTATTCTTTTCTCTTTGAATTATAGTGTCCCACTAATGTTTCTCAAAATGTTGACAATTCACATTCTTTCCTCAGTCCTGCCAAATAAGGTGGGCAGTAACTATTATTTTCTAATGTCCATCGTAAGCTTCTTTAACCTTGTGTCATTCTATCAGCATAATTCATACAAATCACAGATAATGCTTGTAAGCCTTGTTAACTGACAATTATTGCAACCTTTATTGTATGTTCTATTGTATCTTTTTGAGTAACTAAAATCATAACATCCAATTTTATTTCACTTAAATGAAGTTAAGAGTTGGTTATAATGACAGTTATGGCAATAATATGTAACCAACTACACAAAAATAATGCCTAGATTGAAATAAGAGTATGTTGTTCATAAATACCTTGAGATTAAGTCATTAAAAGAGATGATTATACAATATTACATGTCTGAAAGGAGAATGAGAATAATTCTATTCTGCCTGACAACAGACCTTGTATAAGTCAGTTAGCATTGCTGCACCACTCAGTTTTCCTACAGGTAATGCGTGTAAACGGACTACAGGACCTGCAATGAGAATTCCAGATTACAGTTCTGTAATATGAATTGTCTACTGCTTTTACTGTTTCATTGATTGTTATTCTAAAACTAGTTAAACATACACATTCTTGACTTCATATGAACTTCACATAGAAGTAGATATATTTCAGGAGAAAAATATACCTATGTTTTTATGCTCTATTTCAATGTAATATAATTAATCATTGTCTAATGCTATTTTTGGCTTTAAAAAGTTTATAAACAAGTAAAAATTTAAATCTCAAACCTCTCTGTACAGATGGTTTTGATTTGACATTAATTTTTACCTTTTTTCACAAATATCTTATAGTATAAAATTTATATTTACTATTACTGCTGCTGCTGCTGTGACTACTACCAGTATTACTGCTATGCACACCTACTTAATGTTTCGTATTTTTCAAAATTATTTTCATTTGGTACTTATGCTGTAGAATAGAATATAAGAATGGCTTTTCATTTGGTACCTCATACGCAGGCATTTGCTTTCTTTTTGTCCGACTTTGTAACAAATGCCAGGGGAAAAGACAGGCTCTTTGTTACCTATATAGAATTTGTGTAGGGCAGATAAAAACCAACCACTCTTGCATCAGGGGAGGATGCAGACTTTTTTTTGAGATTCTTATTTATAAAATCTGACAGTGTTGGGGAAAATAAGAATTGTTATAATGTTAGATTGGGTTTCATTTATTTTCAAAATAGATTTATTGTATTTTCATACTCAGCTTCTGATTTCTGCCTTGATCATTCAGTGAAGATTTTAATCTTCCCACAGGTAATAAGATTCACAGGTCAATTCTGAGTATAATCTCAATATGTTACCAGGTAATATGATGTTATGACAGATGTTTGGTCATTTTATTTTCACACTGAATAAAAATGGTGCTCACACTAGGAATGGGATGGGGAACGTTTGCATCAAAATTATTCATATAAGCAAAATTTTTTCCTTCAAATAATTTTCAGAACTGAAAAGACACTGTAGAGCAGAATTTTGAGCTTATGAATGAATATTACCATCTCCTAATATAACTAATAATTTTGTTATAGTTTTTTCTAATAATTAAATGAGACTCCTATAGTAGAGTGAGTTTATGTAACCACATATATGAGTTGAAAATGACACATAAACTACTGAACAATTCTTTAGGCATATATTAAGCATTCAATGAATAACAGACACTTTTTGTGGTCTGTTTTCTTCCATATGTCTTTCTAAAATTCATAATATTACCCAAGGTGCCACTAGAGCTGCCTCTCAAAGTGAAAAGTCCTGCTACATACGGTGTAATATGCTCATCAACTATTGTCATACATGTTTCTCTTTGAACATTGATCCCCTTAGATTGCCTTTTCTAGGCACCCACCTAAATTATAATCATATTTCTACACTTAGCCCATCCATTTCAGTGCATCTTTTCTATGAAGAGATGTCTCATCCTTCTTTCTTTGCAGTTCCTCTCAAACCACAACATTTATGCCTGTTCAAAATGCTTCTGGAAGTTCGTCAGAACACATTTTCCCACTAATTTATTTAATTTGTTTGATGAAGTGGTCTCCTGTACTTTGGACTTTTCAGGATATAACTACTTTCATTCTAATTCGAGGTCTTTCTTCTCATCTCAGTGATAGTCTCAAACCATCATTCCTCAGTTATACATTTTTCTATTTTTGAATGGTGTTTCTAATCTCTACAGGCAACAGCTCTCCTAAATAATAGCAAAGGGTCTGAACCACATACACTCTCCTATACAGCACTTATGTAATTTCTGCTGTCTCCTCCCTTTTTTTCTATTTCTAAACTGCTTTTACTTCCGTGTACATCTAGGGGTTGTATCTGTCTGATTATTCTTATCTTTGCTTTCTCATCCAGTTTTACCTCTCTAGGAACCTTTCCTTTTCTCTATAAAATGGACTTTTCTCCAAAACATTAAAAACACACAACCACTAGCAACACACACATATTCATTTTCCTTTAATGTACTGTCCTTTCATTAACTGTTTACCATTTGCTTCTTTGTAAAAACCCTCAAATAATTGAAAAAGAGCTACTATATTTAGATTCTATATTTCCCCTGCAGATACTTTGAATCAACTGCTTAAAGATAATATTCTAAATCAACTCAAAGTACTATTTTAGGCCACATTAAAATTCATCTTGCTCTGAAATTATTTATTATCAATTTTCAGTCAACATAATGTCTTCAATTCTGGCATATCTTAACACTCACTCTACATTTATAATGATCAGACTTGCTGCACATTCTATCCATCTTTTAGCCTCCAAATACTCTTTTTAAAAATAACCTAATAAATTTAAAAAAGTTCTGCCATGATTAAGTGGTTAAAAAAAAAAAGTATTTTCAGTTGGCTTGCTAGCCTAACAAAACAATTAAAATATTGACATTAATTAAGAAACTGATATATTTTGGTAAATAATATTTTTACTTTATTATGTTGAAATGTAAAACATTTGAGAAATAAAACTTGAATATCAAATTTAATCATTGCTATTACCATAAGAAAAAATGGTATTTTTTATAATTAAATATGATCTTTTCAATATACCTAGGACATTGCTTTAACATTTGGTATGTGGTTTTGGTTTTCTCAAAATTATGGCAAGCCATTTTCAGATTTCACATTCTATTTGTTGGAAAGTAGCAAAAACATGCACCTTGTGTTTCTTTTTATGAAACTTCAGAATTGGCTAAAGATAGTCAAACATTTAAATATCATGAGTTACTATATACTGATTCCTTGTGTAAAAAAGGGACTCACGATCATAGATCAGATGAAGAATGGTACAATATTAAGCTATTCAAAGCTACAGAAAAAAACTTACTTGCTGGACTTCCTTTTTTTTATAATATGCATGTTTAATTAACTGATTGAGTAGCCACAAATGCAGATTAGAAAGTAGTTTCATGAAATTAAAAAAAAATCAAAATTAGTAACTATTTTATTTAAAAATACTAAATTGTACTACTCATTTTTTCTTAGTTTTGATATAGTCTTTTTCTGTAGAGAGAAAGAAATTTTCCATTCACAGCAGCTCATAAAACTTCTTGTCTTTGTAATCAAGTTAAAACTAGGGGAAATGACTTGCCTTCATCAGCAGGATACCATTTTATTAAATTCAATCAAATGTTCTATTTACACACTTCAATCCTCAATAAAATCCAATTTTATTATTTGAAACCTATAATCTTCGGTGAAATTGAATAAGTGTATTTCACCAAAGCTGAAGTGCTCTGTTATATTAATCAGCTAGACAAGATTCTATAAAAAGGTGGAGAAGGGTGGAGTGAAGGCAGCTTGGGAATGGTCTGTATTTTGCTAAACTGTGTTAGTCCTCTATTATAAGTTAATCAATGTAAACACATATCTCAAAGCTTTGATTAAGTATCACTGAAATGCAAATGCTTTCATCTAGTTTTTATGTTTTATTTTGAACGTATATTCATATACGTTCAAAACATATATTAGAGAATACTAATATTTTAATGTATTTAAAGTACAGAACCCATTTATTTAGCCTATAGAAGAACAGGCATCATCTACTTAGGAATTCTAAGGAAAAAAAAATAACGTAAAATATAATTAATAAAAGAAAGCACACCCAAGTTACAGTGCTTCAGAATATAATTAAGTAAATTATGCCATGAGAAGAATAAGCAAGTCTCAATAAATTTAACCCACGAGGGCATCAATCCAGAGCGGCAACCATCCCCTGTATAGTTCTCCTTCATGCCCCTGTGGAGTTTCTCTGAGAAAGCCTACTAGGAGATTGGGAGTGTTTCTCCTTTGCCAGTAGAGCAGAGCAAATAGCACTGGACTATGAGTCAGAGGCCTTGTTTATAGTTAAGGATTCAGAGCTAACTCTCTGTGTAACTTTGGGAAAGTGATTTATAGCGTTTGAGCCTCAGCAAGTATGCTACTAGTTCTCATGACTCATCTGTGGCAGATAGAACTAACTGATTATGACATGCTTCACATATTCCTTTTCTTGCACAGTGGTCCAGGAAGCAAGTTCCAATCAGCTTTAGACAGCATTGTGTTTTTCAACTTAAATTTTTCAAAGATTGCCATCCTAAGACTGGATAATTTCTAAAGTTGTTACTATTTCTAGCATCCCATAACTCTAAATGCCCCAATATGATTAACTGATTCCTGGTATTAATACCGTATTGGCTCCAAAGCTCTCATCTCTCTAGCTAATCCTCATGCTATTTATGCATGGGTTTTGGTGCTTCTTAGTTCAATGTTCCTTAATCTGCTTGAGTTCTCTAGATTCTGATTAATAAAACTGAAGTTTTTTAAAGGTGTATATACATATATACAGACACAAAGTCATGTGTCACATAATGACATTTCGGTCAATGATGGACCACAAACATGATGATGGTCCCCTCAAATTACAATGAAGCTGCAAAATTCTACTGCCTAGTGACATGGTAGCCATTATAATATCATAACTCAATGCATTACTCAAGTGTTTGTGGTGATTCTGGTTTAAACAAACCTACTACACCGCCAGTCATGGAAAAGTATAGTGAATACAACAATGTTCAGTTCAGAATACGTCATGATAGTCAACAGCTATGTTGCTGGTTTATGTATTTTATATGTTATAATTTTTATCATTATTGTAGAGTGTATTTCTACTTACTTAAAAAAAAGTTAACTGTAAAACAGACTCAGGAAGGTCCTTCAGGAGGTATTCCACTGTTGTTATCATCACAGATGACAGCTCTATGCTTGTTATGGCCCCTGAAGGCCTTCCAGTTGGGCAAGATGTGGAGGTGAAGTGATATGGACACTCCTGACCCTGTGTAGGCAAAGGCTAGTGTCTGTATTTGTGTCTTAGTTTTACCAAAGAAGTTTAAAATGTAAAAAAAAAAAATTACATAGAATAAAGTCTATACAACAAAGATACAAAAAGGAAAATATTTTTATACAGCTGTACAAAATGTTGTGTTTGTGTTTTAAACTAAGTGTTTCACAAAAGAGTCACAAAGTTCAAAACATTAAAAAATTAATATAGTAAAAAAGTTACAGTAAGTTAAGGGTAATTTATTATTAAACAGAAATACATTTTTATTTATAAATTTAGTGTAGCCTAAGTGTACTATATTCTATAAAATCTACATTAGTGTACCATAATGTCCTAGGCCTTTACATTCACTCACACTCACTCACCAACTCACCCAGAGCAACTTCTGGTCCTGTGAGATCTATTCATGGTGAGCGACCTATACAAGTGTACAATTTTTGATCTTTTATACCGTATTTTTACCAAACCTTTTCTTTGTTTAGATGTGTTACATATACAGATACTTACCATTGTGTTACAATTGCCTACAGGTTTCTGTACAATAACGTGTTTTACAGATTTGTAGCCTCAGAGCAATAGGTTATGCCATAGAGCCAAGGTGTGTAGTAGGCAGTATCAGCTCGGTTTGTGTAAGTACACACTATCGTGTTGGTACAATGATGAAATCACCTAATGACACATTTCTCAGAATATATTCCAACAGCTAAGCCACGCATGACTCAGGTATATGTAGCATATACCCTACGTATGTATACATAAATGTAGATATGTGTGTGTATGCATATGTGTGTGTTTTTGTGTGTGTATCTGGAGTTTGAAATAAAGCTGAATACTTATAAGTTTAATTATAATATTAAAAATACAGGAGTCATTTATTTCAATTGGCAGTAAATGATAGCTCGGTGATATTTACAAATAATACATAATTTAAGGAAGAAGAATTATGTAGGATGTCTTTGGCTTTGAGAAATGCTTCTTGGAGTAATTACTCTGTGCCGTAGAATGGTGGACATGTTATTCTAACCCAATCAATCCCCTTGAATGTTTATTCATCGCTTAACTACCTTTAGAGCATAAAGTAAGTAAATGTGACATAAGTGACAAAACATTCCATTAAATAAGTTTTCTTATTTGGTTTGGCAAAGTGCATTACAACTGGCAGTGTGTATTTTGTTGGATTTCAATTCAAGAGTTTTGTCAAGAAGCAATATGACATGTCAGACAGACCAATGAACTTAGAATTAAAAGACAAAGATTCAAATCTTGTCACTGATCAAATGCAAGGATAGATTTAGAAGTAATTTTTTAAACATAAAAATTATATAGATGCTTGTAGTTAAAAATACACACATAATTATAATAACATGTGGTGGCATTTTATATTAAAGATAACAAAAATATGGTTCTCACATAGTATTCAGTCATAGAAAAAAGTGAATCATATTATTAAAATTGTTATTATATATAATAGATGCTCTCAGGTTGTGTGTTTTGTGTGTGCATGTGTAGTAAGTTAAAGAATTAGAACATAAAATCATAAGTGTTCTTTTATTTGTAAGTGAGTAAAACCACAAAATGATCAGAAGAGATATAGGTGATGAATGTGAAGGGGAAAAATAAAATATGGTGTATTACCTCTAAAATATTTTAATTTCAGTTTAGTTATATAATAGCTTTCTATTATTAGGATTTTTTAAGTTGCAATTTGATATTTTCAAATCTATTTTTTAATATACAGATTTTGAAATATATTCAATGAATTGGTGAATCACTTTATTATCACAGTAGTTATCCAAAGAGCCACTAACAATTTAAGTTGTTAATATTTATATTCAGACTATTGAAAACTTGGACCATTATGCTCTCATAGACTTTTCATATTATAACAAAATATATACATTTATTTGTTCATAAAGCTTTCACATGCCTATAATTTGCTGCATTCCTATTGCAAAAAAGTAAAATAGATATTAATTATTTAAGAAAAACTCTATAGTCAAATACTATCCTAACCCCATCCCCCAATATATACCTCAAGATAGAGAAAAAAAACATCATATTGACACAAATATGGAGAGAAATTTTATCATTTCTCTTGCTAGCAATTCACGTTTACATTATAAAATGCCAAAATACTATGGCCCAGTTATGGGAAAATGTTATCAAAAATAACTAACTACAGTCCTCAAGGCACAAAGCATATGAATAATTATATTAACATGACTTTATCCACATACATTTGGTTATATAATCCAAAGTGCTTTCTCTGTTCCCAAAGTGCTTAAATCAACATTGTTTTTAAAATTAATAATCATAGATAATAGATAACAGATAATATATCATGTAGAGAGAACTTAAGTGACTTAGCCAATGCCACAGACCCATCAGTGACCCATGTTGGACTAAAAACCATCTTCTCTCTCTCCTTCCATTTCTTCTTCATTTAATAATCATTTATGTATTTGGCACTTGTACCAGGTGCTGAGAAGTTCATAGATAAATGAGAAGCTCTAGAAAATTACTAGATCTGTTGCCTTCTCCTCTTTGGTGAATGGAATAAAGCATCTGAAATGTAGGATTTAAGGCCCTGGTTAATCAACAAATTGAGCAGTGTCAAACAAAAGAAACATGATTTTAATAAGTATGAAGATGAAAATGGAAATAATAAACCACACCAGATATGAAGGTTGACAAAGTGGTATGCATATTAAGATTCTTGCCATTTAAGTGTGTATGGAAAGGAATCCATCTGTGAGATACACAAGTGAGATAGATGTGTTTCTTTGATAAGATAATGGGTGAGTTTTAAAATAAACCTAAATTAGTTAAGTTCGACATACTACCTACTATATGGAAAATTTCTTATTTTAGTTAAGGAAATGGTCAAGCATAACAATACACACACAAACACACACACACACACTCATATTCTATATACTGGTTTTCAAATAGCCATTTTCTTTTCTATTCTGTTTTCTTTAATTTAGAATACTGCCTTTGTTAACAAAGAAGAATCTTAAAATGCAATAACACACCTTACTGAACAAATTTATTTAAAATGATATAATCTGCTATTTGTCTTATTTTATATTGTGAGTTTCCACTGAGTGCTAATAAGTGCTTGCCATTGAAGAAGTTTGCATTTAACATCTGTCACCAGCATCCAGCAACTGCACCTACAGGAAACTGTCAAGAGAGATTGTTATTCTCCTTTGTAACACCCTGAATCTGTCTCACATCATTTACATACAGATAGTTACAGGCATTCATCATTTCATTATGCTGATGACTTCACTATTCTGATGTATAATGTCTCTTTAATGAGCCTCAAAAAATACAATATTCCTTGATTTATGACTGCTTAACTGAAAAATTATACAAACTGGCAAAAAACTACTCATAATGTATTTTCATTTTTCCTTTACATTACACTTATATTTAACAGTGACTCATGAGTTAAGATCATGCTTCTTTGACAAAAGAAATGATCAGAATATGACTTCTTAGGTTTTAGTACCACTGCGGTTTATATGCATATTTAAAGCTGCGTAGTAAAACAGTGCTGACACTAAATATTAACCAGTTGAAATCGATCACTGTTTTCCCCATGAAAGGCTGTGTGTTGGACAATCACTATCAATATCACTCTAAGTTTGATAAGGCTTCTTTGCCTTTAGTGAAGGTCATCACCCCATATTCACTTTTCTCTGTTTTGAAAGTAAACATTAAGTACATTGACACCAAAGAGAACTCTATCCCGCAACAAAGAAGTAGTCAAGAAAGAGAAAAATATAGGAGTCAATCTGAAATAAAGACAGAAGCTTAAAAAGAGCTAGCAGTTGCTGTGACTGTCACTACTTGCTTAATTCTAGGCCCCTCTTGGCATGCCAGACCCAAGAAGGTGTCACCAGCTTTGTTTTCTATTCTCTTAAATGCTATGCCATTGAAGGTGATGAAAAATATTCTATTTATTACTTAAAAGTCATTTCCCAAAAGAAGCTGGTTGTTCCTCCAAACAGGTAAGAGTTCCAAAGAGGTATAAATTGTTCACGTGCTGCCAGCTTTTAAAAGTAGGAAGCTTTCGAATGTAGTGGAAAATCACATTAGAATGAACACTATATACAATTAAGGATAAGGACTAACGTTGATTCACAGAAGAGCTCATGAATCAGCGTGAGTAAGGCATACCGAAATAGAACAAAATTTGGGAACCTGCATCCTTAGATTTGCTATTACCCTCTCTTAAGTTTAACTTCCATTCAACACAGCTGAGATTATTTGTAACTCTATATTTTTAAAAGAACAGTAAATCAGGCTAAATTAGCCTGGAATCATCAAAAAAAAAAAAAAAAAAGAGTGGTTCAGGTTAAATAAAAGAAAGCACAGGACTGTTTTCATTTAGAAACTTGTGATACAATTGTATATAGAACTCTTAATAAAACATATAAGTTATATACACTACCAGTCTGTAAAAAAATATCCGTTTATAAAATATACACAGGAAAATTAGCCCTATTACTGAACACTACTTTTTCATTTCCTAGCTTTATTAATACCTTTCAGGCTCATCATAAATTACTTTTGGTTATATCTAAATTTGTGACTAACCCACAGAGAGAAAGGATAATAACCAAAATTGAGAAATATGAAGTAATTTGATTCCAATTCTTCAGGTTAAATAAAAGAAAACTAAAAACTATTTAAATCAACTTAGCATCAAACAAAAAACTTCCTTCAGTGACTAGTTGTGTATTTAACAAAAATATTTCTATACATACACATTTCAAATAGTAAGATTCATAATATGCATGCCATGTTATCAACTATCATATCTAGTGTGCTTTATACTTTGTTTTAACATACATATTTATTAAAATCATACTTTTTTGTTTAAGGCTGCTTAGGAAGCAGATGTGATAATTTTATTTCTCTTTGTAAGTTAGATTAGTGTTAGAAAGGTTTTCTATTATTATTTAAAGGTCTATATTAGGTTGTCACATCTTATATTAAGCAAAGAATCCACTCATGGTTTATATTTAGGTAAAATAAGATTTCCACTTCACCTAAAGTATATAAGATGTACCATAGAATAGATAACAAAAAATATTCCAAACATCTTTGTGCCAACGAGATGTTTACAGTTATAAGATTAAAAAAAAGTCTTACTGCCAAACACCTTGGAACTGACCAGCTGTTTGTTTATAATTTTAGGCCAGAAAGGGTCTTGATTTTCCACTTTTAACTAAGTTTTATTTTAAGAAAATGGATAAGTGCTAAAGTCATTGAGACGATAAGGCATCATCTCCCTGAGTATCATATTTACAAAATTGCCTAGAGAAATATCAATCATTTCCTCTTTATTCCAGTCTTCAATTATGTGTTTATCTCTAGGCCTCTTTATTGACAAAGCCAACTGATTTACACCAAATAAAAATAATAGCAAACATTATAATGAGTTCTCACTGTAATTTATTTTTACGTACATTTTATAATAACACCTAATACTCATAATAACCCTCTAAGATTGGTACTATTGTTATTCACATTTTAGAGATGGAGAAACTGAAGTTCTGAGAAATTAAGTCACACAGCCATTAAGGGGTGCAGCTGGCTCTGAAGCCAATGTCTGCCTGAATCTCATCTTTTGATTGGGGTGAGAATTGTGCCTCCAATTTTATTCTCTCTTCCATATATCTTCAACCTCACTCTCATTCCTGGCACTTTTTAAGCTTCTTACCTCTCCCATTAAAAACAAAAACAAAAAAATCCCAGCTTCGTTTGTTGGAGTGTCCTTTCCCCAATGTGTGTTCTTGGAGTTTTTGTCAAAAATCACTTGGCTGTAAGTACTTATGTTTATTTTTGGATTCTCTATCTGTTCCATTGGTGCTTGTGTCTACTTTTATGCCAGTAACATGCTGCTTTGGTTGCTATAACTTTGTAGTATATTTTGATGTGGTGACACCTCCAGGTTTTTTTTTTTTTTTTTTTTTTTTGCCTAAGATTGCTTTTTCTATTCAGAATCCCTTATAGTTCCATATGAATTTTAGAATTTTTTTTTCTATTTTAGTAAAGTATGTCATTGGTATTTTGATAGGGATTGCATTGAATGTGTACATAACTTTGGGTAGTATGGACATTGTAACAACATTAATTTTTCCAATCTATGACAATGGGATGACTTTCCATTTATTTCTGTCTTCTTCAGTTTCTTTCATCAGTGTTTTATAGTTTCATTGTAGAGCTCTTTCATCTCCTTGGTTAAATTTATTCTTAGGTATTTTATTTTTTGTAGTTTTTATAAGTGAGATTGTTTTCTTGATTTCTTTTTTAGATGTTTCACTATTGGCATATGAAAACACTACTAATTTTTGTATGTTTATTTTTTAACTTGCCACTTTACTGAATTCATTTATTAATTTTAACTTATTTTGGTGGAGTCATATGTATGAGCATGTCATCTGAGGACAGAGACAATTTTACTTTCTCCTTGCAAATTTGGATGATGTTGGACAAGCTGGATATTCACATGCAGAGGAATGATTCTAGACTCTTATCAATAACATTATAAAAAATCGACTCAAAATGAATTAAAGACTTCAATGTAAAACCTGAAACTATAAAACTACTGGAAGAAAACATAAAGGAAATGTGCTATGGCATTGGTCTGGGAAAAATTTTTCAAACAAGTACTCAAAAGTCCAGCAAAATCAAAAACAGACAAATGGGATTTCTTCAATCTAAAAAGCTTCTGCCCAACAAGAGAAACAATCAACAACATGAAGAGAAAATCTATAGAATGGGAGAAAATATGTGCAAACTATAGATCTGACAAGAGGTTAATGTCTGGACTATATAAGAAACCTTAACAACTCAATAGAAAATAATCCAATTAAAAATGATTGAAAATGTTTTAAATGGTCAAAAGGTGTGACTAGACATCTCTCAAAAGAAGACATACAATGATTGATATACAGGTAAATAAAGAAATGCTAAACATCACTAATCATTACGGAGATGAAAATCAAAACTACAAGAAAACATCACCTCACCCCACTAGAATGGCTACTCTCAAAAAGGCAAAAGGTAACAAATGCTGGCAAGGATGTGGAGAAAGGGGAACTTACAGACACAGTTGGTGAGAATGCAAATTAGCACAGACAAAAAAATTACAGAGGTTTCTCAAAAAATTAAAAATAGAACTACCATATGATCCAGCAGTCACACAACTGGGTATATACCCAAAAGAAATGAAATCAGTATTTAGAAGAGATATCGATCTACAGCCCCATGTTTATGGCAGCACTGTTCACATGAACTAAGATATGAAATCAAGCCAAGTGTCCATCAACAGATGAAAGAATACAGAAAATGTGGCAAATTTTTACAATAGAATACTATTCACCAAAAATCGAATTAAAGCATGTCATTAGCAGACACGTAGATGAACCTGGAGGATATTACGTTAAGTGAAATGAGCCAGGCACAGAAAGACAAACAGCACATGCCACTGCTTATATGCGGAATCTAGAAAAGCTGATCTCATATATGTGGAGAGCAGAAAAATGGTAATTAGAGACTGGGGAAGGGAAGGAAGGGAGGTATAAGGAGAGACTGGTTAATGCGTACACAGTCACAGTAATTTAAGAGGAATAATTTCTAGGATGCTATTACACACAAGCGTGTTATAGCTAACGATATTCTATGGCATACTTCAAAACGGCTAGAAGAGAGGATTTTGAATGCTCTCACCACAAAGCAACAATGAATTTTTGAGATGATAGAATACTAAATGCCCTGATTTGATCATTATGTAATGTCCATATGTATTGAAATATCTCACTGTACCCGATAAATATGTACATCATGTGTCAATCAAAAATAAATTAAGTAATTAAACCATTTTTTAAATACAGCTTAAAAAAGTCAACAAAGAAAAAGAAAGCCTTCCTTAGTTGTGTTGTTTCTTCTAGCTACTGTCAAATTTCATGCCTTTCCTTATCTAATCTGTTTCTGCTCTATCACTCTTCAATCCAGCACCATCTGGCTTCAGCTCCACCACACTACAAATCCTGCCCTTGCTAAATAGAGTAAACCTGTGACTTTATTAGGGATCCATTTCAAGCATGAGTTCAGTTGTGATCTTAACTAATCTATCTGTGCAATGGGCTCATCATGATCATCAGTTCTTTCTTGTTAATACTCTGAAATTGTACCTCACTGGCTCTTGTTCTGCTCCAGTCTTTTCTTGGACAACACGCTTTGGGGCACCCTTCTCATTAATCTATGCTCCCTATGCTTTCATTTCTCTTGCAATTATTGATGCACATATATAACTGTTTGCAAATTACCTTTACTTGGTAGTTCAATAGACTCCAGTCCCCCAAAGCAAAACATCTTTTTCATGAACCTGCTCCTCTTCCTATATTTATTTAGCTCCATTTGGGGCATCATTCATTAAATCACAATAGAAAATGATATAGGAAATTTTCTTGTTTATCTCTCCCTAGTTCTATTTCACTAACACCCTATGTAAGACAATGTGTGAAGTTCTTCTGATTGTTGCCTCAATATATTCATCTTTTTGTCTCTATCTAATCCTTCCCTCTATCCTCAGCCTCTTTTTTATTGCTCACTTGATATTTATTTTCTGAAACACCAACCTGATTTAGTCCACAGCACTCATGCCCCTACTCATGCCTCTTGTGCCTTTCAATTCCAGCCCTTAACCTGCACAACACACCCCAGGTCTACTCCATGTAGGTACCACTCCCTCTGCAACTTACTGCATGAATCCAGGGCTTCTTTTCAGTTCTCTCCTGACATTCTATGCATATCTATAGCCTTCAGGTTTTTTAAAATAGAAGTAAAACACAGTGGTTAAATGCATTGCCTCTGTAAGCAGCTTTACCTTTTACCAGCAGACAGGTTACTTAACTCCTCTTAGCCTTACTTAACCTCTGTTCTCACATCCACAAAATGGAAGACCACCACAGTGCATAAGGAATAGAGTAGTTATGAGTAGAAAGTAAACTGTTTTGAGCAAGCCCGCATTATATAAACCACTTTACAATATTAATGTTATTGTTTTGAGTATTTTCCCCCTGGACTTCCAGTAGACACTAAGTTGCTTGGGGGTGGGGTGCATTTTAGTATCAATAACACTGCAAACAAGGCACAGGGCAAGGGTCTCTCTAAATTTAAATTCCCTGAGAAGGCTATGTGACCCCATGTTTTAAATAAATGACCAATTTTATTGGATTTTACTCCCTAATTTAAACTCAAGAAGAAGTAGGCATGTAAGATGATAATCAATGGGGAATCTGGCTTGAGACCAAAACCCTATGTATGATTTTTCAGACATCACCACAGGCAATTACAGACCACCTGGTAAGCTTCAGAGGCAAGAGCTGCCCTCCCCACAATAGACTGGGTGCACAGCCAGTGCACTGCAGTCTCTGCAGGGAGTTGCAGTCAAAGACTCGAGTCCCCTGGCCAGCCATACTCTTATGAATATCTATACTCCTAGATCATATACCTTCATTCAGATCTTCTTTATCTGGAATTTTCAGCAGAGGCCTTCCTCTGCTAAGACCTCCTTATTAGGGGAGCAGGGAAACATGATGACAATTTTCTCCATGCTGAGTCAGTGCTCAGTACTTTTCCACTCCTAGTCCTATCTTACCCCCTACCACTAGCTGCTGGTCCATAAAAAAACAGGATTTTTTTTTCAGGACTCCCAAGGCATAAGTTGACCATCACGTCTGTGTTGATTCAACCGACGCTCAACTGGCGCCACAGTCCAAACTCCTCCATGAGGTCTCTTTCTCCAGTTTAGTTTCCTGCTTACATCATTGCAGTGAGTGACTAATTGACTATTACTTTATTTGGGGTTATTGTGTTAACTGAATACTCAGACAGCTGGCAGCTCAGCTCTCTCCAGCTCTACTAAGCTCCTAACAACCAAGGAAGACATGAAAGATGGAAGGAGATTGCAAAGGAAAAATATTTGGGAAAACAATATTTTGTTGCCCTCACATTACAGGATGGTATAACCTTTGGAGTGGCTCAATGATCTAGAACCAACATATTTCTTGAAGATATCTTAAAAATCCTCTAATCCAATTTATTCTTTTAGAAGTGAATATATTGTAAACCTGGAAGACTAAGTAATCTGAGGGCACAGCTGGGTGCTGAGACAAGGCCATTTGACTTGTAGACCAAAAACGTAATTTTCATAGTGTTATATGTTATGTCGAGTTGAGTCTAAAAACATACCAAGTTCCAGAGTATTCTGTTTCTTCATTCCCTTTTTGGAATTAGTGTCTATGATGTCACATAATCATGTATCATGGTGAATTAAATTAGGACAATCTGAGAGCAGATGTGAAAAATCTATGTATTTGGGTCACACACAAGTCAAGTATCAATGTCTTCAAGTTGCTACATGAACTTGTTTCAGAGTGAAGGCTAAAGATTTTTAAGTGTATATCTTATATTTGAAATTAGGTAGATTCAGATGGTGAAAAGTACACATATTGGCCAATAGGATTTAGTATATATATAACTGATTTAAAACAAAATACTAAATCCTATTGGCCAACATGATGTGTACTTGTGTGTGTGTGTGTGTGTGTGTGTGTATATACACAAAATATATATATATACACAATATATATATACTATATATATACACAATATATATATACTATATATATATATATATATATATATATATATATATACACACTGCAGTTTTATTTCAATCATACAAACAAAGTTAGCATGCAGGAAATTTAAGTGAAACAAATTTAAAGAAAATGGTTACGGTAAAAATAGCAGATAAATGAAAATTCTAAAAAGGAAGTGCACCTAAAAGCATGAGAATTCAACATTCATTAGTGTTTCATCTTCAGTTTTGATTGACACTTGATGCTTGCAACTTTTTAAACAAACTTTTAAATCGTGATGACTATTCTGAAAAGGTTTCAGTACCAACACTAAGATTTGTACATTCAGTTTGTTTGCAATTGACTTGTTAGCCATTTACATAGTGTATAGTACAGATTTGGCACAGGTTAGATCACAGTGTTGAGGAAAGCAGTACCTTCTTGAAATTAGAAAGGATCTCCTAAACTGTACTCAGCTTAAGACATCCAATGTACAAGAGCACAAAAACCATTATAATAATGTGGTTCCAAGGAACATAGTTTTGATAAGGAAAATAACTTAAGCTTCTGTTACCCATTTTAATTACTGAAATCTCTAACAATGACACAACTGTTATGTATACATGACAGCAAATGTATATAATAATTCATTTAGATTTCTTGGAAAGAACACATTTAGCAATGTGGGATGATGGAAAATATAGCATAATTCAACATTGGTTCTTTTTGTCATTTTACACAGACATCATGTTAATGTTAGACCAAGGCACAAAACGTTTCGTGCATAAACCCAGTCTCTTTTAAGATTTAGCATTTTATTTTAGGCTCTTATCTTAGTATGGACCACTTGTACCCAGTACTCTACCTAATATAGACTATTTAACTTACTATTTTTGTTTTTGTTGTTTTCTTTTTGACATGAAGTCTTGTTCTGTTGCCCAGGCTGGAGTGCAGTGGCATGATCTCAGCTCACTGCAACCTCTGCCTCCTGGGTTCGAGCAATTCTCTTGCCTCAGCCTTCTGAGTAGTTGGGATTACAGGCGTGCACCATCACCCCCAACTAATTTTTGCATTTTTTAGTAGAGTGAGGGTTTTGGAATGTTGGCCAGGCTGGCCTCGAACTCCTGACCTCAAATGATCCGCCCACCTCTGCCTCCCAAGGATTACAGGCATGAGCCACTGCTCCTGACTTAAATCAGTTTTAATTGAAGACTTCTAAGAATGAGGGTGCACACATTAGGGAGAAGACCACATGTTCTCCAACTGCTTGTATTCCTCAATGAGAAGCAGTGATAATGTACACTTTTCCAAAACAATGGTGATCAGTGTCAGAAGTGCTTGTGGGCACGTGAGGTAAGGTAGTGCATGATTGTTCTGATTTTACAACAAAGAAAACTGTATGAAGCTGAGAAGTGATTTGAGTCTTCCAAAACCTAGTATAGCACTTTCTACCACAGTGTATTCAGTGGTTACTCTATGAGCCTAATTTCAGAGTCTAAAATAATGTTGAAATAAAGGACAGGAAATCAAGAAATTCATCTTTGAGAACAGATAGCCTCTGAGACTCGTCTTTGTGTCTTAAACTTTTCATTGTTACTTTTCCATTTCTACTGCATGATATTTGTCAGTTTCCCCTAGCTATATACATCAAATGCTCATACTTTAATTTTTTTTAAAAAAAGAAAGACAAATACTGCTGGCATGAAGCTAAAACTCATGCCTTAATAACCAAAACACATTTTGCAGATCTGCCAACTAAGTCTCCTCTCTAATTGCGTGCCTTCTATAAAAAGAGCCAAATTAAAAAAAAAACTCAGTGTAAATATCCTTAGTTATGAATAAGACCATTAACCTCCTTTAGACTTTAGACAGCATGGAAGATCTCAGTAAGAATTACAAAGGAAGTCTTAGCTATTTTTTATCCTTCGTTGGGTTGTTTATTTAAATGATTTTTTTTCTAAGTTTGTAAATTATGTAAATTTTCTTTTTAAAAAGTATTATTATCATCATGCATATGGAACACTACAATGTCTTTTAACATTAGACCCAAAAATAACAGTTACTGATCTAAAAATTATGATTTATCTCCTAACAGGCCATTCATTTATTCACTAAGTTTAGTTATTTAAAATGGTTAATCCTAAGGTTAAGATTTTTTTCTTTAGCAAAACCACCTAAAGTATTCTACAAATTATCTGCCAAGCAGAGCAAGTTGGAATTTACAAAAATCTAATGTCAAAAATATGTTAAATACTTGTACGCAAATGGAGAAAGAAAAAAAAAAAGCCTGCTTTGATTGAGCAAACACCACAATGAAGTATCTTATACATTAACACCACTAGAGGGCTTGATACATTTTGCTTCATAAAAGCATTTCTTGTGTAATGTTATTTTTTGGTATAAATAAAGTTCTATATGCTCATCATTCTAATCATGGTTATTTTTTAAAAAGACACACACTTACATGTGTACACAGATATAAAAATGTTCGCTTAAGTGATTATATCAAAGGGAACTTGTATAAAGTGAACACTGTTTTAAGCAAGTTAAATAAACTGGATGGTTTCAAATATCACATAGTCTTACATTTCATTGAAAAGTATTTCTGCAAATCTGCATTTAACAACATGGTTCTGATAAACGGCCTAAGCCATGTTAGAAGAAAATTATGTTTTAAGTAACACAAAAATTCCCTTCTGTTGCAAATTACCAATGATATTAATTAAAAATAATTTCACTTCATTTAAAATCATCTTTGTGGTATAGGAATATTTACCTTTATGGAAATTTCTCTATGAATCTAACCTAGATAAATTATATTTAAAAAGACATTAAATATTATCATCTCTCAATTTCTTTTTAAGTAGGGCAAGTAACACACTTAGTAGGTTTGGTTTTTGTCTTGATTGCTAACTTGGCTTTAAGTCAATTTCCTTATTCAGCTATATCACAAATACGTGTTTTTGTGGGACTATGAAAGAGTAAAAATTATGACTTGGTTAAAGCAAGCACATCTTACAACTTTTTCAGAAAACGTTATTTGTCCATTCAAAATATAAATTAGATCCACCACCTGTTTTGGATGTAGGTAAAATGTTACTACAAATACAATTTTCAAAATCTGAAGTGGAAAGGGTAAGTTATGGTTACATTCTAGGAAGTAAAATAACTCTAGTTTTACAAATGCAAAACAAAATTTTAATTGTTTCCTTCAAAGAGACTTTTCCAAATTATATGTTCAGTTTTGGGGGGAAAAGGTAAAAGGATATTTTAAAAAGAGCTTTCATTATGTAAGTAATTTCTTTGGTTAACAAGTCCAAGTTAATAAGATAGTAAATAAGTTCATAAGTCAAAATATAAGACATATTTGACATTTGAATCTTTGTACATATATTCATATTTGAACGTGTATTGTGGTGACAGACAACATATGTAGCCATCTATACAGCACAGGTATAACCAAGCTGAATGCCTTACTGGTGGATTCTGGTTGACTATCAGCTAAGATGTCTACATATGATTTCAAAATCGAAAGAAACTCTGGTTGTCTGGAGGCTTTTCTATTAAATACCTTCTCTGTCTGAATTTTCCCCTGAGGTTGTATGTTTCCTTGTCATTCACAGGATCAAAGACATTGTAACCTAAGAGATATAATAGGCCATCGTTAGTCTAACAGTGAAATGGCTATCAAATTCAACCTCTTCACCAAGGGTAATAGCACTTACCCCTGAATTGCATTACAGTGCTGCGGAATGTTAAATTGGAAGCCTATTTCTTCATTTATATGATCAGATGAAGCCCTCAGGCCAGTTTATATGTTTTTTTTTCTCTTTGTGAATGCAATCGTTTTGTATGATACAATTATAGATGCATGATTAAAGAGTACTTGATAACTTCAGTAGATACAGATTGAACATTCTATTAATTGAAGTTGGTGCTATAATTTTGGTATTTCTATAGATTCTAAACTGTCATCAAAATTAAAATAGCCTGGCTTGTAAAAGCTTCTCATTCTGTTATTTTTCGAATCCTGTAACTCGTAATGCATTTCTTATTCATAGTAAGATTATGATTCTTCTCAACATAGCTTTACAATTATTTTACTTCCTCATCAGAAAGCTGTCACACTCTCAAGTATATTCTAGCAAAGATCACTTTGATATCATAAATAATTATCATTTTGTCCTTCACTTTTGTTTATATCAAATATTTACTCAATATAAAGGATTCTATAACCAGAGTAATTTTCCCCTTCCGTGTTGCTATGCCTGCCACTTAGTATTTTAGTTTTTAGTGTTCTGCCCATTACTGCTACTACACTACATCTACTATTCTTAAATTCTGTGAAAGCGTACAACATATGATGTTATGCAGCAACAAAAAAATAAACATTCTAAGTTCATTACAAAACACTTACAGTGACACATGTCTATTAGCTGTCCTAATGCTACATCCAGAATAAAGATCACATAAGAGGAATATCCAGAGGTTATTTTTAATCTCCTTTCTCTAGCTTACATGATCACTTCATTCAAGTCTGAAAAATAAAAATTGTATGCAACTTACTATCAAATAAATATGTCCTGTTCTATGTAATTTGTAAAACAACAAGAAAATGCTTGGCATTTCACAGAATATGATAAGTTTCTGAATACTGAGAGAATAAATGATTAAGAATTTTAAAAATTAAATGTATATATGTAGCAAAGAACCATCAGGCCAACAAAAATTATATTAAAATATGCACTAAGCAGGTGAAATATCACCCCTTTTACTCCCCAAATAAGGTGGGAAATGAATCTCCACACACTCAGAGTCATCTTAATCACATTTATTCTTGTAAGTATATTTAGGATAATAAGAATCATAGGAAAACTTTATATTTTTTATCTCCACCAGTTAAGTGACTTTTATGAACCAACCCTGAATATTTGGATGAGTGAATAAATTAATTTTTAGTATACATGCAGCCATAGAAAAGTCCATTTATCCTTCTATATCCAGTAAGCTATATATATCCATATTATGTTTTAAAAAGACAGCATTTATCTAAATATAGTGAGAGATTCATTAAATAAAATTATTAAAAGAAATCATTAATTTTTCAATAAGCTGATCCTGGAGAAGACAAACATCTGAAGGTATCTTTAAATTCGATGACCTCCCATCTGCAACGGGAAAGGAACGCGCCTTCTTTTTGTCTCTAGTTTAGCTATCGTTTGAACTCAAACCAATGACATCAATGGAAAATACTTCCAGTGGAGTTGGCCTTTATGGTTCCTGATCCGTATTACACTTTTTTAATAAGAATCTGTTTAATATCTTCTAACAAAATCTACAAAGTTTTAAGATATGGTTGCTTTATTAAAAAACAAAAACAAAACTTTTGAGTAAAAATGCTATAACCCCCTTGCTCCCACCTCCCAAAGCCAGAATTTAGTGGATTCATTTCATGTGAGCCCTGAAGATTGTCACAGAGAATAATAGTAGCTGAAGTTACCCAATGTAACCTTTGTAATCTCACTCACTGTGAGAGGAGGATGAAGAAAGTATAAATAACTTGATAAAAAACCCACCTCAACGAAACAACATCTCTACCTCTCAGTGCAATTACTAAATGTCAGTCAGCAGTAGCATTGAAGGCATATAACCCACTTCCTTTCTGATTGGTTAGTATGTCCATTCTGATTTTTAATATTACCCTTGCCTCTGGCCCATGACTTTTTATTTCCTTCTTGATCATATAATTGTCAGTTCTTGCTGTTCAAGAATTTCAAAAGATAATTATATATTGATAATAATTGTACATAAAACTTTCAAAGAGTTGATCACAGTTTCAATTTCATATTTTCTTCAATTATAACTTCAATTTTCCTTTTTGTTTGTTCACTATTTTTTCTCTTCAACATCCAATAATATATGCAAGTTCTTTTTTGCCTCCCTTTTAAATCTCTCATATCCTTTCTAATGACTTCTATATTTGATCCTTTGATATTTTCCACAGCTGTTACTCTATGTAGGTTTTTGAACAAGTAATTGTTAAGAGGGTTAATGGAAGGGAATGATTGTTGTTTGCCAGTAGGCATACATTGCCAATCTTTGCTCCCTATTTGATTCATTCAAGAAATTATTTTTAAATGACTTGACTTGATTGGCCAATATTTAGCCTGGTTTGCTATTTAATTTTAGTATTTTTTATTTATGAAGTAATATAGATGGCTATAGCTTACTGGAACCCAGGGATATTTTTCTGTGTTAAATTTTCTAAAGTTAATATGCATACTATATTAAGAAATCTGTAATTTTGGGGGAAATAGATTTTTTTCATAGATTTTCAAAACTCAAAATCTGTATACCATAATCCAGGAAATCCACAACTAAGAAGGAGGTCAGCACATATATGCAAGCTGTTGATATTTAGGCATAGTATATTAGCTCTTGTAACGTTTTCAATGGTATTTAAAATCTCAGAATAGTCAACTAAAACAGCTATGTGTTGGCTTCATTACATTTTGGTAAGCATGTCTGGGAACCAAGCCAACACTAAAAACACAAATAATGGTCAGAAAGGAGCACAGCATTCTGACTTCCAGTTTGAGATTCAACACGCAGATTCAACACGCAGAGACTCTTGTCCATTTCCCCTTAGCATCCTACTCACTCCTCATCAGAAGTCGCTGCTCCCTTAAAAGGTGTTTACCATTGGGGGGGGGAGGGATAGCATTAGGAGATATACCTAACGTTAAATGACGAGTTAATGGGTGCAGCACACCAACATGGCACATATATACATATGTAACAAACCTGCACGTTGTGCACATGTGCCCTAAAACTTAAAGTATAATAAAAAAAAAAAAGAAAAGTGTTTACCTGCCTCTCACACACTTAAATCCACAACAGAAGCGCCTAAATATTTGGCTAAAACAGAAAATAATTTGCATGATCATGATAACAATAACAACAAAATAATAAATAAGATCTGTGAATGGTGACTCTATGTCAGGTTGACATTTTATGTGGATTTTTTTTCATTTGTATATGAAATAAGTACTGTGATTATCATCTTCACATTGCATATCAGTAAAGTGATGCCAGGAAAAGCTAAGTAATTTTCTCAGGGTCATGCACCTAGCTAGCAACGAGTCAAACCTGTTTCACTACAAGGTTGATCCCATGTTTTTTCTATTAAATCATGTCATTTTGTGACTAAAATATTTGTGATAGAAAATAAAGTTTTTAAATTAACCAAGGAATTAATGTCACAATATATAATACATTACTGGCAATACTTCAGTTTGAAAACAATATAATGTAAACGTGATTTTTTTAAATGATAAGAAAAAATGCTGAACATTATAAGAACTGAATCTTCTGAAGTATCATAGTCACATTAAATTAAATAATAAGGATATGAATGTCAACATGGTAAAATGCTGAATTTCAGAGTTAAGTCACTGTAGAATATATATGGGAAATAAAAAGAAAATATTTAGGTGTCTTTCAGAAACATAAATATAGTTCAAATATATCCTGTGTTTTTTAAGTTTCCACAAATATAAATAATCACATATACCTGATTTTCCAACATTAAGGAAGATTTTAAAAAAACATAAAAGATGTAAACGTGTCTATACATTGAGCCATTTAAGTTAATACAATATTTAAGTAATAAGATTCAATCCAATCCTGTGTCATTTACATTAAAATAAATGAAATACTGAGTCTCTAATCACAACCCTGCTAACCCATATCAAATAAGTTCATATTTTTGACAGAAAATGTTTGAAGGCTAACAGATTTATTCTTTCAAAATAAAGCAGACATGAAAAGAAAGTAGGGAGGCTGGTGTAGACAGAATTTTAAATAAATTAAATTACAACTTCATCCTATATGCATCGCTTTCACATTAGTGGTTCACATTAAAAAATCTATGTAGAATATACTTTAAATGACAATGACAATTTTAATGAGGAAGGGTTCTTTTTTTAGCTTTTTGCTATAGTTTCTTGTTTGTTTGTACATTTGCTTTATAATTCCATGCTAGTTCCTTCATGACTAAAGAAACTCTTGGCCTTCACAAAACCCAGTATGTGAGTTGATGTACAGATTTGCTGAAGAACTTCAGGAGAAACATACAAAATATATATCTCTCTGATTTGCAGGGTCAAATCAAGCTAATAGGCTAAGAAATTGAAAGAATGCACAAATTATAACCTCAAGAAGTATGTCATTTCCTCATTAAAAAGTCTTTAAAGTTAATTGTAATTCATGTGAATTTTTCTTTTTTAAAGATCTTCCATGCTGAATGGTAGTTTTAATATCTAAGATTACATCTAATCTTTTTTAGGTCGCAATTGATAAAACCTTTGTAAATAGGGGAAAAAATACTTGACATTTACTGTTTAATAATCCAAACAAGGACAAAGAATTTGTCTTCAAAGTATCAGCCTGGAAGGGCACAGCACTTACAAGATGAAGAACGGCCGGGGGAAAGGTCAAATGCACATTGGTCCAAAATGATAAAGTTGCCAAAATGTGGAACTGGTGGGAGGTGAATTATCCTTAAAGAAAACAATTCCTTTAGTTAGAATAGTAATTGTTTTTAAAAGTTACCTAAACATTACTGGCTCATCATTATTTTAAATTGCACAGATAACACCAATATTATATTCTGAATTTCACTAGCTCTTTTTTAAAGGTATGGATCACTGTTGCAAATCTTCCTAACCAATTACTAGAAATATTAATTTTCTTCCATTTTATAATGTAACCATTTTATGTTGTAAACAATTTGCTTTGACTAATTCATGTTTCTGAAATGATGGGAAAGTAATAATAATTAAAATGACATTTATGATTAGAACATTTATATTTCTAACCCTTTAAAATACAAAAAAAAGAACTTAGGCAATTTTTTATACAAAGATATAAAAGGCAGAAGATATACATTTAAAGATTTTGCAGTCCCGTTGAGGAAGAGATGGGGAGACCCACACACAAAAGAAAAGGCTGTTTTTTCTTAAACCAAGTCAAACTGGGCCTTGCACCCTACAAAACAGTCATAAAACACTTGGCAAGGTTGAAGTCTTTTCTGCACTGTTCAAGCAGTTGTCCATTCCGAGTCCTCACTGGATGCAAATATTGGTAGCATCTGACCCATTGAATCAGTGGCTTCTGAATCCATCCCAAAATGGTTTATTTACTTGCCACCTCTTTCCCACCTCGCTTGTTAGTCTCTTTGGCTGGTTCTTCCTCATTTCCAGATCTAAGGCCTTAAATTAGAGTGCCCAAGAGCTCAGTCTTCAACTTACTCTGTCCCCTTTTTACCCTCATGCTTGTATCTACATTGTCCAATATGCTAAAGCTCACCACATGTGGTTATCTAAATGTAAATTTAAAGAATTAGAATTGAGTTACATTAAAATATATGGCCATTCAGGCCAAAATCTTGTTTACTCTTGTCTTTTATCTTCTATATCAAAATAATCAGCAATCCATATGGATTTCACATTCAAAATATTTCTATCAAGAAGGTACAGTGTTTTTTTTAGTCTGGGTGCAGTGGCTCACGCCTGTAATCCCAGCACTTTGGGAGACTCATGAGGGCGGATTGCCTGAGCTCAGGAGTTCAAGACTAGCCTGGGCAACATGGCGAAACCCCGTCTCTACAAAAATACAAAAATTAGCTGGGCATGGCAGTGAGCACCTGTGGTCCTGGCTACTCGGGAGGCTGAGGTGGGAGACTTGCTTGGGCCCGGGAGGCGGAGGTTGCAGTGAGCCAAGATCATACCACTGTACTCCAGCCTGGATGACAGAGGGAAACCCTGTCTCAAACAAACAAACAACAGCAAAAGAACGTCCAGTGTTTTTCAAAAGAAGACAATGTAAAAGCAAGTCGGGAAGGAAAAGAAAATCTGAGACTATAGACAGAAATCAAAATCTGGAAGGAAATTTGTCAATATCTATCAAAGTTACATTTGCACGTACCTTTTGACTCAGCAATCCCACTTCTAGGAAATCTATTCCAAAGACACAATAGCAAAAATAGGAAAAAATACAAGCACAAGGCTATTCATTGCAGCACTATTTGTAATGGCAGAGTGGAAAGAACCTAAATGTCCATCAACAGGGGACTTGTTAGTAATCTAGTACCTCCACAGAATGAAGAATTGTGAGGCTACAAAATGGAATGATGTGTATCTCTATGTATTACTATGGAGCAATCTCTGGGATATATTGTAAATGAAAAAAAGCACAGTAAAGAAAAATGTGTATGAAATGAAAACAGTTATCTATATGTCTTTGTATCATATTATTCATAGTATATAAAATATATATGTAATTTAGACATAGATATAGATACATTTCCAGAACCTTTTCACTTCTAATCACTCCCAAAACTATCATCCAGGCATAAGCCACCATTTTCTTGGGCCTGGATCACTATAATAGTTTTTTAAAGATAGTAGAGGCTGCTTCCATTCTTGTCTCTAAGTCCATTCTTAAGACACAGTGACCCTTAAGAGTAGGTTGGATCAAGACAAGCTTCTGCAAAATCCATCCAATGGCTTCCAATCCTCTTCCTATAGCTTTGTAGACCTCACTTTATCTGCTCTATCCTCCCCCTCTCATGAACTCTGTTTTCTTAGTGTACTTGAACCACAGCAACCATGTTTCTGCCTCAGGGCCTTCACACTTGCTTCTTGCTTTCTACAGTCTTTCCTATGCCCATCATCATGTCTTTGTCACTCACTTTCCTTTAGTCTTTGGTCAAATATTCTTCCATCTCCGAGACTTCATCACACTATAGAAATACGATCTTTCTCCCTCACATGTATCACCTTGATTTATAGTTGGGATAAAGGAATTCCCTCCTGTCTTATCCTAATGTATACTTTGATTACTTTCCAGACATATTCTCTTATATATCGTAAATAATCATACTAATATTCTTCCCTTAAAAATGCAACCACTCTATTTCATAATGTGCCTTTTTATATTACTAAATATAGCAAGGCCATAATTCCAAGTTAATAAATTTTGAATAATATAATTCATTTGAATAATATTATGATTGTGTTTTGCATGTATATTCCATCAAATAATAATCGTAAGTAAGTTTTTATCTGATTTAGGAGTATTAAAAACAGCACTGCAATGAACATCCTGGTGTGTGTGTCCAATATTGTACTAATTTCAAATCCAAATACTAGAATTGATTTGATAAATGATATGCATATTTTTGATTTGGATCAAATATTATAAAATTAAACCTTTTTAGACAGGAAACACAACTTTATTTTTTAAATCATTACTTATGATGATTTTTTAAATTTAATGTTCTTGAGATTGAATATTTTAGCCGATACAGTCCTTTTTTTTTGAGTTTATTACTCAATACCCTATTCCTCTACTCATTTTTCTAATGAGCTGTTGAATATTTTTCATTGCATTGCATAAGCTGTTTGTATATTTATGTCTATTAACACGTTTTTCTGCTGTCACACATATGCAAAGATATAGACATATATCTATGTATACGCATTTACATAAATATCATGTCTACGCACATGTAATTTCATTGTCTTTCAAATGTATTTATGAAATGTACTACTTTGCCATTCAGAAGTTTCAATCTTAATTAGTCAAATCCATTGTTTTAATTTTAAGCTCATAATTTCTGAATTTTGCTATAAGCACTGTTTTTTACTGGATATTTACCTAAATTTTTTTCTTTGCATATGTTTGCACTCCAGTTTATGAATAATATAAACATAGCACGCACTTAACACTCAAGTTCTCTGTAATTAAGTTGCTATTTGGAGATTCCACATTGTGCACTTCATTTCCCATACCCTTCTCCCCAATGAATAGACAACTGATTTTAAAGATATATTGAATATTAACTACAGCCAGTTTCTTCACTTTCTGGGTTTTTTTTTCCTTTTTCTTTTTTTTTGTTACTAATTTGCCTCTCTATTCCCATAAGACTTTTCCTTACTATTCCTAAATGTTTACTTTTCCAGACCAGCAGTTCTTAGTAGTATGTGGATACTGAGACTAATATAATCACTTGCTGAGTTGAGAGAAGCTTCTGGAAATTACACATGCTCCTTAGAGTTTCTGATATCGTTTTTAGGAATAACTTTTTGAAGTAAGTTTGAAGTTACTGATCTCCAGAGGCCTATTACCTCTTTTCTGAGTAAATTACAAAGTTTAACAACATGACGCAGATTTAAGATCCATTAATAAAGAAGGGTATAATGTTTTTCTGTAATTTTGAAAATATAATCTCCATTCATAAGGGTATTCCATATTTATTGCTCATAGATGAAGTTTTCTCCCTTGCTTAAAAAAGTCATGTTACCTGGTGATTAATCAAGTTTTTATCTCTCTCTCTCTTTTTTTTTTCTTTTGAGACAGGGTCTTGCTCTGTCACCCAGGCTGGAGTGTGGTGGTACAATCACGGCCCACTGCAGCCTTGACCTCTGGGCTCAAGTGATTCTCCCACTCAGCCTCCAAAAGCACTGGTACCACAGGTGTGAGCCAGGGTGCCTAGACTTTGTCACCTCATTAATTTTTAATCTTACCTTTATTGATTTTGTCTTTGAATTCTATTGAACTAATTTATTGCCTCACTTTTATCAGATTCATGTATTCTTGTTGTTGATGATGATACCAGGGTTAAATATGTAATGTACCAACATTCTAAATATAGTCACCTATATACTGGGGGTACTAGAATAGTCAGGTAGGTAAAAATAACAAATATGCATCTTATATTTGGAATGTGTAAAAATTATTTCATTATATAAATATAGAAAATGAAGCTCAACAAAATCTTTAGTTGTTGGGAGGGACAAGCAAAGACACCATGATTTTCAACCAGGCTTTTTCACTGTAAAGCAACATTCCATAAAGTGGTGCATGCATAATTGCTTGTGTTTATCAAAGTATGAAATAGACCTTATGTCTGGAGAAGCACTCATTTAAAGCAAAGCATTTCTTCTCTGTATATTTAGATCTTTTCCATAACCATGTATCTGTGTGTAAACATATATTTATACATACATATGAAGCATTCCAGAAATTGCAAGAATAAAAGTTTATGTCTCCGCAAAAATTCTTATGTTGAAGCCTAATCACTAGTGTGGTAGGATTAGAAGGTGGGGCCTTTGGGAGGTGATTACATTGTGAAGGTGCAGGCCTCACGACTTGGATTAGTGCCCTTATAAAAGAGGCCCCAGAGGCCTTGCTCCTTCCATCATGTGAGCACACAGTCAGAAGATGCCATTTAAGAATCAGGAAACGTGCCCTCACCAGGAACTGAATCAACTGGTACTTTGATCTTGGACTTCTCAGCCTCCAGAACTATGAGAAATAAATTTCTATTGTTTAGAATCTACCCAGGCTATGGTATTAGAGCAGCTGCATGGACAAAGGCAAATTATAAATCATTAAAGAGTTTCAAATAAATACGTTCGATTATATCAATATTAGATTTTTATAGTAAGTGTTGCTAACTATAAGACAGAGACGTTTCATTTAATATAATTAACACAAATCCTATAACATAAAAAATAGCCTTGCTTTGTCCATATAAACTCAAGTAACACATATATTACACCGTTACTATCGTGAACAAGTTCAAAACAGGCAATGAGAATTAAAAGTGAGAATAAATGCTATATGTACAGAACACAGTACATACAGTGTAACCATTTAGTATGTTTCTCAACTTACATTTTCCGTTTCTATGAAGCTATGAAGCATTAACACGTATACAGAATATGTGTGAATATATTGAGTATAGTACAATTAAACTAATGTAAAATTCTATCAAGAGAATTCTTATTTTACCCTTCTTCATTCTGCTGTGTCTTATAATGGCACATCTTTATGTCTGAATGTTATATAATATAATGCTCTATTTTTTAAAATGTGGATATCTGATGTATTTTTGTTTCTTTTGATAACTGCTATCTATTTCATCATTTTTTCATTCATGAATGCAAAATGTCCTAGTTACACATAAATGTCAACAGTTAAACTATGAGGTATGTAATTTTACAATAGTCTTTAAGGAGGAAAATTAATTTTTAAAAAAGTTCCATTTCCATGTTATGGCATACCATTAAAATAAATCTAAATACCTTTAATTACTGTAGTGGTAGAAAATTATTTTAAAATCATCTCAACAATATGTAACTGCTATAAAAATAATCGTGTACAAACTCTAATTTATTAAATATTAAGTTGAATAAAATTGTATTGACATAAAATTAAAAACACATTAAAATACATATAAATAAAACAAGGAATAAAAAGGAAATGGAAACAAGAAAGTTAAGTCGCTAAGATGGTGGAGAATGTGGGAATTTTTTTCTGTCATTTTTATTATTTCCTATAATATTTGATTGTTATTTGTATAATGACAAACATTTTGAAAATTATATTTAGAACTGGATTCTCAAAACAGGTTGGCATTGAGTTTTTATTTCTGTGAACTTGTTGACAAAACTTCCAAAGTCACTGTTTGTAGCAACCCACCCCCCTATACACACACAGTCACAGAGAGGCCCAAAGTATCACCATGAAGTATAACCAGAAGAAACAATTGAAAGTAATAGCTATTATCTTTACACAAACTCACAGATGTGTACAGACGCACACAAAAGAATTTGAAAACCACAACAAGATCAAATTGTTACATCAAATACTCATTATCTCTTTTTTATAGGCCAGATGTATTTTAAGCTGGTACATACCTAATTAAATCTACAAGAAAGGCTTAATTAAAACTATTTGAGGTCGGGCGCGGTGGCTCACGCCTGTAATCCCAGCACTTTGGGAGGCCGAGGCGGGCGGATCACAAGGTCAGGAGATGGAGACCATCCTGGCTAACACGGTGAAACTCCGTCTCTACTAAAAAATACAAAAAAATTAGCTGGGCGTCGTGGCGGGCGCCTGTAGTCCCAGCTACTCGGGATGGGGAGGCAGGAGAATGGCGTGAGCCCGGGAGGCGGAGCTTGCAGTGAGCCGAGATGGCGCCACTGCACTCCAGCCTGGGCGACAGAGCGAGACTCTGCCTCAAAAAAAAAAAAAAAAAAAAAAAAAAAACTATTTGAATTCATTCCATTCTGCTAGTGTTGCATCTGTTGGTAAGATCAAAGCAAGAGTGGCAATTTTGTTTCTACTGACAGAAGATGTGTGCGTGTGTGTGTGTGTGTGTGTATACATACATATTTCACAATGCAAGTACTGAATTGATGTATATATTTCAATTTAAGTGTTCACCTAAAGTAAACACGGTTCTGTGTTTCTGGAAATTATTATGTGTGTATCATGTGTGAGCCTTGGAATTTCTAACAAATATTTAAATATTTTATATATCATAAATAATACAAACAAGACAAAAGTAATATGGACAATCTAGGCCTTTTCCTTAAAACATGGCTCTTTCTTTTCTATTATTCCTAAAAATTTTCATATCCTAATAAATCTGTGTTTGATTTATTTTATTAATAATGCCATTTTTCTCTTACTGGTTCATTCTATGCTAATTCAAATTTCAATAATATAATTCTAAATGGAATCTGTTTCACAAAATCAGATTCCATTCTCTACTTAAAACTCTGCTCATGACAACCTTTCTCTGGGGAGAAAAACTCTGGTAGTAATAATTCATTTTATAATGATTTCTTTATTTTCATGATTTTTATTTCTTCAAAGTAATATGCAAACTTCCTACATCCCACATTCTTCATACTTAGAAACAGGATGTTACTATATAGTGAAATGTTTTAGAATATATTTCATGTTGTTTCCAATCTTGACTACAAAGGGAAAAGTGATCATACAATTACTTGCTATCAAATAGTACCTTCATTATTACCTATCTATTTATAACAACCTCAGTAAAACTATAATAGCTTTAGGTAAGCAGCATTCATTCTGGATGAAAAGTTGTCAGCTGCAATATGGTGGGTTTCATTTGGAACATGATGGGTTGTAAATACACACATAACCACAATTTTTCAAATCTAAGACCAATATTTCTTTTCATTTTAACATGTCTTAAATTAGTATACATACTACAATGGATTTCCAAAGAAACTTGCTGGCCATTTCTGTCTTTCTCCTAGGAAAGCTGATGTTAGATCAATGGTATCTTTTACACATATTGACATCTTAGAACTGAGAAAATAGAGTATAAGCTATGGATCTCAAAATGGCTGATGCTAGCAATAGCATAACAGTATATTAACTCTACTACCACTAATTATTTTATTTTCTTGAATGTGTCCATATTAAGGATAGTTCAAACATTTATAATATGGGTTATTTCACTAGGAATTGTTATTTTTTTTAAGGCATACCTCTTATCAACTGTAGTTAGTGGAAGGTTATCAAAACAATTACCTCCAAAGCAAATGTTATCTTAATGCAAAGTATCCACACAATGAATCAACAAACTCCATAACAAAACTGCTTTAGGTATGGGAAACTTAAACAGATTCCAGGATTATATATATTACTTATTTTTAATTGCTTACACTAAAAGCTATTAACATTTCTAGTTTTACTTTCAAATTGGAACTGGTGTTAAAGCGCAAATATTAGCTTATTTACATGTCAAATATGAATTATACTAGCAAATGCACCACACTCATCAAATCTGTTACACAAAGAAAAATACTATATTAGCGCTGTATCACTCAGGTGGTAGAATTAATTTAAAAGAATAACCAAAGGAATGAAAATCTTAAGAGTGATTGAAAAATATGCAAGAAAATGTACATAGCTGAGTTAATACATGATACTACCTACCACTTTTTAAATAGTAAACTATCCGAAACTTCACTGAAAGAGCTATAATTTTATTAATAAAATATTCATCCCTAAAACTGTTGCTCATTTAGACAATGTTTTCGCTATTTATCCTCATAGCTTATTTAAAATACATTAACATGGCTTACCGATAATTTTAATGGACCAGCTGCGTTGGCTCACAATTTATTTTTAAACTTAATATATCCAAAGTAGTTTTTGTTTTTATCCTATGCAGCTTGTTTCTTTACCTCTGAATGAGCATTAGAAGCATGTGGACAGGAAGTCTGCTCAATGAGCCAGTTTTTCTATATGATATCAGGCATTTACAAACTTGAAAAATCAACACTAAAAGTAAAAAATAAAAAATATCTGCATAAAATTAATCACAGAGTTTTAGTACACTATCTGGAAGATGTCGAGACCACATATCCAACAAACATATCTATTACTTTTTAATTTTCATTACAAAGCAATTGTTACCATCAGGTCCACAGTGACATGATGGTACTGTGTAAGGAAGCAGCCTGGTCGGCTCTGCCTTCCTGTAATTCCTGTGGACACGCATACTGCAAAACTCTGCTCTTCACTAGCACCTCTTTGGTCCTCTTATCACTGTTGCATTCCAAATAAATGTTGCTTAAGGTCACAATCACAACCTCTTTCGAATTCAGGAAACATTTCTACTTCTCTTTCTTCCATGGATGGGATTCAATGGCGGCTTTAGTTGTGAATATATTTTATCATACATTTTTACGGTAGCAATCAAAACACATTATGTTGGAAATGGAAATAAAAACAAGATTTCCAGTCTCTACATATGATGGGCTAAATTATGTTTTCCTTTTTCCATAATTCTAGCATTTTCTGGAAGATTTAAGGGGAAATATTTTTTAAAGAAGGAACTATTTAAAACTATGTTTTAAAAATTTTTAAGTGTCTTCATGTCACAATTTTCAGTGGAGCTCACACAATCTATCCAACGACTATACAGTGGAATTAAATGATATAATTTGAATCTCTCTACTTGAGCAGGGTAAAATGGAAGTCATAGTAAAGTTAGAAAGAAATTATCCCTTCAGTAAAGAATATTGGGATTGCTACTAGAAAAAGTACTATAACACAAAAGATAAATAAAACACAGGCAGGGCAGTGGCGGCAGGGAGAAACCAGGTATATTAATACAAAGACCAAAATAAGTTATATGTGCATAAAGTTTAAAACAAATAATGGGGTAAATCCTATGGATTGCTAGGATTATTTTTACAATCAATGTTTACTGAAGAGATACCCAATTCAAGCAATGTTGTAAGTGATTAGTTACTTACAATGGGATACAATGCACAGTTCTGTTCTCTAGGGATATAATCTCTTGAGAAGGTTAAGGAAAATCTATCTATCTATCGATCTATCACCTATCTATCTATCATCTGTCTATCTGTCTAATCTATCTGCACACGTAACTGCAATATGAAGCACTTGTTTACAAAGTAAGTTTTAAAATATATTGTTAACTCTGGGTGCAAACAAAAAAATCAACTATAAAATTATTCACAATTACACCAGGTCTACATAATTCTCTTACATAAAACAAGTCTTCTTCAACATTGTCAGCCATCATTATCTTTTTCAGTACTTCTGAAATCCTACAACCCTTCTTGCTCTGTTTAAAGCCCTGATCAAATAATGCCCTTCTGTAACTGGGCTACTCACTTCAATATATTGTCTATTAAGCAGCAACAACAAAACTCTCCAAAATGTATACATATATACCTTTGAATTCTGTAATTTGAAGTCTAAAGTTAATGCCTTTCTGTGGTGTTTTTTATACATCTTCTTGCAAAACAAAGCCCTGATGTGTATCTTAAATTTACTTGCAAGTATAATGTTATAAAACTCAGTATTCCCTGCTTTTCATTTTCTTCAAATCCTTATCATTCAGTAAATCACACATGATAGACAAAATTTCAACACCAACCAAACAATAATATCCACAATTTTACCCATTAATACTAGCACAAATACAATATAATCTGGACTTCACTGGATTGAAAGCATAATAAAATGAAGATAAAATATGATCACTCCTGAGATATGAGGAAATGAACCATGGAAATGATCATGTGGGGAAATCCAGTTGCATGCTTAGGCATGTGTGAAATTTGTCAGCAAGTATGTACCATGGTCAGCATTCAGTAAATTTTCAGATAATAAGGTACATGGCATGTGTGAAAGGACAATCCATTAACAGGACAACCTTTAAAACACAAATATAACTACTTGTTGTTCTCTACTAGCACAAGAAGTGAGTAGTGGTTCTGGCAACGGTCTGTGAAAGGGTCACCGAGGAAAGGAAAGGGCTGCTGAGAACGGTCTGCAGTGCTTTTGTTTTCTTGCTTCCATGGATGACAGGTTGAGTGGGGTGGCAACAGTATGAAAGCATTTCGAGTGTGATAGACTCTTGATCAGTCTCCTCCTTTTACCCTATCAGGAGTAACTTTACAGATATACATAAATCAGAGTACAACAGGGAGCCCTTGTTCGCCAAGCATGTTGAGTGCTCCCGGGGTGATGTGCTGTGGAGGACTTGCTCCAACTCAGACTGCTTCCATCTGATAGAGAGATTTATTTCCTGACAGCTGACAGAGGGCCCTGCAAGAGCTGACAATCCCTGGTGTGGCTGGATCGGTAGCTCCAGGAAGAAGTTCTCTGAACTCTCTAAGCTGCGAGTCTTGCTTTTACGTAAAAAATGACTATTTTAGTACTTTGAAAGATCTAAGTGGCTTATTCTTTTATCTTTTAGAAATTCAAACCACTCCTCTTTACTTTAAGCAGAAAACTTCCCTCATAGCTGTGTTCCTTATGTCCTTTTAACCTGCTGTTTTCTTTTCTGCCAGAATCTGTTTCACTGAAATAAAGCTAATGTCAAGCTAGGCATTCCCATTCAGGATTGTAATTCTAAGGTGATCTTCCAGTATAGTGTGAAAGAGCTGATCAAAATCTGGACTAGACAATTTTGCCAATGAATTCTTACTCCATAGATTATTTGGAGAGATGCAAACTTGTTCAGAAGAAATATCCAGCTTAATCCCTTAATTACCAACTATTAACAAATAAGCTAAAAGACTGATGTAATACCTAAAAACATTTCATAAAATTTAATAATTTTTTAAAAAATCTCTAAATTTTTCTTTTTATCTGAATGAACCTAATTGTACTGCATAACACACAGAAATTTTGGATGTTGTATCTTTAGTGAATTAGAAACAGTTGTGGTCATATTTCTTTATTGAGGAAGCTTTTATGTAAATGAATTGCAGATTTTATTATTTTTAAATTTTTACTTCTCTAGAAATACAGTGACAGTAAAAGCAAAAGCTGATGTCATCTCTTCTAGTCATTTTAAACTGTGATATATTTATTGTTATAATGATTACATTAAAATACATCCTCATTGCATGAAAATTACATTTTTAAAGATGTTTGTATTCCATACTAGAAAAAAAAAAGTAACACAGGGATATGTTAGTGCCTTAAAAGGGTCATAACATTTTAGATTTCAAACATTATTTTGAGACTTTTCTGTTTCATCTTCCACAAACAGTGAGAATGCTGGGTGCAGGTATCAGTGATTGCCCAGTGCTACACCAGATTTTAGTGTTCAAACTGAGATGTAAATTCTAGTCTTCTGACCTGTGCTTTTTTTTCTGTTTTAAATATTTCATTTACAAAAGAGACATATTTGCTAAGCTTAAACCTGGACTATTGTCTCTTTCAAACATCTGATTACTACTGTTAAGTAAATGGAGTCGCTGTATTGCAGTTCACTTTGAGGAAAATCATAAGCAAAGGATACTTCCTACTCCAGACATCTGCCGCTAACTCTGGTCAAATTAGTGGAGCCAGTTTTGTTTGATCTCTCCCATATTGATTACATGCTGTTTGGTCTTCTTTAGTGTTCTTTTTTTTTTTTTTACCATAATTGGCTTTTGTTCAACTTTTTTATTACTGATGACAGAGTATAATAGTCAAGATAATGATATGTTGTATTGCTAGAATTTTTATAGCCATGCAAAGACAACCACTGTTAGATAAGACATGCACATATTTAATACAAAATACTGATGAAAATAATAAACTACTGCTATTGCTACTCCCACTCCATATCTTCTTTGGGGTGTCATGTGAGCCAATTCATAGGAAACACTTTGGAGATAGCTCTTCAGACAATAATACTTTCACTCTAATTTGCCACTGACATTTATTTTGTCTTATGACACAACAGTCACATCATCATGAAAAAAATCTCAACTAGTGTCTATTTTGCATCCTGATAGCTAGGATGCTTTCGTATTGGAATAACAAAAGAAAAGAAAATGGTGACACTGAATAGAACATGAAAAAGGATCTATCAGATATCCTGATTAGAACTAGTAGAGTTAAAAATCTGAAAATGAGTGCATATATATATATATATATCCCATTTGATATTCTGTATTTCCTCAGTATTTCTTAATCAAATACGGTCTTGATTCTCTTTGAGAATGTTGTATAAAGGCTTGTGTCTGCATAAACGTGTGTGTGTGTGTGTTCACATATTTTCTTTCCAAGATATGTATTCCCACACTGGGACTTTTACATGTTTGCAGTTATAATTTACATAAAATTTCCCTTTTCATTTGCTATTTCACTTCACACAGAATGAAAATGAAATAAATCTAGACCTAAATAATTAGAAAGTTATTTATTCACATGATCAAAATTCATAATATTAGTATTGTTGTTTTTTCTTTTTTCATTTTCATATAGTTATTTCTTTCTTCCAAAAAAGAAGAAAATTCTAAATTTTGCAAATAAAAGCACTAAATAAATCCTACACATTTTATTTCTGCACAAAAGTAGATTGCTTTGATATCTTGAAAGGAAGCTGAAGACTTTGTCTTGATAACATATATTCCCTCTCTGGTAGTCATATGTATTACATGTTTTATTACAAATGTAAGATAGCTATATAATTGATTTTACACAATCTTGGTCTCCAAAGATAACCATTATTAATGTTTTGATACATCATGACAAATTTGACCCTAAACCCTGAAAAGCATGGATGATGTATATTTACACAGTTATAGTTGGTGTTTTTAAATAAAACTGGAATCATACTCTTTAATAGTGCTGTACCATCATTTGTGTCTTTTAACAATATCATTTGATCGGTTTTGGCTTTTCATTTTAATATGTACAATTTAGAAAACACTGACTATAAATCCCATGTTACTAAAAAAAAAAAATCAAAAAACAAAACTGGGGTTCACATCGGTCACGTTGCTAAAGGACCTTAGTCTCATATAAGAAGCCACTAGGTATCCAAGTTGGAAACCAAACACCATTATTTCTTTTGTCACTAGTTCAAGGAATCATACTCAGCAAGTTCTTCCTTATTGTTGTTATCTGTGTCCGTAAGAATTGTGAATTTATATTTCGCATTTAAAGTCATTTAAGAATTTATATGCAGAATTATTTACAGAATTTCAAGGTGTCTTCAGAGTCTGTCTGTAGATAAATAGACAAGTATTTACTGATTTTAATCCTGGCTTACATGACGGTTAATGTTGCTAACAATGGGAAGTTTGAACTGACATCTTTATCTCATCTCTTCTTGCACAATGACAGTTTGGTCAGAGGAGTGTATATTTGTCTTCCATAAAATGATGACCCAAATGGCTTTAAATAAAGATGATTTACCTTCTTATTTAAACAAATATATCTTGCATCATGTAGGTAAAATTTATTCTCTTTTTAATAGCCTGAGAACTATACTGCAGTTTTTTTTTTGTTCTTGTTTTTGTTTTTTTCTGAAAAAGCAATTTTATTTTCAAATTTTAAGCAGGTGATCCAAGACTGTTTTCTTGAAAGGCTTATATAGTTGATTATATCTTTAATTCTTAGCAAAACCCTTAAAATGATCCTAATATTAAGTACATTGACAAATTTTAGGTAAGCAAAAAAAGTCTTTAAGAATTTTTTATCAGAATCTCAAATGGAAATGCAGCTCCTGTAAAAATCATTATTCAGAGTTGAAGCTTCCTACTTTATCAAATAACCAAAACCAGATATTATGTCAAGCCTGTAACGGTTTCCAATGCACACAACAATTTGAGATTTTTCTTTCAAATGATGTTTCCATCAGTACAGTAACATTTCTATTTAAAAATAAAATCAATGATCCCTGAAGTTTTCAAAATGGGCTCCCAAAATATTATTCTTCATTGATTGTGTCAGTATGAATAACTGATAGATGTCAGTAGTTCTTTCATTTACTTGTTGAATGGAAATTGTGTAGCTTTTATTTCTCTTTGATATTCAAAATGGTAGATGAAATGTCATTGATCTGGGATGAATGTAATAGTTTGAAGGAGGCATTTATTTTTCAAATTTTCTTTGTCTCACCCCCAGGGATTGAGGAACTGAATTTTTTCCAGGACACAAAGAAACCAAGGTATCTCAAACTGTTTGTGATTTTTTTCAAAAGCCTACTACAATAAGCAACCCTGCATAATACTTAATGATACACATTTTGTTTTGGAAAATCCACACGTCAAAACAATAAGGTTCTAGACATTTTAGACCAGGTCTTTTCTATAAGAAATTCATACCTTTCAGACTGGGCACAGTGGCTCACACCTGTAATCCCAGCACTCTGGGAGGCTGAGGCAGGTGGATCATTTGAGGTCAGGAGTTCGGGACCAGCTTGGCCAACATGGCAAAACCCAGTCTCTACTAAAAATACAAAACTTAGTCAGGCATGGTGGTGCGTGCCTAGTAATCCCAGCTAATTGGGAGGCTGAGGTAGGAGATTCACTTGAACACGGGAGGTAGAAATTGCAGTGGGCCGAGATTATACCACTGCTCTCTAGCCTGCGCAACAGAGCAAGATTCCAGAAAAAAAAAAAAAAATTATACATTTTAATGCACTTTTTCATTAAACTGTTTTGATTTGAGAGAATTAAAGATTTCCATGAAGTCATAAGAAATAATACCGGAGATTTTATGTAACTTTACCTAGATTTTCCCAACAGTAACATTTCACAAAACTATGATGCATATCACAACCAGGGTATTGACTTTGAAACAGTAAAGATAAAGAACATTTTCATTATCACATAGATCCCTCATGTTGTCTTTTATTGTTAAACCCCTTCCCTGCCTCACCTCCCGTTCCTGATTCCTGAAGACCATTAATGTGTTCTCTATTTCCATAATTTTGTCATTTCAAGAATATTATACAATGGAACACAGGGTATGTACATTTTGGGGACTTTTTTTCATCCAGGTGCAGTGCCCTGGAGATTAAATAAAGCTGTTGTGTGTTTCAGTAGTTTATTATTCTGTAATATAAAAGATTCCAGAACATAAAGGTACCAGTTTATTTAACCCTTCATCTGCTGAAGGCTTTCTTGGACATTTTCAATTTGGGGTTATTACAAATAAAGCTGCTCTGAATATTCATGTATGGGTTTTTGTGTGAACAGTTTACATTTCTATGGGGTAATGCATTTTTATAATGCATGGATATCCTTCAGTTTTGTTGGATTCATATTTCCTCTGATATTACTATTTGCATGAAAAGAACATGCAGCTTCTCATCAATGATGAAGTAATACCACAGGTTTATCACCATGGTTTCTTAGGCACAACAAGGAACACTGATTTTCTATGATTAAAACTGAAAGGTAATACATTGAAAAGTTTTAAGGTGGCTCCCGTAATCAGCAGGCAGGCGAACTGGGTTTTCAACTAGGGCGGAAATGAGAAATGCTAGGTAACAACCAGGATCATAGCAAAAACCTAACAAGAAATATGACAAAGACATTACAACCACAATCACAATGACAGTGGACTTTACATCTTACGTAGCTGCCCAAAACTCTGCAAACCACTGAACAGCTATTCTTATAAATTAGATAATTCTCTCAACAGTTCTGCTATTGCCAGAATGAATCCCTCATTATCAGTAGTACGCAGGTATATATATCTTAGATATCCTACAGAATGTCCATAAAAATCTGGAAGCCCAGCATAAATAATGTATTGTATTTATTATGTATTTATGATGCTTTTGCTGATTCACAATTGAATTGAAGACTTTACACTTAAAGTTCCTTTATTGAAGAAGTATATTCAGATTAAAGAGAAATATATTGGGCATATGATATTAAAATGTAACTTACATATTGTGTAAAAGTAAGTTCATTCTGTTTTGAATGCACTTTTGAATGCACTGTATTCCTGTCTATCAATCAATACACATTATGAATAAAATGGCACAGCTATTGATATTTGTGTGTTTAGTCTCATTTTTTATTGATTGCTTTATTGCAAAGAGTGTAGCAAGACATCAACCAGGCCATCGTAACATTTTGAAAGTTCCAAAAACTGTTTCATCTACCTGTCCTTTAGATTCCCTTTCCTCTTATCTCCTCCATGATCTTTTCCAACAATTATGTGTGCTGCCTTTAGATTTTTAAAATGATGATCCATCTGTTCTCATTGTCTCCACTTCCAGACCTCCCAGTAATTTCTAAACTGCTAAAGTCTGGTTTTTGACCCTTCTATGACCCTTCCATTCACTGAAACCCTTCTACTACCTCTAAATTGACAAATTACTCTCATTTTTCTTTATATCTCTGCATTGTCTAACTGGTTAATCACTCACTTCTTAAACAACTCATTTGGCCTGTTAAACACCACTCTCTCTCTCTGGTCTTCTTAACAGTCCTCAAACTAATTATTCTCAAGCATATTTTCAGTTTTCTATTATTCTTTTATTTCTTAAATGTAGGTGTTCCCATGGGTTTCATTTTAATTTTCCTCTCTTTTCTTCTATACAGTGTTCTTAGATAATCTCATTCATCGCTGGTGATCTACTCTGACCTACTACTAATCTATAGATTAGTAGTAGGTCATAAATCTATATATCTGTTCAAATTTCTTCTATAGTGCCAACGAAAGTAACAAAAAGTAACAAAACCTATAGCCTCTGCCAAAAAAAATACTTCTAGGCAATGTCTCATATGCTTTTCATAGATTACCACATCCCATTCTCATGGGGACAGTATATGCTATTGTAACTCTGTCAATGTGATAGATGAAGACACTAAGGCTTAAAGACATTATTAACTAATTACCCAAAGTTACACAAATTTGAAGTGGTCAGGTTGGGAGTTGAAGCAGGCGGTTGTCTCCAGGAGCACAAATAAACTGTATGTTAGGTTCCAAACATGGATTTCAAATGGTTTAGTGAGTATACAAATGTTCCTCAGATACTTACAATTAAAAATCACACAGGAAATGTATTTCCCTTGAAACTTGTTTTTTCTATTCAATTCCTTAATGGTGCATATCCCTCTCAATCCTCATAAGCAGAACCCCAGGTTTTATTTTAAATTCCTTCCTCTGGCTCACTCCCACATCTAAACAATCAGTAATTCCAACTGAATTCCGACTGCTGAATGTGTATTCAGCCTCTCTATGGCTCTCCTTCTGTAATACATTTTCTTGTTTCAGGATCCTTATCATCCCTCTCTGGGATATTACAAGTCTTCCGAAAGAGATCTGCCTTGCTTCAATCTTTCTTATCCTGTGGTCAGTGTAGAACTTTGCTGAAATACTTATCTAATTATGTGGTTATTCGCAGCATTAAATCAAATTTCTTCGCATTACACGTATCTCTGCCTTACCCCTCCCCTTTCCTCCACTCTCTTTCAAACTCTATATTCTATATATTTTGATGTCGTTTAACTTTTTAGCAAGAATCATTTTTCTCAGCCTCATTTGTATTTTTACACTCAGTAGTCCTTCTGGATTCAGTTCATCATCATCTCCTCTGGAAAGCCTTTTCTGACCACAGAAGCTGTGATTGACCTTCGCCCCCTACTGTGCTCCTTTTTCCGTTTGAGATTTCTTTTATCTTACAAAGGCAGCATGAGCTTTGAAGCCCAATACAGTTGCTTCAGATACCCATTTTCTATTTGTGAGATCTTGAAGAATTTACTTAAACTATTTGTATTACAGCTTTCATATCTATAAAATGATTGCACTTTACATCTACATCAAAGTGCTGATGTGAAAATACTGGTAATATAAATAGTAGTTTTACATAGTATAAGTATGCCAAAAATGCTAGCTAGTATAAAATTCTCTCTCTAGTTTGTTAGAAACTAGACAGTTAATTTTTTATCTCCCCCACTACAATGACTGTAGCTTTTTATTACTCTGTTGAATTCTCCCCCCATCATATAGTGAGTATTTGATCATTTTTGATGCACAAATGATGTTTTAATATAAATGATTTCAAGTTATGATTATTCATAAACTTGCATAAATTTTTCTATTATTATCCAAAACATTAACATGTTCTATTATATGTCTTTATTCTTAAAATGCTAAAATCTGAAATAAAATGGTTTTTAGAAATAATTGGTACACAGAAGCTAGCCATACCAAGGTTTGCTGGCAACAGAAAGAAGAGCAAGTACCAATACCATGGGGTAGGACAACTCAGCAGGATCAAGGAACGTGAAGAAGATCAAAAATGCAGGAGAAGACAGAATCATAGGGACAGAGTGTGCACAGGTCAGCAAAGGCCTAAAGGTAATAGGCTGGGAGAGGGCTCCAGGTTTAATTAAGGAGCAATGGGATGTCTTGGAGGACCAGGGGTAGACATCCACTGTGTAATTCCTCCGTGGAGAATGTGCTGTAATGGAGGGGGTCAGAAGCAGAAAGCCAAGCCAAGATGCTATTGCAGTGATTGGGGGAAGATGTATTGTATGGATAAAACAGGACTGACAAGAGTGCACAGCTTCTCATCACTGTACCACTCAGCTGGGACAAATTTTTTCAGAGCATCAAAATTTATTTTCATTACATTATTTGTTAACCAATATTTAATCAATGTCTGCACTCTGTGCGTTGGGCATTATTTGGCAAGCTAGAGACACAAGCAGCAAAAATAGGCCAAAAAAAAATGGACCTTACGGAACTTTCATTCTAGTAGGGGCTGGGAAAATAGGTAAACCAAAAAAAAAACTAAATAAATGAATGAAATAATATATTTGACAGTGATACATTCTTTAAAAAAAGGCCAGAAAATGCCATGATAAGTGAAATACTGGAATTTCAATAGGCTGAACAAAGGAGACCTCAGTGTATCAGACTTGGTTAGACGTAGACACCAAGTCGGGAAGACATCTTGAGGAAGAACATGTCAGATCTGCAAATGGAAAGAAATACTACAAGATATTCTAATTTGGGTTTCTGTTGGTGGTTTTGGAGAGTAATGATTTGAGTTTCTCCGATGACTCCCAAACTTGTTGCCCAAATTTGCCATGCTCCCATGGCTGAAAACAGAGCAGTGAAACTGGAAAGCCCAGGCTCATACTTCCAGACACGCTGAATGAATGCTTCCTCTCATGCACCGACCCTCAAGTGCATTCCACTACTCCACACTATCACACTGACTTCAAGAAGAAGCTGCAAGGACTACAGTATCAGTAGTACAACACAGTTTTGACTCCCCTTGACATGCCACGATGTGAACTTCTGTACTCAGCTTACAGAGAGACAGGACCCGGTATGTGAATCCTTAGAGATGGTAGGAAAGAAAACAGTTTGAGAGGTCAACATGGTCACATATTTGAAGGCAGACAAAACCAAGAGAAAATAACCCCCTGAAATATACCCAATAAACAAGTCCATTCTCTTTGGTCATTTGTCCCCTGTCCCTGTTTCCCCTGTGAGTTGTGGCTATTGCTCTACCAGATGCTTGTTGTGTTTGAGAGAATTATGGTTTCAGCAAAGCACCAGGGCTATTAAACCAGTTGCCATAACCTCCAGCCTTCTTCTTACATGGTTCCTGCACAAGTCAGATCCCTACAGACACTGCTATTTCCATGAGGTGCTTGATGCTGCCATTACCCTGCAGATATTCCACTCCACACTGCAGTCTGCATTACTAAGTTACAGAACATGGCAGCCACCTGCCAGTGGTCATCACTATGTCTCTGCTGTAGTTAGTCCCTGATCTCTTCTGCTCTTGGTGTCTTGATGCTACCATTGATGATTTGAGTCATGAATGCGTTTAGATAAGTTACTTACACAGCAGCTTTTAGATAAGTGCTTGAGGACGACCTGCTCTGTCCTCTTTCTTTATTTAGAGGCATCCCAAACACCCTAATATTTTATCAAGTTTATAAGAGAATCATTTCAGTGGTTACTTACCGTTCTCTTATTCTCTGTGAATTTCAGGTCCAATGGTAGTTTCACCAGGAAATAAATACAATTTTTAGTAACTATACTGCATTCAGGATTCTGCCTCCCTCTGAAAACTAAGACTTCCTCTCTGAGCCAAGATGTTTATGCCTGGGACTTTATTCCTGCAGGATGATTTATCCAGTGATAAATAAATCAGTATTCATGCAACACAGTTTTCTTCCTGGCCCATCCTACTTGTTGATTAGACATTTCCAGATGTAGCACAGTCTAATACAGACTCAAACTGAAATCTCTGTTGCAAATACATGAAGAGAAACAAAATATAAGTAGATTTTTATATTATGCACCAAATAAAATAATATATGTGAAAGTTCTTATTGATAAATATTAGGAATAACCCAGTGAGCATCCACTGGTCTCTCCATTTTATTTTTACCTTCTTGCTCCAGGATAAAGGCTAAAAGGCTCAGGACTAGGTAAATCATGTTACTAGTCTGTTTTGACTTTGATAAAAGCACACCATTCTAAAGGTATTCCCTTTCTCCACCTCACACTGACCATCCAGCACATTCTCATTCTAATAGCTGAGCTATCACTTTCACCTTCATTCCAAGTTCCTGTTTTTGTAATCTACTTCACACGTCAGCCCCTTCCATTTTCCTAGCTTAGTATCTGGAAAATATTATGCCCTTAATAAATGGTCACTGATTGAGTAATGTATTGCATAAAATAAATAGCAGACTAGATAATTCAATTATAAAGAGAGTCCTCACTAATGAATTTGTGATCTTTACTATAACTCTCAGCCTTCCAGCTTTAGCCACAGAGTACGGATTTTATTTGAATAGCTACTCTAGTTTATCATGTCCTCCAGATATTGTAAAATGCAGTGTGATTTTTATCCTATGATGATCTGAGAAAAGTGAAATAAAATGTCACCAATTTCGACTTCATTAAATTTGAGATTTGTGATCATTTACCATGCTTTGGCCTAAAGGCTGCTTTAATAATATAATAAACAAATAAGTTGCTTGCAGTATATAACAGGAGGAATGTTAAACCCTTTGGAAAAAACAAATTAATTGCTATATGCCAGCTGAAGCTACTAATTATAAATAAATTTGTGTTGAGTACGTCTATTTTGAAACACATTCTGCTTAACAATAGCCACCAGAAAAAAAAAAAAAAACCATGCATTTCTTTTCAAATTAGAATTTTCATGTAATCATAGCAGATATTTTATTTATTTGTAATGGTTTTTATATAATCATGAAAATTATGAACTTGAAGTTATATTCTAAATAATGTAATACAAACTCTTATTGGATAGATGTGGAAACTGAGGTCAACTGAGGTAATTTTTGTGACACACTCTGTTAAGGTCTAAGCCTGGTCTTCCCCTCTCAGATTTCCTACTGTTGCAGGATACTTCTCTCATTCTTTCTCCTCATTAAAACAAATTAGTAAAATTTTCATACAGTCAGCACTTGTTTGAAAAAAAATTACTTTTTGACCTACATTTTGTAAAATATAAAATAAAAGATAAGATTAGCTGATTAGCTCTAAAATTGTATCAGGCTGTAAAACTCAATAATTTACCTCCTCTGAAATCTTAGAACAATTTTTTGTAACTTTCTTAAGAGAATCTCCACTTTCTATCTGATGGAAAATACTCTCAGATATTGGTTACATTACATATCTTTTACAAGTTTATAATTACTCTGAAAGAATGTGGTTCCCTTATTTTAAGAATAATTAAATATTTGTAGAAGAAAAGATGTTGTGACCATAAATCCTACTCTATTTTGTCTTGTGTGTGTTTCTTATTAGTTTATAAACCTAGCTAAAAAATGCTAAAATTTCAAATAAAAAATATTTCATTGGGCCTAGGAAAAACAGATAATATTTTTTGTCCCTTTTATTCATTGTTCATATTATCTTAATTTGAGCATTTGGATTTTAAAAATACTGGAAAAACACTTTTTATACAAATAGGAGATAAATATTTTTCACTAGATTTTTTTTTAGTTTTAAAAATTTTTATGTACTACCATATCTTCAATGTACCCATATATCCTAGTGATACTAGTGATACCTTAGTAGAAGTATAAGTGAGTTAAACACCTTGATTGATTTGGGCTTATTAAAACAAAAACATATATATCAGTTAGTTACTTAAAATATTTTTGTCCTTAATTGTAGCTAGTTTACAATGGAATATGTCATTTAAAATTAAGTTGAGAAGAAAATATGTTATAATCAGGCTGAGGAAAAAAATGTGTTTTAAAGGTTTAACTTATAGTCTGTAAAAGTGACGTGAACTAATTTAACTTTGAGATCTTTCATACAATAGGAATAAGGTTTCTGAATATTTGGCAAGTCAACTATAGTTAAAATGAAATATTTACCCTCAGAGCATGAAATATTGCTTATATTTTGGAAAGAGTATAAAGAAAAAATTATATTTTGATTTGTGTTTATGTTTTTATTAAAACACTTTACTCTGAAAATTACTAATTTTAGAAATATCTTTTTGTTTGACAGAAAATCTTTCACAACACTAAATTCTTTTATTCCTTTGTGCTGTATCCTTCCCTGAATACAAGCTAGGGGTTGGCCCCAAAGCTATTTATTTTCTTTAAATATAAAGTAAAACAGATCAACTACTATGAAATTATGATCTATTGACTGAAGCATTCATCATTACATTTAAACTACCTGTGTAAAATTTGTGTTTGGAAGCTCTTGGAGTCAATGAGAGAGCATGCTTCAGGTATCATTTCCCACTCTGTGGCTGTAGAGATGATTGCAATGGCATCAAGGTGAAGCCTGTGGTTGGCAGAACAGGAGTGAAAGCTGTAACATTTCTCGTTTAATCTCAGTGCATTTGTGTTTCTGAAAAAGGAAAACTGCTTTATTGAACTGTCTCCAAATGTGAGTCAAAGTACTGAACATGCTGCCAGCTATTTGCTGGAAACTCCCTCTTGTTAGTATGTGGGGTGGATGAACAGTGGGGAAGACTCTTCCCTGCTTTACTCTTCAGTTAATATGAACATTAAGTGCAGTACCCTTCTTGGCCTTTCTATTTATGTATGCATTTGGGCATTTTATATTTTATTTTTCCTTGCCCTGCCATTTCTTTCTTTTCTTCCACTCTTCTGCCTCCTAGCTCCTTCACTTCTTACCATAAGAAAAACTGTCATAATTCATGTAAGTAACATATTCCATTTTCTCCAGCAAAATATCTGTTATTCAACCAGGACAAAGCTTGAATAAAGAGAATCAAAAGCAAAGGAAATATTTGTATAATGGGAAGTGGAAGCTCATGTAACCAACTGGCTCATAATGAACTCTCTTTTCCTTTTTTTTTTTTTTTCATGAAAACTACTGACATCTAGAGGTTAAATGCTGCTAGGAAGGAGATGAAGGAATGTGCTTAACAAGTCCATGGGCCTATCCAGAAGGAAAGCTTCAAATTCCCACATTTCTCCCTCCTGATTCAAACTTAGAGGGAATTGCTTAGGCAGGGTGCTCTTGACAGAGCAAGTAAGAACAATTTTTATAAAACAAAGAATTAGTATATACAAGTGATTAGATCCACTTGTGATGACCAGTCTAACTACACCAAGTTGGATTCTAGGTGTAGTTGACAACTGTGAGTTTAAAAAATGAAATTATTTCACCCAGGTCTCCTAAGGCAGATGGGTAGCATGGGAGAAACCTTATGGTTTTGTTTTTTTTTTCTCTTTTTTCTTTTACAGATGAGGTCTCACTCTGTTGCCTAGGCTGGAGTGCAGTGGTGCGATCATAGCTCACTGTATCTTCAACCTCCTGTGCTCAAACAATCCTCCAACTTCAGTCTCCTGTGTAGCTGGGACTACAGACAAGCACCACCACCACAACTGGCTAATACTTTCATTTAATTTTCTAGAGACAGGGTCTCACTATGTTACCCAGGCTAGTCTTGAACTCCTGGCCTGGTGTGAGCCACTATGTCTAGCCTTTCCTCAAAGTATTTTGGGCTGAAATATTTCTGAAGGGAGGTGTATTAGTTCGTTTTCATGCTGGTGATAAAGACATACCTGAAACTGGGAACAAAAAGAAGTTTAATTGGACTTATAGTTCCACATGGCTGGGGAGGCCTCAGAATCATGGTGGGAGGTGAAAGCCACTTCTTACATGGCAGCGGCAAGAGAAAAATGAGGACGAAGCAAAAGCAGAAACCCCGATAAACCCATCAGATCTCGTGAGACTTATTCACTACCACTAGAATAGCATGGGAAAGACCGGCCCACATGATTCATTTACCTCCCACTGGGTCCCTCTCACAACACGTGGGAATTCTAGGAGATCCAATTCAAGTTGAGATTTGGGTGGGGACACAGCCAAACCATATCAGGAGGCAAAGTATCCTTCCATAAATCTTACCCACTTCAAATGTGTGAGAGCCACTTCGGCCACAAATTATTTCCTGGAGCACACCCTGGACATGCACATAGAGCCTGTTTTGGTGACCCTGTGGCCTGCAACCATTCTGTCAACAGCCATGTCTGTTTATGCACCATTGAATTATGCATGTTTCCCACAGTGCATGGCAGTGGCTGCATCGCACATATGATGCACCCAATTAATGTGTGCTAAATAGAAATCTAAATTATGACAACATAATATATGCATGGCACATATCAATTAACGTGTGCTGAAGAGAAATCTAAATAATGACAAGCAAAACATTTTCAAGATAGAAAAGAAACGGATGTTCGAGCCCATTTAAAGTCCATACATATTTGCTAAACTGATGTATTACTACAATGCATTCCCCTATTAAAATCCAACATATTTCATAATAAACTCCTTTAACACGAAGTGTAGATTAAGTACATTATTTCTGTTTCTTGAATCAAAATCCCCATATATTACAAAAGAGGACATGGAATATGTGACTTTCAACCATATTTTTTCTCTTTGCCTAGTTTATGTCAACCTTTCCATTATCTATAATAGCTAAATAATTTGAATTACAGTGAAATAGCAGTCAGAGCCTCCTTGTAGTTTGAATTGTCTTACGAAATACATTTTTGTTCAGTTTAGTAATGAGCTGAGTAATGTTCTGTTTAGTAAACAGAAAAGGGGGAAAATTTAAAGTGCAGATTTAAATCTGATGTGTGAGTTCATACCTAGATTTTGAATAAAATAATCATGAGCCTTAGAAGTTGAAAAAGATTTTAAAAATAACACAGCCTATTACCCATATATTACAAATGACAAGAATGCAAGTGAGAAAAGCCATATGAACTTTTCCAAGGGCATAGGGTTAACTTGGAGTAGAACCTAAATTAAAAATCAGGTTAACAAAGGCTGAATTATCACTATACCATCTAAGATTTTTCTGAAAAGTTAAGTCATTATTTAGGTCCTAAGACATTGAAGATATGAATTTTAAACTAAATGCAGACATGCTTCTAAACAATGTAAGATTAAAGAGAAGCCTATATAAATACTTCATGAAAATTTTGTGGAAAGTATCAAAAATGTCATATAGATGTACATACATACAGTTGATAATAATGTGTTTTTCTCAAAATGTTTCACATGTTAAAGTTGAAAACCATGAACATTTGTTCTCTTAAGCTTTATTTTTTGTATTCTTCAATGATATTTTTAACTGCAAATAAATGTATCCATTAGAATTATAAGAATACGTTTTGTTGAAATACCATGAATGTAAAAAAAGTATTTCAGAATAAATATTTAATTATTACCATATTCTTCCATGAAAGTAAACAGCACATCTACTCAGCACATTTTTAGAAAGTTCACAAAATACAATATCGTTAAAAGACATGATTTAGGTCCACAGAAAGCTTGAAATCTACATATGGGGGGAGAAAAAAAACCCTACACTTTAATTTCCGTGGTTTCAAAAACCATGCTGGGAATAAAATGTTGTTAGGATTGACATAATACCCTTATCTCTATACATTTAAGAGGAGGGATAAAAACAGTTACATCACAATGATGAGCACTCAGGACAATTACAGGGTACTATGAGAGTACAGGAGATGTCCCTGCCCCTGTGTGCCTGATAAGCAAGGACTGTATGAGTGAAGTGATAGTCTAAGTCTGGGCTATTTAAAGTATACACCAGATGGTGGTGAGGATGTTGGGGTTGTGAGAAAAGAGTGTTCCAGGTGGAAGAATCAGCATATGCAAATTCCTAGGAGCTTGAAGAAACCAAGAATCATTGTGGGGTTGTTAAGATTTTAGCCTGACTAGAATATGGCTGTACAGAGTACAGCTGGGAGATGCTAATACTGCAGCAAGAGGAGGTCACACAGAAAAGACCCCTGTGAGGCCTAATAGGAAGTCTTCAGTTTGTCATCAGAGAAATGAAAATCAGTAAGATTTTATCCATCTGAACCTAGCAAGCAACAGAATGCAGACAAATCACTAAGACTGGCTATGGTGGGAAGGAGTGGGGAAGAGGCTCCTAATGTGTTGTAAAACCACAGGAAAGATAAAGGTAAATGATCACCAAAGGCACAAAGTTGTCGAAGAGTAAGGAGAACTTCAGGGGGAGTTAAAAGCTGGGTGAATTGTCCAGGTAGTGAAGAGGAATAAGACCATTGCAACAGAATCAGATAACATGGTGACTAAAAGCCTAGATTGTTTGTGGGATGATAATAGAGTTGATTTGACAGCAACAGTTTTAAGAAAGAAAGGATGATAAAATAAATAGATTGGGCTAAATCATAGGAGACAGAAAATGAGGGAGTGTAATTTATCTTTGATGTAAAACTTTGATGGCTTTTGAATCATGAAATATGGGATAGAGGGGATCAAACTTTGAACCTGGGAAATCAGTTCAGAGATTATTTCATGAACTAAGACTGGAAATTCCAAGGAATTCTCCTAGGCTTAGGAGACAGATCTGGAAAAGCTCTGAGGCTGGACAGCGAGGCTCCTGTGAGTGCGGCTGGGCTATAAACTCTTGTGTTGTTCGCATCCCTGTGGCATTCCCACCAGCAGCAAACTCTTCACTCAACACAGCAAGAGGAAAGTTTGGAGGGGAAGTTAGTTTGTCTCCAGAAAGATGATGCACTTTAACAATAAATAAGTGCACACATAAATGCAGGTTTTGTTGAGATGTCTTTGAGACATGAAGATAACTTGGTCAGTATGTAGCCAAATACAACAATCTCAGAGACTGAGGAAGGATAAGAAAGAAAATGGGTAGCAAAAGTTGGGGTCTTTTAAACCATAAGAGCTCCAAGGAAGATGAAATGAATATCTACATATTGAGGATTCCTGTTGATCCTTTAATCATCTGGACATGAATAGTAGTATTAGGGGATATGTTGATGGAAAATTTAATTTCCCTCAAAGTAATCAAGTGGTTACAGATATTTAGCACTTCCTAGATGATAGATATGAACACGATTTCAGTAAAATTTTGCATCAGCTGCAATAGAACCTAATTATTCTGGAATTTATTTTACAATAATACTTCAAATCATTATTTTCCCTTTATCTTGTTGTCTATTTGATAATTTTTTTCTGCTTCTTAATATCTCCAAAATTAAAAAAGGTAGCAAAAATGTGAAAATAATAATAATGCATGCATCATTTCTTTCAGATCTCATAACAGTTTGATGAGAACTAAAGATAAAATTAGTCAATTCTCTACTAACTGGGAGAGATTAATCTGAGAGAAACAGTTGAAATTATATAATATTTTAAATAAATATAAGTATTATTGAAAATAACATTAGAGCATTAAAAATAACATTTGAAATAATATAAATCATAATATGTTGCCTAGTAAAGTAAAATCTAATATATACATTTTAATTAGCATACTACTTTTGTCTATAAATTGTGAATTAATTCCTGCAATGTGATTTTTGCCTTCAAATGTGTTTTTTTTTTTTGAGATGGAATCTAGCTCTGTCGTTTTTTCTTTGAATATGTGTTTTGTATTTCTATTCTATCATGTTAGTAAAGTTATTTATTTTTCTTATACAAAAGTGAACCTCATTTTAGCACTAATAAGTTACTACAAATAGTAAATTAATAAAACATGATTTAATTAAGTTTCATTATAAAAGCTTAAATGAATTTTGCCAATACATTTAAAATTTGTTTGATCTGACTCTCAATAGTACCTGTAATCTGAAATTTGCTAGTCTAAGAAATATACTTACACAACAAATTTGGAAATATAGGTATATGTATGTGTATATACACACATATACACACATATATATACACACACACACAACAGCAATACATACAATAGCTATTTTTTGGCTATTAAACTTCATTTCAGCAATGGGGAATTTAGCAAAATGTTTGGTGTTCCCTGCTAGTATTTAAATTGCAAAGTAAACAATTAGAGTAATGCAGAGAACTATGTGTGTATGAGTGTTGAAAAACTTCTACCATCAACAAGTTTCCTATTGTTACAAAGAAATAGGTAAATAATAGAGACATTATGGCATTTAATGGACAAACATCCTTTATATTTTTTAATTCATTCACCTTTTAAGGACTCTAAGGGCCTCAGAATAGGCACAGAGACAAGACCAAAAATTCTATTAGACTCTAACCAGAGAATTCAGATTGAAAGAGTCACTTTTTCCATCTCAGAATGAAGCTGCTTCAACATAACCAAGCCTTCATTCATTTGCCATGCCTCCAAGAGCACTTTCTATGGATTTTATATTTTTCCAAGGAAAATATGTTTTTTTTTTCCTGGAAGTAACAGCACACTCTCCTCCAAACTGTTTGTTCCCTCAAAGAGTTCTTCTTCCCACTGCATCAGGATATTTTATCTCACCAATCAAAGCAGTTTGAAATATCTTCCTTTACATTTTCTTTTACTGGTAAGGTTCATCAGACAAAATAAAACTATTAACAATGCCAAAAGAACTACTAGACATGCATAGAAACATTTTACAATCACCCAATCAATTCAACTTTACCAATTTCAAGAATTTTGCAATTTTAAAAATTATATAAATTATAAAATATTCCTCCAGGTAATCAACAAACAAGAAAGTCAACAGACAAAATTATTTAAAAGTATCTATTAAATGTCATAACGAATAACAGTAGATAAATCATAAAAAAACTCAAATGTAGAATAACATATCAGAATGTAATTAATCTGGTCATAAAATCTCTATATCAAGAAACATATTTTATCTTCAAATAAAAATACATATGGTCTTTTAAAGGGTGATGATTTTCCTGTACTGCTCTGTATGTCTGCTTTCCCATCTTTTTTTCTAAGTCAATTTTTTTTTTACCCAATCTCTGTATAACTGCACAGCAGAAAACTATTTTGGCAGTTAGTTTTAACATAGAAGAGCAACCCTTAGTTGTTATTTTGGAAAGGAGATATGAACCAGATGATGTTTGGAAGCTATCATCATTCAATTCAGGAATTCACAAGAAAGCCCGTGTGCAAAAGCCGGAGGATATATTTCTTTGGGAAGTGTATTTCATATGATCTAAGCACCTTTGACTGTAGTATCTAATGTGGGTGTATAATTCGGCAGGCTTAGAAATGAGTGACAATTAGTCCTAAGAATGTAATCTAGTCAGGAATAAACTAATTCATATGATAGTGCCATTGACAGGTTAATGGTCTCAGGAAAAAAACAAAAACAATTTTTTAAAAAACCATTCTACCTTGTTTTCTCATTTCTGTAGTTTACCCCTATATATGTCTCCCATTCTTTATTATATATAGAAATCTAACAGGATGATGGCCTGAGGTGTTATCAAGTTCAGCGGTTTCAATGATATTTAACTCACACAAAGAATAGGCAAATAATTTATTATTATTTGAGATCAGCATTTGCCCAGAGGTTGCATAATGTGGCTTAATCTTATTGCTGCTTTTTAAAGAAGAATTTCCTACTCTTCAATTATAAGTTTTTTTAAATTGGGTTTTTAAAATTTTAAAGGCCTTTAATAATAAATTATCCACAGCATGTCTATTGCCAACCATAGCAGCCATCTCACCCATTGCTGTTTTTAAAGTACTTTATAATTAATCACAAAATTAACTAATTTTATTACACAATTTTGTTTCCATACCTAATCCATTGTTTCATCTTCTAAATATATGAGTGGTTCATAAAAGATATGATAAAATGCACAGTGTAAAAACATATAGTATTAATGCAAAGTTAGATCTAATATTCAAATAATATAATACCAAAGATAGTCAAGTATAAGCTCTAATATGTTTCATCTTCTTTATTCCACCTATTTCTAAACCCATTAATCAAGATCTGACTCAAAGTTCATTTCTTACTTGAAGATAAGTTTAAAAATTCCCTTAGCAAACAGGGTGCTCTGGTGCCTGGAAATAAGAATATAAAGAGAATGTAGAGCCTGACTTCAAGAGGTCCTGTCTAGATAGAAATAGATAATTACAAAACAAAGCTGCAAGTTTTTAAAAATGGAAATATGAAAATGTTAGTGATGAAATAAAGAAAAGAGTCTTTTATTTTGTTCTGGAAGTCAAGAAAAGGCTTACTAGAGGCAGTGGGGTATCAGAACGAGAAAGTATTCAACAAGTAATTGATCAGCAGAGGACAGAGACAGATATTTGAATTCAGTGGGAAGAGACTGGAATGAAGTCTTCCAAGCAGACATGACAGCAAGAACAAAGGCACAGAAGTGAGTGATAGAATGGCCTATAAGGGGAGCCACAAGCAGTCTGCATTACTAAAGAAAAATGGAAATCCAGACGAAAGAAGCCACGGAGAATAAGGCTGGAGATGTATGTGCACCAAGGCTTAATCAACAGGACCATGAAAATTATATTTAGGAAGGTGAGATTTATCTGATAAGCCATGGAAACATCAAGATGTTTTGAGCATGTGGAAATGCCCTCAGATTTGTGTGTTTGGAAATTTTATTATCTAATTACTGGAAACTGCTGGAAAGATATATTTCAGAAGTACAGTTCAGAAAAGGTTAAGGATATAGTTGCAACTATAATATATGAGGAGTCAAATGACAAGATGTGGTGCTATTTGGAACGGAGAGAGAGAGAGAAGTCAAAGATGACGCTCAGATTGTCTGCCATAGTTGTTCAGCATGTCTCCACAATGAGCACCCCACCTCCACACTTCCTAAGTGACTTTTGGCAAATTATTAAACACACTTAAATCTTAGTTCCAAAACTACATAATTGTAGTAGAGTGCTATGTGCTGTACAGGACTGTTAAGATTAGTTGAGATATTTCATGTAAAGTACCTAGCATAGTGCCCGGCACATACTACTACGAACTCAATAAATGTCAACTAGGTACTATAATTAATACTACCAGGAATTTCATGTAGCTATTAGTACCATAACTGAAAAAGAGAAAAATAAAAGATGTTATCAGTTTAGAGAAAAAAAAAAAAAGATGATAGGTTCAATTTTGGAAATTCCATTGACTACAGAGGAAGGCATCCATGTGGAAACACCCAAGATATTACAGTATCAATCTGATTTCAGACACAGTACGATGGTTGAGAAGATCAATATGACAGTAATAGAATCACAAAAATATGGAGCAATAATATTTTAAGGGCAAAAAAAAGAGAGGTCTTAAAAAGACAGAAAAGAATGGGTAGAGGTGCCAGTGGAGAGTGTGGTGTCACAGAAGCCATGGGAATGGGGATTTGAAGATGAGATTGGGTAACAGAGATAACGTTAAAAGGAAGTCTAGCAAAACAACTGAAATTGCCCATGGATTTGACAAATAGGTTAAAACCTTACTAAAATAATTGTGTGGACTAAGCATATAAGCCAGAAGGTAACAGGTTGAGCAGGGATTCAGGTTGAAAGGTTAGAGACAGTGAATGAAAATTGTTTTTCCAAAAAATTCCATGAAAGTAACCAGCAGGGGCCCTAAAGTGAGAAGCATGGTCCAAGTGGAGATTTATGTGTGAGTAAGGTGTGTGAGTATATGCAGATACCTGCCAGGGAGTGGTAGTTCTGTTTTTACATATTGCAGAGTTAAGATTATTTAGAGGAGAAAATGTGCTTAGAACAGGGAGCAGCTCATGACACCAGAAAAAATGGGGATGGACAGGGCTAAGTCTTGGAGTTAGTAGATGAGGCATGTGTTAATAGTTTGAGTTACTGACTTGGCTTTGAAGGAGATTTTGTCCTCTGAATCTAAAAGGAAATAGATAAGAAAAGCACAGACGGGGGGCGGGGGAGGGGAGAAGCCAAGATGGCCGAATGGGAACAGCTCTGGTCTACAGCTCCCAGCGTGAGTGACGCAGAAGACAGGTGATTTCTGCATTTCCATCTGAGGTACTGGGTTCATCTCACTAGGGAGTGCCAGACAGTGGGCGCAGGTCAGTGGGTGCACACACCGTGCATGAGCTGAAGAAGGGTGAGGCATTGCCTCACTCGGGAAGCGCAAGGGGTCAGGGAGTTCCCTTTCCTAGTCAAAGAAAGGGGTGAAAGATGGCACCTGGAAAATTGGGTCACTCCCACCCAAAGACTGCACTTTTCAAACGGGCTTAAAAAACGGTGCACCAGGAGATTATATCCCGCACCTGGCTCAGAGGGTCCTATGCCCATGGAGTCTCACTGATTGTTAGCACAGCAGTCTGAGATCAAGCTGCAAGGGGACAGTGAGGCTGGGGGAGGGGCGCCTGCCATTGCCTAGGCTTGCTCAGGTAAACAAAGCAGCTGGGAAGCTCCAACTGGGTGGAGCCCACCACAGCTCAAGGAGGCCTGCCTGCCTCTGTAGGCTCCACCTCTGGGGGCAGGGCACGGAGAAACAAAAAGAGAGCATTAACCACTGCAGACTTAAATGTCCCTGTCTGACAGCTTTGAAGAGAGCAGTGGTTCTCCCAGCACGCAGCTAGAGATCTGAGAATGGGCAGACTGCCTCCTCAAGTGGGTCCCTGACCCCTGACCCCCGAGCAGCCTAACTGGGAGGCACCCCCCAGCAGGGGCAGACTGACACCTCACATGACTGGGTACTCCAACAGACCTGCAGCTGAGGGTCCTGTCTGTTAGAAGGACATCCACACCAAAAACCCATCTGTACATCACCATCATCAAAGACCAAAAGTAGATAAAACCACAAAGATGGGGAAAAAACAGAGCAGAAAAACTGGAAACTCTAAAAAGCAGAACGCCTCTCCTCCTCCAAAGGAATGCAGTTCCTCACCAGCAACGGAACAAAGCTGGATGGAGAATGACTTTAACGAGTTGAGAGGAGAAGGCTTCAGACGATCAAATTACTCTGAGCTACAGAAGGATATTCAAACCAAAGGCAAAGAGGTTGAAAACTTTGAAAAAAATTTAGAAGAATGTATAACTAGAATAACCAATACAGAGAAGTGCTTAAAGGAGCTGATGGAGCTGAAAACCAAGGCTCGAGAACTACGTGAAGAATGCAGAAGCCTCAGGAGCCGATGCAATCAACTGGAAGAAAGGGTATCAGCGACGGAAGATGAAATGAATGAAATGAAGTGAGAAGGGAAGTTTAGAGAAAAAAGAATAAAAAGAAATGAGCAAAGCCTCCAAGAAATATGGGACTATGTGAAAAGATCAAATCTACATCTGATTGGTGTACCTGAAAGTGACAGGGAGAATGGAACCAAGCTGGAAAACACTCTGCAGGATATTATCCAGGAGAACTTCCCCAATCTAGCAAGGCAGGCCAACACTCCGATTCAGGAAATACAGAGAACACCACAAAGATACTCTTCAAGAAGAGCAACTCCAAGACACATAATTCTCAGATTCACCAAAGTTGAAATGAAGGAAAAAATGTTAAGGGCAGCCAGAGAGAAAGGTCGGGTTACCCTCAAAGGGAGGCCCATCAGACTAACAGCGGATCTCTTGGCAGAAACTCTACAAGCCAGAAGAGAGTGGGGGCCAATATTCAACATTCTTAAAGAAAAGAATTTTCAACCCAGAATTTCATATCCAGCCAAACTAAGCTTCATAAGTGAAGGAGAAATAAAATACTTTACAGACAAGCGAATGCTGAGAGATTTTGTTACCACCAGACCTGCCCTAAAAGAGCTCCTGAAGGAAGCGCTAAACATGGAAAGGCACAACCGGTACCAGCCGCTGCAAAATTATGCCAAAATGTAAAGACCATTGAGACTAGGAAGAGACTGCATCAACTAATGAGCAAAATAACCAGCTAACATCGTAATCACAGGATCAAATTCACACATAACAATATTAACTTTAATTGTAAATGGACTAAATGCTCGAATTAAAAGACACAGACTGGCAAATTGGATAAAGAGTCAAGACCCATCAGTGTGCTGTATTCAGGAAACACATCTCACGTGCAGAGACACACATAGCCTCAAAATAAAAGGATGGAGGAAGATCTACCAAGCAAATGGAAAACAAAAAAAGGCAGGGGTTGCAATCCTAGTCTCTGATAAAACAGACTTTAAACCAACAAAGATCAAAAGAGACAAAGAAGGCCATTACATAATGGTAAAGGGATCAGTTCAACAAGATGAGCTAACTAACCTAAATATATGTGCACCCAATAAAGGAGCACCCGCATTCATAAAGCAAGTCCTGAGTGACCTACAAAGAGACTTAGACTCCCACACATTAATAATGGGAGACTTTAACACCCCACTGTCAACATTAGACAGATAAATGAGACAGAAAGTCAACAAGGATACCCAGGAATTGAACTCAGCTCTGCACCAAGCAGACCTAATAGACATCTACAGAACTCTCCACCCCAAATCAACAGAATATACTTTTTTTTCAGCACCACACCACACCTATTCCAAAACTGACTACATACTTGGAAGTAAAGCTCTCCTCAGCAAATGTAAAAGAACAGAAATTATAACAAACTATCTCTCTGATCACAGTGCAATCAAGCTAGAACTCAGGATGAAGAATCTCACTCAAAACCACTCAACTACATGGAAACTGAACAACCTGCTCCTGAATGACTGCTGGTTACATAACGAAATGAAGTCCGAAATAAAGATGTTCTTTGAAACCAACGAGAACCAAGACACAACATACCAGAATCTCTGGGATGCATTCAAAGCAGTGTGTAGAGGGAAACTTATAGCACTAAATGCCCATAAGAGAAAGCAGGAAAGATCCAAAATTGACACCCTAACATCACAATTAAAAGAACTAGAAAAGCAAGAGCAAACACATTCAAAAGCTAGCAGAAGGCAAGAAATAACTAAAATCAGAGCAGAACTGAAGGAAATAGAGACACAAAAAACCCTTCAAAAAATTAATGAATCCAGGAGCTGGTTTTTTGAAAGGATCAACAAAATTGATAGACCACTAGCAAGACTAATAAAGAAAAAAAGAGAGAAGAATCAAATAGATGCAATAAAAAATGATAAAGGGGATATCACCACCGATCCCACAGAAATACAAACTAGCATCAGAGTTTGTATTTCTACAAATAAACTAGAAAATCTCAAAGAAATGGATAAATTCCTTGACACATACACTCTCCCAAGACTAAACCAGGAAGAAGTTGAATCTCTGAATAGACCAATAACAGGAGCTGAAATTGTGGCAATAATCAATAGCTTACCAACCAAAAAGAGTCCAGGACCAGATGGATTCACAGCCGAATTCTACCAGAGGTACAAGGAGGAACTGGTACCATTCCTTCTGAAACTATTCCAATCAATAGAAAAAGAGAGAATCCTCCCTAACTCATTTTATGAGGCCAGCATCATCCTGATACCAAAGCCAGGCAGAGAAACAACCAAAAAAGATAATTTTAGACCAATAACCTTGATGAACACTGATGCAAAAATCCCCAATAAAATACTGGCAAACTGAATCCAGCAGCACATCAAAAAGCTTATGCACCATGATCAAGTGGGCTTCATCCCTGGTGCAAGGCTGGTTCAATATACGCAAATCAATAAATGTAATCCAGCATATAAACAGAACCAAAGACAAAAACCACATGATTATCTCAATAGATGCAGAAAAGACCTTTGACAAAATTCAACAACCTTCATGCTAAAAACTCTCAATAAATTAGGTACTGATGGGACATATCTCAAAATAATAAGAGCTATCTATGACAAACCCACAGCCAATATGATACTGAATGGGCAAAAACTGGAAGCATTCCCTTTGAAAACTTGCACAAGACAGGGATGCCCTCTCTCAGCACTCCTATTCAACATAGTGTTGGAAGTTCTGGCCAGGGCAATTAGGCAGGAGAAGGAAATAATGGGTATTCAATTAGGAAAAGAGGAAGTCAAATTGTCCCTGTTTGCAGATGACGTGACTGCAAACAACAGAAATATATCTATTTCTAGATATAGATGTATATCTAGAAAACCCCATTGTCTCAGCCCAAAATCTCCTTAAGCTGATTAGCAACTTCAGCAAAGTCTCAGGATACAAAATCAATGTTCAAAAATCACAAGCATTCTTATACACCAACAACAGACAAACAGAGAGCCAAATCATGAGTGAACTCCCATTCACAATTGCTTCAAAGAGAATAAAATACCTAGGAATCCAAACTTACAAGGGACATGAAGGACTTCTTCAAGGAGAACTACAAACCACTGCTCAAGGAAATAAAAGAGGATACAAAGAAATGGAAGAACATTCCATGCTCATGGGTAGGAAGAATCAATATTGTGAAAATGGCCATACTGCCCAAGGTAATTTATAGATTCAATGCCATCCCCATCAAGCTACCAATGACTTTCTTCACAGAATTGGAAAAAACTACTTTAAAGTTCATATGGAACCAAAAAAGAGCCCGCATCGCCAAGTCAATCCTAAGCCAAAAGAACAAAGCTGGAGGCATCACGCTACCTGACTTCAAACTATACTACAAGGCTACAGTAACCAAAACAGCATGGTACCGGTACCAAAACAGAGACATAGATCAATGGAACAGAACAGAGCCCTCAGAAATAACGCCGCATATCTACAAGTATCTGATCTTTGACAAACCTGAGAAAAACAAGCAATGGGGAAAGGATTCCCTATTTAATAAATGGTGCTGGGAAAACTGGCTAGCCATATGTAGAAAGCTGATAATGGATCCCTTCCTTACACCTTATACAAAAATCAATTCAAGATGGATTAAAGACTTAAATGCTAGACCTAAAAACATAAAAGCCCTAGAAGAAAACCTAGGCATTACCATTCAGGACATAGGCATGGGCAAGGACTTCATGTCTAAAATACCAAAAGCAATGGCAACAAAAGCCAAAATTGACAAATGGGATCTCATTAAACTAAAGAGCTTCTGCACAGCAAAAGAAAGTACCATCAGAGTGAACAGGCAACCTACAAAAATGGGAGAAAATTTTCGCCACCTACTCATCTGACAGAGGGCTAATATCCAGAATCTACAATGAACTCCAACAAATTTACAAGAAAAAAACAAACAACCCCATCAAAAAGTGGACGAAGGACATGAACAGACACTTCTCAAAAGAAGACATTTATGCAGCCAAAAAACACATGAAAAAATGCTCACCATCACTGGCCATCAGAGAAATGCAAATCAAAACCACAATGAGATACCATCTCACGCCAGTTAGAATGGCAATCATTAAAAAGTCAGGAAACAACAGGTGCTGGAGAGGATGTGGAGAAACAGGAACACTTTTACACTGTTGGTGGGACTGTAAACTAGTTCAACCATTGTGGAAGTCAGTGTGGTGATTCCTCAGGGATCTAGAACTAGAAATACCATGTGACCCAGCCATCCCATTACTGGGTATATACCCAAAGGACTATAAATCATGCTGCTATAAAGACACATGCACACGTATGTTTATTGCGGCATTATTCACAATAGCAAAGACTTGGAACCAACCCAAATGTCCAACAATGATAGACTAGATTAAGAAAATGTGGCACCTATACACCATGGAATACTATACAGCCATAAAAAATGATGAGTTCATGTCCTTTGTAGGGACATGAATGAAACTGGAAATCATCATTCTCAGTAAACTATCGCAAGAACAAAAAACCAAACACCACATATTCTCACTCATAGGTGGGAATTGAACAATGAGAACACATGGACACAGGAAAGGGAACATCACACTCTGGGGACTGTTGTGGGGTGGGGGGAGGGGGGAGGGATAGCACTGGGAGATATACCTAATGCTAGATGGTGAGTTAGTTGGTGCAGCGCACCAGCATGGCACATGTATACATATGTAACTAACCTGCACATTGCACACATGTACCCTAAAACCTAAAGTATAATAATAATAAATAAATAAATAAATAAAAAAGCATAAACTAGAAAAAAAAGAAAAGCACAGACAGGCATATATTTGTAAATATTACTGGGGACAGAGGGTTGTCAAGTGAGGTAGGAGCCCTATGCCAGATGCTTGAAATGTTTTCAATAAATGAAGGAAAATATCATCCGCCAAGTGCCAAGAGATCTGAATTTGAGAAGACTGGGGAAGGTTTGAGGTAGCAGTAGGCAGAGGGAGTGCATGAGCTGACAAATGACAATGAGAAGCTTGGGGAGCATTGACAAATGTCTGGCTGAAACTAGAGACAATGAAGGTGTAATGGTTCCCAAGTGCATAACTGCATGATTTTCTCCAGATGGATCCCTGTGTCTGGGTGTAAGAATGTGAAAAGTAGATGTTTTTACCAATGCCATGTTGATGGCATCATAGATTGTGGTAAAAATGTAGTTTTGATGATCAAATATGGAGCCCACACTGTGAAGGGTATGAAGGGTTCCAGTGGGCATGATAGAACAAAAAAAAAAAAAAATTAAGCAATTGAGGGACTAGGGAGTTCAATGAAGTTGACTAGAAATACTCATTCTTGCTCAAACTCGTGGCTCCAGTAAGAGCTTATATTCACAGCAATTCACCACTGTGGCCACTGTGGTGGCATCATACATACCTTGCCACTGTGTTCAGGCCAGGGTATTCCTCCCCTAAGCAGATCAATTTGTGTAGTTCCTGGAATTTTTCTACCAGATCTGGGGGGAACTCTCACTTTCCCTTTCTTTTTGTGAAGTTCTCAGTATGTAAGTTCAGATTCGCGAGGGAATCGATGTAATGTTTAAAAGAAACAGATGTAGAAGAAGGACAGAGAGAGGGAGAAAGTATGGAGAAAGAGAGAAAGAGAAAGTGAGAGACAGAAGAGAGAATGGTAATGATGATATAATTACTATTAGGGGTTAATATGAACATTGTTTAAAAAAATAAACAAAACAACTTGGGACCCACCCAGGGATGCAGAGTCCCCATGCACAGTTGTGTGAGCAGGTGGATTTTCCCATCCATGCACTCTTTGAAGACCTAAGTCTTTATATATAGTTTAATAAAGGTAATTGAATAAAAATTAAGCTAGTTATGTTATACTATATATTTTGAACACTCTGCCAAAGCATCTGCAGAAGCAGAAAGAGAGGGAGCATTATCAACTCCCAAATAAAAATAACTTTTTTTCCAGTTAAATGATTCTTTCCATTGCATTCTGTACATTACTCTGAAACTAAGCTCAAAGTAGTCAAGTTTTAAAGAATGTCTATCTGGTGTAATTAAACTATGAATTAGTGTTTAGTAGAGCTTAACGTTTAGAGTAGCTAAAAGGGATAATACTTCTTGCATTTAGCTGTAGAAGTTTAAAGTGCTTTTGGGTTGTTTGTCTTAAACAGATCATTTTGGAAAGGTTCAATTTAGAAATTATAAGAATGAGTGGAATTCATATTTTATAGCATTGGTCCCCAATCTTTTTGGCACCAGAGACTGATTTCATGGAAAACAATTTTTCCACAGATGGGGTGGGTGGTGGTGGTGGTGGGGGCAATGATTTTGAGATGAAACTGTTCCACCTCATATCTTCAGGCATTACAGTCTCATAGGAACTCTCAACCTAGATCCCTCGCATGCACAGTTCACAATAGTGTTCGTGCTCCTATGAGAACCTAATGCTGATGCTGATCTGACAGGAGGCAGAGCTCAGGCAGTAATGCTCGCTCACCTCCTGCTGTGCAGCCTGGTTCCAAACAGGCCAAGGACTGGTACAGGTCCACAGCCTGGGAGTTGAGGACCCATGTTTTATAGAACAGATGAGTCAATTCATCAAATACCCATCATGTAATAACTATTCTATGTGCTATAGTCAATTTATTTACCTCACCATGCCTATGTCTACAGATTACATCTCTCTCTCTCCACACACACACACACACACACATACACACACAAATATAAACTTATAGAACATTTGGTTTTGCCAAGTTTATGAGCCTAGAAACTATACTAAGATTTATTTGACAAATCTAAGTCTGAAGAGACACAGTTATTTGAGCAGACTCTCCCTTCCAAGCTGCACTTGTCCCTTCCTGCCAGCTCAGTCTCATTTCCATACTGAGGCTGAAGTATGGGGTGGATTCCGGAGATCACTCTTTTATCAAATCTCTCATCTCTTAGACAGCCTACTCTCTATACCCTCCTTCTTTTCAAAAGTTCTCTTTGAGATCAAGCGAGAAATCTTTTCTCCTACAAGACAGCTTCTACTTTCAGTCTTAGTTGGACCCAAAACAGTTCTTTTCTTTTGAAATGTTGAGATAATTCTTTCACGAGACTGGTTAGACTTCCAGTGTCAGGAGTTCCAATGATGGAGCCCTGGTGTGCTCCAACATCCACATGTCAGAAAAGGAAAATCCTTTAAGGAGACCTAGCAGGAACGACCAGTGAGATAGGATGAAACAACCAGGTCAAATGCTCCAGATGGGGCAATTAAGATGTGGACCAAGAAGTGACATTTAGACTTGGCGGTGTTGCAGTTGTTAGTGCTTCTTTACATTCACAATTTGTAGAGACTGGTGTGGCAAAATCTGATTGACGTGCACCAAATAGAAACTGACAGCAAGGTAATTGATGATCATGGCTAAGAGAATTCAGGCAAGGCATTCTGCTGAAAAGAGGAATGAAGATATGGGGCAGTAACTGGAGGGGAAAGTGGGGCTAAGAAAATACTTGTTATGTATGTAAGAAATAACAGCTGGTGAGAAAGACATGACAGAGCAAAGAAGAAAATGAAACAATGAGAGCAGAGAGTTGCACGCTGATCTCCTTGCATAGGTGATAGAAGATGGGATTTGGTGCATGTAGTATATGTTGAATGAATGGAAGAATAAATGAATGAATGAATAACTCAAAGAATCATAGAAAGACTTTTTTAATATGTGCAGCATTGTATTAGAGAAAAATATTTGTAAGCAAAATAAAATTATATTCCATTCACAGAGTCTTTAACAATAGTAAAAGAACTATGTTATCCAAATATTCAATCAATTAATAAAGTCAGTGAGCATCCACTATAGAATGAGCAATATGTCTGACATTGTAAAAATGAAAGAAAAGCCTAAGACAGGTTTGTTACCCTTAAGTTATGCAATGTATAGTTAAGAAAAACGCAGTATGTATAACCAGCTGATAAACTGCCTACATTATTCAGTGTTTAATATATCTTAGTATATTTATTATTATCATTAAAATATCATTAAATTACTGCTATAGATTTTTTAACCTCTGTAGTCAATTATTTCATTTGACTCAAAGTACAAAGATACTCTGTGAAAAACGAATCTTCTTTCCTTAGGCAGCTTCATTGATATCTAGAATGCAAACTGCTCTTAACGTTCCTAATTTTGCTCTTTTGCCTAATGTTCTCCCTGGGATTCAAAATCATTCCCATAAGGACCATATCAGTGGAAATGTTCTTTTATTCTTCTAAGGCAATGTACTGCCCAGGACACTGATTTTACTTTGATTGTTGATTTCCTTTTCCACTTTCCTAACACAGACATGTCACATGTAGTTTTACTGTTTTAAAGTCAGTAAGGGTTCAGAGCTCAGGTTTGGAATCAGGCCGGCCAGGATCTCATGCCACTCACCATAGGGACCCTGGAATGTGTATGAAGTTCCCTGTGCTCCGGCATCCTCATCTGTAAAATGATGCTAATGACAGCATGACTCACAGAATTTTTGTTAGTATTAAATGAGTAAATACATTGGAAATAATAGAGGGGTGTACAACACATGGTAAGTACTCATTGAATATTAATCCTTTATATTCCATAGGGCTTCTGTGACTCATGCCTCAGTGCCTGGTTCAGTCACGTTCTATACTATTTTTTCTTGAAAGAGGAGGACAGTCAGACTTTTCCCAGGTCCTCGATGAGGAAATTGAGTACTATATCCAAACTGTGCAGCAAGTGTAAAAACAGACTCAAATTCAAGATTACTTACAATTGACTATGGAAATATACAAGGATGTATCATATTTTTCACATCAAATTTTGAGAATTCATACATTATCATCATGATTTGTCCCACAGCATGTGTGTAAGTAATTCCTAAATTACAGACATGCCTTCTGCAGTCCTCTTCTCTGAGCCCTGGGTTTATTTTCACATGTCTTCTTAATGTTTCCACTGTGATGGCCTGATGGAATATCAAGTAAAATATATCTAGAACCAATCTTATATTTCCATTACCCATATTTCCTACTTCCCAACAAACAAGCCCTCCTTGGAATGTCTTTTTTTCCATATGTGTCATTGCCCAGTTCTGAATTTTAAATTATGACTTCATCTTACAATTCACTTCAATGTCCATGCTCACAATACCCACGATGTTACTGTGTCTTAGAAATCGTATTCAAAAAATTGGAATGTTTTATTCAGAAAGAGAGATGTGGGCCAGACATAGTGGCTCACACCTGTAACACCAGAAATTTGGGAGGCCAAGGAGGGAGGATGGCTTGAGACCAGGATTTTGAGATCAGCCTGTGCAACATAGCAAAACCCTGTTCCTATAATAAATGAATGCATAGAGATGTGCTATGTGGGTGTGTATGATCTGAAAATGACAGCTTGAGGTTATGTGAGAGTATGAATCAGTGAACAAATGGGTTTGGCAACTTCTAGTCATTCCTCGGGCAGATGTCTTGCAAAAAGAATCTAAGAGGAAGACATGGAACATATCCATATAGGTCAGAGCTCAGCAATTGGAAATTTAGAGACATAATAACTCATGTGAAGGTACTGAGGCCCAGAGACTGTGCTTGAAGCTTTTTCCAAATGTCATCTCATTCTATTCAATTCTTAAAACAAACTTGTGAGCTATTACTGGCCCCATTTTGCAGATTAGGAAACCAAAGTTTGAGAAGCCTCATTCACAAGCAAAGAATAAACATGCCAGGAGGAAGCTTATTATGTGGAAAAAAAAAATTGTTAAAAGTAACAACCAAATTTTATTATTTAAAAAAGTGGTATGTGCATATAGATGTGTGTGTGGTACTATATCAAACTGTTAACAATGATATTTGTGGTGTGTGCATATAGATACGTGTGTGTGTGTAAGGTACTACATCAAACCATTAACATGATATTCTCTTGTTGGGAGATTTCTGAAATTTGATCTGGGGAATCAATTCTTGTCATCTGCCAGCAAATAAGTAAAAATGAAGACAGACTGGTAGATCCTAAAGGGATGGCACAGAAGACAATAGAGAGAGATTCACCTAAGCGCCCATCAATGGATACATAAATTTTTAAAATGTGGTATATACACACTGTTAAATATTAGTTAGACACAATAGAGAATGAAATCTTGTCATTTGCAGCAAAAACAACAACAACAACATCGAAAAAAACAAAGTGAGTCAGCAAATAATTGCAGGAACACTGGCAGGGGGACTAGAGAACCAGTGCAAAGACCAGAAGCACAGAGATTGCCCCATATTTGAAGAATGATTAACACAGAAAAGGAGCTCATTTCTTCATTAAGCCATAGGCTCTGATGCCCAGTTGAGAAGAATCCCTGTGCTATTTACTCCAATATTGCTATCACTCTATTTTGCACATACCAATGGGCCGTGCTGAAATGCCCTCTCTGCCAATATAAAGCCTATCTTGAACATGTGAGTCAAGCCTTCCACTTTTTCAGGGTAGTCCGGTTTATAAGACATGTTTCACTTTTGAACTGCTGTAACTTTTATCTGGTCAACTTTGCTAATATTAGTTACACAGTGATTCTACTGCCATACAAATCTTGCCGTGCATATTTTATCCCTACAACTAGATTTTATGCTCCTTAAACATTAGGGCTTTATCTTATTTTTGCTTCCTCGCATAAAGCTTTGAATGTGGTGATTTACTTGTAGATCTATTTGATAAACATTGGTTAATTAACATACTGATTTTAGATTCAGAATTCTTTATAAGCAGTAAGTAGAAACATTAGCAGAAATAAGACTAGGTAATGATCTCTACAATTCAATTCAATATAATTAATGTGTGTGAATTTAAAATAAAATTTTATGTGAATAAATTGTTAAAGTTGAGATTTTCATATAATGAAACAAGGAAATTTAAACTAAGGTTCCCCTTAGTAACCATAATTCATTCCCTTATGCATGTATAATATTTCATTGATACTAATTTACAATTATGTTGTATACATAAATATATAGGTAATGAATAACCCTGACAATAAAAAGAACATATAGACTATTAAAATAATGCCTTAAATTATAGTGTGTGGGAGATCTCTCTAATTCTGCTTTAATACTACAAATATTTTTGAGAATTTTCACAAAAGTATCTCAGAGTTACACTTTTTCATAACCAGCTGTGCTCACTATTTTTCTAGTCGTTCAAATCTTTTCTTTGTATTAATTTTCCGATACATTCTTCTATTACCTTAGCATTTTAATATATTTTAGCCTTTAACTCCTAAAACCCTTAATAATCATATTATCATATATTTACTAAATTATTTATAACATGATATTTTATACAGATTATTGCACACATATCCCACTGTAAGCTAGTGATTTATAAAAGTGGAGTATTTTCATACTAATTGTAATGGATACAAGGTAGATTCAGTGCAAATGTTAAAAGACTTACACACAGCGGAGAACTGTTAAGAGGCACAGAGAGTAACCAAAGTCATGTTTTCTGATTCCTAATTTAATGGTCTCTATTTACCAGTGGGGTCTTGAGAGTCTTAGAATATACCGTCTTATAATCTTTTAGACTCTTTAACATTTTGATCTAGGTGCTTTAATTACCTAGCCAGATTAAACACCCTCAGAAAGCAGGGATTTTTAACATTTTGGTTGCCATAGCTTAGCAAAGTAGCAAACAAACAGCAGTCACTTGAAAAATATGTGTTTTTCTTTATAATGTTGGGAATTATTTCCAAATACCTATGATGACTCATCAAAAAGCAAAACAAAACAACAAAACTTCCTTTGATGTAATTAAGAGAAATCAATTTCTAAAATAAATCATATCAAGAATTAGACATATATTTGATTTTAAAATTAAAGCTCACATACATGGAAAAATAGAAAATCATTCCCATATCAGTGAGTCTCGAAGTGGTCTCTGTATTATATGATTTGTTTATTTAAAATACAGATTGTTGGGCCCTACTGCATACTAAGGAGTCAGAATCCCCAGGAGAAATCACAGAGATTTACATTTTTCTGAAGTCCTATCAAGTCATTCTTACACCCACTACATTACAGAGATACTTTTGTGAATGTTGATGTGTAGAAATGTTCACACCCTCTTACTTTGCTTCCTGAAATAACAGTGATACTAACACATGTAAGTGTTGTTTCACTGCTTACTTTTTCATTTTAGAACTTAAGAATTGAATTTCTTTTAAGGTAAAATTTTGTATTACAATGTATAATCTAAACTTTGATTTGAAAAGACATATTTTTCCCCAAGGTGATAATTTTTTCTTAAAAAGCAAGGGAAATATATTTCAGATCTTGAATTTTACATTTAATCTATCATGCTTCAGATTACTATACTTAAATTTGGCAAACCATTTTTAACTTAAGTAATCTGTATAGGTCAGGCTTCAATTTCTAAATTTATCTAAAGTAAAAATGTATACACTAAAATTTACACTACTTGTATAGCTAAAATACATCATATCCTCACCCAAAAACAGCTGAATAGATATTCTCTTTACCTTTTAACAATAATTTACCTTTGGGCAAAGAATGTGTGAATCCAGAATGTAGCCCCAAGCTTAAAGTAGGAAGGCTGTAGGCACTTATAGGTGAACAATCTGTTAGCATTTACTCATACAGCACTTTGTTTAGTTATATAAATTATGTTTTTCTTTATTTAGATGTTATATGCATTAAGTCTTTTCAAAAAATAGTTATTAAATTAAAAATCATTCAAAGAGTTCTATATTTAGGAAATAATGCAAACATTGGGACAAATGTCCTTTTTTTCTTCCTGAGCAGATGTTGGCATTTGGAGACACATTTAAAAAAAAAATGTATTACCTTTACTCCCTTCTGTCAGAAACACAGAGTCAAAGAATTTCTACTAAATTCCTCCTGTGACTTGTATAACAAAATATTAATGCCTGCTTCTAATGTTTTCTGCCAGATGCAGAAGCAATTAAGAAGTATAAATGATTAAAATACTAATCGATGTAATCTGCATAATCAATAGGATCCAGGATACCAGGCCCATGCACTTTTTGGTCCACAGGTATAAAGACAAAGACAGAGAGGAGACAAGGAACACAAGAGCCTTGAGCCTGGTTGTGTATATTTCAAAGGCTATGTTATACAAAATGACTTATATAATCCAGATTCAATAGTTGGTTAATACGTTAAGTTCTAAAGTCAGATATTATGAAATATATATAAAGTTCCATAGACACATGGAGTCAACAAAGGTCAGTTAATACAACCTTGAACATATTTTCTGGAATAACTGATCAATGTCAACTAATAAAAGAATACAGTGCCAGTAAAGGTGTGAGTCTATCAATAGTGAGAAAACATTTATTTCATTTTATTTTCTATGTAAAACAATGTGCCTTTCAAAAATATTGGGCTGCTATACTATTTTGTACATAACTTGGAAATTCATTATCTATTTTACTGTCTCTGGAAGGCTGACCTAAATAGCTTACAAAATGAGTGGATATCCTATTTACACAATGTTGGGGAAAAAAATCAAGGATAAAAAACTGTTTTGATAAAAGTGACAGAATATTTATGCAAAATGAAAGTTACCAGAATATATGTGATAAGGGTTTCTAATGTCTGTGCACTCCATATGTGGAACCATCAAGAAGGTTGTTCTGCCTGCAAAATCTACCATAGTGAGTGTCCAATGGCCAAAACCACTTTACTCATTTTTTTCCTAGGTAGTCTAATGAAATGAAAATACTGAGATTGGGGCCCCAGATGGCTGAGTAGAAGCAGCCATTGTGCACTGCGCTCATGGAAAAGAGAAAGAGGAACAAGTGAGCACTAGCTCCTCAACTGGATGGGCCAGGCGGACACACTGGGGTTAATCAAGGAAGCAACACAATCCACAAAGAACAGAGAAGAGCGAGACAGGACAGCCACCCCCCTCAGGACTGGCACAGACTCAGGGGGAGGCTCCCCACTGCCGGGAAACGGTGAGTAAGGGAGAGCCCTCGGAGTCCCACACTTCTTCCAGACCTCTGCAACCCTGGACTCAGGAGAACCACCATGAACCCCCTGGCACAGCCAGGGCCTCCTGATTGACACGGAGAGCTACGAGGAGTCCGGGCAGAGCTGCTGCTCAGACACACGCAGAGTCCGGGGATCTTGGACCCCTGGGAACTCTGGTAGCAACCAGGGGCTGCAGCTCCAGCAACAGTGGAGGCCAGGCTCCCTCACACGTCCCTAGGAAAGGGCTGAGCAGCGACAGGCCGCAGGCCTCGACTCCACTGCACCTGGATGGACAAGGCCGACTGGCCTGGGAGCCTGGCGTGACCACCGCAGTGCCGCCTGTACTCTCAGGCCAGTGGTAGCCCTGCCCTTCCCTGAGACAGTGATCCCAGAGAGCACGGGCTGGCCTGCAGGTTTTGCTGCTCCACAGTCCTGCTCCTGCTGCTCTCAGGCTCAGCCGGAGCAAAGTGTTTAAGGACTAACGCAGGCCCCCAGCACCGCAAGGCTGTCTTAGGAAAAGGTGGCCAGTTTTCCACGCGGCTCCCTGCCCCTGTTACTCCTCACTGCACAGGGCCTCCTGACCTGGGCTCCCAGCACAACCCCCCTTCCCTGGCCTGATCACTTCAGTCAGTGGAGGCTCTGCTTTTCTCTGGGGAGGGGGCGGAGAGAATAGCAGAGACAACCCACAGCCCCTCTCCCATCGCAGCTGCAGCAGGACCACCCTTACTGCCCGCAGGCTGAAGAAGGAAAACGGGCCAGGTTGCATTGCTGACATCTCCGGCACACTGAAGCCACCGTTAAGGAGAGGAGCCCAGGCTCTCTTCCCCGTTTCCCTGTGAGCCTCCACTCCTTTCTGTTCACCAGGCAGCACCTCCCCCAGCCCCTCGGGAAGGAAGACCAGCTGCCCCACTCCCGACTAAGCATTCCCACTGGTAGTGTCTCTGTGTTTCCCTGGGATGGATGGAGCTCCCAGAGGCAATGACAGCCCCTCCGCCACCACCACTGCAGCCGTTCTGCCCTTGCTGTACTGCGACTGCGGAAGGAACAATGATAAGAGGGCTTCACTTGAACCACCAGCACGCCAGGGAACTCAGTATCTCTTCTTTGTGAGCCCAACCCCCAAGTAAGGCCTTCAGCTTGGGCGGACGCTGCAGCCACCCTGGCTGAACATCCCATTGACAGCGGCTCTGCACGTTTCTCTGGGGTGGAGCTCTCAGAGGCAAATGAAAGCCACTCTGCCACTGCTACTGCAATGCTTCTGCCCCTCTTGCCCTTGGACTGGGGAAGGTACAAAGACCCTGATGCTTTACTCACACCTCGAGCAAGCCTCAGACGCCCTAAGGAGAAGAAGCCAGTCTGTCTTCCCCATAAGCACCCCACACCCCTACTCATCACTAGGCAGGGCGCCCTGTCTTGGGCCAACGACACAGCTGCCCCAGCCTGGGCTGATGGCTCCAACTGGTAGCGGCTCTGTGTTTTTCTGGGGCGGAATCTCAAGGGACAAGTGAAAGGTCCTCTGCCACGGCCACTGCTGAGATCCCTGTTCCTGCTGCCTCCAAGCTGGAGAGGGAACATAAAGCCTGAGCTCACCCTAGGGTTGCGGTGTGGTGTACAGCCTGAAAGTGCCAATCCAAGATCTGCAGCCAGCATTCGAGTGGGAGAGGAGTCCACACTCAGAAACCTGAGAGGCAGCTTGACGGCAAACCCTAGGAAACACAGAGAAGCCACGTGGCTGAATGAGTGCCTACCTACCATCCATTATGCTTATCCGCCATCTACTGGGCAACAGCCCAAACTGCCACACCAAAAATATTCTGCTGACACACCTGCTCCCAAGAAACCAAGGACAAGAATTCAACCACGAATCAAGATGTAGCGCAAAGCCTCAGCCTTCTGAAAACAACCAGAAAGGAAGTCAACTGACTTTACTCAAATTACACCACAGTTAAAGGAACACCAGACCACACAGATGAGGAAGAACCAGCACAAAAACTCTGGCAACTCAAAAAGCCAGTGTCTTCTCTCTTCCAAATGACTAGCTCCCCATAAATTGTTCTTAACCAGGTTGAAATGGCTGAAGTGACAGACACAGAATTCAGAATATGAATAGGAATGAAGATCATCAAGATTCAGGAGAAAGTTGAAACCCTCTCCAAGGAATCCAAGGATTACAATAAAATGATACTGGAGCTGAAAGACAAAATGGCCATTTTAAGAAAGAACCAAACTGATCTTAATTGAGCTGAAAAACATACTCCAAGAATTTCATAGTACAACTGAAGGTATTAACAGCAGACTAGATCAAGTTGAGAAAAGAGTCTCAGAGCTCTAAGACTGTTCTGGAAATCAATTCAGACAGGCAAAAATAAAGAAAAAAGAATGAACAAAATGTCCAAGAAATATCGGATTATGTATAGTGACCAAATTTATGACTCGCTGGCATCCCTGAAAGACAGGGAGAGAGAACAAGCAACTTGAAAACATATTGAGGATATCATTCACAAAAAATTTACCCAACCTTGAGGGAAATTCAGGAAATTCAGAGAACCCCTGTGAGATACTATAGAAGATGACCATCTCCAAGACACATAGGCATCAGATTCTCCAAGGGTAACATCAAAGAAAGAAATATTACAGGCATCTACAGAGAAGGGTCAGATCCCCAACAAAGGGAACTCCATCAGGCTAACAGTGGCCCTTTCGGTAGAAACCCCACATGCCAGAAGAGACTGGAGGCCTATATCCAGCATTATTAAAGGAAAAGAACTACAACCAAGAATTGCATATCCAGCCAAACTAAGCTTCATAAATGAAGGGGAAATAAGATCCTTTTCAGACAACAAATGCTAAGGGAACTTGTTACCACCAGACAAATTCCCTCCTGTACCTTACAGGAGGTACTTAAGGGAGTGTTAAACATTGAAAAGAAACACCATTACTGGCCACCACAAAAACACACTTAGGTACATAGATTATCGACACTATAAAGTAACTACACAATCAAGTCTGCATAATAACCAGCAACAACACAATAACAGGAATAAATCTGAACATATCAATATTAACCTTGAAATTAAATGGGTGAAATGCCACAGTTAAAAGTCATAGAGTTGCAGATTGGATAAAAAAAAACAAGACCCAACTGTATGCTTTCTTCAAGAGACACATCTCACAGGAAATGACAACCATAGGCTCAAAGAAAGGGATGAAGTCTACAAAGCAAACCAAAAACAAAACAAACAAAAAAGCAGGGGTTGCTATTAAAACAGACTTTAAATCAACAATTATCAAAAAAAACAAAGAAAGACATTACATAATGGTAAAGCATTTGATTCAACCAGAAGACTTAATTATCATAAATGTATATACACCCAACACAGGAACACTCAGATTCATGAAACAAGTTCTTTGAGACCTACAAAGAGGCTTAGATAACTCTGCAATAATAGCGGGAGACTTCAACATCCCACTGTCAGTATTAGACAGATCACCCAGGCAGAAAACTAAGAGGGAGCTTGACTGCAAACCCTAGGAAACACAGAGAAGCCATGTGGGTGAACGAGTGAACTCAAGATTTGATCAAATGGACCTAACAAACATCTATAGAACTTGCCACACAAAAAACAAACAAACAAAAAACCAGAATAAACATTATTCTCACCTGCATGTGGCAATACTCTAAAATCAACCAAACAATTGGCTATAATACAACTAACAGCAAATCCAAAAAAAAAAAAAAAAACAAATCATATTAACCACACTCATGGACCATAGAGCAATGAAAATATAAATCAATACTAAGAAGATAGATCAAAGCAACACAATTACATGGAAATTAAACAATCTACTCCTGAATGACTTCTGGGTAAACAATAAAATTAAGACCAAAATCAAGAACTTCATTGAAATTAGTGAAAACAAACACACAACATACTATAATCTCTGGGACACAGCTAAAGTAGTGCTAATAGGAATGTTTATAGCACTAAAAAATGCCCACATCACAAAGTTAGAGAGATCTCAAATTAACAACCAAATAAATTTCACACCTATGGGAACTAGGAAAACAAGAGTAAACCAACCCCAAGCTAGCAAAAGGCAGGAAATAACCAAAATCAGTTATTTTGATTGAACTGAATGAAACAGACATGAAAAACCGTACAAAAGACTAACAAAATCACAAATTGTTTTTTTTTTTTGAAAGAATAAATAGGATAGATCAACCACTAGAATAATAAAAAAAGGAGAGAAGATCCAAATAAACACAACCAGAGATAACAAAGGGGACATCACCACTGACTCCGCATAAATACAAAAAAGAATCAGAGACAGCTACAAAAATGTCTGTGCACCCAAACTAGAAAACCAAGAAGAAATGCATAAATTCCTGGAAATATGCAAGCTTCCTAGACTGAACCAGGAATAAATTCAAACCCTGTACTAACCAATACAAAATTTCAAAATTGGGTCAGTAATAAAAAGCCTACCAACCAGAAGCAGCCCAGGTCCAGACAAATTCAAAGCCAAGTTCTATGAGATATATAAAGAATAGCTGGGACCATTACTACTGAAACTACTCCAAAAAACTTAGGAGAAGGGATTCCTCCCTACTCATTCTATGAGACCAGCATCATCCTGATACAAAAACCTGGCAAAGATAACAAAAAAAGGAAACTTCAGGTCAATAACCTTGATTAACATACATGCAAAAATTCTCAACAAAACACAAGAAAGCTGAATCCATCAGCACATCAAAAAGCTAATCCACCATGATCAAATAGGCCTTATCACTAGGATGCAAGTTTGAGTGAACATACACAAATCAATAATTGTAATTGATCACATAACCATAACTAAAAACAAAAACCACATAATCACTGCAGTAAATGCAGAAAAGCCTTTTGATAGCATTCAGCATCCCTTCATGTTAAAAAAACTCAACAGACTTGGCAGTGAAGGAACATACCTCAAAATAATAAGATCCATCTGTGACAAATTCATAGCCAACATCATACTGAATAGTCAAAAGCTGGAAGCATTCCCCTTGAGAACCAGAATAAGGCAAGGATGCTCTCTCTCACCACTCTTATTCAACATAGGATTGGAAGTCTTAGCCAGAGCATTCAGGCAAGAGAAATAAATAAAGGCATCCAAATAGGAAGAAAGGAAGTCAAGCTCTCCCAGTTTGCAGATGATATGATTTTACACCTAGAAAACCCCACAGTGTCTGCCCCAAAGTTCCTATATCTGATAAACAAATTCAGCAAAGTTTCTGGAAACAAAATCAATCTACAAAATCAGTAGCATTTCTATAAACCATTAATGTCCCAGCTGAGTGCTAAATTGAGAACACAATCCTGTTCACAATAGCCACAAAACAAGATAAAATATCTAGGAATGCAGATAATCAGGGAAGCGAAATATCTCTATACAACAATTACAAAACAGTTCTGAAAGAAATCAGAGATGACACAAACAAATGGAAAAACATTCCATGCTCACGAATAGCAAAAATCAATATAGTTAAAATGGCCATACTGCCCAAAGCAAATTTAGTGCTATTCCTATGAAATTACCAATGACATTTTTTCACGGAGTTAGAAAAAATAATTCTAAAATTCATATAGAACCAAAAAAGAGACCAAATAGATAAAGCAATCCTAAGCAAAGAACAAATCTGAAAGTATCACATTACCCAACTTCAAATTATACTACAAGGCTCCAGTGACCAAAACAGCATGGAACTGGTACAAAAACAGATACATAGACCAATGAGAATAGAGAGCTCAGAAATATGGCTGCATACCTACAACCATCTGGTCTTCGACAGAGTTAACAAAATCAAGCAGTGGAAAAAGGACTCCCTATTCAGAAAATGGTAGTGGGGAAACGGGCTAGCCATATACAGATGATTGAAACTGAATCCCTTCCTTGCACCATGTAAAGAACTCAACTCAAGATGGATTAAAGACTTAAATGTAAAACCTAAAACTATAAAAACTCTTGAGGAAAACCTAGGAAATACTACCCTATGGGCTATGGGTGGTATTCCCCATGGGCTATGGGAAAGATTTTATGACAAAGACACCAAAGCAATTGCAACAGAAATAAAAATTGACAAATGGGATCTAATTAAACTGACAGCTTCTGCACAGCAAAAGAAACTAGCAACAGAGTAAACAGACAACCTATAGAATGGGAGAAAATATTTGCAAACTATGCATCCAACAAAGGTTTAGTATCTAGAATCTGTAAGGAACTTAAACAAATTAACATACCAAAAACAAACAACCCCATTAAAATGTGGGCAAAGGAGATGAACAGTTTACAAAAGAAGACATATATATGTCCAAGTATATGCAAAAATTCTTATAATCAGTAATCATTAGAGAAACACAAATCAAAATCATAATGAAATACCATCTCACACCAGTCAGAATGGCAATTATTAAAGTCCAAAAGTAACAAATGCTGGCAAGGCTGTGGAAAAAAAAGGGAACTCGTACATATTGTTGATCAGAATGCAAATTATTTCAGCGACTATGGAAAGCAGTTTGGTGACTTCTCAAAGAACCTGAAACAGAACTACCATTTGATCCACCAGTCGCGTTATTGGGTACATAATAAAAGGAATATAAACCATTCTACCATAAAGACACATGCACGTGTATGTTCACTACAGCACTATTCACAATAGCAAAGACATGGAATCAATCTAAATGCACATCAACAGTAGCCCAGATAAAGAAAATGTGGTACATATAGGCAATGGAATATTACACTGCCATAAAAGGAACAAGATCGTGTCCTTTGCAACAACATGGATGAAGGTGGAGGCTGTTATCCAAACAGAACTAATGCAGGAACAGAGAACTAAAACTTTTAAGTGGGAGCTAAACACTGAATACACATGGACACAAAGAGGGGAACAACAGACACTGGGGCCTACTTGAGGGTGGACGGTGGGCAGAAAGCGAGGATCGAAAAACTGCTTTTTGAGTACTTTGTTTATTAACTGAGCAATGAAATAGTATGTACACCAAACCCCTGTAACATGCCATTTATCTATAGAAAGAAACTCCACATGTACTCCTGAAACTAAAATAAAAGTTTTTAAAAAGTTAAAAAGATGTTACCTACTTCCGAGATTCTGGAAAATATCTTTTGCAAAATGGAATGTTAATCCTTTGAAGACTGCATTATATCTACATTAACATGTTCTGTGTGCTTTTATGGAATCAAAAGGTAAAGGGCTCTGCTAATCATAACTGTTGGGGTAATGCCGCTATTGTTCCACCATTCTGTCAGTCAACAAATATGGAGAATTGATTCCGCTTCCATATTTAGTTAAATATATCTGCAAATTGTTAATTTCTAAAGATACACAGTATAAACTCAGGAGGGACAGCCAGATGACTATTTAAATATGACAGTCATTTTTGTGTAACTCTTATAAAAATATTCCAGACCATGAATGTCTGCATCTGGATGATGAGAGTAAATAATATTTCCTAAGAATTCTCTAAAATGAGCATTATTTTAATAGATGATTTAGTTCTAAAAAATAAAATACTAATAGAAGTATACCATAATCAGACATCCACATCTCATTTTGGTGAATATCTTTTCTAGTATGGCTGCTACATAAAAATACTGCTTTCAGAAAAAAGGAAAAGAGTAGAAAGCAATAAGGCAGAAATAGTTTTAGGCAAGGCATAGCATTAGTGGATTCTGAGAATTAGAGCACAGAACAACGTTCTGAAAGTATCAGTTTCCCTTCTAAACTTGCTTCTTGAGGTCTCATATTCTATTCTCTAAGGGTCCTGTAATCTCTTGGAGGGCTTAAGATCATTGACTAGGAAGAGGGATAGCTAGATTGTTGAAATATTTTGGTACTCTTGATCCTTGTCTTTTATCCATAGGAGGAAAGCTTTGTGAGTAAGCAGGTGCCACAGCTGTTGCAGATCATTAGGATCCTTCTCTCAAGATAACATCAGGCCTGACTATTGCCCATGGTGACCAAGGATGGCCTCCTATCCAGGACCATAGGACAAAATGGATTTTCACTCTGTGTTTCACCCAGCATTTTGGTCACATAAAATTGAAAGATTTTCAACATACTTAAGTCAGCAAACAACAGAAACAGTCAAAAGAATGGGGGAGGCATCATGTGTAGCATCTTTAGTTTGTCAGAAATCTCAGAAGTAATTTTTTCTAGTGAAAAATAAATAAATAAAATATAGAGACAAATGTGTGTGAAAAAAGAAGCTGGGAGCTTTGAGAAAGAACAACTGAAATCTCTGTACTTTTTTTTTTTTTTTTTTTGAGACAGGGTCTTGTTCTGTCACCCAGGCTGGAGTGCAGTGGTGCCATCTCGGCTCACTACAACCCCTGCCTCCTGGACTCAAGCAATTCTCTGACCTCAGCCTCCTGAGTAGCTAGGACTACAGGCAAGTGCCACCAAGCCTGGCTAATTGTTTTTTGTTTGTTTGTTTGTTTTTTGTAGAGACAGAGTTTTGCCATGTTGCCCAGGCTGGTCTCAAAATCCTGGCCTCAGGCAATACGCCCTCCTTAACCTCTAAAAGTGCTGGGATTACAGGTGCAAGCCACTATGCCTGACCAAAATCTCTGTACTCTTGAATGGAAGCTGTCCCACACATTTTGAGAGTGATCTGTTGATTGCTGAGTCATTCAGGGAGACAGGCACACTATGGAAGTCCATTTCTAATGCTGAACCCTCCTGGGAAGCCCACAGGCCTGAAAAAAGACAATTCTTCATATACCTAATGCTAGATGACGAGTTAGTGGGTGCAGCACACCAGCATGGCACATGTATACATATGTAACTAACCTGCACATTGTGCACATGTACCCTAAAACTTAAAGTATAATAATAAATAAAAATAAATAAAAATAAAAATAAAAACAAAACAAAACAAAAAAAAGACAATTCCTCTCTTTGCACTCCTCATCCTTAATGTCAAAGAAGACAGTTGGACATAAGAGTATCACATCTTCAGCTATAACGAGGAAGGTGACACAAAGCCTGAATATTAGGAAATAAGGTGGAGGTGGGGAAGGCTTTCCACTTTTATAGAGTATCTGCATTGCCAACAAGAGGTACTGGGTTAACTACAATAGTTTGTATAAGATATTTTTAACTTGGGAAGAATAATACGAGATGGCAACAGATGCTCTCAACATTAATGTATATCAAAGAGACATGTTAATAATAATACTTAGACCCCGGATGGAGGCATGGAATTTACAAACTTTATTACACCAAAACCTTACTTGCAAATCTGATACCTACCTTAAACTTTGTGTTATACAAAAGCCAAGAACATATATTTTATTCTTGCACTTCTAGGAAGAATAGGGTACTTAACAATGAATAGGTTATCTAAAAGTGCATGACAAATAAGTTAATGCATAGGTAAATACATGAGAAAATATTATAAAATTAAATGAATGAATATAGTCTTACAGAGATGTGATTACATTCATTCAATTTAGTAAGAACTTAAATGAGGTATAATTTTGGCCAATAATATACAAAGAAAAAGTCAGAAGAGTACCTGTCCTTATGGAATTCACAATCTCAAAGGTAACAGTTGCATTACTAGACCATTTTTTCTGAAAGGATAAGATGGGATAAGGTAGCATTTCTGGGCCTCCACTGTCTCATTTCTAAAGTAGAGGATTTAGAATAATTATGGACATTTCTTCTAACTCTATGGTCCTGTAACTACTGTAACTATGATGATTAAGAGGACTAGAAGAAATGAAAGAAAACACCTACTTTTACTTCTTCATAGCCTCCAAGCTGATTAACTTAGAAAATGTCTCTTGAAATTTCACTGAGTACAGCTGTTTTTGTTGACAAGAAATTGCTGTTGAACCTACAGAGACTGTCTATGTTGCACTGTTCTTAAAAGCAAAAGCAACCACAATTAAATAGTGCTTTTGGTAAAGCTCATTAAGATAATCGTAAATTACATAAATTTAATTGGAAGTTATTATAAAAGCATTTATCCTTCATTTATATGAACCAATTACACTGGTGCTTAATTATTCTATTGTCCTATATCTCTTTGCCTTATCTCTGTTAACTAGTCTGTGAGTCTGGCACCTTGCTTTTATTTTCACAGTGCATAACACCGTGCAAGGTACATAGTATGTCGATAATAGTAACTATTGAAATGAACTTCCTTATTGGTTATATATCTATGCTAATAAGCTAAATAAACAAAAGTTTTACATTGACAAAAACTAAATGTTGTATTTCCATGATAACATTATACTAGGGATTTCTTTCTTTTTTGTGTATTTTTTCTGAATTTTCCAAAGTATTTACAATAGATATGTAGTAATTACATAATCAGTAAAAGACATTTTATACAGCATTTTTGGAAAATGTATATATACAATACTATGGGAATGTATAAAAGTTAATGACAAAATAACCCAGCACTAAAAACTAAACAAGAAAGTAAAAAAAATAGCAAGAGAGTAGAATAAGTGAAATATTTTAGTATTTGAAGAGGACAATTTTTAAATGTTCATAAACACTCAAAAAATAATCCATATATTTCTGTAATTTTAAAGATTAACCCCATTAACTCCATGAACCAAATAAAATTATTACAAATACGCATAATCCAGGTGGTTACAAATAATGGATAATGAAATCAATGGGATAATGTTAAAGTTGTCAGGCCCAAGGGCAAAATAAATTATTTCAGTGAAAGGAAGCACATAGAATTATGTAGGTTAAGGAAACTTGTTGATAAATTTTTCTGACCTTTATAGACAAAGAAAATAAAATTCATTTTCATATTTAACACTGAATTTCTCAATCAGATTATGGTCAAATAAGTGTCGGTGTGATTGAAAGGGATGTGTGTCAATGGATTAGAAAAACTTATATTCAAAGTATAATTAAATATCAATGAAGATGAATTCATCTTCATATCTCACCTTCCCAAACCAATAGTATGTATCAGTACTCTAAGGATAAGGTTCTCTAGAGTGGCTGAATATCACAATTCCCCAGCTACTCAGAGACTTCCTGAGAGTCAATATTCTTCTAACTCACCATTCTTATCCCAAGAAAGGCACAAGATGAAGGATGAAATGCTCAGACAGTTTTTAAAGGAAATGTAGGAGCCAGCCCTGTGATCAAAGCTTATTCCACTATTTTTCACTCACTTAGCAACTTAGATTATGATCTGTAGGGGTGGGAAAATAAAAGCTGGTGCACAGTGGGGTCCTGAAACAGGAGTGGGATTATTTGTGTCTTCCTTGCAACTCTGTCCCGCACATAGAAAATCTTGACAGGCTGAAATTTAGAAGGAGAAAGATAAGTATATACATTTTTTATTCTTCTCACAAATTCTCCCTTCCACTTTTGTGACTAAAAGAATGATCTATGTAAATCTTCATTCATAACAAAAGTTGCTTTTATCTACTCACTCCAATTGGAAGTTAAATTCAAAACTAATTAATAGCATGGTACCCTTTACATGTTTGACTCTCAATAAATATTTACTGGATGAATGAATAAATAATACTTAGAACAAACAGTATTTATTCTAAGTTATTATCATAACCATATAAATGTATTATATATTAATATATATTGCTAAAGCCATCTTAGATGCTTTATACAAGTATCAATGTTTGTTTGAAACAGCATTTTTAAAATTTGTTATTTTTAATTGTTGTGGGTACATAGTAAGTGTATATTAAACATATCACTTTTGATGTAAAAGACTGATGGAAATGATATTTATAAACAACTGAGATTTTTTAAAAAATTGCATTTTTCAAAATACAATAAAAATAATTTTGTTGAAATAGAATTTTTTTTTTGCCTTGTGAGCTTCATAACAGTTATCCAAAAGCTACAAGAAATCATATTCCAAAATTTATGTACACAGTTCTTTACATATGGTAGCTTTCCTGAACGAGAACGTAACAGAGCATGAAAAGGTCTATTTTATGAGTCAGAACCCGACTCCAGCTACTGCTGGTATATCAACTTCACTCCAGTTACTTGATAATACGAGGCCACCATGGTGCCAGTGGTCGTTTCATGCTCAGTGAGCCTCATGGGGCTGAGAGAGCAGTCTGTTTTTCCAAATGTCATCTTCCAAGTTACCACTTACACTCTTAAGCTGGTTATATGAACAGTAAGTCAGCTGAATTTTGTAGTGTATTAAAACTTAGGAAAGTGGACATAAACAGGCTGTAACTATTTATTGTAGTTTCCTTTATTTTTAAAAGCTTAATGAAACAGCCACCATCTATAATTTTTTTCTGAACAACCAAACAATCAAATCATTTGCTTTTGTAATGATTAGCCTTTGATTAAATGAAATAAAATCATACTGATTTCAAATGCATTTTTCCTCCTTTTACTGGTCAGTGTTAGGGAGTACAGACACATAGGCTTTTGCCAAACATGGGCCTAATCATCAGCATTTTGGAAAATTTTGGCAGGACAATATTGTTATGTAGATTAAATTAAAAGGAGAATTGTATAAAACAACTATGTTTTGAAATGCACCATAATCTTAGCATTGCTTAAAAGGAGACACTGTGTATGCTCTAGCCTTTGATCATATACCCTTTTATCACTTCGTGGCTATCAGTGTTTTCTCTCTAAATTTAATGATCTGTATGAAATAAATGAAAATATTTCCTATAACATCCATTGGTATGAATTAAAAAAATGTTTTTTTATAAAGAATGACCCAGTAAAGGTCAAATATAATGAGAATATATTGTTATTGGTTCTTCTATGACATTATATAATGTTTCTTTTCTACAAAAAAGAAGAGAAATACTCGGGGACATGCTATCAAATATCTTAAACAAAAGCAACCAACAACATACATATAAATATCCGAAAAAAAGCAGAATAAAAAAATTAGAGTATAGTTGATAACTTATCTATTAATATATGATGTACATAAGAAAATATGTGTTTATTCTCTTTTAAACAATGAACCTCAAGATGTAGACATGTTCTCAGTTTTTTCCAGTAGTCTTATGGTCACATAGGGTACAAGGAAAAGTTGATGAGACAAAAGAACATAAAAGTGAGAAGTAAAAAAATAAAAATAAAAAAGTTATACCATGGTAAGCAATTTTCTACTCAATTACTTTGATTTAATTACATTAATTTGAGTACTTTTTCCTACTTAACATTCTTCTTTCAATCAATAATGCCAAATTAAAAATCATAGTGAACAGAAGAGTTAATGGTCACCAAATATACAGGTAGGAGAAACCATCTCATAATATTTGCATTTTAAAATTCTTGATTGTTTCAAAGCTCTAATTATAAAGATGTTGTAGTTGTACTGAATAATCAATTACTGCATTAGTAAAATTTAAAGTTTTATCTCAATTTATTAATATGAAGCCAGTATTAACATGCTAATTAAAATAATTTATAAAGTGCCTGAAACATAGAAAATAGATTTTAATTTAAAAATTCAGAGAGATAAAGGAAACCTCCAAGGAGAATTTTCTTTCCTCCCCTCTTTATGATATGCTGATCAAGGCAATATAATTCTAGTAGGACTAATTTAGCTAGTTCTGACTTTCCTTTGCAATCTAAACCCAGAATCAGCTTCATACAGCTAATTCTAATTTTACATGCCAAAAATATTTAACCTGAAGATTTGGCCCACTAAAGTACTCAACATTCAATGGACTCCTAGATTGTCTAAGCATAAGAAGCCTAGATAATCCTAGATTGTCTAAGGCTAATTGTATATTGGCTAAGAAGCCAATATACAATTATAAACTAGTGTATAATTCAAACTACAATAATTCAAACTAGTCACTCATTACTAATCAGGGAACTCTGATAGCATCTAAGGAGGAATCAACAGCATAAATATATTTCCACAATGATTCTACTTTAACACAGCTGCCAAAGAGCAGAGTACAAATTCAGAGTCCCAATTTTGGCTTCACTATTAACTACATGTGTTGATGTTGGACAAGATTATTATGAACTTCAGTTTCCTTACCTGTGAAATAGAAATACTAATAGCTATATTATGGTGCCATTGCAAGTATTACAAATCACTTACAGTATTTTTGCAAATAGTGAACTGTTAAATAAATGTCAAATTTCATCACAATTTTAAACACAGATAATATAAATAATACAATTTTAGCATTACTCCAAATTAAATAATCTATATATAGCAAAAAATTTTAGGCTGTTTGTTTTAATAGATTTTTTTTATCTTTTGAAAATTTATTTGAATATTAGGGAATATTACTTGGAACCTCAAGTCTTTAAAAATTCCTGATAGATGGTAACAACTTATTTGATGATATATAACTGATTTTATCGGAAAAGAAATCTTTAAAATAAGATAACCTTGCAGAGATATAGGAAATCTAGATGATTATTCTAAGAAATAACTATCATGGATTAAATTAAAATTCCTCATCCAGGAATTCAGTAATGAAGGACAGCTGTCTTATACTTCTTCCCCCTCTTTTTTTCTAGTCTTATACCTACTCTGTCTCTATATACATTTAAAAGACAGATGGCAGGAATCCATAGAACAAGAACCTGAGGTGTGCATCACAAAAGGCTGCCTATGAAGAAATCCAGATATAAAAGCTTAGATATCTACATCTATATATCTTAGCAATGGCTTTTAGAGCCATCTCTGATGTCATCCTGATTCATTATTCAATATTACCACTTTAGCTTTTTTTAGGCAGAAACTACAAAATAAGTAGATACGGTCGTGGGGCAAACCCTGAGCATTATTTAAGTGGCATCAAATGCAAATTTCAAAGAAGTGAAGGCTGTCAGCTTATTTCATGTACTACCCTCCAACACAGGGCTCCTCTGTGTTCCAGCTATTGAAAAAGTGAGAAATTTCTTCATGGTGCCTGAAACAGGCAGAACCCCACTGCTCCCCAAAAATGTCCAAATCCGTGGAGCCTGTTAGTTTGTTACTCCACATGGCAAAACAGACTTTACAAATGTGATTATGAGACAAGAAACTTCAGAACAGTTCTTGAGAGAAGGAACTTCAGAACAGTTAGAGAGATACAATGTTTGACTTCAAAAAATGGAGGAAGGGGGCCTCTGGCCAAGGAATGTCCTCTAGAAGCTGGAACATACAAGTGAATGGATTATCTCGTAGAATTTCTAGAAACAAATATAGCCCTATTCACACCTTGATTTTAGACCACTGAGACCTCTGTTGGACTTCTACGTAACAGTAAGGCAATAAAATTGTGTTGTTTCAACCTACGAAATTTACAGTAATTTGTTATAGCAGCAATAGTAAACTAATACAGTGTAAAACTGTCCTGAACAGTCAGATAATTGGCATCCTTGGCCATTTACATCTAATGCCAGAAATATACTCCTTGGTTACTGCCACAGCTGAAAAGTCCCTCCAAGTTTCCAAGTGCCCTCAGGTAGTAGAGTACTAGGTCTGGCTGAAAACCACTGCATGAATGGACAGTGACTTGTAATAAAAATTGTTAATGATATGATTAAATTCAAAGGTAAAAATTAAAATATTTTGATAAACCTTATAAACATTTAATTCATTTCTAAACTTTATTTCCTATAATCAATAAAACTTCTGCATCAAAACCATTTCACACTATATTGTTTACATCTTTCAGTGAAATCTGTGGCAAGCAATTTTATTTTCAGCTTCCGGGACAATACAAACCCATTTATCAAGGCAGCCATTAGGAAACCATTGCTAGAAGAGAATCCAATGGAGGCCCAAAGGAAGGAGAGATGTATTTCGACCCTAAAGATATATGAACACTATTTTAAAACTATTTAAAAATAAATGTAGCATGATTAACATTAAAAGCCCAATTTTGAATTGTGTTGATTCTTAATTTCATATACAAAATAAATAAATAAAAGATTTATTTCATTGTCCTAAGTAGTTGATCAAGCAATTTTAAAATAGCTATTTTAAAATGCTATAACTAATATTTTAAAATATTAAATTATATATCATTTATATCTTACAAACATAACCCATGTTAATCATAGTTGTACAGTTTTTCAAACAGCAAGACTTTAGGTAAGCTCTAAGAAGCAACATCAAATTTCAAAATAACATAGTGAGTGTTAACCACTCAGTTAAAAAATATGAGCCAAGAATGCTGGGGTGAACACACGAATTGTTTCTTGTTTTCTCCTTAAAATATTATCTTATAAACCAGTATGCAAGTGAAAGTTTAAAAATTACTCATATTTTACTGATGTTAAGTATGACAGATTTTGACATGTATTTAGAGTTTCAAATTTTCAAAAATTTTAAAACTTAACTTTTAATTAAATTCATGTAGTTTTTGGCAGTTTCCTTAGTTTACTAAAGTTTCAAGAATTCTGGATACCCTCCAGTAAACTAAGCAGAAAAAAATTAAAATGTTGTTACATGCTTTGTTTCAAACCTTGATATAAACAAAATACTTTATGTGATAATCTATTAAATATTTATTAACTATAAGTAATAAATACATCATTCCATAAAAATACATATGCTCCTCACTCTTCATAGGAAGAGGCAACACATTCTATTTTCTAAGTAATTTATTCTCTATTAATCAGATAGAAATAAAGATAACCTTATAACCACTTTGTCCTAAAAATAAATAGCACTTGATCTATACTTTGAAATATTCTTAATCAGCTTCAGGCAATAAATAACTCAGGAAACTAGTACTATAATTTTATTTATCTCCATGCTTATTATGCAGTCAGATGATTTTCATCACAAAGGTCTAATATACTTTCACCTTCACAGAAAAATATAAATGTCCTTTGAAATCAAACAGACCTTCCAAAGACATCAGTCAGTCCATTGTGAAAATATTACAGCTTTGTCACTTTCACCCAAGAGATTTCTGTCAGTCGCCAATCTGGTGTCACTATAGAATTACAGCTACAGTACACTATCAATGCCTGCTGTGTCCTTTGGGAAACAAAGCTTTTTTGGTTGAACTTTATGATTTAGTCCCAAAAGCAGAAGAACAAAGCTTTGAAAAGCATACAGAACAAAGTCTTATAACATTCTAAACAGACAAGATAGAATCTATTTGCAATTTTTTGGTGTATTATAGATTAAATTGAATATTAAACAAATTTGTTTAGCCCATAATTAGTATTAGCTATCTATTTTGTTTGCTGCAATAAAATATATTGTTTCAGAATTTTCAAAAGCATGTTTCCATTTTTACTGTGCCTTTTGCTTTATTGCACAATTATCAGTATCATGATGACTCCTTTTATAAAGATACTACAGGTAAAAGGAATAAACTTTTCCTCCTTTCTGTTCTTAAAAGCATAGTCCCAAAGGTCACCTCTTAAGGCTGTGTTATTTCAAATTTTATGATAAAATATTAATGAAAATAATAAATATAATTTCCATTTTAAATGTCTTTTTTTCTATCGCTTTACTACTACAGTTTCAATGATAAGGATAACCTAAGTTTAGAAAGAGTTACTTTGCTGAGAGTAATGCACATTTTTCTTCAAACGGAAGTTGTTCTATGTGATTCTACTATTTACAGGAAACATTTTTGCATGGAGCAGAACAATTTTTTTCTTCTAGATATGCTCAGATATTGTATATCTTGAATTCTGAATCATATTTTTTCTTTTCTATTATATTTCCCCCTAGACTTAGTCTTTTCTAGTTCAGTCACTTAGAAAACCATGTTGACTTGCGACCCCCAAAAGAAGGGGCTTCTTATTAATGACTACATATTACTTGCAAGGTTACGGGGAATAGGTCTGTTTTCTACTAGTCAATTAAACAAATCCAAAGAAAGAGACCAATCAGCACAGGACTATTTTGTTTCTATAGAACAGAGATGCTGCCTGATCCTTTTCTACTAGGATTAAATCTCTGATAACATGCAAAAATGATATTTAAAGTAAAATATTTAGAATTAACACGAATTAGAGCATTGAGGAAAAATTATATGATTATTTGGAGATGAACACAAATTAAGCTCATGTATACACAAACTATTTTCCTTTTAATTTATAAAAGAGTGACAGTTCTGTTCTATCTGAAATTACACATTTTATATACATTTATAGTATAGCCACAACTTTACTTCTATGTGAATAAATGCAAGAATTAAAGAATCTAATAAGCAAATTGCCTCATAAACTTGAACGCTTGTTTTTCTTTCTTCATTTGAATATTTAGTAAAGTTAAAGATAAGGGATTTTTACTTATTGTTTTCTTATTTTATATTTAACCATGACTAGTCACTATAAGGTTTTGGGATTCAGAAGTTAAAAATGCCCTTAATGATTAAAGTTCTGCTAATTTAGCAAATATATAGAAAGTGTAATGAAAATCTTCAAAGGTATAATAGGATGCTGCATTTTCAGAAAATACCATTTTGCCAGAGCATTTAAAATATCAGGAGGTGAGCAATTTTTCAGCATTTTAAGAATTATACTTTCAGTTGATTGAGATACCTGGGACTTGCTTTGAGTCAGTTTTCTCTGTCTGTAGATCTACATATTGATTTGCAACAAACATTGTGTGTATGGCTATATGTGTGTACATACGTGTGTCTGTTCCTTTACCACAAAAATAGAACTTCTTGTAATAACTGGTGATCATCTGTGATATGATTTTTATAGTGGCTCAAAGCCTTGCCTCCACAAAATATATTTCCAAAGCAGCAGGTAAAATTCCTAGTAGTACAGAAATCAGTTATTTTGGAGTAAATCAATTCTAGAGTAACTTTAAATCATGCATGCTTTAATATATTCCAGTGGCACATTAGCAGAGATCAAGATCAAAATACAAGATTAACTATCTACACTGCACTCCCCAATCTGGTGGTCACTAGCCACATGTGGCTATTCAGCACTTGGAATTTGGCCAGTTCTGGAAATGGAAAACACCCCAGATTTCAAAGACATAAGATGAAAAATGGTCTGTAAACGATCCCATTTATTAATATATTACAGTTATAATATTTTAGATGTACTGATTGGATAATTAAATTGATTTCAACTTTTTCTTGTTACTTTTTTAATGTGGTTACTAGAAAATATAAAATTATATATGTGGCTCACATTGTGTTCTCATCGGGAAAATATGTCTATACACTTGAAAAACTGTTACAGCTTACAGAGAAAAGGACAGTGAGTCAGAATAAGCACTTCAGAATATGCCTAAGAAACAATAAACTAACTAACAAAAAGAAAAACGACAACTTTGGGGCTTAGAAGGCACTGGCTGCAGGTCATTCTATAAATATCTGGAGGTTTTTATTTTGTTTTTGTTATTGTAATAATATAGTAACTAAATGGATAAGTAGGAAACAGCATGAGACCGAGGAACAGGGACTTAGTCTCTCATCTCTGGATGCAAGTTAAGGAGCACCTGGGAAACCTTTAGAATATCCCTACCTGAGGCCGGACGCGGTGGCTCACGCCGGTAATCCCAGCACTTTGGGAGGCCGAGGCGGGAGGATCACCTGAGGTCGGAGTTTGAGAACAGCCTGGCCAACATGGAGAAACCTCGTCTCTACTAAAAATACAAAAGTAGCCAGGCGTGGTGGTGCATGCCTGAAATCCCAGCTACTCGGGAGACTGAGGCAGCAGAATCGCTTGAACCCCAGAGGCGGAGGTTGGCAGTGAGCTGAGATGGCGCCATTGCACTCCAGCCTGGGCAACAAGAGCCAAATTCCGTCTTTAAAAAAAAAAAAAAAAAAGGTATATCCCTACCTGAGCCTTGTGCCCACAGATCCTAATTTAAATGGTCCAGGCTGGGACACTGAAGCTTTTTAAAATATCTCCCTGCGTGTATAAAAGAGGTTTGAGCCAGAGTTTTACCCGGGCATCAAAATAAGAGTGAGATACATATGTCCTTTATCTTATGAGCCAATGCTCTGACTCCCTGAATGCTGTTATTGAGGATTTGGAAGATGCATTAGAATTTGGAAGAATCTAGTTCTGTGGTGGATCAGCAATATCTTCCATGGGATAATGGAATGGGAAATAGTGTTAACTGTTTCAGGAATGTATCATCCGGGTCCACATATTCACGTATGTGATTTCTAACTATTTTTAACCTCATTAATGCCAGGTCTAAACTGAAAGTAATTTATAATTGATCACCACCCCTGATGCCACCAAGGGCCCCTTAAAAGCCCTTCCTGGATTCCTTTCCTCCCAATCTGCATGAGTGACAACCTTTCATCATTCCAGGTGCTGCTTAAAATCATCTCCTTAGCAAGTTCTTGGCTAATGAACCAATGTGTAGCAGTCATAGAGTCACTTGACTACTTTGCCCTAATTCAAGACATTGCAGAGCTTGTTGCTAGAGATACTATCCTTCCCTATTTACTTAATTTGCATAAAGGGTCTCCACAACCAGAGGTAAGACTCATGAGAAAATGTAAGTCTCTGCTTCACGGCTACATACCTCAAAAAGTACCGGCACAGTAGAAACACTGAATAAACATGTGCTTAAAATTAAATAGTACTTTTTAAGCTGGTATTGACTTTGAAGCTGAATGTTTTATTTGGAAGGATGGTAATAGTTTTTTTTTTTTAAATCTTTTCTTAATAATCTTCTCTTAGAAAATCTCTCTTAAAAAAACAATTTTAATTGTTCCTAAATGAATTATACTTCCCAGCAAAGGAAAATCTTTACAAGGGTTTTCCTGATGTCAGACTCTAATTTATTGAGATCCTATGGATGCTGTAATCATTTCAGGTGCTGATTTTTACTTTTTTTCTTTCTTTTGAGACAAGGTCTCACTTGGTTGCCCAGCTCACTGCAGCCTCACTCTCCCAGGCCGAAGTGATCCTTCTATCTCAGCCTCCCAAATAGCAGGGACTCCAGGTGCATATTACCACACTTGGCTATTTTTTTTTCTCACTATGTTCCCAGGCTAGTTTCAAACTCCTGAGTTCAAGTGATCCTCTGGCCTCGAGCTCCCAAAGTGCTTGAACTCCCAAAGTGCTGATATTACAGGTATGAGATACCATGCCTGGTCCCTGATTTTTACTTCTGAAATCACACACCTTCTAATATTTCTTCCAAAATGTTTGACTTTGAGCTACTTCACTCATGATTAAAAGTTTTATCAGAGAGTGGGCTAAGGCTATAGAGATTAAATCCAAATTAGACATTTTTGCATCTTCTTAAAAATACAAATAAGATGTAATGAGAAACAATGCTGAAACTGTATAAAATCCAAAATTGTATATTACCTTAATCCTCATTACCATAATCATTCTGTCATTATTTCAATTATAAATTAATAAACTCCTACTCATTCTTTCTAAATCCCAGAAGTCTTTTGAGCATAACCAAAATCTTAAGTCACATATAAAATATAACTTTGGGTAAGGAATGAGGAGAAAAATGTATTATACTATGACTTTGAGTTAAAACAGTCCATTTTCAAATGTCTTATCTTTAAAATACATCTAATTTGGTTAAAATATGTAAAATATCTATTTACAGAACTTTTAGAAAGACAAACTGTATCATGTTAATGAAATACTATATAGCTGTGAATGATTCCTCCTAAGATGTGACTTTCCTCTATCTTCTTTGGAACTACTGTTTAATACATTTAAAAGCGATGTGGTAAATGTTAGGAGACATTTGAGGAGAGGTGAATCAAACTCTCACCAATGAATGGTTTGAGATTTTATTAGACTGGATCATCACTGGAAGAAAGCAATTGCTGTGATAAAATGCTTTTGAAACACACAAAAATATTAGGAGATATCAGGAAAAATATGTACAGAGTGAAGTATTAAATGTAATTGTATATGTATAAAGTACATTTATACATTTTCTAAAGCAGTACATCTAAAAATGCATTCCGTAAGTTCTGTTACTTCAAAGGCTATTTGATTACACTATGGACTTCGACATGCCTTTTTACACTGATGTAGGCTTCTATGTTAGCTGGATCCTTAGTTTCATCCCATAATTGCATGCTGTATTTTTAAAATTAACTCTTTAATATAGGCCAAATAGCTTAAAATAACACTGCAAGCTCTTTATTACATGGTCTTTCAGCTGCATTTCATGCCATCAGGGTGTTTCACTTTCCAAAAGGAAGAGATTTAAAGCCATAAAAATTTTATTGCTGTTGATAAATAATTCTTACTAGAAATAAACTGTAGTTAGATTGTCTCCCTAACATAGTCTGCCTATATGTGCAAAAGAGGAAAGGGTAGAAGTATAAAGGGAATAAAATCGTCCAAAGGAATCTCTATCTAAGAGCATTAATTTAGTATTTAAAAACATTGCCATATGTCATATCTTCTACTCCCAGCAACCCCATAGACAATTAAAAAATAAATAAATGCGTTCCAGTTCTTGAAAGACTTAGAGTCCTCCCATGGAAACAATTCAGGAATGAAACAGAGTCAATACTGAGTTGTCAATTACATATTTTTCCAAGTAACATATTTTTAAAAGGAAAATTATAGAATTCGAATTAATATAATACACTTGTTTAAAAATACAAACCAAATAACATATATTTATGCCTATTCTTTAAGTGAATCAATAAAACTGCCCAACTTTAAGGTCACCTGCCTTATATGCCTTGAGGCTTATCTGGTTTTAGAAGAGTCATAATAAGTAAGTGATTCACTGCCTGGTTGGATTTTAACCAGACAGATTAAAGTATCAAAGAGAATGCCCCACAATAAAGCACTTTAATGTGATAATTGAACTACTAGATAAGATAGATGAAGTCATTATTGACTATGAGAAGCTTTCCATTCTGTAGAAAATGACTTTGGATAAGAGGCCTCCAGAGTTACAGAGAGGTTATGTTTTGGTTCTTTAATGGTGAGAAAAAAAAGGGCGCTAGGAGCCTACTATAGTACATGGAGCATAAGTGAACAAATAAAACTGCTCATTTCTTCTCCCCCCTAAAATTTGAAATGCTTATCATTAAAAATTAATTAAAGGTGAAAAAGATACCGTAAACATATGTATTTATGTGCAATTCTGTCAAATAGAATTATGAAAGGGCAATCAAATGTTTTTATATAAACTACTTGGAAGTATCAAAAATTTCAGGTTAAAAGGGGTTTCCTCCCAAAATGCCTAAATGCATTCTAAAGTAAACATATTATCTACGGAAACAACAACCTACTTTTTCACACCATAAACGTGTTAGTGATAATGTTGTAATATACTTTAAAGTTATCATAGAAATAATGGAAAGTACAGTTTTTCTAAAAATAAGATAAAACTGATGAGTTCACAATTTCTCACAGAAAAACTTAGCTTAAATAAAATTATACTATCATTTTAAGAGAAAACAAAATTAGCAGTTTCTCTGTTACATTTCCACCCTGAGCACCCCAGAAAGTGCTTTCTTGGTCACAGAATTCGCAATCTGTGAATTGAACTCTTATTCCCTATTTCTTGTTGCCAAAGGATTTTGGATTTCTCTCTATCCTACTCAATCTCTCCAACAAGGGAAACCAGGAACAACACCTTGGACCTTCTGAGGTGTATAATTTAGATTCTCATATAGCAAAGAAGGCATGATGGACTAAATGGTCTCTGAAATTTTACCAATAGAGTCAAGAGAATTTGATTAAGCACTGTCCTTTGATTTACCTCTCACCAGCTGCAGGGATTATTTAAACCAATGTCCTTGGTGCTCTAATTTCCACCTTTTCAACCAGAATCAGCTTATTTACTTCTTTGAATTAATTAACCCTCTTGCTCCTAAGACTCATCTATTATGGTATAGAAAGAGCTTGGGTTTAAAATGTAAACAGATCGTAATTTAAATTGTGTCTTGGTTACTTACTGACTATACCCTTTGATCATAACTATATACTCTGTGCCTTAATTTTTGCCATCCGAAATTATAATAATACAGACTACAGTTAGAAGATGACAAAATAAATATGTGAGAGTTTCTGTGGTTGATACATACTAAGGATACAAAATAAACATTTTCTAACTGAATGAACTCCACCTTATTCAAGGATATTTACTTCTAACCAGGGCTTAGAGAATGAATCTCAGTTTCTAACAGTGAAATCTTAAGCAACAAATACTGAAATGTGTACAAAATGTGTACAAAATTTTTTGGCACAAGGTAAGTTTCTTCAAATCTTCCACATCAATGTACCTGCTCTTAAGGCTAAATGCGGCTGTCTCGCACTCCCTGGGACTATTAAAGTCGGTTTTGCCTGGAGTTTCCACATCTAACAATTGTTTTCAGTAATTAGGCATCTTCTTGATCATATATACTTCTTGACAGGCACAGTCAAGGAGGGAAATTAAACTTAATTGAGAATTATGACCATAATGGCAAAACAGCCTTTAATGAAAATGAGTTACATTCATTGGCTGAGGCCATAATGAGATGATTCTCCTGAAGCAGAGTCTTGGAGAAAAATGAGTAACTAATTCGGGAGCAAAAAGTCTCAAGGAGAATACACATGTATCTCTAAAACCAAACATCATAACTTAATTCACTATAGGTAGTGGTATATTTTTCCTGCAGAATCACTCCAGAATTCAATAGAAGTTCATAGCAAACACTCTCAGGGGAAGAAAAAGCTTTACAATTACAATCTTAATATTTATCCTCCTCTTAAAAGAAATACAATGCATGTGATCATGGCTTAAATGAAAAGCAGCAGGTTGCTTCAAAGCATGTTCATCGCATTATGCTTAATGTATCTTTGTTTGTTTCTTGAAAAGAAGGGTATCCATAGGTCTTCACCGGAAGTAAAGCATAGAATTTGAATACTATACCAAATTCTTTCCAGCCTTAAATTTAGACCATGCTAGAGTGCAGTTCCTTAAAATTATATCTGTAAATAATTTTATGAAAGTTTCAAACTGTAAAAATGCTTCATTTTGTTTGTAACATTTTCATTGGTCCATTCCACATTTACGAATGACATCTCACCTTTCTTTGTTACACCATATATTACTAAAAAGAACATAACATCTATGAGCAATATGCTGCAGGAATACTTTTTTTTTTTTTTTTTGAGACAGTGTCTCATTCTGTTGCCCAGGCTGGAGCGTAGTGGCACGATCTCGGCTCACTGCAACCTCCGTCTCCCAGGTTCGAGCAATTCTCCTGCCACAGCCCCCTGATGAGTAGCTGGGATCCCAGGCACCCACCACCAGGCCCAGCTAATTTTGTATTTTTAGCAGAGATGGGGTTTCACCATGTTGGTCAGGCTGGTCTCAAACTCCTGACCTCGTGATCCTCCCGCCTCAGCCTCCCAAAGTATTGGGATAACAGGCGTGAGCCACTGCACCTGGCCAGGAATACTTTTATTTTTTAAAGTGGGTAATTACAATTGAACTTGAATGCAAAAAACAAAGAACTGGCTCACAAACTAACGTCCTGAGCACCTAAATGCTTATGACAGTGATCCTACATAATGCAAGGAATTTGGCATTTGGGATATGAATGAATATGTATATTTTAGAAACTTCTCAAAATAATATTTCCCCAAACTTGGTTCATAGACCACCTTCATCAGAATCATGAAGGCTGATTTCTTGTCCCCAAGTGCAATCCACTAGATCAGAATCTCTAGGCATGGATCTCAGATGTCTGCATTTTAAACAAGCTGCTTGAGTATATCGCTTACTTCGAAATGCCCATTTATAGACAAAGAGACAACAGACCTAATTAGTCCAGCAGTGGATGGGAACCTCATGAACACAAACTAGATGACACTTAAAACTTCTCACCCTAGGCCCGAGGCCCTGCAGGATGCAGTCTCTTTGCATCTCTCCAGCTTTCCCCAGCTCGTGCTCCCCATTTTCTGCTGCACATGCTTGGGCCACACTTACCAGCCTCCTTCACAAGCCTAAATTCTGATTAACCTAAAGCCCAAAGGACACCCTCTACCACCTCCTATCCTGACAATGGCCAGAGCCTGATCTCATACCCTTGTCCCCCGCTTCTCTCTCCAACCCCCCACCCCAGCTAACATGCGTGTTCTTATGACTTCTTTGTTAACAAACATCTTTACTTACATATAATTTACATACAATAAGCTGCAACTACTGAAAGTGATTCACAAGTTTAGATTTCTGTCACCCTGGAAAGAAACCTCCTTCACATTAAGGTCACTTCACATCCTACTTTCCCCTCCCTAGCCCTACGTGGCCAAGAATCTCCTCTCCCCTGTGCTTGTTCTGGATGTTTATATGAATGCCAGATGTGTAGATGTCCATCATGGCACTTGCAGCTGTGTTGCAACTACCTACTTATACATCTGCCTCTCTAACCAGACTTACAGAAACTCAGCTTCCAGGGTCTCGCATTGTGCCTGACACTTGAAGAATAATGAAGAAATAATGGATTAATTAATAAATATCTCTTTTTCCTCCTTTTCACAGGCAAGGAGGGGCAGAACTTGCATGTGAAAAGGAGGAAATGCAATAGAGAAGACTGCTTTACCTAAACTGGGGGTGGGGAGTTAAGTTCTGACAGGATGAAGGGAACTGGATGAACCAAGAAGTCAAAATTAAATACTTTCCAAAGTAGCACTGATCTGTAAAATTTGGCATTAGCAGTGTTTAATATGAGAGCAACTGTCCATGAGATTTCCAGTGATACATAAGCACTGCTTCTACATGTCAGAGAAAACTACCCATTTTCTGCTCTTGTCCTTTACCTCCTTTCCGAGCACCTCTTGCAGCCCGTGTACTCTTCCTTGGTGCAGGGTCAACGGGTTGCCCAAAGTTTTCTTCTGCCAGGTATGCTAATTTCAAAAAGAAATACTCCTTTCCTCTAGTCTTACTCAAAATTTCTACTGCCTGAGAGCTATTTACATCACGGTGAAGTGATTCTGAACACGTTAATCAATAGGCAGAACTGGTTAAAAGATTAGGCAAGTATCAGTCATTTAATTAAAATACAATAGAACATACTCTTGAAGAATCCTCAGAGTGAAGCAGGTAAATCATTAAGTCGCCCAAAATACCACAGGGGTCTGGGGAATGAGGGACGGGCGAGGGGCAATTACTGTTAATATTTTTCTGAACATACTTTATGGCAGCTCTCTCTGAGGACATATACATGTATGTATGTGTGTGCATGTGTGTGTGTGTATACTCACTTTTGTGATCCATTGTACAGAGTTTTTCATTTCCGTGAATACAAATCAACAGTATCCATGGATGGCTGCATGGCATTCCATTGTTGAACATTACATGATTCGTCTCTAAACAATCTCTTATTCCTGGACATTTAGGTTATTTTACTTTTTCTCTGGGTAGTATAAACAATTCTAAAAAGACTATGAGCATTTATCTTTGCACAATTAGTTTTCTTATTAAAACAAATGTTTATAAAGAAAATTTCTGTAACAGAGAATATCCAGGTTTTATGTTTTGATCAATGTGGTAAAACTACCCTGCAGAAAGACTGCATACCTTTATGCTCTGATCAACAGTGTATATGTGTCTATTTCCCTACATACAGGAAACGATTGCATTTTCATAATATTTTCAGATTTTACAAGAAGCATAAAGTAAATCATGGCCTTCTGACACTGCTCTGTCGTACTGGAAAATCAGCATTTTATTAACCTTTTTTTTTACAAGTGATGACTGCAAAACAACTTCTGAAGCTTTCATCATCCTTGACCATCTCTCTATCTCTGACCTCTATCCTTCCCCAAATCCATACCCCACCTTAGTTCCTTAAACTGGAGTCATGGAGGCTGTGGAAAACACACATTCCCTAACAATCAAAAGTATAGAAATTGTAATGGTCTATTTTTTAAGCAAAATAGAAATACAATATTCATATTTTATGTGTATATCTGCAGTTACTAGGAACTTTAAGTATATATTTATTGATCCTTTGTATTTCTTTTCTGAAGTCCTGTATCTATTTGCCTTATAAGAATATTTACCTTGGTTGTTAAGGTAGCTTTTCCACCGATATTAAGAATCTTTGTGATCACATATTAACTTTCTATATATACGTAGACATATATATTTCTAGACCCTCTATTCTTTCCATTATCTTATTATGTTAAATAATATAAATTTATAATGAATCTCAATATCTATTAGGGCATGATCCCTCTTCCAATATTGCCTGATAGTACTTTTCTTGTTTTATATATTTTTTTCAGAGGTACTTTAAAATCACTTGACAAATTAAAAATCCTAATAGGTTTTTGCTTGAATTTACACTGAATGCATAAATTTTTAGTGATTTCATATCACTAATGTTTTAAACTTCCTCACTGTAGCAGTAGAAGTATTAGTAGAAACAGTCAAATAATTAGCAAATGGTAACTAAATGTTGAGTATGTATAAGATGATTTCCAAACACTTAAGATCATGGGATATTTTTTAGTATTGTCATTACTTTGTAGATAGGAAAACTAAGCTACAGAATATTTACAGAACTTGATAAATGGTCAAATAATCAGTAAAGACTAGAGCTAGAATTCCACTCAAGCATTTTGAAAAGAGATCCCGTATAATGATAACTCTGCAATTGAAATACATCCTTCCATTAAAGTATTAATGTTTTACAAATTAAAAAAAAAAAATTTAACCCAGGGCCTGTACAGGTCTTGTTGAATTTGTATCAACACTTTTTATGTTTTTAGCTGCAGTTTTTAATTATTAGATATCCTTATATTTTCAAAAATTTTGGCATCATAAATACTATCAATAATTTGTTTTGTAAACATCTAATGTGCTGAATGCTAATTGTTTCTGAACATATTTTGGTCACTTCAGGTTTTTAAAAATAAATAATAATATTGTATTCTTATTTCCAATTTTTATACCTCTGAATTCTTTTGATTTTCTAATTCGTTTGCCTAATAATTCAATAAAAATAAAGTTTTTATTAAAAATAGACATTAAAGTTAACTAAATGCCTTTTTTTTAAGATGGATTTTCACTCTGTTGCCAACCTAGAGTGCAGTGGCACGATCTCGGCTCACTACACTCTCCGCCTCCTGGGTTCAAATGATTCTCCTGCCTCAGCCTCCCGAGTAGCTAGGACTACAGACACTTGCCACCACCCCCGGCTAATTTTTGTATTTTTAATAGAGATGGGGTGTCACTATGTTGACCAGGCTGGTCTTGAACTCCTGACCTCATGAACCTCCAACCTGGGCCTCCCAAAGTGCTGGAATTACAGGCGTGATTCACCATGCTGGCCACTAAACGCCTTTTTCAATAATCATATAGATTTTTCCAGTTTTAGTGTCATTGATCATATTGACTTATAAAATTAATTAGGATAATTTTCTTCTCTCTTTCTAACCTCCAGCACTTAAAATGGCATAGGCTTCTTGACTATAGAAGAAATTCAAGAATAAAATTTTCTAGCCATAGTACTTTTTATTTTTAGGATAGCTCAAAAGCTATCTTCCTACTGGAAAACTTACAGATTTAATCACTTACTGAGACAATTCTTCTAATTTATAGCCCCCTGAAATATTATTAATTTGATGCATATTTTCTTGCTGTCCTTTCTATTTGTTTTCATAATTTTTGATCAAGCAAGCGTTCTGTGTTTTATTTACTGACTTCAAGGAACAGGTTTCTGAATTTATTTTCAAATTCTGCTTTCCCTCCTAGTTCATTAATTTATGTTTTTATATGTACTAAATCATTCATTCTAATTGCATAAATTTTGTTGTGTTGATATTTTTCAGATGTTTAAGTAATTCATTTATTTTATTTTTATTTAGTTCCTTTATATTATGGTTTTGTATACAATCATAGATTTCATATGTAGCATATTTTTACTGCTATTTTCTAACTAATCTGGAATTATAGTTTTAGTTTCTTCTTTTTGCATATGTTATTTCTCAATTTGTTACGTTATTTTTATACAAGAGACTAGTCTATCATTAGAAATTTGTCATAATTTACTAAGTTTCTGTGTTGAGTGTGTGTTTCTGTGTTTCACTAAGCATATGATAACATAAACAGTATATATGATATATTGTCAAGTTTGCTTGTCAATACACTTTGCTTCTTTGCTTGTATAGTACAGAGCTTGCTCACCTCTTGAATGATATTTATTAGTTATATCAGTACAATCATTCTTGCCACAATTTAATTCTTGTGAATTAGTTTTTCATAAATTAAATAAATTAGCTAAACTCAACTATTCTTCATGTTTCTCTCACTTTTTTGCTGTCTATTTATCAATTTTGTTACATATTTTAATTGTATATAATAAATTAAGATGACATTAGATAGAGACTGATATTTTTTGTTGAGGTTTTATAGGGAGAATTTCAGAGTATCGTCAAAAACTCTTCTCCCCCATTTCCACTTACTTTCCAAGAAATATATAAAATTTTGTGTTTGCATCCAAATAAAATCTACAGCTATGAAAATAGTTAAAATAAAGTCATTAAAAATTCAGCAAAAGAGCAACGAATATTTTAAACCATAAATCACATATCGGGAAGTGTGAGATGTGTCTTGAATTAATGTGCACTTTTTATCATAACGGTATCCTTGAAATCTGCATCATGGAGTGATAATCAAGTCAGAGTATATCAAATTGAGTTTCTCATACTTTAGTATTTAAACTGTAAAAATAGGAGTCTAAGAAATAATTTATATTCAATTTTCTTTTTTACAGTGCTATGATTTCAAAGGTTACATGACTAATGTTAGTTTCCAACATTGTTCTGCAAAGAATAAAAGCTTTGTGCTAACTAAAGAATATTTAAAATTCACTAAACTCAAGATATACATACCAGTTTCTGGTCCCCACCCACCCACCCAATTTAAATAACTGCATCTATTGAGAAAGAATGAGACAAGAATGAAAATAAAGAGAGCACCATTTTCATATGCCAGAAACTGTGCCAGAGTTGCCCTGTTCTATATAAGAGCCAATGAGGTTATTTAAATTTAAGTTAATTAAAATTAAATACATTCCAAGTGGAAACTATGTGGCTAGTGGCTACTGTTTTGAATAGCATAGGTGGAGGACAATCCCAGAATCACTGAAAGTTCTTTTGGACAGCACTGAGGGCAGTTATTTTTCTTCCCAAGAATAATGAAAAATAATTTCTTTTTATTCATCATTTCAGATGGGACAACTGAAGTTCAGAAGAAAAAATAAACAGCATATTCAAGTTTAGAATATTAGTAACTGGTGAACCAACGACTTTATGTCAGTTCAGTTTGGTTTCTGAGCCTCTGCTTTTTCCACTTAATATGTAGAACTGACTGACGGAAAGAAATCCTTAACATTAGGAATAGCTCATGGAAGGCCCCTCCCTGAGCTGAACACAGCCTCAAAAATCTCACCAGAGGTAGCACTGGCACAACTTGTCCCTGGAATATTTATCCTTGTCCTTTCTATATTCCTTGTCTTACACTAGATTCTCTGAATTGTGCTGAGTTCTTACTAGTGTGTACATTTTTGAATTAAATTAACATTGCAACTCAGGTTTCTCCATTACCTCTTACCTCTAGCAAAAATTTAGCAACTGTGCCAAATAGTATATTTATATTTTATACTACCTACTGAGACAACTTCTGCAGGTGACACAGTCTAAACGTCATGTCCAAACTTAACCCTTTAAGTTCTACCAACATTGTCCTTTTCCACATTTGTGGACTGAATAACATCTCCCAAAAAGATATGCCTAAACCCTACCCTCCAGTACTTACGCATGTGAATTTATTGTTAAAAAATAATTTTTGCAGATAATTAAGGATTCTGGGATGAGATCATCTTGGATTCAAGGTGAGCAGTAAATCCAATGACCTATGTCCTGACAAGTATAAGGAGAGGGAGGTTTGAAGCACACAGGCAACGATCAGAAAATACAGAAGTGAAGGTCAAATGGAGATGGAGGCAGAGGTTGGAGTGATGTGAGTACAGCCCAGGAACAGGAAGGATTCAGGACCACTACGAGAAGCTAGGAGGGAGGGACGGAACAGAATGTCTCTCAGAGCTTCCGGGAAGAACCAAACTGCCGGCACCTTGATTTTGGACTTCTGGCTTCCAGAACCGTGAGACGATACGTTTCCGGTTTTGTAAGCCACCCAGTTAGTGTAATTTGTTTCGGCAGCTAGAGGGAACTCACAAAGCCACCATCCCTGTCAGTACAACTTCTTTTCAGTGCTTTGATCTCTTCAAAGCAGTTACTGTTTCTTCCACATCTCCCAAAGATATAATCAAGAATTTCTTGTGATTAAATTCCCAATTAACGCAAACAACTAAATGCAATCTGGGTGAACACCTGAAGAAAAATGTCAAAAATACGTAAATGTTAGGTTATGGGAAAATGATTTTGCCTGTTAAAATTCGGCTGACTGGCTGGGTCTAGACCCACGCTACTTCCTTTTTTAAAGTTCTGAACAGGCGCTGAGGCACTAGAAGCCTAAGGAGACTGAATGACATAAAATGTGTGAAAGTGTACTGTTGATCAATGCTACAGGAGGAAAATAGCTTCATCTAACTGACAAACAAAGGAGGGTTCCATTTAATGCGACATATAGGTAATGGTATGTGAATTAATTATTACCGTGCATGGTGATAAGAAAAAAAGCATATAAAAATTTACATTTAATTATTTTATATGGCCAAACCAAATTATTTTAGATGGTCTTAGCTTGTATTTCTCTGGCATCTGCAAAACCAAAGTTTACCAGTTTTCCATATCCTAAATCTTTTAATGGTTCTTGCATACAGAAACTATTTAGAAAGACTCTCACAAAGTCAAACATTGTGTTTTAAATTGCCCCAAATCCCCTAATTCTATAAAAGGTAGCTGTTTTCCTCCTAAGGTCTAGTGCTGGTAAATAGAGTTATTTACACAGGTCATATTCACCTAGGTGCTCACTAAAAATAAAAATGTGGATTGATCACCTTAAGGTCAGAATGCTGTAGGTGAAAGGCCAGGATGGAAGTGAAATCTCAACCAGGGGAAGTAAGAGGAGCAACCTCAGTAATTAATGGTAAGGGTGATCAAAGGAAGAGAAAGGGAGGACTTGACCTTTCTTCTGGTAGAGTACAGATGGCATGGGCCAGCCAGGTGTTGGCTTCAGAGCCAAGGGAGCTCCTGACCCAGACACAAGACATCTCCCTAGTAAAAGACTTCAAGACTTAAATAAAGAAAAGAACATATTGCCCAAAACTCATCTGCAAATAATTGTAATAAATAGTAGCACATCATTTCCTCGTGGGGATTGGGATAAGGGATCAAAACATATTCAGTCCCAGAAAATGAAGCAGGGGGGTTAAAAAACATAATTGTAATTTGAAAGAGCAAGCTTCTTCAGGTTTGCTAGGAAGAAAACAGTATCTTCACCCATAGAGAGGAAAATGATCAGAAGGCCTGACAGGCCTTGACCATTTAATTTACAAACTAACCTGTTATCATTTTTTTGTTTATTTTTCTTGAGATGTGGTCATCAATAACAGGTAGTAGATGCAAAGGGAACCACTTAAAATCACTTTAGCCTAATTAAAATTTATGCTAGCCCCCAGTCTCTAGGTTTCTCCAGTTAAGAAAGGTCATGTTTTCAGGGGGAAAATAAAATACTGGAAAAAAAGAAAAAGAGAGAAAGAACAGAAAAAAGGACTAAAGTTTAACATCAAATGACATATGTGCCTAAGACTCTCCATAGTATACCGATCCATTCTTACTGAGACTTCTATTATATACATTAGAGACTTTTCACTGTTTGCTGACAAGAGAATACAGACGATCAGAATTATCACACCTTGACTGATAGGAAATTTGCTGCCGAAGTTTTGCAGCTAATATTCTAGTCTACATTGAAAGTTTTTATTCTACCAATTTAAGCCCACAATTAAAAAAAATTATTTTAAAAGCAAAAACTTCTAGAAAGAGCATTTTTTACAGACCTGGAGAGAGAGTGGCACTGAAAGAGGAAAGGTTATCTTTGATAATCTAGCCCGGGATAACCAGATTCAGGTAGGGGCCAAAATAACTGGATTTAAAACAACAAACAAGGAAAAGTCTAATTCATAAGGTAATTCAATAGGGATGTGTTACGTACCTGTAAACTTTATTTAGAGAAACAACCAAACTGGCCAGGCACGTTGGCTCACGCCTGTTAATCCCAGCACTTTGGGAGGCCGAGGCGGGTGGATCACCTGAGGTCAGGAGTTTGAGACCAGCCTGGCCAACATGGTGAAACCCCGTCTCTACTAAAATTACAAAAATTAGCTGGGTATGGTGGCAAACACCTGTAATCCCAGCTACTCGGGAGGCTGAGGCAGAAGAATAGCTTGAACCCAGGAGGCGGAGGTTGCGGTGAGCTGAAACTGCACCACTGCACTGCAGCCTGGGTGACAGAGTAAGACTTGTCTCAAAAACAAAACAAAACAAAAAAAAGCAACCAAACAAAAAGAAAATTTTCTTTTGTTTGTTTGTTTCCTGGAAACTAAAGTGATTGGAAATAAATATTTTTAAAACTAAGTGAGAAAACAGTGACACACATTTGAATATATTTAAACATACCTAAGATATGTATTGAAGTATTGGCCTATAGTATACATTAATAAAATTTGTGTAAGTTTGTGCAAGAATTAATATACATGAATGTACATACACATGCATATATCTATTATTTCTGCAGTGGAAATAAAATAATAGAGAAATAACTGCAGATATGTGTGACACTATCTATTTGCCTATATTTTAAAATATTATGCAGAGAGCAATGAAGTTCTTTAACTGAAGAAAGCTAAAACTTGGTTAGAATTTGAACATCAGTCCAAATAACTGGTGTTTTATTACGTCTATCTGCAAGAAAATTGATCTAAGAAAATCTTGCAACTTTACAATTAATTGGCAGCAGGTGAGTTAATGCTGATAAATCATGAAAATCTACAAACATGTTTTTATTCCTATACACTACTTTATTTTCTTCTAAAATCAGAAGTAGATTATAATGATAAAACATCAGTGTTGGTAATATTCTCTAAGTATTATTACAAATTCCTTGGTTTGTAAGTGAGGAAATTGGAGCTAAGAGATATGCAATAACCCACCCAAGATCACACAGCTTTTAATGAAAGCCAAATCTCAGATTAGGCAGCATTCAGTGTTATATCTATAATACTAGAATATCAGAAATAATTTTTTCAAGCAATGATTCCCCAAGAGTGAACCACAACAGTATGGAGGGTCCAATTATTCAAGAAAATGCTTACGAAAGCTGTTATCTCAATCATATTAAAAATAAAAAATATCCAAGCATACACTAATGTAATTTAACTTTTTAAAATGTTTCCTAAATAAATATTTTGGGATGTCAACAAAGATACAAACAATAGTAAAATTGTTCATTTAGCTTTCTTTCTAATGTGCACAATTTAAACAACTGAAATATCCAACCATAACAAATTGTTAAATAACTTTTGCTAGATCCATAGAATGAAATAACATGTGACTGTGAAAATGATGTTGTAGTGAAAGGTTTAATGGCTTCAGAATTTTAATTTTAAACAATGTTATGCAAAATGTTATGATAAATATAGCATAATCGACATACATAAAAAATAAATATAATATACCACAATATCACTCACATTTATCTTATAGAATTGTTTTGTATTGTATTTTGCATTTGTAGTTTGTATTTTAATGCATTATTACACTTAAGAACTATTTCAGAAGTCAGAAAAGAAATGCTGAAATTGTGATTTCATCATAATCATATAATGGAATACTGAACAATGGTTATAATGAATGAACTAGTTCTAAATGTACGAACAAAGAAAAAATTTTAAAATCATGAAGAGCAGAAAAGCAAACTGTAAAACGATACACAGAGTGAATGTATAATGAATGTTAAAATGTGACTTCTCTTCTAAATTGATCTTTACAATTTCATTTAATAAATATTATAAAGACTATCATTTTAATATTGAATATTGGTTCTGTGGGGGCAAATAATTAAAAGCCCTAATAAATACTACAATACAAATATTTTTGAGCATCTTTCTTCTGACCATGTTACTTATCCCAAATTTGTATTCCTTTTTTGTTCCCTCAACTAATTTTCTTTTTAATTTTCATGTTATTTTAATAAAAAGTATTAAACCAAAAGAGTAAGTATTCCTGTACTCCATGTTTTGTCTTTGTAGTCTTCAAAATAAACGTTCTCAGTAGTGACATGAAGGCTTCTCTCAGAGGTCGCTGATGAACAGGTTTCAGGTTTGGCACTATTTTGGTGACCTTGGTCTTACAGGTTTGGTTTACAGTATGTGTCAGTGTTGCAGATCTAATTAGATTTGAGGATGATGACTCGCACTAACATTCACAAGGAAATGAAATGTATAACCTACTATGCCGATTTACTAATTTGTAATCAAAATCAAATAGGAGCCTGGAGCTCTTGCCTGCTGCCTGCAGAAGCACCCTGAACACCTTACTTCACTAAAGAAAATGGGCAAGAGTAAACAGATTATCTGAAGGTGGCTTGGTGGCATGAATTAGAATACATTGTTCTATTTATATGATATACTCCTAATGCCATCAGACCATGCAGGTCTGCAACATCAAGTATTCAGAAAGCTAGCCACTACTTTCTTTCCCGGAGGGCACCCATGTGAGTATTACCAAACATTGCCCTTCAGATTCTGGTTCAGTTTGCATGTTTTCCATACACAATTAGAAACATTTATCTCATAGACATTGTTAAGACTGTCAGTATGATTGGAGCTGCTGCCTTGGGAATATATTCTATCCTTTTTGATAGAGATTCTTTTTCTCACAAATCTATAGATTTGGTCTCACAGTACGCATGGGGGGTCTTCTTATCCATTATTTCTTGACCAGTTTTTGAAATTTGAAGAGATTTCTGAGGTGACTTGCTTATTCTTTTGCCTAGAGGCGTATTTTTTTCTTAATTGCATATAAAAACATTATTTACTAAAATGTTTTGCATATTATTCACATTTTAAACTCTTCTGCATTACAAAATGGAAAACATTTTACAAAAAAATCTGTCAATATATACTTATTTAGAACATCAGAAATAATTTTTGAATTGATATGTCAGTTGTAATTTTATAAATGATATTACATAATGAGCGAAACCACTGTCCCTTATTGTTATGGTTGTTGGTCTTCTCAAACAATTTAAAAATTAATTTTCTATAATTTCTTTGGGGTTATGAAAAGCTGATCCACGCAAATAGGAACTCTTGCAAATCCTTTTCAATTTAATTCTAATCACACACTGATTCCAAATAGTAACTCACTAAAATAAAATGACCAAGCTCCAGAAACAGGAAAATGCAAAGAATCTTACCATACAATAATATTTTTAATCGAGATTTTTCCCAAATCACATTATCTGACATTTAAAAATTAAAGAGAACATTAAGCAGATAATTTTATTCATGTGCAATTCATGCTAAAGCAGATTCGAGTGTGAATTCTGTTTCAAAGGTACTTGTAACTTCAAATTTCTCTGTTTTTGTTATCTCAAAAGCAGCATCATTATGATAATTGTTTCATTTGTACTGTTGGTACGTGCACTCTTTTATTTAAATATATCAACAACAAAATTTTTAAGTGCTATAAGGTTTACATTTTAAAATAGACTAAACTGGAACTACCAATATTGTATAAAACAATAGTGGCTGAAATAAGACTTTCTTAAAAAATAAATTTATAAATCATTCTATGTAAATATTACTAGCATAACAATTTGGACATAAACTTTACCAAAATCCGTAATAAGGACCTGAACATTTAAGACTACTGTTAACATTTCTTATACTTTACTATTTCAAGGTTAGTTTTCCCTCAAAATTTCTGAAAACAAATACTGAGATTTCTATGTTTTATAATTTGTTATTATCACAAAGTTTTCATTTCTTGAAATTTAATTTAATATATGTATGATAACCATTAAATTTTTGCTTTCTTTGTTCAAATTAATCACTGTGAATGTTTCAAAAGCAAAATTTTAAAAAGCATAAGGTTCGCAAGTAATAAGAAACACCATTTTGTTGAAAATGTTATTAGATTTCTTGAAGTAAACAAATTGTAAGCATTAAAAAAATCACTGACCTTTAATTATATGAAAATTAACCTTTTTTATTTTGATCCCGCAGTTACAAGTAAAATTTTGAAGAAATCACTAACAAATTTGACTCACACAAATAATTTTAGAAAAATATTTATTATGAGTGTTAATACTTTATGTGAGTTTAACACATTTTAAGTCAAAATAAAATAAAGTTGGCAATAACTGCAATATTGTCAACTCTGCTCTGAATATAAAAAGCAAAATAATTAAGTTGTATGGAAAAGTATTAATGTGAAAAGTAGGAATAAAAAACTTCACAATGATAACACAAGAGGACCTGTATTTGGGAAAAAATCTACAATAAAAATAATGACACATGCAAAATATAAATTTAATACTTTTGAAATTCAAATCTATAGGCAACACACAAGAACTGAAGACACTTTAGTGTATTTAATTTTATCAAAAAAACATTTATTTTGCATAAGGAATTGTTATATGCTATATGAAATTAAAATAAATCTGTAAGAAAATGAGAAAAAGAAATTATGAACATCCCAACGCAAAACAAATATTTTCTGGTTGTTAACCTCTTAGACTATCTTGCACCTATTTGTTATTAAAAGAAAGATATCAGTGTACTGATTTTTATTTGATAATAAGAAGAGATCAAAGATAGATAGATCCTAATATTTATTGAGCACTTAATTTGACATTTATGTTTTAAAAACTTTTATAAATATTATAGATGCTGTTTAAATTTAGGTAAATATACTTTAAGAAAAAGGCTTAGAGATGGAAAGTAAATTGGCATGCTTATTTTTCAATAGTAACTGCTTAACCTTTAAATCTATGTTCAACAAGATACTATTATCTTCTCAGAATATTCTATTCTACTGATAGTACATATTAATTGATACAGAAAATTAAAACACACACACACACACATATACACAAGAAAGCCAATTTATCATTTCTAGTTGACATTTTGGCTGAAATTTGGGATTATTTATTCTTGCTGCTGTTAATTTTATATACAATCAAAACTTAAACCTATAAATATTTATCTTCTAAATAACAAAATTAAATCCTAAAAACTGCATCAGCAACTTATTCTTACTTTTTATTTTTTTATTTTATTTTCATTTTATTTTTATTTTATTTTTATTATTTTTATTTTATTTTTAACAGACAACTATTAAAAATCAGCCTATGTAACTGCTGAAGTATTTTTAAAAAGGTAATGTGAATAAATCTTTCTGCTTAATGAATGATAGATTGAGCTATAAGATGAAAAAATATAAAGTACTGATGCAATCCATTAATACACTGATATTTGTGACTGTGATTGGTTCTCATTAAAAGTGTCCGGGTTTAAAAAATGTTAAAATAAAGTTTATTTAGAAAACTGGTGGTATAAACTGGAGGGAAGACATTCATGGAAAGGTATCTCCTCACTTTTCTCCCTCTGTCATATAGTTGAAGCTGACATATGGACACTTTTTGTTCTCACATGCCCATGGGCACTAATTTAGTAAATTCTATAGACTCAGAGTAGAGATTGTTTTATTGTCTGTTTTGCATAATAACGTTCTAAATCTAATGTTACCAGTAAAGTTCTCTGTCACACAATAATTATCAATATTTATTACTAAAGCAAGTTCTTGAACATACTGTAATTTAAGCATGGAAAGTTGAATAAGAATCTAATATAATTTATATTCATAATAAAAGTACTAGCAAAGTGGTAATAATACTGATTTGGGGGAATATAGGAAGTAACATCAATTTAAACTTTTTGCAACACCAGTATTCAGCCTCTCAGTTTGCCAACAGTATTCTATCTGCTAGCTGCCTTTAGTTTAGGCACAAAGTTCTGATAATCATAATCAATCATACATTTCAAAACCTTTAAGATATTCATATTGGAAAACACAGTATAATTCTATTTGTTAAGGGTGCTGTGAAATAATCAAAATCATGAAACATATTCCTATCAGAATGAAAATGCTAGTTAGACAACTGTTTTATTCTAATAATATCAGGTACATTTAATTATGCCTCTCCAATCTCCTACCTTTGGAAAATAATAATTAGAAAGGTATGCTTATTATAATACTTAGTAAGTGTGATTCTGGTAAATAATTTTTCACACACTTGATATCCACTTTTGATCCATCCACCTTTTTCCATAATAAGTTCTAAATATAAGTCCTTTAAAGCATGAAAGATAGTTTTTGACCACTATAAAGAACGACTATGTTTGTCTTGTCCCATGGTTTTAATCCCTTGGTAACAATATAAACAGTTTATATAACATATTGTATTTAGAGGTTATCACAAGTTTCATGGTAATTACGTGAATAGTAGGGCGGCTTACCCAATTATATTTCTATGACTAAATATCTCTAAAGCTATATGGCAGAACTGTCCTATACAGTAACATATAGAAAATTATCTGAGGACTCTGGGGCTTCAAAAAAAATTTGGGATAATCAGTGATAAAATCTATCCCTGAATATTGTATGAGCAAAACTGTACTCATGTTAAAAATATGTTTTATGAGATATATATCATATAACATATGCCAGAAAACAATCATATTATACATATATAATTAAGCTATATTCTTGGTAGACTTTTATACAAAGAAGTGGTAATTAAAGAGAGTTAATGGTAAAGGTGTTTGTACCCAATACAGCATTAATATATAAAAATTAAATTACAGTAATACTCAAAGTTGGAAATATGATTTGGGATAAATCTTGCATCCTCATCATTTCTGCTAAAATTTATATCCCAAGATACATTTTTCACTGCTGTACTCATCTAGAATAATTTTTTTATATTATGATTTTTTCCTTATATATAGTGCTAAAAACTTTTTCTTCTTATTAAAAACTAATGGTGCCTCCCAATAAAACACCCAAGTTTCAAACATATATGCCTTTTCTATAAATTATAAGTGAAAGTCATGCTCAGTCATACTTGACACTAAGAGAAACCAAACAGGCAGGTGACAAGACAGAAACTAAAGAATAAAAGGTTTCATCTTTTGCTTGATCGTCACTGACTGATAAACCCATGTTACCTCCCAGAAGATAACTTAATGGAGAAAAAAACGAAATCTCTGTTTCTTCATAATCTCTCAATCCCTCTATATGAGTTTCAAAAACTTAATTCAGTTGAAATATTAGGTTGGTGCAAATGTAATTGCGGTTTTATATTTAAGTCTAAACTCAGTGGCTACATTTTATGCTGCTGGAAGAAAACTACCTAATAGAGCTATATTATAGCTCTATTAGAACAATGTCCTAAGGAGATGGAATGAAAATACAAATAATGCAGAAAGTGCATTAAAATTACTGTAATAACAAGTGCAAACACTTGGTGAATGCCAAGCTTCAACTATTACCATGAGGCTTAGGTTAAATACAGATCCTCTACTTAACAGATATCTATTTTTGATCACGTTTTTAAAATGAGAATTTAAAGTTGATGATTAGACTATTTTCCAAAATTCTTCAATAGGCACATTGCCACTCCCATTACCAAGATTCCCAGTGAAAACTGATGACCCATGTGTGTATGTATATATGTATGTATGTATGTATGTATGTATGTATCCAATATTTCCCTCCACAAACTTGAACTCAACTTCAGTAGCATATTACAGGATTGTATCAGTCCAGTAAACTTAACTGAAAACGCTCAGTACTGTACAAAGAGTATTTAGTGATTATATTTTTAAAGTCTCAAAATATGTAGAAATATATATGTCAAAGTTATATCAAAATTATGTCAATCTTATCAGCATTTCATTTATATTGAGTTTGCAGAAAAACTTACAAGGCACCCGGTTTTCTCTGAAGATATATATCACATGAGCAATGACCATAATATACCTACGTTTAACCTATTTTACTACATTAACATTGCTTTGACCAGCTGATTTGTAAACTATCAATAAGAGTTATATTGGAGGAATTTAACACATTTAATAGAGATGATACATTAGTAAATGTCTGGTATTCATATTTTTAAACATTTAAATATGGCATAAAACTTTCAGCATCTTACACTGAAACCCTTTTGTTCTTGCCTGTGTAAAGGGGCATAAATTTAGGATGGAATAAATTTAGAAAAATCTATAATCATTTAATCTGTGTGGCAACAGGCAGGATAAAATTAGTTCTTTCAGAAAGGTAGTTATACTATTTTATAACACTGGCAGTTCCAAGCCTTCTTGGATATTATGCGAATGTGAAAGAAATATACTTTCAGAATGCATAAGTAAATACTTTGCTACAGACGTTATCTGAAGATTTAGAAAACAGTCACATATATTTTATAAACATGTGCCCTCAGTGTAAAGCATGTTTAATTCAAATGATTGCTAGTGCTACATTTTTTCAATGGCATCGTGTGTGTCTCTAAATTCATTAAAATGTTTGCTGTATGGCTGTAACTTTTAAATTGCTAAATAATGACATTAAAGTAAGACCTAATAGGATTTTTTTCAGAGTAGTTAAGCTCAGTTCTCTGCCACGGTAAAATCTATGACAAAACACAATGAAAGGAGCAAGAGATGGGAGATGAGCAGATTAGACTGAAGAACCAGATTCTTTCCTGAAACGGTGCAACAAAGCAGGTGCCTAAGTCTTTGCCGTTCTGCCTGTGAAATGGGCAGCCCATTTGTCTCTGTTCACTTTAAAGCTATTTTTTCAGATGCATGACTGATTGCAAAGTTTTAAAATTTTGTAGGAAGGCAGATTCTCTCCTGATGTTATTGTTAGCATAATATATCAATGTAAGGATTTTTTAAAGTGGCTTTTGAAGAATTTCGTCTTTGTCTCTGAAGGTAAAATGAATGTGACCAGATCACACCAGATCTAAATTTCATGAAATTTTGGGGAAGAAGGAACATCAATTCACAAGAATGACTAAAACGTTTTATTAACTTTTGCCTTCAATTTAAGCTGCAGTAAATTATTTGAAGAAATGTGTATTTAGCTATCTTAACTTTGCAAAACACAAATTCAGTTGCATTTAGAATGCTAAAAAGTATTCAAAATGATGTTTGCTTACTTTCAAATGCAAGTTTTTATACTTTTAAACTATAACGCAATAATTAGACTTTTATTATGGCAGAAGGCATTGTTTTTCATGGTGTTGTGAGTCACCACAATATATAACCAAAGGACCAGTTGACATTTCTGACATGAATGAATCATCCTGTACTCTAATATGCACAAAAAATTTTCAAATGCTTTATGAATGAAAAAGAAGCCTAAAGAATTGAACTTTCTACAGATATATTCCAATCATATTTCAGTAGACACAAAATTTTTTCCAAATATGACAGTAAAACCAGTGTCTCCCCTAAAGTGAGCTCCATACACATTTATTTGGCCTCTTTGTGATTACATTGGGATAAATGAGTGTTATGCAGGTTCCAGTATAGTTTTCCACTGCTCCATCTGCTGGATATGTCTACATCTCCTGCACCAAAGTGGTAACCTCTGAAAAGTAACATGAACTAATTCAGCAGGTGGCTTCAAAAGGCTCAAGCACGTTGCTTGGAAACTTACTATGACTTCTAAATTTTCGTTTCACTAAAAACTTCCTACTTCACCGTAAGAAAAAAAAAAAAAATAATGAACCTATAACTATTACTAAAATAGTATGGCACGGAAGATACGTTTCCCAGTAGGTGATACGTTACAAACAAGAAGGCACTGGGCAATTCATTGCAGGTTTGCACACCGCTCCGATCTTACTGATTTTGGCATTTATCTAAGAGGTTTCAGAGTCGTTCACCTAATCTAGAAATGGAAATCGTATGCATAAAAGTTTTAAAGAGATTTTTAAGCGTGTCTGTTATTAAGCACATAAATATCACAAAAGGAAATCATGCCTCTCCAAACACGATTTACCAAGGATCTGGGAGCCCTTAGCATTTTCCCCCGCAGCGTCTTTGCAGGCAGCTCCCGAGTTGCGCTCTCCGACGAGGCAGCCCCACTTTTCCTCCTTCTCCCAGTCACAGAGGGGACAACGTGCAGCTGCCGCCACCGGCCAGGCCTCTGTCACCGCTGCCGCCGCCGCCGCTGCTTCAAAACCATAGTTGCTACTGCAGAGAAAGGGTGACTCCTCTCTTGGAGTCAAGTGGCTGCAAACTTCACCTGCTTTTCATGTACCTTCTCCTGCAAACTTGTACGTCCTTCCGTGCAGAAGGAGCAAGGAAAACCATTACCAGCATCACAGGGAACATCATAATGAAGGACACCCCCGGAAGGCAAGACCTGCGAGTTATTCCGAAATGCGATCTTAATCCAGATGGGAACCACCGCTGCCAGCAGATCCTCCCCCCCGCCCCACCCTCCTCTCGGTTCCCATCAGCGACCGGAGCCCACGCTGCCAGGGAGGGCGGCTGCAGCAGCCGCTGGCATGTGCGAGGTGGAGGTAAAGTTTGACAAATGATGACCACTCTGGGAAGGTGAAGAATCTAGGCAGCCAAAAATCCGCGCGGGGTGTGCTAGGGAAGAAGGCGCGCCGGGAAGCGCCACGTACCTTGCTGGGGTGCCAGGTGTGGAGGCTGAGGAGAGAGTCGGTGGAGGTGGCGGGGCGAGAGTCCAGCCCTGGCCGCGGGCTCCCTCCCGGGGCGAGCGGAGCCGCCGCCGCCGTGCCCGGGCGCAGGGCCGAGCGGCCGCCGCCGTGCCCGGGCGCAGGGCCGAGCGGCCGCCGCCGTGCCCGGGCGCAGGGCCGAGCGGCCGCCGCCGTGCCCGGGCGCAGGGCCGAGCGGCCGCCGCCGTGCCCGGGCGCAGGGCCGAGCGGCCGCCGCCGTGCCCGGGCGCAGGGCCGAGCGGCCGCCGCCGTGCCCGGGCGCAGGGCCGAGCGGCCGCCGCCGTGCCCGGGCGCAGGGCCGAGCGGCCGCCGCCGTGCCCGGGCGCAGGGCCGAGCGGCCGCCGCCGTGCCCGGGCGCAGGGCCGAGCGGCCGCCGCCGTGCCCGGGCGCAGGGCCGAGCGGCCGCCGCCGTGCCCGGGCGCAGGGCCGAGCGGCCGCCGCCGTGCCCGGGCGCAGGGCCGAGCGGCCGCCGCCTCGCCAAAGGCGCTGGCAACGCCACTCACTTGGCCCGGGGAAGTTGGGCAGCCTCCGCCGCGGCCTCGGCACCCGGCGAGAGCAACACTTTTAGTTTGGACTTTCCAGCTCCAGTCCAGGCAAATCCACACTCACGCACACACGCGCGCACGCGGACAGCCTCTCAGAGGCGCGCGAGCCGGCCTCGGTGGCTCTCTGGTCGCGTCTTGCTCTCTCCCTCGCTCTTACTGGCGCGGAGGTTATTGTTTATTTATTTCCTCCTCCCGGGTCCATCCCCCCTCCCCGCGCCTCCTTCTCCGGCTTCCCCCCCCCCCCCCCCGCCTCCGCCGCCGCCGCCGCCTCCGCCTCCGCCTCCTCCGCCTCCGCCTCCTCCTCTTCCTCCTCCGCCTCCTCCTCCTCCTCCTCGGTCTGCGGGACCGGCGGCGGCGGTAGCTCCAGCTGCAGCGTGGCGGGGCTGAGCGGCGGGACCCGGCGGGGGCGCACCAGGTGGGGGCGCTCCGGGTCGGGGCGCTCCGGGCGGGGGCGCGGGGCCGGGCGGGCGGGCGGGGGCGCCGGGCCGGGCCGGGCCGGGCCGGGCCGGGCGGGCGGGCGGGCGGGGGCGCCGGGCCGGGCCGGGCCGGGCCGGGCCGGGCGGGCGGGCGGGCGGGCGGGGGCGCCGGGCCGGGCCGGGCCGGGCCGGGCCGGGCGGGCGGGCGGGCGGGCGGGGGCGCCGGGCCGGGCCGGGCGGGGGCGCCGGGCCGGGCCGGGCCGGGCCGGGCGGGCGGGCGGGCGGGGGCGCCGGGCCGGGCCGGGCGGGGGCGCCGGGGCTGCCTCCTTGGCTGACGTGAGGGAATGTGGGGGAGGCGAGGGGAGGACGCTGCCGCCTGCCGCACTGTGCTGTGCCGGGGGCACCCAGCCGGGTGCTGCTGGGGAGAAGCGGGGCGAACCCCGCGCCGCAGCCGAGGAACTGCGCGAGGGGCGGCCGGCTCGGCGCGCCCGGACCCGGCTCCCTCTTCCGCCGGCCAGGCGAGAAGGCTCAGTCGCCTCCTAGCCACCGCCACCCCGCTTCTTTTCCTGCTCTCCCCGGGGGCTCCCCACAGCCCCTCGGGGACGCTCGGACGCGCGCCGCCACCGTTTATCCACGGAAGACAGGGGTTTGCATTTGTGAATGGTTGTTTCAGCGCTACGCGGTTAGGCTGCCTCAACTTTCTAGCCGCCGCTGCCCCGACTCTCGGGAAAGGTGCAGCCACCGCCGGGTGGGGCGGGCTCAGGCCTCCGGGGCAATGAAGTGGGAGTCTGCGGACCACGGCCCCCGGCGCGAGTTGGGGTGCCTACGTGACACTCCAGACCCACCTACAAGAGCCAGGGCGGCAGTGGCTCTGCTGCTACCATTCTCCCCCAAAATGAGCTCTAAAAGGGCAGTTGACCGCTGTTGCCACGGTCTTTCAGTCACGGCCTACCGGGCTCCTAAACCTGCGGGAGACGCGATCTGAAAGCCGGCCGCCCTCCCCCACCCCAGTTACCCAAAGGCCGGGCTGGAAAGAGCCCGGGGCAGAGACCCGGAGACCGGTGGGCGGCTCTCTGCTGCCTGCCCCGCTTCCCAGCGGCTTCTCCAACGCCAACCCTTCCAGGCTTCCCGTTAGGTAAACCTGTTCTGGCTTTTTTTTTTTTTTTTTTGTCCTTTGGTTTGCTATTTATTTTTAGGAATTCATGATTTCAGTCACGAAAGGGGGAAAACTTAAAAGGAAGTAAGTCTACAATATCTGCATAAATACAGCCAGTTAACTAAGCAGCATCACAAAGGCTGCAATGTAAATCTCACGCCTTGGATTTGGAGGCAGGTTGCTTTCCTCAGCGTTTTGTCCGCCGAAGTCCTCACAGCCCTGGACTGCATTGTACAAGGTGTATAGATACAGGAAGAGGGTGACACTGGAGTGCTTGCCCTGATCCGTCACAGTATGCTTATGTATGTAAACGGTGCTTTCCTTTCTATCCAAACCTTCCAATTTCCCTGAAATTTATTCATTAGATATGCATTTCTTAGTCTTCTGGATTTTTTCTCAGAAATCCACCGTTAGGGGTACAAATACTACTTAAGGAGCCGGTTTTACATACTTTACATTTTCCTCGACATCCCGAGTAAGCCCGCCAGAGGTCAGACGGGGAACAGGTGAGGTCAGAAAATGGGAGAAGGTGGAAAAAAAAATGTTTATCTTTTAGGTGGAAAAACAATGTTTATCTTTTCAGCATGTTCTAGTTCTCTTGCCCCAGCATAATAATGTGTACTTGCCATTTTCAAAGAAAGGAAACAGGAAATGCCCATTTCTGGACCTGTAACTACTCCCGTACTCATGAAACACCGGCTTATTACTGAGAAAAACGGCCACCCATAATTCAATTTAAGACCTTTATTGAATGGAGGAATCTAGAGATAATACCCAAAAGGCAGTAAAGTGCCTTACTGGTCAGCTGAGTGGCGGACATGAAGATGTGCCCGTCTCTGATGACATCTGTGCCAGTGAGATAGTAAGAGTTTCACTCAAAATCTGAAAGAACCACGTGCACTTTTAAAGCCAAAGCTTTGGAAGCACATGTATTTCTCCAGAATTATTGTCCCCTGCTCCAGAGGTAGGCAGCCTCTAACATAGGGAAGTACCTATCTGATAATGATAGCTTCGATTATGTTTTACATAGAACGTTTTCTGTATACACACACACATATACACGCACACACACATATGTGAATCTAACACACATACACATATGCATGCACACATACATACATACGTATCTAACACACATACATACATACACACATATACAGGCACACACACATATATACATATGTATCTAACATATATACGTACATGTCTATATATACACACACACATACACACACGTATTCCCCACCCCACCACCATAGTTTGAACAACTCTTAAAACAGCATACTTTTTCTAATTTTCTCTTAGGGAATGCAACTGTTCTCCTTGTCCCTCCTCCCCATTTCCCCACAGACTTGCACCCAATATGCTTCTCTTCTCCAGTGTCCAGAGGTAGCAGTGTTCACTGAGTTTTGCAATCCACATTATGATGGCTGTATTCACTCTTACTAGAGAAACACACATTTGATGCTGGGAATGATACTGACTCTAGATGCAGCAAACATCATTGTCACAGTTATTAGATGGAGAAAAGATGAAACCAGGAATTGATTTCATCATCATAGTAAAGAACTGACTATTGTATAATGTCTATTTTCTGGAAACATCATCTGTTTCAATGATTGTGTTTATGTTTGTACCCACAGCCTAAGGCCTGATTCATAGAAATTTAAAAATATGTGTAGGATGAATTAAAATTACGAATACATAAACAGGGTGGATAGCCTATTTCTTTGTTAAGGTCACTGAATCAGAAGGAAAATGATATTAAACATAGGTAGTTAAGGGATAACTTAATGTTTTCAGAGGTTATTGTCAGAAATACCAAAAATATACTATCTTTATGTAGAATATAAAAATGTATAACTGCACTGAATTGATTAAATTTATTTAAAAATATGATTTAATTTCTTACTAAAGGGATAGAAAATAAAAGGACATAGAAAGGTTCTGCAGGGGACAGAGGGATGAAAGTTGTGACTGTAAGGGAAGGAAGCTGCAATGCTGGTAGAGGAGGGGCACGATAAGAAGATAAGAAACATGGAGAGAAAGAAAAGTATGAGAATCCCTTGATTTCTGGCCAAGAACATCAGCAGTCATCAGAAAATCCCTCTTAAACCCTGCTTAATATCCTGAATTTGTGAAAATTTGCCTAAACAGTTAAGTTGTTTGTGTTACCACTGATAGAGCTACGTCATACAGGAGAGTGAAACCAAACCAATAATTCTCACTTCCACAGTCAAGAACTTCACTTTTCCCACTTTTTCATAAAAGGCACACTGAGTCATGAATGTATATGGTACAATAATTTTAGTTCAATTTTTTAAAATTTATGAATGCATGTTGGCAAGTCACATAACTCCATCTTGTCCAGAGTCCCTACTTGTAATTTGCAACCGGTGATCTATTTATTTGTGTTTTCGTGTACATATGTATGTGTATGCAGACATACTATCAACATCTAACCGAAGGCACTGCAGTGTGTACATCTAGGTTACACATATGGAAACTGAAGCTCAAAAATAAAAATAAAAAATCTGTATTATTTGTCCCTGCTGGTAAAAAATATGTAAGCATTGCAATTTTGAATACCTAGGGTTAATACTAAACCATTTGCACGTTAGAAAATGACTACCAAAAAAAAAAATCATTTAAAAAGGTGTTCTTGGCTGGGCACGGTGGCTCAAGCCTGTAATCCCAACACTTTGGGAGGCTGAGGAGGGCGAATCACGAGATCAGGAGATTGAGATCATTCTGGCTAACACGGTGAAACCCCGTCTCTACTAAAAATACAAAAAAAATTAGCTGGTCCTGGTGGCCGGCGCCTGTAGTCCCAGTTACTCGGGTTGCAGTGAGCCGAGATCACGCCACTGCAGTCCAGCCTGGGGGACAGAGTGAGACTCCGTCTCAAAAACAAACAAACAAAAAACAAAACAAAAAAATGATGTTCTTGATCTGTAATGTGTTTCGTCTCTTGCTTCTCCAAATTCTTCAGCATTTATCATTATGGTGAATCTAAAAAAAAAATCACTAACATAATATACTCATTTTTGATACATATTTGCACTTTATAAAACATAGATTTTCTAACTCTCCTATGTTCACTTTGCTTGTTAGAGTATACCCTCCACCACCATCCCCATCTCAGCTTTTTCTTTTTCCTACATCTGACATATCCAGTATGTACGTTCAGGACATTGGAACAAAGACAGGAAGACTTTAGACAAGCTCTTCAATTATATCTGAAGTCAGGGAGAAAGAAGGGCAGTAGATTAGCTGTTAGGGAATTTAAGGTTGTAGAAATTCTGGGCAGTGAAAAAGTTAATTTGCCAGAGGGACAGCACCATTTTCCTTTATCTGTGTGAAGACAAATAGAATCTGTGTGCCAAGTGTGACTGTCACCAATCTCTTCCTTCCTATCCCACGAAAGGTCCTCATTTGATTCTTTCTTATTTTCTTCCTTCCAATGCAGGATCCTTGCAAATCCTGTTCCCTGTGCTAAGACCGCACCAATTTCCTCCACTATTCAGCTAAGGTAACTCTTATTCATCTCCAAGCTCCAGGTAAAGGCATATCGTAAGATAACAAACACTTCCGTGATTGGTTCTGGGACCCTATATTCGTTTTCATGACACTTACAGTTTTCCAATAGATTATACCAGACTACTTGTAATTCCATAGGTCTGAGATATTGTATTTAATGGGTATATTTTCTCCAGCACTGGAATATTTCCATGAGGGGATTTTTGATTGTATCTTCAGCATTCAGGGCAGTGCCTGACACAGAGTAGTTGTCAAAAGTACATACTTGTTAAATGAATATAGGAAGGAAAAATCAATACATTTCAGGCAGGCTGTATTCTGGATAGTGGAATGCTAGACAATTGGGATATGGTAGCGTTAAAAAAAAAAGACAAACTACTTAATTTTATCCAAGTTGATTCTTTCTTCACCATTATTATGAAAACCCTTGGTGTTTTTTGAAGATCTATGGTCTATGAAGCTACTGTCAAGGTAAGAAGAGAGACTTTGTGCTGTATAAATTGCAACTTGTTTTTTGATAGCTGCATTTAAAAATTGGATTAGTGTGAACGTTATAGTTAGGAATATTTTGGCATTAAACATGAGTGAAAACCTTAAGTTTAAATCATTTGAGATAGCCTTGATTTTACAATTCAGGGAGTTAGTGGTATCATTTTCACTGAGGATACTACAAAAGTCCTGTACTCTCAAATGCAGTTTACACACTGATAAATTCATGAGTATTCAAACATAAAATGAAGGATCTATATACTTTGAAACGTTAGTTAATTTTTATTTTCTCTTTTTGATATGGAGTTCCTCACATGCATTTTAAATAACATATTTATCAAAATATTGTTTAAACATTATTTCTCCCTTACATGTGGTGATATTTTATTTAGCAAAAAATAAAGCCAATTTCAAAATGTTCTCCTTCGTTGATAGAGGGATCAAACATGCTAACATTAATCATGCCAAGAGCTAACCAATGTCTTTGTAAAAGGTGAAGTTTCTCAGAGCTTTTGAGATAACCTTTCAAAAAATTACTTTTAATATTTGTTTCTACTACAATAATTTTAAGACTAAGATTTTGAAAGCTGTGAAGGAGAGATGAATAGAGAAATCAAACTCGATAAAGAATTGAAATCTCACAAGTGCATCCCTGTTACCCAGAGCCCAACATAGGGTTCTCAGCTTGTAATTTAAGTACATTTTAATCTATCTTATAAAAGAACAAACACCAGGAGTTTGAGGGTGGGAAGAAGGGGAAAGAAAGAAAATAACATGTTATTTTATGCTGTATTCTATTGTCTTAGTCCACTCAGACTGCTATAATAACAAGATGCTGTAGATTGGGTAAGAAAATTATTTGTTACCATTCTAGAGGCTAAGAAGTCCAAGATCAAGACACCAGCAGATTCAGTGCCCAGGGAGGACCTGTTCCTCCTAGACAGCGCCTTTTTACTGCATCCTGACAGGGTAGAGGGAGGAAACAAGCTCCCTCAGGCCCCTTTGATAATGGCACCAATCCCTTTTAGGAGGACTCTGCCCTCATGACCTAATCATCTCAAGACTGCATTGGGGATTAGGTTTCAACTTATGAATTTGGGGCTGGGGGGGACACAAACATTCAGCTCATAGCATCTATGAGCCAAACAAACACGGAAATTTTCCAGGGCCAGGGCAAGGGTGAAGTTAGTAAAGCACTCTCAGGCAGAAACTTTAAGTGAGTTGAAGGAGAGGTAGCGCCAATAATTGAGTTGGGTAATATTTACATGCAATATTTTCTAAATTGTGGCAAAATATTCATAACATACATGTTACTGTTTTATCCATTTTAAAGTCTACAGTTCAGTGGCATTAAGTAATTCACGTTATTGTGCAACTATTACCACCATCCATCTCTAGACATTTTCATCTTCCCAAACTGAAACTCTGCATAGTTTAAACAATTTGCCCCCATTCATTCCTTCTTCTAGCCCCCAACCCCCACTATTCCACTGTATCTATGAATTTAACTACCCTAGGAAACTCATTTAAGTATAATCATATGGTATTTGTCATTTTGTGACTATCTTGTTTTCACATAGTAAAATGTCTTCAAGGTTCATCCATACTGTAGCATATATTAGAATTTCCTTTTTTTCCCCTAAGGCTGAATAATGTTTCCTTGGATGTATATACCACATTTTGTTTATCCATTTACCCACTGATGGACACTTGGATGGATTCCACATTTTGGCTATTGTGAATAATGCTGCTATGAACTTGAGTGTACAAATATTTGTTCAAGTCCCTGCTTTCAGTTTTTTTGGGTATAAACTCAAAGTGGAGTTGCTGGATCATACGGTAATTCTGTTTAATTTTTGAGGAAGCACCATACTGTTTTCTATAGAGGCTGTACTGCTTAGTGGCCCTGCTTTGCCACTAGCAGGGCACAAGAGTTCCAGTTTCTCTACATTCTCAGTGTCATTTGTTATTTTCTGTTTGATTTTAACCATTCTAAGGGGTATGAAGTGGTATCTCATTGTGGTTTTAATTTGCGTTTCTCTAATAATAGTACTGTTGAGCATCCTTTCATGTCCTTATTGGCCATTTGGATAATATCCTCTTTGGAGAAATGTCTGTTCAATTTCTTGGCCCATATTTTAATTGGGTTGTTTGTTTTTTTTGTGTGTTTGCTTTTGAGATGGAGGAGTTTTTAAATATATACTGGATATTAACCCTTTATCAGATATATGAGTTTCAAATATTTTCTCACATTTCGTGGTTGCTGTTTCACTTTATTATTAGAGTTCTTTGATGCACAAAAGTTTTTATTTTGATGTCATTCAATTTATCTATTTTTAATGCAATACATTTTTAAAAACAAGAATTAATTCAAAAACCGTGATGAACAAAACATCCAAATTTTAAATACAGATAGATCAGTATTACTGATTTTGTCTTTGCCTCAGGCTCCAATATGGCTAAGCACAGCAATGCTGTATGCATTTTCTACACTATGCATCATGAAACATAAGAAGTCCTGTGGATTCTAACACTTCTAGTATCACAAGTAGATAAATCATATAAAAAGATTCTAGAGATGTTCTGTGTTGTGCAATGAATAGCACCTGATTAATGTAAGGTCACAATTCTCTTTGTTTGCATTTTCTGTATTTTCAGGAGAGGATAAAAGGCAAAATTCAGGTCTACACTTGCAGTTTGCTTTTCTGAATAAATATGATTATTCTTGTTAGAAAGAAAATGGTCTCATCTCTTGATGAGAATTATAACTGGAAATGGTGCCCCAGGAGAGTTGCCTAAGGGTGGGGGTAGGTAGGCTGCAAAGTCAGTGAAAACCTATCTTCTGTATATTGTTGTGCCTAAAGCTTTTACTAACCCAAAGAAATCATGTTTTTATGTTATATAGGGAAATCACAAATCAAGAAGTCTGTAAATGTTCTAAAAGCTCACAGAAAGTTTCCTGTATTAATAGATTTAACACATGTCATTTAAATTTTCCAAATGTCAGCATATGGCACTCTAAAGATTCCTTCTATCTTAATCACTAGTGACTTTATGTAGATTTACCTTGCTGAACAGAGCCCAGGCATTTCACATTGTTCTACAACTGTGTACCTCTACTTTTGTCAAATGTAAACCGGAAGCTAGATGAATGTTCTTTATAGTGTTTCCTATTGTCAACACTGAGACCTTCTTTCTTAAATTGTTGGTTCAATGTTTGACTTTGTTTTGAAGCATGTATTTAAGAAAGTATTTAAAAATCATGAAGTTCATGCTTTTAACATCCTTAGAAATCAGTCCTCAAGGACCATTGCACCACTTGTCAATCTAGGGGACATTGCCATGTGACAACAAAGAGGCACCATGGAAGTTGCTTGTAAACTGCTTTTGAATTGAAGCAGTTTACTTTTTCAGTAAATGAGAACAGAGGATTTTTTTTTAATAAAATGAGATTCGATTTTTTACAGCTATCTGAGTCTTTTTAACTGCTTTCTTTAAACATGCGTAGTAAAACTTTCATGTGAATTTCATTAAGCTTCAAGGTCATTCAGGAAAAAATGATAAGCATATCAATGACAGAAGTGTTTTGCATGTAATGCAGGTGTTTGCCTATCAAATGGATTCATTAAGACAGAAGATCATTTATTCATTTTCTGTTATTACTATTATAATATTTAGAAAGAAATCTTAATATGCCATATATTCTCTCACTGTTTTTCGTAAGAGCATATCTACCATACAATAAATAAATGCCTTCATATCACTATTGTTATTTTTAATTTCAGTGAATTAGAAACAAAATAGTCTATAATTCCTTCAACTGATTTTAATTACATCTGAATGTCCAGGATTTTTCCATTAATATGGATATATATATATATATATATATATATATATATATATATAATTGAAGGTTGGACTTTATATTGGAAAGATATTTTTACAAGTATATTAAAATTGTAGAAATTCACAATCTTCCCTTATTGTGTTTTTATAATATATATTCGAAATTTTAATTGAAACTAATGTTCACAGTGAAGAAAAACATTTGAAAAGTAAAATAATCTTAAAAGTTTTTTTATTAAATTCATCCACTTGTTAGTCCAAGAATTTAAGTTTTTACTTGATTATTTTTATGTGCTCATCTCGTGAAAAAGTATCTTTTAACAACACTTAATTATATGTATTAATATACTGTAATATTGATTAAAATTCTGTTCTACAGACGTCAATATATTGACTTTTTAAATACTTGAGAATTTCAGATATTATTTACTGGTATAATTTACTAGGGTTTCATGGTGATCATGAAAAGAGAAGACTTTCTTCGAGTAAATAAATAATTATAGTTTCAATAAATTTGTAGTATGCTGTCCACACTGTACTGTTTACAATCTATTTGTTAGTTGGTATGCCTTGCTGATGGTGGGTGTGACTATCTGTGCAATTCTGAAGATGCATGGCTAGCAGAAAAAATGTCTACATTGTAGAAAACAAAATCACTTTGTCAGAATAATGAATAATTACAAAAATTACATTTTGCGTTGAAGTAATTTGATGTGATATTTTTCCAAAACAAAAGGGTAGCTACAGTAGTGTCTGGATTAGCTAGAATTCTCCAGAATAGCTGTGTATAATTAATTAAATTTTTGATTAAGAGTTAATTGGCACAGCTGTTGTTTCAATTGTTCATTAATTTTCTGTAAGTGTACAGTAGTTTCTCCCTTAGTAAATAAAGGATAGTAAACATTCTTAGCAAGATGATTTCTAGTCGAATTTGTTCATTATTTAAGCATAAATTGTTCTTGTACTGTGTCATGAAATGCTTTGAACGTTGTAAATACAAAGATGAATACATCTTAACTTCGTAACTGTTGGTATCACACATTTGGAAACCCATCAGAGATGTTGAGGATGACTGTGCTACATACAGTAGCCAAAACAGGCATTACCAACTTTTAAAAAATCATTGACAATCTCATAGGTAAAAAGGATATTTATTATAATTTAATATTAATGTATTTTATTAGCGTTAGCTTGTTCATTTTTCATCATTTAAAGTTCATTTGTGGTGCTCATATTGTGAGCTGTCATTTCATATCCATTGCTCATTTTTTGGTTATACTGTTAGTTTCTTCCTAGTAATATGTGAAAGCTTTTTACATATTAGACTTGGATTATGGTGACTTCTTTGCCTTGCGTGTTTGTTATTAAAAACCTAGTCAAACTTATCGTTGTTTTCTTTTCTGGCCTTTGAATGTTGTATTACACATAGAGAACCTTTCTTTGTCCTAACATTTTATATTATTTTCCCAAAATTCCTGTCACCTTTTGTAAGATTCATTTCTTTTATATTCAAATATTTAGTTTTTATGGTACAAGGTGGCATTAAGGATCAAACTTATTTTTTTCCCCTGGAATTTTCCCACTGGTTTGAAGTGTCCCTTAAATTATCTTATGAATTTTGCCTGCTTCTGGATTTCTGGTTGGTTAAATTGATCTGACTTTCTATACACATCCTATTATTTCCTGATTTAGTTATTATTTTATCATTTTATCAACATTAAAATTTGCTTTACTACAAAAACAAATATTGCTTCTCTTCTAATCCCAATTCCAAGTAATTTGCTTCATCTGAGCTGCTACAAGTAATGCATAACCGTCTGAAATGAGGTCTGGAATATTATGGGGATCCCAAAAGAAAACTGGCTTGAGGCAGCTTCTCCTGACAGTTGGGCAAACATGTAAAGAACTGAATCAAAGATCAAGGTCAACACCTAGTAATTTGCAGATTCTTGGCGGGGTTTATACAGCAGAGACTTTCAAAAACCCACAGGGAAGATCAATATTGGCCCCAGGTTAGCATGTTGAGCTTCTCCTATTATCAAGAAAATAAAAAAATAGTGGAACCATGGGCAGATTACTGTATCACTTGAGACTGAAGATGTACAGAGGGCACATGCAGAGCCCCTTTCATCAGTTGTCCCAAACATGGATTGATGTCTTACCTACTTCACATCATTCTTTATTACCTTTGTGACTGCTGACCCTCAATGTAAACACAAATCCACACCTAAGCCCCCATGCCTTGAGAAAAAAAGAAAATTGCTGCATGTTTAAAAGGCCGTGTGTCAGTTTCCTATGGCTTCTGGAACAAATTACCATGAACTATATGATAAAACAACCCAATGTTATCCTTTTATGGTTCTAAAACTTAGAAGTCTGAAATGGCTCTTAGAGGGCTAAAACCAAGAAGAGAGCAGAGCTACACTTCCAGAGCCTCTAGGGTGGAATCTGTTTCCTTGCTCTTTCCAACTTCTTGATGCCACCTGCGTTTTTTGACTCATGACATCCTCCTCCATTTTCAAAACCAGCCATGGAGCACCCACTAGTCTCTCTTTCTCTTTCTGTCTCTCCCTCTCTCCCTTCCACCCCAACCTCTTTGCTTCTGTTCTCACACCACCTTCTCTCCCTATGCTTCTATTTTCACATCACCATCCCTGACTAACTCTTCCTGCATCCTTCCTATAAGGAACTTTACTAATCGTCAGGCATACTCAGATGACCCAGGATCTTGAACTTAATCATATATGCAAAGTCTCTTTTGCATGTAAGGCAACATTCACAGGTTCCTGGGATTAGGATGTGGATATCTTTGGGGGACATTATTCAACCTACCATAGATAGGCCAACAAAAGAAGTTCAGTCACAAGATGCAAAACTGAAATACAGCTCATAGAGGAATGAGGTGAAAACTTCAATAAAAATAGGAGTAATTGAGGAAACAGGAGCAGTAGAAATGTACACACATACACACACACTAACACAAACATAGACTTTTTTTTTAATTAAACAACTAAGAATATTTGGAAGGAAAGAAAATCACATATATTGAAAAGAGAATTATAAACAGAAAATGGAAACTATAAGCAATTGTCAAATGGAAAAAGCAAGAAATAAAAATAGTAATATCAGAAATTAAGAATTCCTTCAATAAAATATCAGTGATGTCAAAAATAGTTAATAGTAATCATTCAAACTAACAAAGAAAGATGGTAAAAGAAGGTAAAAAAATGACCTGAACAGCCAAGAGCTGGGGGACAATACCAATGGTCTAATATACCATGAGTATAGTTCCAGAAGGAGTAGAAAGAGAGAATGGGACAGAAGAAATGTTTGAAGAGAAAATAGCTGAAAATTTTTGGAAAGCAATGAAAGATGTCAAATCACAGATTCATAATACTCAAAGAAGATAAATACCCCCACTGTCCCACACACATATGTATTCACACCCAGATACACCAAAAGTAAACAGTAAATTTCGAATGCACTCAAAGAAAAGAGACAAAGAGGACTACAGGAGAACAAAGAGAACTAAGCATTCTCCATAGTTCCATTAGTGGTTATGAGTGACTATGCACCCATCAGAAACCCAATGCTGAAAGAAAGAATACAGAGACAAAAAGAGGACAAACTGATGATTCAGCTTACGTTAAGTTCAAAAGCAGGTAGAACTAATCTATGTTGATAGAAGTAGAAGTGTGATGTCTTTCAGGGTATTGATTTATAGCAAGCACAGGGAACTCTCAGGGGTACTGGAAGTATTTTTCTGTCCTTATTTTGTACTTGAATTTGCCCACTTTTTTTTTGTAAATTTGGATGACTTTTTCTTCCTTCAGATTTATATATTTTGTATGTTAGTCTTTTACAAAATTATGTATTGAAATATAGTCTTCAACTTATTCTTGTAACTCTTTTCAACTTTTTTCAATGTATAGTGATTCTTAAGAAAGCTCTGCTTATCGTATTACATTTTTTCACCTTAAATTTAAGAGGTATAAAATAAGTAAATTGTGTAAATAAGATATGACTGAATTAAAATTGAATAAATGTAAAAGGGAAAAAAGCCTAAGAAATATCAAGATCTCAATATAAATAAAAACAAGAAAAATTAATACACACTTTAAATTCTAATTGTAATCTAAATAGTCTGTTTCAAATTGACACAGTAAGCTGTTGAATTTGTGTTGAAGAGTAAATATCTAGTATTAACAATGTAATTTATGCAAACAGAAGACTGTTGAGCAGAGATATGCCTTACCATATGTGAAAAAAGTGCAAACCCCAGTAATCATGTCACTATGCTGTTGGCATAGACTTAGCCAAAGGTGAGTGGAGAGAACAGAGTTCAGAAACAGATTTCAGAATCAATAAATTTCAATACATGAAAAAGAAGGTATTGCAATTCGGCAGGAAATTATTGGCTAATTTAATACTTGTGGCTGGCACAAGTGACTATTTGTTTGAAAGAAATTTATATAAAAGCCTACTCTACATCATATGAAAACATATTGCAGGTAAATTAAGCCTTTCAATATAAAATAAAATCGCAGAAATGTTGGGAAATTTTAGGAGACCAAACAAATAAACTAGAGATTAGGGAATCTCTTAAAACATGTTAGGAAGGCCTGGCGCCATGGCTTACACCTGTAATCCCAGCACTTTGAGAGGCCCAGGCAGGCGGATCACGAGGTCAGGAGATCAAGATTATCCTGGCTAACATGGTGAAACCCCGTCTCTACTAAAAATACAAAAAGTTAGCTGGGCATGGTGGCAGGTGCCTGTAGTCCCAGCTACTCAGGAGGCTGAGGCAGAAGAATGGTGTGAACCCGGGAGGCGGAGCTTGCAGTGAGCTGAGATCATGTCACTGCACTCTAGCCTGGTTCCAGAGCAAGGCTCCGTCTCAAAAAAAAAAAAAAAAAAAAAAAAAAAAAAAAAGGAAAATTGTTGGCTATAATGAAACTATCAAAATTTTGTTCTATTAAACATAAAATTATAGGCAAGACACATTATAAGTATAGTCAAAGGAAAACTATAGATTGGGAAAGTATTTACAATGCACATACTTGACATATGTACAATACTTATATTATCTCTCATATTCATTAGTGCTACCTTATTTCATGACATGATTTCAGTGGATATAAATTACATTGTGTTTTATGTAACCCCTAGAGACTGTAATGTGAATAGAAGCAGGGTTAGGCTCACAGGAGTTGTTCACTACCACAACCCTACTGCAAAGAGTTCCTACATGTTCATATGAGAAAGAAAGCCTTATAGAAAAGTTTGCAGAGGGTCTTTGACAGATCACATATGGAAGAGACAACCAAATACACACTAAACACAAAAATATTGTGGGACTCATTAGTAGACATTTTTTAATTGTATTAAAAGAATAACAGGGTAACTCTGTACAGGTTACCAAAAATAAAATAATAATCAGAACTGGCACCAATAGGTACAAAGGGTGAACGCACACATGTGTACATAACTGGTGAAAGATGATTTCGTAGAGCTTTTTTTGGAATATAATATGGCAATTTTATTTGATATTTATATCATATATATATGTTTATATCACAAACAAAGACTTCTGTAGCACAATAAGAAGATTCCAGGAAATCTACAGGTTTATTTGCATTTATTTATTGGTATGGTAAAAATCTAGGACAGGGATCACTAACACTAATGCTACAATACAATTTTATGAGGATAAATCTAGAAATGAGCTAAAGCACTAGTAAGTAGGGAAGCTGTTGACAAAATTACGGAACATTCATCCCACGGAAATGTGAAGTCTTTGCAAGGATGAGTTAAACGTTTATGAGTTGTCTTGAGAAGAGTTTATCATACAATTCTAAGTGAGAAAATCAAATTGCAGTAATGTATATATAATATAAGCTCAATTTAATACACAGAGAAGGGAAATACTTTTGTAGAAATTTTCACTTGAGTGTATGAACAAAGAGAGAATTTGGGTTAATGGAAAGAGCAAGGAGACACCACAAAAAAAGGAGATGATAAAAAAATGCTATATTAAAAATGCCAAGACAAAAAGCAAACTCATTAAAGATAAAATAAAAAACAATATGTGTATATATGCATATATTTATTTCTCTCTTATGAAAAGGTTATTGCTGGTTATGTCTACTAATTGAAAATTTCAAGTGATTTTGACTTTCCTCTTACATTTTGCTATATTGTTTGAAGTATTTATAAAAAGCATGAATTATTTATATAATCAGAAAGAAACAAGGAAACATTTTTATTTAAAAAAGAAAATGTGTAATCCATGTGTAATATGTAAATTTGTATGACTCAGAATAAGTTAATCATTGTAATAGCCTACTTCTATTATTTGTCACATCAGAGAGCTTCATGCATTGGTAATTCCCTATCTACAACTATCTAGCTGTCTTTCTATCTCTGAGACATTCCAGGCTTTGCTTATTATGAGGGTAAACAGGTCCTATCACAGCAATTTCCCAGGACATACCTTGAAGCCACTGCGCACTTGATTACCAGATACTGGGCCACATAGAATAAATGGTGCTGCTCTGCAATCTTCTGCTTCTAGTTTCTGATGCTTTCTTTCTTTGGTTTCATTGAATGCAGTTGCTCTGCCAGTACTGACCTCCCCTAGTAACCCCAGTCCTGTTCTCTTTCATGTAGTGAACAAGTCATTATTCTTTAAGTAATATTGTGCAATAGGATATTCTACAATAATGGGAATGTTTACCTGTGCTGGCAATGTGGTGGGGACTGGCCACATGGAGCTCTCGAGCAGTTGAAATGTGGCTAGTGACACTGAGAAACTAACTTTTAAAATTGTATTCAAGTTTTATTTATTTAAATTTAAGTAGCAAAAATGTGGCCTGTGGCTATTATTGAGCAGTGCCACTTTAAAATAAAATTTTCAGTACTATTGGGATAGTAATAGCATTTTTCACCTATGTCTCATCTTTGGCTCTCCCAGACACATAAGCCTTGCAGGTGTGACTGTGCTGAGAGGTCACAGCCATCTCGCATCAGGGGTCCCCAAGCCCCAGGCCATGGACTGGTACTGGGCCGTGGCCTGTTAGGAACTGGACCACATAGCAGGAAGTGAGCGGTGGTCAAGGGAGCTCTACTGCCTGAGCTCCACCTTCTGTCAGATCAGCAGCGGCATTAGATAAGCACAAACCGTATTGTGAACTGCACATGTGAGGGGTCTAGGCTGTGTGCTCCTTATGAGAATGTAATGCCTGGTGATATGAGGTGGAACAGTTTCATCCTGAAACTGTGCCCACCCCACACCCCACCCCCATCCTTCCATGGAAAAATTGTCTTCTATGAAACTGGTCCCTGGTGCCAAAAAAGCTCGGGACCATTGCTCTGGATTACTCTCAATTCTTCTTCGCTAGTGGTTATTTGTTTTTGGGGGTCCACATTATCTCCTCCAATCCAGAATCCACTGTGGAATCTCTACCATATAAAGAAGTTTGTTAATTTCCAAATTATCATATGGATTGAATATGAATTATTTTTCATAGATATTCTGAACCCCAACAACTTATGGGATATACTTGAGAACCTTTTTAATGTTGATATTTTGTCAATTATAATAACAAAATCCTAAACACGTTCTGAAAGAAGTTCATCTGCCAAAAGCGCACTAGAAAGTGTTGTTGTCCAATTCTTCCTCCAAGCCCATTAGAGCTTAATCTCTGAGCCAGGCAAAATTATACACATGCAACCATCCCACAATTAAGGAGCCCTACATTTACATTTAGATCAGGGAAATTTAAATGTTTTCTTCTTCTGCACTCACCACAAAGAAGAGCACCAGCATAGGCGCTGCAGCCCTTGTCTAAAGTTCATTTTCTCTGTCCCTATTCTGTCACCTCCCAGGAGGAGAACAAGTCTCATATGCAGAGTCAGAATTTACTCATGAATTTACAGCATCACAAATTCAGAGTGTCATTCAATTTCCCTTGCTCTACTCCAGGACACTTGACGGCTACTTCTTTTAGATTCTGGAAACACAAGTTGTCCACCCCTTTCTGAGCAACACGTAGGCGCTGCATATAGCACAGAGGTTCAGTGTAAGAACGCTGGAGACAGACTGCCTGCTATCGAGACCGGGTTTCTCCATATCCTAGTTGTGTGTACTTGAGCAAATGTTGAACATCTGTCTCCCTGCCCTCATCTTTAAATGGGGAATAATAATCGTATGTGGATTCCATAGGATGGTTGAAAGGATGAAATAAACTAATACCTAGTCATCCTTTGATATTTATGGGGGATTGGTTCCAGGACCCCCCTGCAGATATCAAAATCCATGGATGCTCAAGTCCCCTATGCGAAATGGCACAGTTTTTACTTATAACCTACATACATTCTCCCGTGTACTTTAAATAATCTCTTGATTACTTATAATACCTAATTCAACGTAAATGCTATGTAAATTGTTGTCATATGTATATTTTATTTCTATTAATTATTATAGTATAGTTACTTTTTTTTTTCTAATATTTAAAATATGAAGTTGGTTGAATCTACAGGTGTGGAACAAATGTGTATGAAAGGCCAACTGCATAAAGCATTTATAACAATGCCTGGCAATACTACTGGCACTACTACGTGCAGTGTCTCATCATTTGCTCTCCACTTGCCAAAGTTGGCTGCCCTTTTAACCTTCAAGAAGGAAGCCATATTAACCAGGAATTTTCCTTCTATGGGCAAGTTACACATACAGGCAACCCTGGGATATATTGCAGATTTGGTTCCAGGCCACTGAAATAAAGCCAATAAGGCAATAAAGTGAGTTACACAGATATATCTTTTTTCTTTCTCAGTGCACATAAAAGTTATTTTTACACTATGCTGGAGTCTATTAATTCAATAGCACTATGTCTAAAAAATTTACATACCTTAATTAAAATATATTTTATTGCTGAAAAATGCTAAGTATCTTCTGAGCCTTCAGCAAGTTATAATCCTTATGCTAGTGGAGGGTCTTGCCTCAATGTGGATGGCTGCTGACTGGTTAGGGTGGCGATGGTTCCTCAAGGTTGGGGTGTCTGGCAATTTCTTAAAACAAGACAACAATGAGATTTGCCACATTGATTGACTCTTCCTTTCATGAAAGATTTCTCTGTAGCATCTGATGCCATTTGATAGCATTTTACCCAAACTTTCAAAACCTGTCTCAAACCTTGACACTGCTTTATCAACTAAGTGTATGTAATATTCTAAATCATTTGTTGTCATTTCAAAGTGTTCATAGCATCTTCACCACTGGTGGATTCTATCTCAAAGAAGCCACTTTCTTTGCTCTTCCATAAGGAAAATCACCTCATTCTCTTCAAGTTTTATCATGAAATTGCAGCAATTCATTCACACCTTCAGGCTTCACTTCTAATTCTAGTTATCTTGCTATTTTGGCCAAATCTGAAATTAATGCCTGCACTGATGTCATGAACCCCTGAAAGTCATCTATGAGCATTAGAATAAACTTTTTCCAATCTCCAGTTAATGGTAATATTTTGACCTCGTCTCATGAATCACTTATGTTCTTAAGGGCATCTAGACTGGTGAATCCTTTCCTGGTTTTCAACTGACTTCTCCCAGATCCATCAGAGGAATCACTATCTGTGGCAGCTATAGCCTTCTGAAATGTATTTCTTAAATAATAAGAATCGAAACTTGAAATTGCTCTTTTATCCATGGGCTACAGAACGGTTGTTGCGTTAGCAGGCATGAAAACAATGCTTATCTCTTTTTACCTCTCCATCAGAGCTCTTGGGTGACTAGGTACATTGTCAATGAGCAGTAATATTTTGAAAAGAACTTATTATTTTAAGCAGTAGGTCTTGAAAGTGGTCTTAAAATATCCAGTAAACCATGCTATTAACAGATGTGCTGTCATCCAGGCTTTGTTCTTCCGTTTATTGAGCACAGACGGGGTAGATTTACCATAATTCTTTAGAGCCCTAGGATTTTTAGAATTGTAAGTGAGCATTGGCTTCAACTTAAAGTCACCAGCTATCTTAGCCTCTAACAAGAGAGTCAGCCTGTCTTTTGAAAGTTTTCAGCCAGGCCTTGCTCTCTGTAGCTATGAAAGTTCTAGATGGTATCTTCTTCCAATAGAAGGCTGTTTGATCTACACTGAAAATCTGTTGTTTAGTGTAGTCACATTCACAATGATCTTACCTATGATTTTCTGGATAATTTGCTGCAGTTTCTACCTCAGCACTTGCTGTTTAACCTTGCACTTTTATGTTATAGAGATAGCTTCTTTCTTTAAGCCCCATGAACCAAACTCTGCTGGCTTCCAATTTTGTCCTCTGCAGCCTCTTCACCTCTCTCAGCCTTCATGAAATTGAAGAGTGTTAAGACCTTGCTCTGGATCAGGCTTTGGCTTAAGGGAATGTTGTGCCTGGTTAGAACTTCTATTCAGATCTTTAAAACTTTCTCCATATCAGCAATAAGGCTGTTTCACTTTCCTATTACTCATGTGTTCATTGAAATAGCACTTTTAATTTCCTTCAAGAACTTTTTCTTTGCATTCACATCTTGGATAACTGGCACAAGAAGCCTAGCTTTTGCCCTATCTCAGCTTTCAACATGCGTTACTCACTAAGCTTAATAATTTCTAGCTTTTCATTTAAAGTGAGAGATGTGTGACTCTTCCTTTCACTTCAATACTTACAGTCCATTTTAGGGTTATGTATTGGCCTAATTTCAATATTGTTGTATTTCAAGGAATAAACAGGCCTGAGGAGAGGGAAAGCCAGGGAACAGCCAGTTGATGGAGCAGTCGGAACACACAAAACATTTATCAATTGCGTTCACTGTCTTATATGGTCACAGTTCTTGGTACCCCAAAATAATTACAATAGTAACATCAAATATCATTGATCACAGGTAATCACAACAGATATAATAATAATGAAAACTTTTGAAATATTGTGAGAATTGCCAAAATGTAACAAAGAGACCAAAGCAAAAGTGAGCACATGTTATAAGGAAAATCGTGCTGATACATTTGTTCAAGGAAAAGTTGCCACAAACCTTCAATTTTTGAAAAATGCAGTATCTGTAAAGTGCAATGAAAGTATGCTATATTCCAGGGATACTTACATCTTTCATCTTTGGCTGGAAAACACCTCTAAATACTCACACAACATCTTCCCAAGGTAAATCACTGGGGTGTAACTTTAATAAATAAGATGTGATATTACTATTATGTCTGCCATTTGAGATGGAGAATAGTAATGCTGAAAATATACTTTAATTCAGAGTAAGTTTTCAGTTTTTAATGATGAGCTTAGCACCGCAGTTTTCACAAATGCTATATTGATAAATGAATGATCATAAATTATTAGAATAGCACAGAAATTGTTTTGTAGAATCAAACAAATTCAGGGACAGGGGTGTGGAAACCATAATTTGTGACCCTTTTTATGTTCACGTTAAATTATTTTAAAATTCTTTTGCCATGAAAATTTCTGTCTTGACTCTTGTGATTGTCCTTATAAATTGGAATGTAAAACATGGCTAACAGGTACATGTAATAGTGTTGCTAATGAATAATTGATGCCTTAATAGTCTTTAAAAATCTCATTACCTGATTGTTGCTAAGAATTTTCTGGTAAGGGCTGCCTACAAAACAGAGGAAAGGGAAATTCCTCTGACTTTTTACCAATGATAGAACCCTAGAGGTGACGTGCTTGAAGAGGGAGGCAAGACCTGATTTTGGATTTAAAATCTCAAAGGCAGATGTTTATTCAACTGATCTAACAAGCTATAGGGTCAATAGAGAAGTAAAATAAGAAAATGAATGAGGATTGTCAGAAGACATGGGAAAGCAAAGAAGAAGCCTATTATAAGTAATTCCAAAGCAATTTTATGACCCATGAATTGTTCTTTTTCTGTACCAGCACACTTATTTCCAGACTTTAAATGTGTTATCAAGTTTGACTTACCTGTACTCCCTCATCCCTCAACTTACTTCTGGACCAGATCTTGGTTTATTTGGTGTGCAGGTGTCCCATAGCAGGAAATATGACTGAGATGAGTTTATACTTATGAGATAAAACACTCAGCTGTAGATCTGCTGCTAAAGAGGTTAGCATAAGGAGAGGGGCTGGAACTTAGACTTTCTGAAACAAAGACTTGGATGATTCATTATAAAGCTGTCTGTCTCTCGAATTTCTCTTGGGTGGATGGTGATAATAGACAAGTCCAGTATGGTATTTTTGGTTTGGAATGAAGACTTTGGGTAAAGATGCTATAGGAACATTCTTCTTTTAGTGAGTGGTATATAGCAATTCAGCAGGTTGGGAGGTTAGCACCTTACTTATCATTACTTACTTACTTATCATTACCATACTTACCTACCCTTCCAACAAATTGTTCACACACTTCTCTGGCAACCCATCTTAAGTGTCTTGTAATATACAGGCTCATTAGAATAGAAGTACCTTAATTAAGAACCTAAAGGAATTGACATGAATTGGGATACCTGGGACACCTAAAATGAAATGATGATACTGAATTATCCACACAGTGAAATAGCTGAAAAAAAAATAGAACCAAGGTGTTCAGGGATGAAGAGGGTCCAGCATAAACCGGGGTTGTCTCCAGGATATGGGACTTTCCTGTTTTAAGACTGGGAAAACCCTGGGCAAACTAGGACAAGTTGTTCACCTTAGTCAAGCATCTAATGGTAGACTATTATCAAAATGACTGCCATGACTAAGATGGTTTCATGGACCTACAATAATAAATGATCTGAAGTAGAGTCAAATGAGGGAATCCTCCAGAGACATCCAAGAAATGGAGTCTTGCTCTTTCAGTTTTCCAGACAGCTTCATCTAAGAATATGTAGTACACATTGTATCTGGATTTCTAATATTTAGACATTCCTATAAGCCTGACTGATTATTTGAAAATCTACTTCCAGAGAACTGAATAGAAGAAATGAAAAAGTTTGATGTAAACCATAATCTGGGCTTCTAAGGTAGGAATTCCTTTATGATAGCCTAATATAGGATGTGCCTGTTGGTAATAGAATTGTTTTCTAATATCTTGGAAAGATGTTTGCTGAAATGATATCCTGTCAGTAAAACATCCTAGAACCTTAAAAGTCTGAGTACTTAAAAAAATCCTGGAAGCACAAAGATTATCAAGGATACATGAATAGACATAAAGCAAATACATGTCAGGAAGGTTATACCTCTATCAGGCAATTGGGATTTTCATGGTATCTCATATTTGTGAGTGGTATCTTCTTCACAGAAGCTTGTCTATGAAGCTTATTGGGACATAGTACTCACACTATAAATTTCTGCTCTCATAGCTAAGAATGAACAGAGGATTTCTTTTTATTACAAACACTCCTCTTCAGCTGTGTGTGCTGTCTGCACCTGCAGTATGGGAGGGCAGTTGAGGAAACATGATTCATTGTATTTTGCCTCTCTGTTAGCTAAAGTGCTAGATTATCCCACAATTCCTTGAGAATTTTAGCAAACAGGATCACACTTGTTCAAGCTTAAATCATTTACCTAATTAAATACTTGGAAAGAATAAATAACAGCAACTAACAGTTCCCCGATCCTGCCAGAGGGCAGTGAATTACTTAATTTGTGCTCTCTGCTTGAGATGGACATCAAAAATCCTGGAGAGCTCTTTTAGGAATATCTTATAACATATGCAAGGAGAGATGTGTAGAAGCTTTTCTTCCCTTCCTCCCTCCCTCCCTTCCAACCTTTCCTCCCTCCCTTCCAACCTTTCCTCCCTCCCTTCCAACCTTTCCTCCCTCCCTCCCTCTCTCCCTCCTTCCCTTCCTCCCTTCCTTCCTTCCTGAAATATTATTTGAGCAAGGTACATACAGGCAGAAATACCATATTTTAGAAGAATACAGAAAGAACTGCATGGAATCAAATTCCAGTTGACTTGCCAATATAAGTCAACATATTTTGGTTGTTCCTTTTAAAGGGTTTCTTCATGCCTTGTGAAAAACAAGTTGGAGATCACCTGCTAACAGTGATAAGGGTAGCAAGGATGTTTGATGTTGGTTAAGTGGGGATGTATGGAATATTTGTTGTGCAATTTTATCAAATAAATATTGAACAATGTGCAAGCCATATGGGAGGTCTAGTTATGGTATGGGATCTTCAATTCATAGTAGTGCTAATTTGTTAATTTAGATGATTTTCTCTAGCTATGTTCAGCTGCCCAGAAGGCAAAAAAAGTCAGAAGAACAAGAGAAAATTATTAAATAATGGACCATATAATTGAACTCAGGGAAAAAAGTGAAGACAAAATAGAAAAATAATAAGGAAAAAGTATCAAGATGGTTAAAACATTAAGTGGGATTAGTTTGGTCAAGTGAGCTAGAAGGACAGAGAACACAATACATAAATTAGTGACTTGGGAAATAAAACAATGTTAGGCCCTGGAATTAAGGGCATAGAGGAATTTGCTCATAATATTTTATACAGCAGAAGAAAATGATGTAGAGGGAGGTAGGAATAGATATGAAGGTCAGAACCCAGGAAGCTAAGGAGCATTGTACAATGATAGCGTATTAAAGAACAGGCTGCCAGCCTAGGCTGTGAGCATGGGTGGGTGGTGACAATGCGAAGTGTGTTAATAATGGTTCTCAGATGCAAATAATAGAACTTACTTGGGTTAGCTTGAACAGAAAAGGATTTAGTGAAGAACCAGTGAACTACAGTTAGATCCTATACAACTAAGAAACATACAGGCAGGAACAACTCAGGAGAAACATACAGCTAATGACATCACTAGTGTCACTGTCCATGCTCAGAACTTCTGATGCTAGTGACTGGAAGATAAAAAGAAAAAAATAATCAGTTACCTTGAATAACTGGATGCCTCTGTGATGCTGGTTGCTCTGTGGAAGAAGGCTCTCGTGCTAGTTGTTCTGTGGAAGAAGCTCCTGCATCATGTTGATCACTTCCACATCTGAGAACAATGCAGATGTGTCTGTGCTGAGAAACATATGTCACATGCAGAATCCTAGCTTCCCAGAGCTCTTTCAGCTTTCCAGCCCCCATAGTACATTAGATAAGGTGAGAATCAGTGCTAAGAGTGAATCTGCCATATCTGTCCCAGAATAGTTTATAATTGAATATTAATTGATAGAAAAATAAATGAGACTCATGATGAAGTTAGAGTCAAATGGAAAGAACTCTTTGCTTCCCAGCTTTTTGTATGGTTGGCCAGACAGCAGTGGTCACATGACAAAAGATTCAGTGTAGTGTATGTGGTCAGTTTTGACTTTTCAACTATGGACACTGCCAGTTCAAGAGATGGAAGTCTCTGTTTATATATATGAAGTATGGCCTCTTTTCTTTCTCTTTTTTATGTGGGGCGTAAAGAATTATATGCATCACCTTGTATAAGAATTGATCATAGTTTTAAATATAACAAATAAAACTAAACAATTTTAAAGGAAATCATAGGAATATGTTACCATGGCCTTAGGTTAGGCAATTGTTTCACATATTTGACACATGTATAAGTTATGAAAGAAAAAAATACACAAATTGTACATCATCAAATTAAAAGATTTTGTAATGAAAAGGACATCATCAAAAAAGTGAAAAGATTTAGTTGTTAATTTAGGTGTCAATTTGACTGCATTAAGGAATACCTAGAGACTTGCAAAGAGTTATTTCTGGGTGGGTCTGTGAGGGTTTTTTAGAGGAGATTGGCATATCAGTCACTGGACTGAGTAGGGAAGATCTACCCTCAATGTCAGCAGGAACCATCCAATCAGCTCGAGACCCAGATAAAACAAAAAAGGCAGCAGAAAGGTGAATTCAATCTCTCTCTCTCACACACACACACCTGCTCTGCCCCATCATTGCCCTTCCTCCATGGAATGACACAGCAAGAAGGCCCTCACCAGATGCCATCTTCTCGATCTTGAACTTTCCAGGCCCTAGAACCATAAACCAATTCATTTCTGTTCATTGTAAATTACCCAGTCTCAATATTCTGTGATAGCAGCACAAAACAGAATAAGACAAATGATAACCCACAAATGTGTGTGAAATACTTTAAAATCATATTTTTGATAAGGAACTTGTATTTATATACGAGCAATTCTCAAATTAAACAATAAAATATGCATAATATAAAACCGATTTCTAAATGGGTAAAAGATTTGAATAGACATTTCTCTAAAGAGGATATACAAGTGGCCAATAAGCACATGAAAAGTTGCTCAACATCATTAGTCCATAGGAAAATATAAATCAAAACCACAGTGAAATGTAACTTCTTATCCACAATGGTAGCTAAAACTTAGACAGACCATAAAAAGTATTATGAAGTGTATAGAGGAATGAGAACCCTTATACAATCCTGATGGGATAGTAAAATAGTGCAGTCAGTTTGGGAAACAGTTTAGCAGTCCCTCAAAATGATAAATTATAAAGTCACTATATAATATGATGATTCTACTCATAGGTAGACTAGAGAGAAGTAAAGTCATAAGTCCACACACAAAAATGTACACAGATGTCCATGTCAGCTTTATCCATAAGAATCAAAATGTAGAAACAACCCAAAGGTCCGTCAATGGAAAATAAAATGTGGACTCTCTGTGCAATTGGATATTACCTGGCAATAAAAAGGAATTAAATATTTACACATGCTATGTAACATGGATTAACTTTGAAAGTATTATTCTTAGAGAAAGAAGCCAGTTAAGGAAGACCCCATATTATATGACTACATTTATATAAAATGTCCACAGTAGTCAAATTCATGGTGATGAAAATTCAATTAGTAGTTACTGAGGGCTATGGAAAGGTGGGAATGTGAAATGATTACTAATGGGTAGAGAATTTCCTTTTGTTGTGATAAAAATATTTTACAATTAGATCATGCTGATGATTGCACAATCCTGGGAATATAATAAAAGCCACTGAAATGCACACTTTATAATACGTTTAAAGTATAAATATGAAGCTATTGTTAATATGTGTGTACATGTATATATTACACATATGGAATTTATATACATATAAGATACACATATATAAATATATACACATATATACATGCACACACATATTAATAACATGTATGTTACCTGTTTGTCAAATATATAATATATATTACACATATGTGATATTGTATATATATATTTCACATGCTCAGTTAACATACACTTACACTCCCCTAATGTGAACTAACAAAATACTAGATTCCCTGATAATTTTGGACATCCTTTGTTTCCATACACTTTCTGCTTTGGTACCATCTTTGTGTAATTACAAATTCTCAATTCTGTCTTAAATCTTTCTCCTGGACCCTTGCCCTTTACTTTCTTCTTAGTCTGCATTTGATTCTTCTATTTTCTACTTGTTGACATCTACTGTAGAACTTTCAATAATTGACCCACAGTCAGGTGCGATGGCCCACATCTGTAATCCCAACAGTTTGGGAGGCTGAGGCAGGTGGATCTGTTAAGTCTAGGAGTTTGAGACTAGCCTGGGAAACATAGAGGAGACCTCATCTCTACAAAGAAAAAAAAAATCTTAGCCAGTTGTGGTGGGCACGTACCTGTGGTCCCAGCTACTAGGGAGGCTGAGGTGGGTGGATCGTTTGAGCCTGGGAGGTAAAGGTGCAGTAAGAAATGATCGCACCACTGCACTCCAGTATGGGTAGCAGGGCAAGAATCTGTCTCAAAAAAAGAAAACAAAAAACACAAGTAATTGACCCATTAGCTTAGGACCACCTGTGTGATGTAACTTACTCTAATGTTCTCTGTAGTATCTGCATCTTTGCCAGCTATTTTGTCTGACATTCTGGTATCAGGATCCTCCCGCTTATAATGGCAACTATCACTCTCTAATAATTGTTTCCAATGACCACTATGTTTAATGAGGAAACTGCATCCCAGTCTGTTCAGAGAGGGAAGAAATACATGTCAAAAATTACATGTCTGTGCATATCGATGCCATACCCTTCAGTTTACAGGAGGGTTCTCACATCACCGTCATGCCACAGATTTTAAGGAATTGGAAACTGTTTCCTCAAGATCCATTTCCCTTATACAGATACAGATGCAATACACTGCTGTCATGCAGGGTGTCAATCTGTATGAAGATCTGTATATGTGATCATTATAATATCTTAGTATGGGAAGGTTGATAACTGAGCAGTCCCTTCTGCATCTTCCTTTGAGGATATTTCAAGAACATTTTTGGCTCTCCTTGCCTTTACATTTGACAGACTTGCACAGATGATTTGTGGAATACAGCTCTTAGTGATTCTGCCTTGAGGATGAAGGATCTACTGCCAGGGCAACATGGGAATGATGCAGTTCATGACACATTTTTGAGTAGGCATCTCAAGATGAATGCCCCAAACTACTGAATATAATTAGTCTGTGGGAGACACAGCTTATGACATTCTCTGCTATTCATTACTATAGAAAGAGTCACTTCCAAAGAGGAAGAAATAAAAAGCAACATTGATGCATTGCCAGTTGACATCACCAGAGTGAGCATGTTGTGAGGTAGAATGGATATATGTGTACTTTGGTGTTCAAGAGACATGCAGGTACTCCTTCTGCATGTACTGGGCAAGAGTACAACCACTGCCTAGATACGACATTTCAGGAGTAACAGGGGAATCTGTGAGATTCAGCCTTGTGCTATCACTGAGACTGATTCTTCAGTCAGGCTAGCAAGGGTTTAATAGCTGGCCACATTGCCTATATTTTGAGCTCATGCAGATTTTCATCACAGTGATTTTAGCTGTGTTGCATAGGTTTACAACTTTGAATTTTTTCAACAATTTTAGCTCTTGAAAAACTTGTTATAATCATTAATATTTCTTTTGTTTCAGAGACACAAGACCATCACACAATTAAATGTATTCAAAAGTTCCTGTAGCTTGCCAGGTACCTTAACCTCCACTTTTTTTTTTGCTTATAATTTTTATTAATGAGATTGCTTAAAAAGGAGTTTGTCTTTAAAAAGCAATATGTTTTGCTGCTGCCACGTGACAGAATTTAGAATCAGGCTGCCTCTGTATTGTGCAAATGCCAGATCTGCCACATATTAACTGTATGTCCTTGGGCAAGATAATCTTTTTGCCTAACTTGATGCCTTCCTTATCTGAAAAAATAGAGAGAAGGAGAATAATGGTTCTTAATAAGATTGTTAGGGTGTTAACTCGATTACTAATGTAAAGAGCATTTATTAAAGTATGTAATAAGTGTTCATTATAATTATCTTGCCTATTATTAGTGTATTGGCCTTTATATTTGATTTCTCTAGTGATTTTGGAACTTCCTTTTGGACTGTGGTACAAATCTTTCCCACTCACTCTTCCCACATTGGATTTCCTACGATGGTCCTTATTCAGTCCTAGAGAACCAACCCTCAGCTCCAATCTATGGATTATCTTGCAAATTCCTAGCAAGAACTAAGGGGGAAGGCACAACATTATTAGGTAGAGAAAGCGGGAGAGGTTTTCGGACTCAGATACTATTATATGTAAGTACTGTTCTAAGCACAGGAAACACACAGCATCCACCAGGGGGTGCTTGTCTTGTAAAGATTGGTTAATTTTTGTCCAGCTCAGTCAGGGAAGATCCTTAAGAGACTAAAGTTGAACAGACACTAAAATGAATGTGTTCTTGAATATGACGTGGAATTTTGAGCTTGGTGCTCACTTGCCTGGATATAAAACTATTTTTGCAGCCTGAAGTCACATAATGAAGTTTTAATAGAGGCATTAGAATAGCATGAATACTCCATATAAGAGAAATATTTAACCATCCTCTCCTTTCAGCTCTACTTCCCCAACACACTAGCTCCTAAACACACACACACACACACACACACACACACTAACCTGGCCCATGAAACCCTACTTATTTACGTATATGATTTATTTTGTATGCTGAAAACTGTGATGTTTAGGACCCACTGTATCTTCTTATTTGGTCTCATTGAGTCAGAAGCTGGATGGTGCCTTTATTCCAAACAGAACCACATAATGCCATCCTGAATTTCATAAATACATCCTTCATATTTTATTATTTCATTAGTCACTTGAATTCTCTACATAACCTGTAGCAAGTTCTTTTGATTATTTATAAGGTACACTGTACTAATAAGATATATAGACCTGTGGGCTTTTGCCCTGATGGCACAGATGGAAAAGTAGTTTCAGTGACTAGATTAGGAAGAAACTATCACTTTGTTCCTGATAAATATTTATTAAAGACAAGCATTTTACAAAATTTAGAAAATTAAACTAACCCTGTTTTAGTGGGTTGCTTAAACAATTTTTTATAAGAATGTATGGATTTGAAATGCTTTTAAAATCTTATTTCATTAATATAATTACCATTCAAAATTAAGTTACACAGAGTATCTCAATTTGTTGCTCATGGGATATGATCTCTCTTAGTTTAAAATTACATTATACTCAGGAAAGCTTCAAACTATCAGGTTAGCTTGTTTGGCAGATTGTTAGATGAATTCTCTAATTCACTGAAACATCTATTACAATTTTCAAAAGAATTGACTATAATGAATTAGAGAGCTAATCTTAATAATTTATCACTCAAATGAGGTCATCACAGCTAGTGGAATATTCAAGACTACCAGCCCATTTCTAACATTTTCTTTATATGGAAAAATATATTTTACATTATGTTCTATCATATTTTTAATGGATTATAAAATATACTAAAGAGCTGCTGTATTATAAAATAAAAATTACTCATCATCAGCCTGTTGTAAATTACTTGTATGAAATTATTAATTATAATCTTGGCAAATAATTAATATGAGAGTGTGAAGCACTGATAAACAGGGAACAATGGTATACTCAAGTTCTAAAATTTTAAGCATTTATTAGAAAATCCAGAGACAATTACAAACTACATTTGTTCACTGTGGGTATATTTCATTTAAAATAATAATAGTGACTGTTAATATATTTTTAAATAGTAGTATAAATATTTAACTGAAGTTTGTTAACTTTTTAAATTCTCAAATATAACTGAAGTTTATAAAGAAATATTGGTCCAGATTTGCTTTTTTTGAATTTGAGAGATTTATAGGGAAACCTAGGAGACTAAGTTACAGAATGGCATGTTACTGAAACATTCACAATGAAGAGAAAATGGCCAAACAAACAACAATAAAAAATAAAACTAATCTTGATTTAAGCTAGACTGATATACTTCAAGCTCCGTGTCTTGGGAATCAGCACTGATTCATCAGAAAGGGTAGATTGCTCTGTCAGTTTGGACCAAAGCTTACACATTATTTTCTGCTGTTGTTCTTTAGAACTCCTGTCTTTTTACAAATGCTGACGTGCTTGTGTCCTGACACTCTTTCCTGATAAAATGTGCATCCTATGTCCTGTACAGTACAGTCTTTTTGTGTTTAGACTAGTCCCACTCTTTCTTTTTTTTTTTTAATTTCCCTCATTCTCTACAGAAATTCATTCTACCTCCCCACTGGGAACACAGCCTGCCCCAAGTATCAGCCAGGAGCCAGGCACTGTTATGCACCCAAGAATAGCCTTTAAACTGCTTGTGTCTATACATTTTAATCTGCATTGCTTCTATATACGATGTTTTCCTAAACTGCTTGCCAATCAGAATGTTACATATTATGTATCCCAAAATCCAATCTATATAGTTTTGTACAGTCTGAATTTACTGTGCTTTTTTTCTTTTTTCAGATAACCCTCATTCAGTGTGTTTTATTTCCTTATATTTCATGATGTTTTGGTCATAAGCTTATGTTTGTTAAGCATCCAGATGAGAGCTGAGCTCTGCGTGGCTCCTTGATTATAGTCAGAGGACCTGGCTAAGCTGTACCTAGACTCCTAACCCACAAAAACTGTGGGATGATATATGTGTTTGTTTAAGCAACAATAGAAAAATGATATAATTAGCTTATCTTAACTCATATAAAATGTAAATATAAACAATTTAATGGAACAGAATTGTAGGTGAAGGAGCTGAGTCACACAGATATAAGAAAATTTGGATCTTCAAATTATGTCAAAGAATAAACAATTCAGTAAGCAGTTTCAGAAAATAATATCCATTTGAAGAAAATTTATACTATATTCATACTTAATATTGTATAGAATATAAATAAGGTGGATTAAATATCTAAATGTAAAAATACAAAACATTTTTACGTGTATGCATTTAATACATTCATATATAATGTGGGAGAAATCACAAAATGAGATTTTTATAATATTGTGATGATTGATGCATTATTAAGATAGGAAAAGGATGTTACATCTGACAATAATTAAAACTAATATGCATAAGCATATATTTCATTAATGCTTCGGTGGAAAAAGCATTCTTTTTATTTTTAACCTTTTATTTTGAGGTAATTACTGCATCACATACAGTTATAAGAAATAATAGAGAGAAGTCCAGTATACCCTTCACCTGGTTTCCCATTGGTAACATATTTCTTTTTTTTTTCCTGTTTTTTTTTAATTTTTTTATTTTATTTATGTATTTATTATTATTATACTTTAAGTTTTAGGGTACATGTGCGCAATGTGCAGGTTAGTTACATATGTATACATGTGCCATGCTGGTTCGCTACACCCACTAACTCATCATCTAGTATTAGGTATATCTCCCAGTGCTATCCCTCCCCACTCCCCCCACCCCACAACAGTCCCCAGAGTGTGATGTTCCCCTTCCTGTGTCCATGTGTTCTCATTGTTCAATTCCCACCTATGAGTGAGAATATATGGTATTTGGTTTTTTGTTCTTGCAATAGTTTACGAGAATGATGATTTCCAATTTCATCCGTGTCCCTACAAAGGACATGAACTCCTCATTTTTTATGGCTGCATAGTATTCCATGGTGTATATGTGCCACATTTTCTTAATCCAGTCTAGGATTGTTGGACATTTGGGTTGATTCCAGGTCTTTCCTATTGTGAATAATGCTGCAATAAACATACGTGAGCATGTGTCTTTATAGCAGCATGATTTATAGTCTTTTGGGTATATACCCAGTAATGGGATGGCTGGGTCAAATGGTATTTCTAGTTCTAGATCCCTGAGGAATTGCCACATTGACTTCCACAAGGGTTGAACTAGTTTACGGTCCTACCAACAGTGTAAAAGTGTTCCTATTTCTCCACATCCTCTCCAGGACCTGTTGTTTCCTGACTTTGTAATGATTGCCATTCTAACTGGTGTGAGATGGTATCTCATTGTGGTTTTGATTTGTATTTCTCTGACAGCCAGTGATGGTGAGCATTTTTTCATGTGTTTTTTGGCTACATAAATGTCTTCTTTTGAGAAGTGTCTGTTCATGTCCTTCGCCCACTTTTTGATGGGGTTGTTTGTTTTTTTCTTGTAAATTTGTTGGAGTTCATTGTAGATTCTGGATATTAGCCCTTTGTCAGATGAGTAGGTTGCGAAAATTTTCTCCCATTTTGTAGGTTGCTGTTCACTCTGATGGTAGTTTCTTTTGCTGTGCAGAAGCTCTTGAGTTTAATTAGATCCCATTTGTCAATTTTGGCTTTTGTTGCCATTGCTGTTTGTGTTTTAGGCATGAAGACCTTGCCCATGCCTATGTCCTGAATGGTAATGCCTAGGTTTTCTTCTAGGTTTTTTATGGTTTTAGGTCTAACATTTAAGTCTTTAATCCATCTTGAATTGATTTTTGTATAAGGTGTAAGGAAGGGATCCAGTTTCAGCTTTCTACATATGGCTAGCCAGTTTTCCCAGCACCATTTATTAAATAGGGAATCCTTTCCCCATTGCTTGTTTTCTCAGGTTTGTCAAAGATCAGATAGTTGTAGATGTGTGGCATTATTTCTGAGGGCTCTGTTCTGTTCCATTGATCTATATCTCTGTTTTGGTACCAGTACCATGCTGTTTTGGTTACTGTTGCCTGGTAGTATAGTTTGAAGCCAGGTAGTGTGATGCCTCCAGCTTTGTTCTTTTGGCTTCGGATTGACTTGGCAATGCAGGCTCTTTTTTGGTTCCATATGAACTTTAAAGTAGTTTTTTCCAATTCTGTGGGGAATGTCATTGGTACCTTGATGGGGATGGCATTGAATCTGTAAATTACCTTGGGCAGTATGGCCATTTTCATGATATTGATTCTTCCTACCCATGAGCATGGAATGTTCTTCCATTTCTTTTTATCCTCTTTTATTTCCTTGAGCAGTGGTTTGTAGTTCTCCTTGAAAAGGTCCTTCACGTCCCTTGTAAGTTGGATTCCTAGGTATTTTATTCCCTTTGAAGCAATTGTGAATGGGAGTTCACTCATGAGTTGGCTCTCTGTCTGTTATTGGTGTATAAGAATGCTTGTGATTTTTGTACATTGATTTTGTATCCTGAGACTTTGCTGAAGTTGCTTATCAGCTTAAGGTGATTTTGGGCTGAGACAATGGGGTTTTCTAGATATACAATCACGTCGTCTGCAAACAGGGACAATTTGACTTCCTCTTTTCCTAATTGAATACCCTTTATTTCCTTCTCCTGCCTAATTGCCCTGGCCAGAACTTCCAACACTATGTTGAATAGGAGTGGTGAGAGAGGGCATCCCTGTCTTGTGCCAGTTTTCAAAGGGAATGCTTCCAGTTTTTGCCCATTCAGTATGATATTGGCTGTGGGTTTGTCATAAATAGCTCTTATTATTTTGAGATACGTCCCATCAATACCTAATTTACTGAGAGTTTTTAGCATGAAACGTTGTTGAATTTTGTCAAAGGCCTTTTCTGCATCTATTGAGATAATCATGTGGTTTTTGTCTTTGGTTCTGTTTATATGCTGGATTACATTTATTGATTTGCGTATATTGAACCAGCCTTGCATCCCAGGGATGAAGCCCACTTGATCATGGTGGATAAGCTTTTTGATGTGCTGCTGGATTTGGTTTGCCAGTATTTTATTGAAGATTTTTGCATCAATTTTCATCAAGGATATTGGTCTAAAATTCTTTTTTTTGGTTGTATCTCTGCCCGGCTTTGGTATCAGGATGATGCTGGCCTCATAGAATGAGTTAGGGAGGATTCCCTCTTTTTCTATTGATTGGAATAGTTTCAGAAGGAATGGTACCAGTTCCTCCTTGTACCTCTGGTAGAATTCGGCTGTGAATCCATCTGGTCCTGGACTCTTTTTGGTTGGTAAGCTATTGATTATTGCCACAATTTCAGCTCCTGTTATTGGTCAATTCAGAGATTCAACTTCTTCCTGGTTTAGTCTTTGGAGAGTGTATGTGTCAAGGTATTTATCCATTTCTTCGATATTTTCTAGTTTATTTGTGTAGAGGTGTTTGTAGTATTCTCTGATGGTAGTTTGTATTTCTGTGGGATCAGTGGTGATATCCCCTTTATCATTTTTTATTGCATCTATTTGATTCTTCTCTCTTGTTTTCTTTATTAATCTTGCTAGTGGTCTATCAATTTTGTTGATCCTTTCAAAAAACCAGATCCTGGACTCATTAATTTTTTGAAGGGTTTTTTGTGTCTCTATTTCCTTCAGATCTGCTCTGATTTTAGTTGTTTCTTGCCTTCTGCTAGCTTTTGAATGTGTTTGCTCTTGCTTTTCTAGTTCTTTTAATTGTGATGTTAGGGTGTCAATTTTGGATCTTTCCTGCTTTCTCTTTTGGGCATTTAGTGCTATAAGTTTCCCTCTACACACTGCTTTGAATGCATCCCAGAGATTCTGGTATGTTGTGTCTTGGTTCTCGTTGGTTTCAAAGAACATCTTTATTTCGGACTTCATTTCGTTATGTACCCAGTAGTCATTCAAGAGCAGATTGTTCAGTTTCCATGTAGTTGAGCAGTTTTGAGTGAGATTCTTAATCCTGAGTTTTAGCTTGATTGCACTATGATCTGAGAGATAGTTTGTTATAATTTCTGTTCTTTTACATTTACTGAGGAGAGCATTACTTCCAAGTATGTGGTCAATTTTGGAATAGGTGTGGTGTGGTGCTGAAAAAAATGTATATTCTGTTGATTTGGGGTGGAGAGCTCTGTAGATGTCTGTTAGATCCGCTTGGTGCAGAGCTGAGTTCAATTCCTGGGTATCCTTGTTAACTTTCTGTCTCGTTGATCTGTCTAATATTGACAGTGGGGTGTTAAAGTCTCCCATTATTAATGTGTGGGAGTCTAAGTCTCTTTGTAGGTCACTCAGGACTTGCTTTATGAATGCAGGTGCTCCTTTATTGGGTGCACATATATTTAGGTTAGTTAGCTCTTCTTGTTGAATTGATCCCTTTACCATTATGTAATGGCCTTCTTTGTCTCTTTTGATCTTTGTTGGTTTAAAGTCTGTTTTATCAGAGACTAGGATTGCAACCCCTGCCTTTTTTTGTTCTCCATTTGCTTGGTAGATCTTCCTCCATCCTTTTATTTTGAGCATATGTGTGTCTCTGCACGTGAGATATGTTTCCTGAATACAGCACACTGATGGGTCTTGACTCTTTATCCAATTTGCCAGTCTGTGTCTTTTAATTGGAGCATTTAGTCCATTTACATTTAAAGTTAATATTTTTATGTGTGAATTTGATCCTGTCATTATGATGTTAGCTGGTTATTTTGCTCGTTAGTTGATGCAGTCTCTTCCTAGTCTCGATGGTCTTTACATTTTGGCATGATTTTGCAGCGGGTGGTACGGGTTGTGCCTTTCCATGTTTAACGCTTCCTTCAGGAGCTCTTTTAGGGCAGGTCTGGTGGTGACAAAATCTCTCAGCATTTGGTTGTCTGTAAAGTATTTTATTTCTCCTTCACGTATGAAGCTTAGTTTGGCTGGATATGAAATTCTGGGTTGAAAATTCTTTTCTTTAAGAATGTTGAATATTGGCCCCCACTCTCTTCTGGCTTGTAGAGTTTCTGCCGAGAGATCCGCTGTTAGTCTGATGGGCCTCCCTTTGAGGGTAACCCGACCTTTCTCTCTGGCTGCCCTGAACATTTTTTCCTTCATTTCAACTTTGCTGAATCTGACAATTATGTGTCTTGGAGTTGTTCTTCTCGAGGAGTATCTTTGTGGTGTTCTCTGTATTTCCTGAATCTGAATGTTGGCCTGCCTTGCTAGATTGGGGAAGTTCTCCTGGATAATATCCTATAGAGTGTTTTCCAACTTGGTTCCATTCTCCCCGTCACTTTCAGGTACACCAATCAGATATAGATTTGGTCTTTTCACGTAGTCCCACATTTCTTGGAGGCTTTGCTCGTTTCTTTTTATTCTTTTTTCTCTAAACTTCCCTTCTCGCTTCATTTCATTCATTTCATCTTCCATCACTGACACCCTTTCTTCCATTTGATCGCATCAGCTCCTGAGGCTTCTGCATTCTTCACGTAGTTCTCGAGCCTTGTTTTTCAGCTCCATCCGCTCCTTTAAGCACTTCTCTGTATTGGTTATTCTAGTTATACATTCTTCTAAATTTTTTTCAAAGTTTTCAACTTCTTTGCCTTTGATTTGAATATCCTCCCATAGCTTGAAGTAATTTGATCATCTGAAGCCTTCTTCTCTCAGCTCGTCAAAGTCATTCTCTGTCCAGCTTTGTTCCATTGCTGGTGAGGAACTGCGTTGCTTTGGAGGAGGAGAGGCGCTCTGCTTTTTAGAGTTTCCAGTCTTTCTGCTCTGTTTTTTCCCCATCTTTGTGGTTTTATCTACTTTTGGTCTTTGATGATGGTGATGTACAGATGGGTTTTTGGTGTGGATGTCCTTTCTGTTTGTTAGTTTTCCTTCTAACAGGCAGGATCCTCAGCTGCAGGTCTGTTGGAGTACCTGGCCAGCTGTGTGAGGTGTCAGTCTGCCCCTGCTGGGGGATGCCTCCCAGTTAGGCTGCTTGGGGGTCAGGGGTCAGGGACCCACTTGAAGAGGCAGCCTGCCTGTTCTCAGATCTCCAGCTGTGTGCTGGGAGAACCACTGCTCTCTTCAAAGCTGTCAGACAGGGACATTAAAGTCTGCAGAGGTTACTGCTGTCTTTTTGTTTGTCTGTGCCCTGCCCCCAGAGGTGGAGCCTACAGAGGCAGGCAGGCCTCCTTGAGATGTGGTGGGCTCCACCCAGTTCAAGCTTCCCAGCTGCTTTGTTTACCTAAGCGAGCCTGGGCAATGGCTGGCGCCCCTCCCACAGCCTAGCTGCCGCCTTGCTGTTTGATCTCAGACTGCTGTGCTAGCCATCAGTGAGACTCCGTGGGTGTAGGACCCTCTGAGCCTGGTGCGGGATATAATCTCCTGGTGCACCATTTTTTAAGCCCGTCGGAAAAGCGCAGTATTCGGGTGGGAGTGACCTGATTTTCCAGGCGCCATCTGTCACCCCTTTCTTTGACTGGGAAAGGGAACTCCCTGACCCCTTGCACTTCCTGAGTGAGGCAATGCCTCGCCCTTTTTTGGCTCATGCACAGTGCATGCACCCACTGACCTGCACCCACTGTCTGGCACTCCCTAGTGAGATGAACCGGGTACCTCAGATGGAATTGCAGAAATCACCTGTCTTCTGCGTCGCTCACGCTGGGAGGTGTAGACTGGAGCTGTTCCTATTCGGCCATCTTGGCTCCTTCCAAGCAATTTCTTAGGTAGTAAGAAATAGCAAATTCTAAAGAAACAAGCACACGCCTAATATGAACAATTTCTTGTTAAAATTAAGCAGTAACACAAGCAAATTCTGTTTTATATAGATAGACAGGAAATCAACCTCAACTAGCCAGTGGTTCTGAACCTTAATCTTAATTAACAATTAAATATGGTTTTTGTTCTTGTATTTGTTTTGCAAGAACAAAGTAGTGAAGATGTGTTTCACTGAGGCAGGTAGATAGAGCTATTTTCAGGGTGGAGAGCGAGGAGGGACTTTGCTTTATCTTAGAGACATGCAGATTCCTTCATCATGATCAGTTTAAAAGCTATTGGCCTAAAGTTTATTGTTATTCTAAAATTTTCACTCTAATATCTTGATTATGCACTAAAAAAGCTGGTATATTTATCTTGGAATATTATGGGAAAATAAAGAAGAGAGAAGATAAATAATGCAAATAAATATCTATACTGGCAAAAATGTTTATTCAGTTCCCTCATCTTCCATGGGAACACCAACTCTTCCCCCATTTCTGGCTTTCAATTCCAAAGACTCTGCTAGATTAGCCCAGAAGTTAGTAACTCAATTACAAGGACCTTCACTTTTTCTCCATTAATTTTATTTTTGTAACCAAGAGAAGTGTCTATACTTTAGATGTGTTTGCATTTCCCTGTGCCAGACATCTTACAGAATGAATGCTTTCAGTTTTCAAGGAATTCTTGTCACCATGTCTCTCAGCCTTGACTACTTCATGCTCAGGGCAGTGGTCTGCATTCTGGAAAGCATCATTTTGCCAGGCGTTCTGCTCTTCCCTCACAATAATGTGTATTCTGTGTTTAAACTTAATTAAACCTGTTTTGTTTACCTTTCACACAAATTTGCAAAAAGGTGATTTTCCATTGTATGGTTTTCCTACTCTTCATAACGAAATATTTCTCAAATGTTCTGCCCCACAGGCACTTTTCTTCATTTCTCTTCCTTTCTTGCTCAAGACACCTGTCAGTACATTTAATATTTTCTATTATCTCTTAAACAGAAGGGGCCTCAGGCTGTAGCTTGACAAAGACACCCAAGGTTATTGACATCTCAAGTAGATCCAGCTGTCAGTGCCTCCCCAGTCCTCTTGTTCAAAACAGAGAATGATTGAAGTGTTTGGTCCAATGATTTATTTTGGACTTTTTTAACATTTATTTTGGACTTATTTTGTGTCAGGTCTTTAACATGTAAAAGATACTGGTCTACCCTCCAAGGAGCTTCCATTCCAAGATATTCGAAGAATATCTTGGATATTCTTCCAAGGAGCTTCCATTCCAAGATATTCGAAGAAGACAGACATGCAGAGGAGCTCTTTGTGAAATGTGTTTTCCCCAAGTGCAAGAAAACATACATAGGAAAGAGATCTGAAAACATTAAAGGGCAATTTATGACAGAGGCAAAGGAAACCATGGTCTCTCTCCCTCTTGCCATTTTAATTCTAGAGCCAGACAGTCTTAAACAATGAAAATAATTTATGTTAAAGCATCACACTGGTTAAAATAAAACTGTATTATCATTTTATATTCTTCATATTTTATTTATTTATTTTTTGAGATGGAGTCTCGCTCTTTCTCCCAGGCTGGAGTGCAATGGTGCGATCTCCACTCACTGCAACCGCCGCCTCCTGGGTTCAAGTAATTCTCCTGCCTCAGCATCCCAAGTAGTTGGGATTACAGGTGCACACCACCACACCCAGCTAATTTTTGTATTTTTAGTAGAGATGGGGTTTCACCATGTTGGTCAGGCCAGTCTTGAACTCCTGATCTCAGGTGATCTGCCCACCTCGGCCTCCCAAAGTTCTGGAATTACAGGCATGAGCCACTGTGCCTGGCCATATTCTTCATATTTTTATAAGGCTTCATGTATATATTGATTTGGAGATGGCAACCTAGGATGACTCATTTCAGGACAACTCTACTTGGAAAAAAATTGTTCTTTGTGGAAGTGGAAATATTTCTGTATTGTTTCATGTGGGAATGAATCTTAAAAAATTAGATAATTATTGGAAACTCTGGTGGCTTTGAAGTCTGGGAAACAGAAGAAGGGCAGATTTTAACTCTTTCTTAAATTGTAATCTTACTATAGGAGAAAAGGCAACCTGAAAGGCACTGCGAGGCACACAGCAATGAAGGGCGGTGCTGGCACTTTCAGTTCTGGATTTATGATAATGAGCAGTAGGGAACATACAGGAATTTCTCCCTATATCAGGGAAGAAGAATACATTGTTAGGACATTTGACCTTTGGTAAGAGAGGTCGAAAAGAAGATTTGAATTGTAGGGGGCAGAAAAAAACCTGGATTAAACCATAAAAAGAGATACCATGAAAAACAACATGTTATCACAGAAAAATCAATTATCAGAGTGAAAAATATAGGGGGAAAATGAAAATCATTTCTATAACCCATAATATCAGTATGTCCATAAGCAATCTAAAAGCAGAATTTTTAGGGGGGGAAACACATATAATGAGGTATTCTGGAACAAGGATGTGTAATTTCTTCCTCTCTGGCTCCAGATAGTAAATTTTTAGGCTTTGCAAACCATACAGGTCTTTAGCAAATATTCAGTTCTGCTTACACAGCGTGAGGTAGTCATAAACAAGACATAAAGGCATGAGAGGAGCTATGTACCAATACAACTTTATTTCCAAAAACAGGTGGCTTGCCAGATTTGGTTCATGGTTTGCCAACCTCTCTTCTAGAACCATTGAAGTTATTTGTAAAATGACTCCAGGTTGATGTTTTTGATCCTTTATTTCTATGATTTCACTCTACGGTATTTTAATCTTGATTTTAAGGGGCAGCTTTACAAAGAATAAATAATATCAAAAAATATGTTTTGTGAAGGACAATATCTTTTCAGCTAAAACTAGAGACCGTGTAAATTAAAAATAATTAGACCTTATGGTTTTTTATTTGAACAATTGATAAGTTTCAGGCCACCTCATCTACATCAATAAAATAGAATGCATTTAAATATCAGCAGTGATTTAGGTCACATATAAGCACATACAATGACTGTAAGATCTTCTTAGTGTCATCTCACGTTTTTTTCTCACACAGTGCTCTCTGTGAACATCATTTCCATTGTATCTCCTGTCTTTTAGGCTAGACCGGTGGCACCTATTATTCTCACAGGCAATTCCTTACTATGCCATTGAATATCAGCCATGCTCTGACTGGGCTCTGCACCCTGCTGAGTGATAATCACACAAGTGTGACCACAGGAGGATGGTCAGTGGACCCTGAATTAAGCTGAGCTTCTCAGGTCACACTAGGCCTATAGCAAAGAATCATCTGATAATCCTATAGCATAGCTGGTATTCTTTCAATAATAGCTGTCAGATGTGTATCTATTCATGCTACAGCCACACTCACCCTCCCACAAAACCTCTTAACTGAGATAAATTTGACATTTAGAAATGATTAAGAAATGGCAACTTTTGAAGAGTCAGCCCTGCATCAACCTCAACTAATTTCTTGACCTGTTTTATCCCCTGCTGTGAAAAGTAACTGTCAGGACATGCAGGCTGATATGTGTGATTGCCTTGGTCTGGTCTCCCAAAGCCATGAGATCAAGCGCTTAAACAAAAAAGCATGCATACTTACCAATAACAATGTATTTTGAGCATATTGCACCTTAAATTCAGATTTAAGAGATGGGAATAAATCTCCAACATTTCAGAAACATAGTTCTGTTAGTAAACCTAAGTTGAGTTAATGAATTATGGTTAATGATGACATCACACTTTCTCCCAAAAACAATGAGGCTACTGGTTTTATATTTGTGTAAATAAGGGACTCCAATTAGTGATTTTCCCCAAATACAAGGAAATCTGTCAAAGATACATTGAACTTCTACCTCTAGACATGTAAAACCGTAGCGACATTGAAATACAGACAGTCTAGCTTTATAAAGACCAAGACTCAGTATTTACCAGGCACCCCATTCCAATACAATTAGATATGCCAGTTATTGACAGCAAATACCCTGCTGTAATCTCTGAGGAGAAACTGAAAGCTTTCAAGGGAAGTGAGTGTCAAAGTATCTGGAAACAATCATTGTCGTAATCCCTTTGAAAGATGAAAATGCATTACAGGAGAACAAATGGAACTAACAGTTTAAATATCTATTCAAACAAAATAACATAGTTTACCCTTACTGTTTCTTCTGCTTGGAATTTTCTTCCCCTATGAAATCTTTGTGGTTCACTCTCGCTTCCTCTAGGTCTTCGCTCCAATGACCTCTCAGTGAGACCTTCTCTAGGCACCTCTATCAGAGACTGAATCCTGCTTCCCTCCACACTCCATCCCTCTACCTTATCCTATTTTTCTCATTAGCACTCATCATCATCCTGTTTTATTCAACCCATTCATTAAATGATTTCCTCCAAAACCCTGGGATTGAAAGAGTGCTGTAAGAAGGCAAAGACTTTCACTTTGTACACTGTAGGTGTTCAGTAATTATTCGGTAAATAAATAAATGATTGAATAAATGAATATGTGAATAAATAATTCTTTTTCACCAAGAACCTCTGCCGTTCCAATTTCTCTTCACCAACATTTAATATCAAGTTAGGATTTGAGGAGACTTATATGCAATTAAAAATATGCACTTCTACTTCAAGTCTGTCAATTGTCAACTATTTTATTCTCTTTGCTAACTTAGATTTTTATCATACTGGCTTCAGCATTTGATGCTTGATAATGATACTGCAGACAAACACTCAAATACTGTGACATTACATCAGAGTCCACATAATTCATGTAAAAATTTACTTTGTCTACTGATACAGAGAGAAAGAAGAAGAAAAATGATTAATTAGTAAAAGTTGTTCTACCCACATTTGCCTTAGCTGGTATAAGTGCCTGAGAGGCCTGTAGTGTAACCATCTCATCTTAAAGCACAGAGTGTTTTTCAAGGACATATCTACCTTCTTATTTATAATACATAATATAGAGTTTAATCCCCAAACACAAGCTTAAACGCGTGCTACTTGTGCAAAAATTATTTCAATAAAAAAGTTAAAAATATAAAATTTTCAAAATAAATTTATAGAGAAAGACAAGGAACCATTTGAAGAATGGTATAAAAACATATTGAAAGTCACAAAATATCTGAGCAATGGAAGCTATATTATGTGTTCCTGATGGAAAAACTTAAAATTAAAAACAGTCAGTTTTCACATAATATAGAAATAGAATCCGAATTTAATTAGAATACCAATAGATTTTTTAATTGGATAGAATAATCTGTAAATTTGTATGGAAAAACAAATACCTAAAAGTGACCATTGAATAAATGGCAATGAGGGGGGACTCCATTTGCCTAATTTTAGGGCACATTATATAATCGAATACATTAAACCAAATATTACAAAATCATATTGATATGATATTATTATAAGAAAACCAGAAAAATCATGAGAACAATATGTGTATACATATACACACATATATATTTATTTATGTGGATAGATAGAATAATTAAATACATGATCAGTGTGTCATTTATTAATATGTATTCTTAAAAAAGTAAAATGATAGCAAAACTGGCATTTGGAAGAAAATGTTAATTCATTTAGAAGAAAATAAAACTACGCTCCTATCTTTCACCATATTCAAATAAGAAATACAATACAGATTAAGAACTTAAATTTTTTAAAACCTTAAAATCTTTAAAAATGTCTAGGACACTCTATATGTAATTTAGCAATAAAAACATGCGTAATTGGCTATATAAAACTGAAAATATTTGTTTCAGAAAGAATACTGTGAACCAATAAATAGATCTACAGAAGTGTAGGAAAATCTTCTTAAACAGATGTCACCAACAGTTAAATGTATATAATATAAAGTAGCTAAGCCATACTGATGGGAAACATTGGCAAAAACACCAATGGAAAACGAGTCAGAAGGCTCGAATAGGTTTATCACTGAGAAGCAAATGCTCATGGATAATATGCCATATAATAAGTGACTCAAATGCATTCTTTGCTTGAGAATTGCTAATTAAAGTTGCCAGAAATCTCAAAATATACCCATAAACCTGACAGAAACTAAAAAGAACCATCACATCTATGACTGTTGGGATGGGAAGAAAAGATGCCTTCATATGTTACTAGTGAAAATATGCAATGCTATAGCCTTTCTGAAAAGAGAACAAGCCATATCGAGTACAATTAAAAACACATAGACTCTGATTCAGCTATACTATCCCGGAATCAAACTCATACACACAAAAGCCTCTGTACACAGAGCATGTGTACAAGGATGATTATTATAGCACTATTCAAAGGAAAAGTTAACTAAAATTTTGCTAGTATCCATGGATAAGGAAATGGCTGGGGAAATTATGGTAAATTCAAACTATGAAGTATCTTGAAGAGACTACATGTAATGAGTTCATCCTATGTCTGTTGACTTGGAGAGATTCATATTAGGAATAATTCAGTGAAGAAAGTGATATGCAGAAAAATGTGTTTATATGACAAAGTATATATGTATGTAAACAAACAAGTATATATGCATATACTATATGGGTATACATGCATATATGAGTATATGAACAGGTGACATGTATACTGTATAAGTATACAAACAGGTGACAAATATGGAAAGATACATGCTAATGGGTAAAATTGGAATACCTGATCTAGGCAGGTTGGGCAGGCATGAGTGTTGGGGAAAAGACAGAGAAATGGCAGAGTCATGTGAAAAGCAAAAAGACAAAGATGGTACTAAAAATAAGATGTATATAATATGGTGACAGCTATGCATCTATTTAAAATTATGCACAGACGCATTAGCCATCAGGAAAATGCATATCGAAACCACAGGGATCCTATTTCACACTCACTGGGATGGTCATGCTGAAGAAAACTGAGAACAGGTGTTGGAAAAGATAAGGAGAAACTAGAACCCTCATACACAGCTGATGTGAATGTAAAGTAATGCCACTTTCTTTTATTTGTTTCTTTATTATTATTATTCTTATTTTGAGATGGAGTTTTGCTCTTGTCGCCCAGGCTGGAGTGCAGTGGCATGATCTTGGCTCACTGCAACCTCCACCTCCTGGGTTCAAGCGATTCTCCTGCCTCAGCCTCCCTAGTAGCTAGGATTACACCACCACACCCGGCTGATTTTTGTATTTTTAGTAGAAACAGGGTTTCATCATGTTGGCCAGGCTGGTCTCGAACTCCTGACCTCCGGTGATCAACTCGCCTCAGTCTCCCAAAGTGCTGGGATTACAGACATGAGCCACTTCACCCAGCCAGCAACAGCTTTAGAAAATGCTCTGGCAGTTCCTCAAACAGTTTAACATAAACTTACCATATGACCCAGAAATTCCATTCCCAAGAATATACCCAAAAGAAATAAAAAAATGTCCACACAAAAATGTACACAAAAGTTAATGGAGAATTATTTATAATGGCTAAACGTGGAAACAAAACAAGTGTCCATCAAATGATGCATAGACAGGTAACATGTGGTATAGCTACACCAAGGAATATTATTCAGCCATGAAAATGAATGAAGTATCAAATTCTGCAACATGAATGAACCTGGAAAACATTATGCTGAGTGAAATAAGCTAGACAGAAAAGGTCACATACGATATAATTTCATGTGTATGAAATGTCCAGAACAGGCAAGTGTCTAGAGATAGAAAGTGGACTAGTGATTGCCTAAGGCTGGGGTGGATGGATGGATTAGGGGGTGATAGTTAAATAGAACAGTGTTTCTTTTGGGGATAGTGAAAATATTCTAAATCTGATTGTGGTAAAGGATGCACAACTCTGTCCATATGCTAAATGTCATTGTATGATATGTAAATTATGTTTTGTTTTGTTTTGTTTTGAGAGGGATTCTCACTCTGTCACCCAGGCTGGGGTGTAGTGGGGTGATCTCGACTCACTGCAAGCTCCGCCTCCCGGGTTCAAGCAATTCTCCTGCCTCAGCCTCCCAAGTAGCTGGGATTACAGGCACCTGCCACCATGACCAGCTAATTTTTGTGTTTTAGTAGAGACAGGGTTCAACATGTTGGCTAGGCTGGTCTTGAACTCCTGACGTCAGGTGATCTGCCTGCCTTGGCCTCCCAAAGTGCTGGGATTACAGGCATGAGCCACTGCCCCTGGCAGTGAATTATATCTTAATAAAGCTCTTCAATTATATACACACATACATGTATGAACCCATCTTTGTTAGACAAACAGTACCCACAGATTATGTTAAACTACCAACTAAATGTAGAACTTTTTTTTTGCTTGACCTGTAATATTGGCAAAATCGAATACATGTTTAACATCCTGGTTTGCTCATTGGAGCAATTGCTTGTTGGAAATGAAATATAACTGTGTTTGAATTCATTTACAGTTCAATTCATTACTGAATTGCTGCCCTATTACTGCAGACAGTGTTGTGCTAATGTTGCCACCTTCTAGTTCCTGATATCCAATTGTGTGCCATTCTTCCCAACTGTATATTCAGCAACATTGCATTGACAGCTTCAAATAGACCATGGTGGTGTATTTATACCACAAAACCCCACAAATACTATAAGTTAGTCCCCATGCTCACCTCACCCCACCACACACTGATTTATCAGCACACACTGGTTACAGGTAAAGAGGCCCAAGGCTGAGGGAAAAAAGGCATGAAGGACCACAACATCTAAAGAAACCTTCCAGCTTGCCACTAGTAGTTAGATTTGGAACCTCCAAGAAAAGCTGGCTGACTGACTCTTTCTCACCAACTCTCACTATACCCCTGCCTTCCCAGTGGCAGCAGGCCATTTCACCCTTTTCCCTTGGGATAAGAGAGAAGGCTCACTTCTCCCTGAAGCCAGTTGAAAGGGAGTCCTAAGAGAATCCCCTTAAAGTCTGATGTGCACATCCTGGAACAGTAGACTTCAATCATCCTCCAGCGGGGTGCTTGCCGAGCTGCTGGATGTCCATGCCCAACCTGGTGCCACCACTGGAGCAAAGTGTGCTCAGAGAGATCTTGGAAAGATGCCCCAGGTGACACAGGGTATGGCGCAGCTCATTTTTTCAGACCATCTCTGAATATAAGAACAATATGGGAAGTTTTCCTATGAGCCCACTGAGTTTTGGGTGAATACTTGAATATAAAGGTGGACATCCATTTTTGCAGAGCTTTCTGAATTCTGGAAGTCCTGTATTATAATAAGTGCCAGCATTTCTTTCATCCCTTTGGACTTAATGTGCCTGGAAAGAAATAGGGGCAATCCCTATACCACGTCCATTCTCTGTAGCCCTCTAAGTGTGTAGAAGAAGACCTCAGAGTTGCTTGTAGCTTGATGGGCTAGAACAATGGGGTTTTCCAGGTGGCCGCTGTCTATTGAAGAGTGGCCAACACAAGAAAGGGTGGAGGGCATATCTTTGACAAGGGAAGGGAGTCATGGCTTGTCCTCTACAGAAATCTTCAATAGTAATGAAGATGGGTAAAGCCAATTACACTTCCAAGATGATATGGATACAACCAAAATGGAGGCCACCACATAAGCGTAGTTCACCAGCATCAAATAGAAGGGTTCATGAACCAGCCTGAGGTAAGGGATGGCTTCCTACCAGCAATATGGCTGTCATGTAAGGGAACATTCTCCTCTGCTAGCACCCCCACTTTTTTACTCCTAACAACAGCAGAGCTACAAGAAGGGGAGGAAGAAGACACCTCACTGTGACATCCTGCCCACACACCACCTCTATGCAGTAGCCAGCCCCACAAACAAAGCTTGCACGGAGATTAAGAAGAGGTCAACATACTGCCACGTTTGTAATTAAAGTTTTACAAATAAATAGGAACGAGACTTAAGAGTCATTGAAAATGTCAGGAGATTTATGGAATCTGAGGAAGCTATCTCTAAGGGACATACAACTCAGTGAGAAATCTAGATTCTACATAGTCTAGTCAAAATCTGTGTCTGGGCAAAATAAAGTTAGTTAATGTTTATGTCCCAATGAGCTCTTCAATAAACTGGCTACAGTTTAATTATTGCTCTGCTTCCCAGCTAGATCACTTTCATCAGCTTTTAAAGATGCCCCCACCTTTTTTTCACAACAAACCAGAATTTTCTTTTTCTCTTCAGAGCTGACAATTTTATTGAAAGTTTATATTTGCTATTTTTAATTTACCTTATTTTCATTTTTCATCAGACTTTCATCACTCCACCAAAAATATCTGTACCACTCAGTCGTTAAAACCAGAGGACATATTTCAACCATCACCTAATTTAGACTCAAGGCAGTACATAATACAGTTAGCATGCTCTTAATTTAATTTATGTTATATTATAATATTCAAAAATATTTTAAAGTAAATCACCTACACCAATATATTCCATACCTAAATAGTTCAGAATATTTTTTCACACATCCACATAAATTCATACATAACTAATGCAATATTATAATGCTCTGAATAATTGGTAATCATTCCTTAAGATTATCTAATACTTAGTCTATAATCAAGATTCTATAATTGGCCCTAAAATATTCTTCATAATTAAGCCTTTCTTCTCAAAATACTCTCTTCTCTAAGCTTTTATGGCTCAACTATCTCTTGATATTTCTACTATCCATCAGCCTAGTTCTCCCCTGAGTCCTTTCAAGCCATTGAATATTTAGTTCCCTCAAATTCACTGCCCTGGAGATTTCTTCTCACTCTGGTCTGTGATCTCACCCATGTCTATGACTTTCATTACCATGTTATATGATATGGTTTGGCTGTGTCCCCACCCAAATCTCACCTTGAATTGTAGCCCCCATAATTCCCACGTGTTGTGAGGAACCCCATGGGAGAGAATTGAATCATGGGGATGGTTTCCTCCATACTATTCTCATGGTAGTGAATTAGTCTCATGAGATCTGATGGTTTTATAAGGGGTTTTGCCTTTCACTTGGTTCTCATTACCTCTTGCCTGCCACCATGTAAGACGTGCCTTGTGTCTTCCACCATAATTGTGAGGCCTTCCCAACCACATGGAACTGTGAGTCCATTAAGCCTCTTTTTCTTTGTAAATTACCCAGTCTCAGGTATGTCTTTAGCATCAGCATGAGAATGGACTAATACATTATATTAATATTGTAACACTCCAATTTTTATTCTCAATATCCAATTCATTGAAGATACTGTCTTTACAGCTTTTCCTTACTCACTTTTCTTACCTCTCTGCCCACTACCTTAGGATAAGTTATTTATCTCCTTGACCTCTGCTATTGAGGCCTTCTCATTGACACACTACCTATGGTTTTCCTTATTTTATTTACTTAGTCTTATATTTGACATTTCTAAATAATATTATTAGATATTTTATTATTTCTGAATAATATTATTTGATATTCTTATATTTGATATTTCTAAATGTTATTATTTGTATATGCGGAATGTTTGCATTTTTCATCCAAACACAGGAGTAGCTGGTAGTTGAGAAAACATTTTGTAGTAAAATAAATTAAAATATTTGACCATTTTCTTACTTAAGAACTTTAAGCAGCTTTCTATTTCTTTTAGGATAAAGTCCAAAATCCTTAACATGGACAACAACAACAAAGATCTTGTGTGATCTAACTTGTAAGTACCTCTGCAGTCTTATTTAAAAATATTTTCCTTCAAGTTTTCTTCTTTCTGTTTAGAGAGATCTCTCTTTTCAGTTCCTACAACCCACGGTATTTTTTTATTGTTACCTGTCTCCTGAACGTTCACCAGTCCCCACCACTTTCATCTCCCACAGATATCACATGTCAGCTCAAATATCTTGTTCTCAAGGAAGTCTCAGCAGATTTCTCTGTTACATTCTCTTAGGAAAGAATTATAGCAGTTAATAAATATGACTCCTTTGTGTGATTACAGACTGAGGGCCATCTCATCCATTAGTTTGTGAAGAACAAGAATTCCAGGAAGGTGTCAGATTAAACCTATGATTTTTACCCTTGACTCTAGCACACAGCTCTGGTGTCATAGGCGATACTCCATGAATGCCTGTGGAATGGATAACCAAATGAAGGGAGGTACATGAATTATTGTTCACTTATCTGAGGCCTAATGTATTTTGATCATGTAGAACTTGCATGTAGGTTAATAATATTGAGTGAATGCGTGATATTAAAAGTAGAATTTATTTAGTAAATATACCCTAACTTCCATGAATACACATTTGTCAAATGGGTCATGAAGTTTTGGAGGAAAAATGTTTTCAAAACTAGACCACAAAGAATACCTCAATAAATAGAATTTTTTTTATAAAGTCATCTTAGTTGTATGTATTAATAAATCTATATTGTGTAAGAAAATGAGGAGCAACCAGAAATGAAATCACTAGCAGTATTTTTAACTAATAATCAATTCTCAATTCAAAGATAAAATCTAAAAAGAAGGATAGACTATTTTTCAATTACACTTGATTCTAAACCCTAAAAAAAAAATTCCCCAAACAATACACTGAGGAGAATTAGTGACTTTTGACCCCGTAATGGGTGCCAAATGGAATTTAAATTTTACATTTTTACCTTGTACAAAAAATAGTTCCCAAGAGGTAACTACTAACTGAAGTACTTTTTAAAAATGAGTGAGTGAATCATCATACAGAAAGTTAAAATAGAAAAGAACAGAGATTATAGAAACATAGTTATAGTGACTAAGAAAACAAAGGGTCAGTATCTTTAGTAAGTAAATAGTTCAAATTAATAAATAAGAGAAATCTAAGGACAAGACAGTGAAGGAACAATATACAGCAAAAGGCAACTTGCTACAAGGCAAATATGCCTAGCAAGGTAATAACAATAAGGGAGCTTCAGACCTGGAGGATGAAGGTAACCACTGGAATTTAAATTTCTTCACTTACCCTTCAAAAGGATCATAAGTTCGACAAGGAATAAACATAAAATCATGCAAGATGTATACCTCAGGAATCAGTAGAAGACAGAGAACACCACAAAATTCAGACGAGCTATAAGCAGTAAACTCTAAATCCCAACATAGCTCTCCCTGCCACTGCAAACCTGTGGGTAAGACAGCCAGGAGAGGGAGGCGAAAGAGGAACCATGAAAAAGAGGAGAGGAAAAGTGGTAACTTAGACAAAAAGCACAACAAAGAATCTCCTTAGAAGTTGGGCACTAGGCATGAACATTGTCAAAACATTTCTGGGACACGTAGTTCCCAATACCAATTACAGAAAAGGGGCTTGAAATGAGGGGGATGGAGGTGACAGCCTTGATGAGGTACAGCTTCAAAGGCAGAAGCAGGTAGGGAACGGGGCTCCTTGAGGACATGGCAGTGAAATCAAAGAAGAAAGAAAAGGGGAAATTGAGGAATCTGTAGAAACCAGAGAGAAACAAGAACCTCCAAAACTTCTCTTCCTGCTCTTACCACCACGGCCAACTTCATCCATTAAGGAAACTGAATGTCACTATAGTGCAGAAAGGGGCATTCTTTCTAGTGTGTGAGTAGAAATAGAATGTTTTTAAAAATAATTTAACATCTTGTAAGAAAAAAATCCCAGGAAGTATAAGTCATATCATTTTAGCTAATAAAAATCAATGCTTTTTATCCCCCAAAGAAACAAAAATCAAATAAGAGCAAAAGAAAGTTGTAACACAACATTCCAAGCTGAATTATATATTCTCCAACAAGCATATGGAGATAAGGAAACACGAAAGAAAATAAATACAATACCAAATGCGAAAACCAAGAACAGAAATAGACTAAAATGACAAAACCACAGAAAAAAAATGCAGTGAGGGTTGATTGAAGTCATGAAAGGAATTAAAGATAAAGACGAAATCATCTCAGAGGAGGAACAAATTAAAATTAGCCGGAATGATCAACTTTGAGATATATCTTAGTAAAATCATCAAACTTGATGGCAAAGCTATCCTCAGGGAAAGCAAACAAAAGTTTAAAATGTTTAAAGGGTAACATGAATAGGTTCCATTCCAGCTGTGTGTTTTCTGCTTCTCTTCTACTAGTTTTGTGGTTCAGTGAGAAACGGGTCCTTGTTTGGGAACCCGCAGCTGAAAAGACTATGCTGTTTACCATGGTGAGTGAAAAAACAAGGAAGGGTTCAGGACAGATAAAATTATCATATTAAATTGCAGGTTTCAGGGCAACATAATTCTATGCTGCACTTTAAGACCAAGAGGTGTGCACCGCTTTGTAAACTAATGAAAGTCTGTTGTGATTGACAGTTTACCAGTGGAACAGATCAGATTCAGATTTGATGAGCAGCAAATCAATGAAACAGACACATCACCACAGTTGAAAATGGAAGATGGAGAAAAATTGATATAATAGAGGACAGTATAGAATACCAAAAAAATTGACCTGAGACTTCATAATTCTGTTCCTGTAAACAAGGTACATCTTCAAGTAATGAACAATTTGATTCCACCACCACCACATCCTTGCTGCTTTAATACTGTCTTCTCTCCGTCCTCATTTCTTTAATTTATACAAGATAACTTTTATATACATATATGAATGTGAATTTTGCAAATGTTGCATTGTTTTATTTTGTTGTTTTACTAAAATGACCAATGGTATGTTTTGGTGGACATGATATATAAATAAGATAAGAGAGAGAAAAAAAAAATTCCTGGTTTTATAAAAATCCCTCTCTTTCTCCTTTAGGGCCTTCAGGTTTTAAATAACATACTAGACATTGTTATTCCTTCTGTGTAGCAGATACAAGAGGCAATATTTTCACTTTTATGTTGGAGGTGATGTCGTGGCATACCTCGGACCACTGGAGCTAACTGAATGTTACATCCTGAATCTTCGTAAGGTTTCTCTCCCATCCTCTGGAGTGCCTGTGTCTTACTGAGCCTACAGCAGTACAAGCTAGAAGCCAACTCTTGCTCATCTTGCCTGCTCAACATGATGTCATCAATGCAGTGGATTAAAGTGAAGTACCACGTGATGTCCAGATGGCCTGGACTCTTCAGATTTTATTATGATGGCGTGCATGAACACTGATACAGCTCCAGGGAAAAACTCTGAGTAATTCTGTTGTCCATTGCACATGAAAGTTAACTTTCTGATTATTTCTTTTGATTCTAATAGAAAAACATGTATTCAATCAGGTAATGATCACATACCACATACCTGAGGCTTTGCTAATCTGCTTCAGCCATGCTACAAAATCCTGCAATCAGGATTACTATTTGATTGAGCTGGCAGTAATCATTTTTGTGGATCATCTGGATTCTTCTTCTGAGAAACAACTTGTGAATCAAATTTCCAACTGTATCACTCACCCATGCATGCATCCTGAAACTTTAATAGTAGCATTACTATCTGCCATACACACACACACACACACCAAACACGCACATGCTTAATGAGGTGGGATTTTGTTTTTGATCTACATAAAATGTTGGCAACTGGGAGGTTTCAGAGGATTTCACCTGTCTTCCTCATTGAAATATTAGGGCCCTATTATGGGTGTTATTCCAAATGTCTAATATGTAAGCATAAATTTCATACTTGGGAATCAGAGAATTAAGTTGACAAGCACGTGGGTGGTCAGAGAGTGGATCCATTATAGGCCAGAATTTAACCGGCACTCTATCAATTACCTGGTTCCGTATGCATCCACTCTAACCAGAGAACAATGGTTTGCATCACATCAATGTCAACTTAGATATGTGTCCCTTAGTTCACGCATGGTCTGGATGTTCCCTTTTTCTCAATGTGCAGAAACTGACATAGTTTCTTTGAGTAAGGAAAATAATTCCAATATATATTTGTTGGGGTGCGGCAGAGTTCTTCCACCTAGAGACCTAGATATCGCTTTAGTTCATGAGTTCCAGATTTAAAACTGGGCTGTTTCTCAAATGGAGCAAGGGACATAGCTGGCTACCTAATTAATGGGTCTCATAATTAATGGGTCTCAATGGAAATCAAATTGTGAGGTCCCTTATTGAAAAAGCAGAAAACAGAGCTGTTGACAGTAGTGCTATACTAATACCTGGGGCTGTTTCCTTTCTTTTGCTGTGTCTCATTATTTGTCATGACACTTTATATTTGTTACCTGATGTTTTCCAAGAAAAACAATTAATTTAAAATATTTTTAAAAAATAATTATTTTGAAATATTTTCTAAAAAATAGAAGTAGAAAATATGAAACTTGGAGATCTACCTGAAGTAGCAAAGTTGGAAATCAGTGGTGATGAGTTCCTCAATTTTCTTCTGAAACTACTGTGGCTATTTAATAATAAAAATGATGCAGAGTATCTTTACTGAGTTATCTAAAATTATCATATTATTAGAATGGCTTTCTCCTCAGAGTTTTACTTTAATTTGTGAAGAAATAGCTAGTACTGTTGAAGATTTCAGAGAAGGCTTCAGAAGTTTCAAAAGAGGCAGGGAGCGGTGGCTCTCACCTCTAATCCCAACTCTTTCGGAGGACGAGAAGGGTGGATCATTTGAGGTCAGGAGTTCTAGACCAGCCTGGCCAATGTGGTGAAACCCCATCTCTACTAAAAATATAAAATTAGCCAGGCATGGTGGTGCACGCCTGTAATCCCAGCACTCAGGAGGCCGAGGCAGGAGAATCATGAATCATTTGAACCCGGGAGGTGGAGGTTGCAGTGAACCGAGATTGCAACACTGCACTCGAGCCTGGGAAAACAGTGAGACTCTGTCTCAAAAAAAAAAAAAAAAAAAAAAAAAAAAAAAAAGAAGAAGAATAAGTTGCAAAAGAAACAGAAAAACTGGTTGAATTCATAAATTCATACACCGTCAATGGAAGATGTATCTACATGGAATTGTGGAATTTTGAAGAAAACAGCTGTTACAGTGCTCCATATGGATTTGAGATTTTTTGTTTCATCTGCATACTGACTTTACAGAGAAAATAATTCCAATATTTTTTCTGAGCAATGTATGTATGTATTTTGTCATCCTAAACTATTTTTGAAAAGTTATCTTTAACATTTTGGCACAATATAACAATATTTTTTGCAAATACTCCATAGAAAAAAATATGATAGCATAAGCCAGAGGCTTTTCTCGTATAAAGGGGTTTGTCTGAGTTATAAATATAATGCAATTGTATTTATGTTGATTTTTATCAAGGAATAATTATAAATATTTTTAAATAAAAAATAAAAATAATTGACTGGGCATAGTGGCTGACGTCTGTAGTCCCAGCAGTTTTGTAGGCTGAGACAGGTGGATCACCTGAGGTCAGGAGTTTGAGACCAGCCTGGGCAACATGGCAAAACCCCATCTCTACTAAAAATACAAAAATTAGCTAAGCACAGCTGCATGAACTTCTAGTCCCAGTTACTTGGGAGGCTAAGGTGGGAGGATCACATGAGCCCTGGAGGCATAGGCTGTGGTGAGCTGAGATTATGCCACTGCACTCCAGCCTGGGCAACAGAGTGAGACCCTTTCTCAAACAATAATAATAATAATAAATTTTCTGCATGGATGTTATAATGTAATGTGCCTTTGTATTGTACTATGTGATTTTTAATTGCAAAGAATGAGAGCATTTCATTGATATAAGAAATCACTGAAATTACTCAATTTGTATTTTATAACTCTGACATGGCTCTGTATTTCATTCTTAAAAGAACAGTGGAAACACTGCACAAATGTAACTCTCTCTCTTAATACATTCACATTCTACCAACGCTCTGTAAGATGTGCACTTTATACTCACTTTGAGTCTCCCACACAGTGTGGGTGCACTGGAGTTCTATGCTCGGGGGCATCATGAACTTTGTATGTGAGTGAGGTGGCAAGGACTTGTAGGAGATGTGCACACTGCATAAACCTCCTTTTCTCAGGCACAAGCTTGATTGGCCCATTAGACTTCACTTACAAAATACAAGTTCAAAGGAAAAGTTGGCAATAATTTTAAGGTGTAAATAGCGGAGCATTAAATTAAATGTGAGGCCATTTTGAGCATGGGACCCTGTGTGACTACACTGGTAACACACTCAAGAATCCAGTCTTGGTCTTGAAACAGAATTTTTAATTTGTATGAATTAGCTGGCATCAGGCTTCTCCTCCTCCTCTTTTGTCCCTACAGGTGCTATGTTCAGTTAAATACTACAGGGAACAACTCTCTGCAGGCCTAGCCCCACAACTATCGGCTCCTGCCCCTACATTGTCCCTATGACTTGGGAGTCCCATCACCCCCACAGTGTCACCATTTCTCTTAAACAGCCTGAAATTCCCAAAAGAGCATTTTACCATTCAACATTGCACTTCCTAGAAACTGAACTAAACCTAACTTTATTTTCCTTAAAAAGTAGTTATTTCACCGAGATTCCAAATTTATTTGTATGGAACTCTGCTGGTCTTTGCTAGTGTCATGTGGCTATTGAGGACTTGAAATGTGGCTCATCTAACTTGAGATTTGCTGTAAGTGTAAAATAAGCACTAAATTTGTAACATAGATGCTCTTCAACTTATGATGGAGTTTGCAGAGCCTTAGCAACCTTTGGGACTATAACAAAGATTTAACATTTATGTCATAGGAGTCTTAAAAAGAGATGAGAAAGAGAGTAAGGCTGAAAAAGGATTCAAAAAATTAATAGCTGGGAACTTCAAATTTTGGCAAAAGATGTAAATATACTGATACAAGAGTAAGGGAATCCAAAAAAGGATGAATTCAAAGAAATATACAACAAGGCACATCATAATTAAACTTCTGAAAACTAAAGATAAAGATAAATGTTGAAAACATCTAGAGAAAAAGGACACCTTACCTATAGGACAAAAAAAAAAAAATTCAAATGACAGCAGGTTTTTCAAATCACAAAGGACATGGCACACCATATTTCTGGCATGCCAGAAGGACATGGCACACCATTTTTCACATTCTGAAAGAAAAAGATTGTTACTCTATAATCTCATATCCAGCAAAATTATTCTTTCTGGTAAGACAAGGAAATTAAGACATGCTCAGATAAAGGAAAACTAAGAGAATCTGTTGCCAGCAGTCTTACTCTAGAAGAATGGCTTACTGGAGTTCTCTAAATAGAGAAAGCCAAAAGAAAAGGAACTTGAGAACATTGAGGAGAAAGAAAGAACACGCTAAGCAAAACCATGAGTAAATATAACACACTTTTCTTCTCTAGAGTTTTCTAAATTAGTCTGAAGCTGAAGCAAAAATTATAATACTTAACACTGTCTGATGTATTTCTAAATATATATAGAAGAAACATTTAAAATAATTATAAGTGGTGAAGGGTAAAGAGATGTAAAAGGAGGTGAGGTTTCTATATTTTACTCAAACTGGTAAAAAAAATATCAGTAGACTGGGATAAGTTCTGTATGCATAACTAAATTAAAAAGCTATATAAAAACACATACTCAAAAATACTATGGATAAGTAAAAATGAAATTGTAAAATATGTTTAAGTAACCCATAGAATGGTATACCCACAAAAAAAAACCAGGATATAAACAGTGGTAATAAACATAAAACCAAAAAATGAAATAAAATGGCAGACAAGTGCTAACATATCAATAATAAAATTAAATGTAAATGGTCTAAACATCCTAATTAAAAAACACAGATTTTCAAAATGGATTAAAAGACGTCTCAACTATATGTTGTCTATAAAACTCATTTAAAATATAAAAACCTATATAAGTTGAAAATAAAAAATGGAAAAGATAAATCATGCTACAGTTAGGCTGAAATATGTCCCCCAAAGATAACAGGTGGTAATTCCTGGAATCTATGATACCTGATTTGGGAAAGAGGTCTTTGATGTAATGGTAAAGGAAGGATCTTGAGAGGAGGAGCTTATCTCAAATTATGTAGATGTGCCCTAAATGCCATCATAAGTGTCCTTATGAGAAAAAGGAGCAGAGAGATTAAACAAACAGAAGAGGAGGTAACATGATCTTTGAAGCAGAGATTGCAGTGATGTAACCATTGGATGCTGGAAGAGGCAAGGAACAGACTCTCCCCTAGAGAGAATGTACCACTGCCAACACCATAATTCCAGACTTTTGGCCTCCAGAACTGTGTGAGAGAAATTTCTGTTATTTTAAGCCACCAGTTTGTGTTAATTTGTTAAAGCTGCCACAGAAAATGAATACACATGTCAACATTAATAAAAAGAAAACGGGAATGACTTTATTAATATCATATAGAATATATTCAGAGCTAAGAATATGACCAGGGAGAGAACAGGACAATATAGAATGTTAAAAAGCAAGCCATCAAGAAAACATAGCAATTCTAAATCTGTATTACCCAAACAAGAGGCCTACAAAATGTGTGAAGCAAAAATGAATAGAAGAAAAAAAATAGTCAAATCAGGTATTATATCTGGAAACTTAACACTCACTCTCAGCAATGGATAGAACAATTAGAAAATAGACAAAAATGTAAAAGGACTAAACAATACTATTAGGAGGACTTAATCAACAGTTACAGAAAACTCTGCTCAAGCACAGTAGAATACACGTGACTGTCAAATGTCTGCAGAAAGTGTACTAATATTGGCCCAGCCATCAAACAAATCTCAACAAATTTAAAACATATGCTGTGTCCTCCAAACACAATGGATTTAAATTAAAAAATCAATAAGAGAAAGATAATAGAAAAATCTCCGAGTACATAAACTAAACAACAGACTTTAAAAAAAAATCCATGGGTAAGGTAAAAGTCTTGTACATGTACCCACTGAATCTAAAATAAAACTTTAAAAAAAAATCCATGGTTAAAAGAAAAATTTTGAAGAAAAATTTAAAAAATACATTTAATCCAATAAAAATTCAACATACTAAAATTGGGCAGATACAACCAAGGCAGTGCTGAAATGGAAATTGAAAAAACTAAGTGCATACATTAGAAAATAGGAAAAAGTCTCAAATCAGTAATCTAAGCTTCAACCTCACAAGACTGGAAACAAAGAGCAAAATTATTGCAAATCAAGGAGGAGGAAGGAAATAAATGTAAGAGCAGAAATTAATGAAATTTAAAATAAGAAAATAACAGGTAATAGCAATCAAACAGAAAAAGCTGGTTATTTTAAAAGTTCTGTAAAACTGAAAATCCTCTAATAAGACAGATAAAGAATAAAAGAGACAAGAAATAAATTGTCGATATCAAGTCTGATATAGGTCTACTGACCCTGCAAACATCAAAATGATAATAAGGAAATAATACAGACATCTCCACACACATAAATTTGACAACTAAATAAAATAGCCTGATTTCAAAAATAAAAAATCACATCTTACCTCATGTGGAATAGTTAATTTGAAGCCACATAACTCAAGGAATATGTAACTTTGAAATCCTAAAAATGAAATCTCTTAGCCCAGATAGTTTTACTTTTGAATTAATTTGAAGCCACATAACTCAAGGAATTTGAATATGTAACTTTGAAATCCTAAAAATGAAATCTCTTAGCCCAGATAGTTTTACTTTTGAATTATATCAGACCTTTAACATTTCTATACACTGTCATCCAGCAAAGAGAATATAAGGGAACACTTCCCAATTTATCTTATGAAACTAGTATTACCCTGATAACAAACTAGACAAAGTCAGTACCAAAAAAAAAGTAAGGAAGAAAGAAAACTACCAAATATTAACTTTCATGAATATAGACAGAAAAATCCTTAACAGGATATTATCACATACAATTCTTCACCTCACTAATCAAATGGATGCATTCCAGCCAGGGATGTAGTTTGGTTTAATGTTTGACTATCAATCAATATTATTCACCATGTTGAGAGGATAAGGAAGATCCTATCAATCAATGTAGAGAAGGCATTTGACAAAATTCAACACCCATTCATGATGAAAACTCTCAGAAAACTACTAATAAACAACAATAAGCACATAGGGAAAATCTACAAGTAACATTGTACTTAACGAGGCAAGATTGAATATTTTCCTCCTACAATTGGGAATAGGACAAAAACATTCACTCTCAGCACTGTCATCCAACATAGTGCTGGAACTTCTAGCCAGTAGAAGAAAACAAAATAAGTGGCCCGAGTGTGGTGGTTCATGCCTGTAATCCCAGCACTTTGGGAGGCCGAGGTGCATGGATCACGAGGTCAGGAGTTCGAGACCAGCCTAACCAACATGGTGAAACCTGTCTCTACTAAAAATACAAAAATTAGCCCGGCATGGTGGTGGGTATGTGTAGTCCCAGCTACTTGGGAGGCTGAGGCAGGAGAATTACTTGAACCTGGAAGGCAGAGGTTGCAGTAACCTAAGATGGCACCACTGCACTCCTGCCTGGACAACAGAGTGGGACTCCCTCTCAAAAAATAAGTAAATAAATAAATAAATAAAAGCATACAGATAGGAGAAGAAGAAATAAAACTGCCTTTATTTACAAATGAAATGGTTGTCTATGTAGAAGATACAAAGGAATTTAAAAAAAAAAATAGAAGTAACAAGTGAACTCAGCAAAGTCACAGAATATAAGCTAAACATTTTTTAATCATGTTTTTATATACTAGCAAGGAGAACATGAAGCCTGGAATTAAAAATACATTTGCATTTGCAATCAATAAAAAAAGAAATATTTATGTGCAAATGTAACAAAACACATAGACCACTTCTATGCTGAAATCTACGTAATGCTAATGAAAGAAATAAATGAAGTAAATAAACAAAGAAATATACACTTTTCATGCATTGGAAGAGTCAGCCTTGTAAAGATGTCAATTCACTTTCCATTGACGTACAGGTTGACTGTAATTTCTAATAAAAGCCCAGAATGATTTTTTTGAACTATAGACAAGTTTATTCTAAAATTTCTTTGAAAATTTAAAATACTAGAATAGATAAATCTATTTTCAAAAAGAAGAATAAACTGAGAGAAATCAGTCTACCTATTTTCAAGACCCATTGGATAGCTACAGTAATCAAGACTGTGATAGTAGCACAGAAATAGATGAATGGAACAGAATACAGAACCCAGAAAGGCCTGTGCAAATACTGTCACCTTATCTATGACTAAGTTTCAAAAGCAACTCAATAGAGAAAAGATAAACTTCTCAACAAATTTTGCTAGAGCAATTGAACATTTCTGGAGAGACAAAAAAGATAATTAACCTTAACCCAAGTTTCACACCTTACACAAATCAATCTTAGAGCTAAAATGTAAAATGTACAACTGTAAAAGTTTTAGAGAAAAGAAAGATAAAATATTTGAGATCTAAAGCTAAGGGAAGAGTTGTTAGACAACACCAAAAAGCATGATTCATTAAAAAAACACAAAAATTTGACTTTATTAAAACTAGAAGTTTTGCTCTATGAAAGACCCTGTTAAAAGAATGAAAAGACAATTTAAAAAGTAGGAGAAAATATATGCAGACTACATATAGAAAAAAGGACTAGTATCTGAAATATATTTTTTGAAAGCTATCAAAACTCAACTGTTAAATTCTAAACAATCCAATTACAACATGAGCAAAACACAGAAAGAAACACTTTCCCAAAGACATACTGATGGCAAATAAAGACATGAAAACATGTTCAACATCATCAATAGGTCAACGCAAATTAAAATCACACTGAGATATCACTCTATGCCTATTCAAATGGCTAAACAAAAAATAGCATCTATAACAAATGACGGCAAGGATGCAGAGAAAATGGATCCTCACATTGCTGTTGGAAACGTGACTTGGTACCACCAGCATTACCACTAGAAAGCATTTTGGCAGTTTCTTTAAAAATTAAACATGTAACTATCACATGACATAGCAATTTCACCCTTGCTGGGGGCATTGATCCCAAATAAATAATCTTTATTTTACTGCTAGTGATGTGTTAATGTTTCCTGTTGTTAACATGTTCCTATTTCTTCTCAATCTCTGGTATTTTCTTTTTTGTATATGTAATTAATGTGTATTTGTGAGAATATGTGGGTATTTGGGCATATTTAAAGCACTGATGATCATAATTGTTGTATAACCATTCTGAATTGTTTTTATTACTAATCATAGTCTTTTTCTCATTTACTGCTTTTCATCTGAACTATATTTGTTCCGATATAAAATTCTCAATCCGTGTTTTTTTATTGTTTCATTTGCCTGTCGGGTTTTTGTTCATCCCTCTGTTTTTAGTCCTTTCGAATCACTGTTTTAGGTGTGTTCCCTAAGACTGGGTTTACCTTGATAAACCACTCTGAAAATCTTTGTTGTGAATTATTAATAGTAAAACACACTCATGTTTATTGATGACATATTGTCCTCAACTTTGTCATATATTTGTATTATCACTCCTGGATTATAATGATAAATGTCATCATCAAATTTGTAAGGGTAATTATTTATTTATTTATTTACTTTTGTTATATTTTAAATTTACTTTTGAACTTTTTAAAAGGCTTTTATTTTTATTTTTATTTTAGTAGTTCCTTTGCATTTACAAGTTTGATAGAGACATTTTTTCTTGCTTAACATTTTATAATGGAGTCTGTCAGTTTTGAATGGCGATTTTAATTCTTACTTATTCTCTACAACACAGTCAATGACGCCAATATACTTTTTCTTTTTTTTCTGTGTTCTCCTTTTTTGGTAATGATGCACTATTTCTGTGTTGTCAAACACAAAATGTTTTCATACTTTTCTTCACCCATATCCTTATCTTCAGCTTGGTATTACAATTAAATATATTTAAGGTTTACATCAGCCTTTTGCTATAACTTCCCCAGTTTTCTTTTGATTGATTAACTTCATCCTCCAGTAGATTCTTCCAGAAGCACATGTGTATGCATTATTTCCTGAGTTAATTCATATTCCAAACTACATTCTGAAGGCTTATATATCTAAAACTCATTTAAATACAAATTCCTTAGTTTATACCTTTTTTCTCAAGCCTCTTGAAATTACTACTTCTCTTTTGCCTTGACTTCTATGTTATCTTGAGGAAAGTAATATCACTTGTTATCTCAAGCAAGAAATTCACTTAAATAACAAATTCTATGACATAAAGGGAAACAATCCAGGAATCATTTATTTAGAGTAATTGCCCCTACATAAAGATCAGTGTCGGTCAGTCGTGGTGGCTCACGCCTGTAATCCCAGCCCTTTGGGAGGCTGAGGAGGGCAGATCACAAAGTCAGGAGTTTGAGACCAGCCTGGCCAACATAGTGAAACCCCATCTCTAGTAAAAATACAAAAAAAATAGCCAGATAGATTGATAGCTGTGGGTAAGACAAATGGAGAAAGGTTAGTGGAAGAGGGAGGTGAGTATCATTTGTAGCCCTAAAATTAACTGCAGAGCTGGGAGCTGCATAGCATCTTACTAACTTTCTTCTAATTTCTTCCTCTAGAAGACAAGCCCACGGGAACTGTGGAGGAGGTGCTCTGCAAATATGCGAGTAGATTTGAATCTGTGCAGTAGAAAGGATGAACTATCTAGAGGGGGCATCACCCTTTTTCTTAACCTCAGCACATGATTTGAAGATAAGAAGGCTTACCAAAACTTCTTGCTCCACACTGTGTATTTGCATTTCAGAACTAAAAGGCAGAAGCATGTCTTGTATTTTAAAAGATTGCTTTTAAAAAGATTCTCCCAAGCCCTATATTTTTCTAGAGAACAAAATGGAGATGAGTCCATGAATAGAAAAGACCTAATCTTTCTTTTGATTCATGCTTATATATCTGGAATAAAGCACAGAGATGTCTAACGATTTTATGATAGTATCAACTATTTTTCCTGACTTCTTTTATTCAGCAAAGCAGAGTTGCTTCTGATGGAATTCTGAAATATTCTTCCTGAAACTAGGAACTATTAACTAAGAAGTGTATTTGAGGTTCTTAGCACTTAATTTGGTATAATCATGCTTTATGAAGTAATAGTCAAGAAGCTGTATAGTGTTTCCAGCTGTCAGACATTTTTATAAGAAAGGGTCATGTTCTTCCCATCCAGACATAGGGCTTCACACCCATCTTGTTTCCTGGGCCCTCCAACATAATATAGTAGATCTGCAATTAGCCTTCAGGATATGACTTATTGTCTCTCTACTCTAACATTATCTTAGTTGTGATACGGAGGTAGACTATAATTTTCAGAAAAACAATCCATACTATACAAACAATATCATTATAGCACACTGGAACCCAAAAGCTCTTTATTACCACATGTAGGGTGAAGCCCACAAGAGCTTGAGGGCTTGAGAAATGTTTCTCACAAGTGAGTCACGGAAAGTTCTCTGAAGAGGAAAACTGGGAAAGGAATGAGATTCTCTCTCAATCTTCTGTCTGCTCCCTCCTTCGCTTTCCCTTTGATTTCCTCCCTCCTTCATTCCTCCTGCTCTCTCATTATCTCTTCACTCCATTTATCCTCCTTCCGTCCTTCTCTCCCTCTCCTTGCCTCAATACTTTCTCTCTGTCCCTTCCTTTATCCTTTGCTTCTATTTCTGCCTTATTTAGAATTGTGAATGGAAATCAGCTTCACCTTAAGCCAAATTGTCTTATTTACAAATATTTAAAATAACTTAAAAGACTATAAAATTTCTAGCAAAAAGAACTTTTGCTATACAGGATAAGTATGGACTATCCTTTTACCTATTTTTACCTTTAAACTATTTCTTCTATTAGAAGTAACTTGCATGTGTTCATGTCTAGAGAGCAAGTGGTGGTTTAAAAAAGACATATTTTTTACCTTTTTTTGATTTCTTTCATTCCAAGACATTACATTATTAAATGTGATATAAATATCAGAAAGAAGCAAAAAGTTCTCATAAAACTGTAACTATTTAACAAAACTTACTAAGGTATTTTCACACACAGACACCCACCAGAGTGCTGTGAAATGAACCTATCACAGTGCCCTTGGTGAGTGAGCGATGGGTGGTTATGCCCCGTTTCTCCTGCATAGGGCAGCTCCAGACACCTCAGAGCTAAGGCAGTTTCTGTAACCTCCTGGCCTGCAACTGGGATGATTCCTGTAGCTGGAGCTAAGACATCATGGCCTGAAAACTACTCCTACTGGCTGCCTGAAAGGGGTATCCACCAGACACCTCTGATTGGGGCCAGCAGCTACACAATGGGGACTCAGTTGTTTTCAACCAATACAGAATAAATGGGTGTGAATTATTCAATTGCATATATGGGCCTGATTGTGAACTAGGGTGGAAATTGTCACTAAGCCAGTTCCACTCTTTTCTCTCCCAAAGGAACTTTCCCATTAACAAAAGAAGTTGTGTCTCCTTATCTTCAAATTGCTTTTTTTTTTTTTTTTTTTGGAAAATAAAGCTTTCCTTTGCTTTTCCTTGGGGGTACCTCGTGATCTTTTCTTTTTTTTTTTTTTTTTTGAGACGGAGTCTCCCTCTGTGGCCCAGGCTGGAGTGCAGTGGCGCGATCTCGGCTCACTGCAAGCTCCGCCTCCCAGGTTCACACCATTCTCCTGCCTCAGCCTCCCGAGTAGCTGGGACTACAGGCGCCCGCCATGACGCCCGGCTAATTTTTTGTATTTTTAGTAGAGACGAGGTTTCACCGTGTTAGCCAGGATGGTCTCGATCTCCTGACCTCGTGATCTGCCCTCCTCGGCCTCCCAAAGTGCTGGGATTACAAGCGTGAGCCACCGCGCCCGGCGTGATCTTTTCTTAACAGTATATATACACATTAAAAAGGCAGACACAGAGAGAGAGAGAGAGGGAGACAGACTTTAATATACATTATCCATAACTGTTAGTGGAGAGTATATTATGTATATTTTCTATAATATGTGCTAATAGAATGATCTCTCATATCCTTAGATCGATAGTTCCAAGTCAAAGGTTGCAATAGCTATAGCCTATTATTACATGGACAGTTAAATTGCCTGGAAATATAGCCTCCTCTCCCAGCTTCTCTTTTTAGTGAGTGTTCCCCAAACAAACTTTGTAAAACAAAAGATTCATTTCATTCATATACCTGCTAATATCCTTGATTGGATATATATTAAAGTCAACATGTACTAAAGATAACAATTTATTATCTAGTTGCTATCTTTTAAAACAGCAATATGAAGCCTCTTAACATCTAAACATCTCAAATATATTTCTAAAGATAAATTGTATGCATGCACTGTACCTATAAAATTGTATATTTGCACTACTATTGTCACTAATTATACAAAACACACATAAACCTATCCTATAAACTATGTACTAAAAATACACTAATGTACCTTGAACTATATCAAAGTGGGGCTATATATATTTTTTCTGGTTTTAAGATTATATGATTTGTTATAGTCTTAGTCCTTCCCTGTCTTTATACCCATTCCCAAATGTGGGATGAAAGAGAAATAGAAAAATAGCATATGAGGTAAAGAGTTTTTTTATAATGATAAGTAAGAAAATGATACACCAGTTTGAAACGCAGCGTTTCAATCAGTCACTTTCATTGTTATTCTGAATATTCAAATAAAAAAGAATAATCTCAGTGTATTCTTTTGGAAAAACAAATAAATTACAAAATGAGGAATGTGTATTTGCCCATCCGTGCATTTTGCAGCCATAATGACAAATTGTTGATTTGATACCATGGGCATTATTAAAATCAAAGTCCTTCCAATCCAGCTTTCATACATAACAGATTATACTAATTATCTATTGGGGCCAAATTCACACTCTAGCTATTAACTCTTATTTACCTGAATAGAAAAATCAAGTACCCACAATATAAAAAGCCAGCAATGTCCAAAACAAAAAATAATTGGACTGGAAGATGACATTAACTGCCTAATACATTCTGATATCAATTTCATTTCCAATTTTTAAAAAATTGAAAAAACATTGTACTACTTTGAATCAGGCTTTCTGATACTGAATAGCCCTTCTAGTCTTATTACTCCAAACAAGCCAGTGAGTGACTAAATTTTAAATTTCGACCTCTCCAGCAATATTCTTTAATTTATCTGAGCACCTGTGTTTTCCCTCAGTTTCATTTCTGTTCTCTCTGGATGAAATAAGGAAAGGATATAGTGTGTATATCCTCTGGTGGATAAATTAAATTAACGAATTAATGAATATTTGTTTAGCAATCATTTACCAAGTGTATATTATGTGTCTGATAATCTAGAGTCTATTCCTCATGAATTTAAATTATATTATTATTAAGATCGAAGTGTTCCCAATCTCTATGCTCTCTAATGTAAGAGATCCATTCTTTCATGAACCACTCCTATCTAAATACTTAATAAAAGTTCCAGGTGGGCTTACATTAAGATCCTATTATCTGTTCTCACTGCAGTCCTAGGCTGGACAGTATCACCACATTTTCATTCACAAGTGCCCATTGGTGCTGCTGCCATCATCCTGGTGTAGCATAAGGCAAGAGCTTCATCTGGCTCACCCTTTTGGAGAGGGATGGGATTGAGTGCTTCCATTCTTGAGGAACAGAGTGATGAGAGATAAAGTGAAAAGTTCACTAAATTAACCGAGCTCTAACCAACATTCTGGCAAAAATTCTTCCCTCCTATCCACACATACACACACAGGAACAAACATACACATTTTTCTTCACCGCCACCCAAAGTCCCCCATGAGTTCCCAAATTTATTGAACATGCTTTCTCTGTGGAATGGTTTGGCTTATGCACCTTTAACTCATAATGTCACATTCCCATCTGACCTTTATTTTCACCTCTTCACTAAAGCTTTTCTCACTAAAGTCCCTGACTTCCACATCACTAAATCTAACGGGCACTTCACCATGTATAAACGCCAGCAGCTGACCTGGTGGTCCACTCTACTTTTTCTTTCTTAAGACACTATTTTCCTCATTGTTTCATAATACCCCATGATCCATGTTTTCCCCAAAATTCTTATGCTCATTTTTATCAGTTTTCTTTGCCAGGATTTAGTCACCTAATTGATCTTAAAGATTAGTTCCCCAAGTCTCCGTCTCGTCTTCCCCTCCATCTTTTTTCCTCTTTCCCTTTTTCTCTCTACTTTTTCATCTGCTAGTTCTAACAGTTCCACCTGTGCACTTTTCAGCTACGAATTTCACAATAATCTATAGACAGACAACTCAAATAGCTATTTCAAACTTTGATTTCCCTGCTGAACTCTAGGCCAGATTATCCAGCTGCTATTGATGGCTGCAATAAGATGCAAACCCTTCAGATAGAGGCAGCATCTTCAAAACTAATGTCCTTATATAATATACCTCATATCATTAAATTATACCACCTTCCTCAAATATGTTCAAACGTGAAACATGGCAGTCCAATATGCCTCTCTTCCTTTCTTATTTCTCCATTTTCACTGATATTATCTCTTAAATATCACTCACCTCTTTTTCCTGCCTTCAACCTAGCCCAAGACATTGTCTTAAGAAAGTATCTCTGTAGATTTCAATAATATTTTTTACTTTTCTTTATACAGTCCATCTTCTACAACATAACAAAAATGTTACACTTGAAACACAATCTGATTATCTTACACGTCTGTCTAAAATATTACAATAGTTTTTCATTGCTTTAGGAGAAAGTTCAACATTTTTAATGAATTTGAACCTTCTTCCTGTTTGTTCTCAGTATATATGCACATTCAACTCCTTCAATTTCTTAAACATTTCTAAGCGTGTTCTCAACTCCATGTCCTGAAATCATCTAAAACCTCTACCTTGAAGCAGTCATACTCACCTACCTCTCCTTCCCTCCCAGCTCAACTTAGATGTCACTTAAGACATTATTTCTATCCCCAGCAATTTTAAATTGCCATCCTGTACATTCAGCTAGCACCCATGTACTACAATTCTATATTTTTCACTAATTGTATGTCTCCTGCACTTGACTGTTGAGTCACAATAGTAATAATATCTTTTGAGAGAAGAAGGATGCAACTATCTCATTCTACTTTAAGGTCTGAGAGAAGATGGCCAAATGGATGTCAAGTGCTATATCTCTTTTAATACCAAAGGCACTGTCTCCTTGGATATGCATATGCAAAGAGAGTCACTGGTTCTTGATGAATTTTGTTACCAACCCTCAAACTATATCCAGAATGAAAAGATCATTCTGACCCATATACCTTGGAATCAGGTCTGGATTGATGGTCTATATGTCTTCTTCCTTATACTGAGTTATATTTAGGAATCATAATTCCTTTCCAATATCCAGACACATGTTGGAGCCATCCAGTCTATCATGGTCTTGTGCACTCTTGAATTTCATTTATGGCCAGGCTTCTTTTCTTTTTCTTTTGCAGGATTCACCTCAGTACTTGTATAAGTAAGAAAAGAATTAATTGCCTGAAAGAAAGTTATTGTTAAATTAATTTTCATCAAATTTCCAGCTCCTGCCCAGCAGGGTTGTACTATTATAGACAAATTTCTGGCAATATGCCAGGAGCTGAATTTATACAGATGAAAAGACATGATATCTGCCCTGAGGAAGTATGAGAGAGCATTTTATGTGTCCATTTGTGTAGGTTACTGTAGCAAATTATTCAATGAAATATTAATCCAGATTTTTCTGGGAAGATATCTCGTAGATGTGATTGAAGTCCTTTGTGAATTAATTCTAAGTATGGGAGACTATACTAGATAATCTGGGTGAGTCTGGTTTGATCAGTTGAAAGACCTTTCCAGAGCTAAGACTTTCCAGAAGTAGGAGAAATTCTGCCTGTGGACAACAGCTTCAGCTTACGCCAAGAGTTTCAGCCTGCCTTTCCTGACAGCCTGCCTGATGGATTTCAGTTTGTCTAGCTAGCCTCCATAATCATGTAATCCAATGCCTTTCAATAAATTTCTTGGTACACATTTTACATTAGTTCTGTTTCTCTAATTGAATACTGACACAAGAAGGAGGAAGAGACTAGTAAACAAATAATGACCTCAGGTAGCAGCACCATGAAGACACAGAGAGGAAAACAATGATGTCTATGCACGGGGAGGAATGGGGGTTCAAAATATATTATGGAGAAGTTACGAGTCATATTATTTCCTGAAGGATTAACCATAAATTATGTCCTAATCATAAGCCAGGGTAAAGACAGCCAAAAGCAGTGGGGGGAGGGAGGGAACACATGAGAAAAGTAATGGAGGCATGGAACCCCATGGCAGATTTTAGGAAAAGCGAGTTGTTGCTGTTACATGTATGGCAAAAGGACAGAGTAGATGGGATAAAGTGTCAAATAAGGAATCTAGAAACAGTTAGGATATAGATCATGAAATTTATTTAATGCCATGTTTAAGTGTTCTGAAAATGTCTGAGCAACAACAAAGGATATAGAGCTGTGTTCAAATACAATCAAAATTTTGTGTTAGAAAAAGCTACTTTTTCTGCTATGTGGGTGATGAATTAGAATGGAGCATATATGAAGACTTATGATAAACAAGAGTCAAATTCAATGGCAAATGTGAGGAATGTGGAAAGCCTGAGGCAGGGGAGTGCTGCTGTGGGTGGAAATAAAGGGACTAATTATAGATATATCCAAGAGCATGTAGTTACCAATTGAATATAGGGAGTAAGGGAATTTTCCAAGTCTAGAAAGGCACTCCATTAATAACTATACCAGAAGACCCTGCAGCAGTAACGAAGATACCTAGGTCAAAAAGGGAAATGGAAAATCTGAGAATATAAGAAATGTAAAATGATATCAGTGTTATGTATCTTGGGCTTGAGATGCACATGACTAATAAATATACCGGTTTGTACCTCAAGAGAGGTTGTTAGCATTTTGTTCAGCTATGAATAACAGAAAACTTTCACTTGAATGACTTAAACACATAAAAGGCTTATTTTGTCTGATTATACAAAGTTGAGGTTGGCATTTCAATGTTAACAGGATGTCCAGTATTGCTCCTGAGAACTGAGACTTCTTCCATCTTCCTTCAAACTAGCTGGATGTGTAGAGTATTTTTCCACAGAATCCTAGGGGTTTGTGTGTGTGTGTGTGTGTGTGTGTGTGTGTGTGTGTGTGTGTCTAGAGGAACTCCTTCCTTAGGCATTTCTGACTATACATCATTATCAAAAATCCTGCCGAACAGTCCATCTCTAGATACAAGAAAGACTGTGATATTGACTATTTTGGTTTCCCAGTGTGTAAACTTTTGAAAAAAAGACAAAGAAAACGTGACTGAGTGGTGTGGGTCCTGAGTGAGCAAACCATTCGTATCTTCCACACAGGTCATTTTTAGAAAGATAGAACTAGGTAGGATTAAACATATTGGTAGCAAATAAACTTTTGTGATTAGGAGATAAGAAGAAAAGCACAGGAGTTAAAATAATATATTGTGAGATGGATAAGGACTACACAAAGTAGAACTGAAGGAAACTACCCAAAATCTAGAAAGAGAATTAGAATAGGGAGATGTCACATAAGCAAAATGAAAACGATTTCAAAAAGGAATGTCTATGAAATTCAGATATAAAAAACGCTGAAACATGAACATTCTATTTGTTGATTGGGGTTTGTTTATGACTTTTGTCAAATCAATTTTATTGGGGTATTTTTAGTGTGATGTTTAAAGTGATTAGTACAGTCACTGTTCTGGGCACGGGGAATGCAATAGTGAAGAAGACAGATATGGTTCCTGTCTGACCCCATAAACTGCATATAAAGATGGAACAACAGATACACATATCTTTTTTAAAAGAAGAATTAATGAAGGTAATAAACGCAGTGAATGGATTAAATGAACAAGAAACCAAGAAAATTAGAGAAGGGGACAAAATCCAGGTCAGGTTCTCATAGAAGATCTCCCAGGTGAGACCTAAATATAAAGAACTAAAAATGTAAAATATCGGGGAGAGGAAGGGATTTTTTTGCTAAGTAAGTGGTAATTGGAAAAAGAACCTCAATAGCAAAGGCAATTCTAAGCAAATATAACAAAGCTGGGGCATCATGCTACTGGACTTCAAACTATACTACAAGGCTACAGTAACCAACATAGCATGGCACTGGTACAAAAAGAAACAAATAGATCAATGGAACAGAGTAGAGGGCCCAGAAATAAGACCATACACCTACAACTATCTGTTCCTTGACAAAGCTGACAAAAGCAACGGGGAAAAGACTCCCTATTCAATAAATGGTGCCCGGATAACTGGCTAGCCATATGCAGAAAATGGAAACTGGATGAACAGCTTCCTTACACCGTATACAAAAATTAACTCAAGATGGATTAAAGACTTAAATGAAAAACCCCAAATTATAAAATTCCTGGAAGACAACTTAGGCAATACGATTTTGGACACAGGAACTGACAAAGATTTCATGATAAAGATGCGAAAAGCAATTACAACAAAAGCAAAAATGGACAAATGGGATCTAATTAAACTAAAGAGCTTCTGCCCAGCAAAAGAAAGCATCAACAGGGAAAACAGGCAACCTGCAGGATGGGAGAAAATATTTGCAAACTACACATCTGACAAAGGTCTAATATCCAGCATCTATAAGCAACTTAAACAAATTTACAATAAAAAATGCCATTAAGAAATGGGCAAAGGACATGAAGAGACATTTTTCAAAAGAAGACATACATGCAGCCAACAAGCATATGAAAAAAAGTTTAACATCATTGATCATTAGAGAAATGCAAATTAAAACCAATAAGATAGTATCTCACAGCAGTCAGAATGGCTGTTACTAAAAAGTCAAAAAACAACAGATTCTGGTGAGGTTGCAGAGAAAAGCAAATACACTGCTTGTGGGAGTGTAAATTAGTTTAACCATTGTGGAAAACAATGGTTATTCCTCAAAGAAGAATTCCTCTGGTGATTCCTCAAATTGCTAAACACAGAACTGCCATTCAACTCAGCAATCACATCACTGGGTATATACCCAAAGGAATTTAAATCATTCTATCAGGAAGACACATGCATAAATACGTTAATGGCAGTACTATTCACAATAGCAAAGACATGGAATCAACCTAAATTCCCATCAATGTAGACTGGATAAGGAAAATGTGGTACATATACACCATGGACTACTATGTAGCCATAAAAAAGAATGAGATCATGCCCTTTGCAGGGACATAGATTGAGCTAGAGGCAATCATCCTTAGCAAACTATCACAGGAACAGAAAACCAAATACCATATATTCTCCTTTATCAGTGGGAGCTAACTGATGAGAACACACAAACACATAGAGGGGAAAAACAGGCACTGGAGACTCTCAGAAGGTGGAGACTGGGAGGAGTGAGAGGATCAGGAAAAATAACTAATGGGTACTGGGCTTAATACCTGGTGATGAAATAATCTGTACAACAAAACCCCATGGCACAAGTTTACCGTATAACAAACCTGCACATGTACTCCTGAACTTCAAATAAAAGTTTTAAACATTTTCTCTAAGTTAGAAAGAGCCTGACATGCTTGAGAAGCTGAAGATAGCTCAATGTGACTGGGGCATTGGACTACACCATGCTGATTTTTTTTTTTCCAGTTAAACTGTTTAATTATACAGGGTAGGAAGAATGACATCTGTCTGCTTTCCAAGAAAACATGGATTAAAGAAATGACCTTTCACTTGTGAAATTCATTTGTTGTGTATTTGAACTTGGATGGCTTCAGTTGGGCCAGGCATTTTGTTGCCTCCATGTATATGTCTAAGACTGGAGATGAATGAAGCTCCATCTTCAACTGGATTGATTTGTATATTAGCTTTTTTTTACAATGATTTATATATTAGCATTTTTTACAATGTCACCATCTGAAATACTTTTCCAGAGAAGTGTCTCTTCCTGGTATTTTGTAGTTATTCCTGGTATTTTGTGGATTTATATGAATGTAAATGTATCCGAAACATCAAAGAGACAAGAAAATGATCTTTGCTATGAGTCACAGAGTAAGAATAATAAATGCCCACAGATCAACAAGAACTATTCAAAAGACACAGGAGCATAATTGATGGGACTGGTGATCTTTTTATAATTAAAAAACATGTAGAACCAGAAAAAAGTCATGGAACTAAATGTCAGGTGTCACATTGTGAGAACTTTATTATTAATTAGTACATTTCATTACTTTTTTTAAAGTAGGTTTTCAAACTTTATTTTATTTTATTTTTATTTTTCAGGGGTACATGTGCAGGTTTGTTATATAAGTAAACTTGTGTCATGGGGCTTTGTTGTACAGATTATTTCATCATCTAGGTATTAAGCCCAGTACCCATTTGTTATTTTTCTTCATCCTCTGACTCCTCTCACCCTCTATCCTCCAATAGGCCCCAGTGTCTGTTGTTTCCCTCCATGTGTCCGTTCCTTTGTCCTGGATGGTATTTGCTAGATTGTCTTCCAGGGTTTTTATAGTTTTGGGTTTTATATTTAAGTCTTGAATACATCCTGAGTTAATTTTTGTATATGATGTAAGGAAAGGGTCCAGTTTTAATCTTCTGCATATGGCTACATGCTGAATGAATTAGGTCATGAAAAAGAATTGGGATTTTATCCCACTTGAAATGTAAAGTTTATTTTTTAATTGACAAATAATATTCATACATATTATTGGGGTACATAGTGATGTTTTGATATGTATAATACGTTATTAGTCCACTTGCATTGCTACCAAGGAATCCCCGAGGCTCAGTAATTTATAAAGAAAAGAGGTTTAGGGGATGGGTGCGGTGGCTCACGCCTGTAATCCCACCACTTTGGGAGGCCAAGGTGTGCAGATCACCTGAGGTCAGGAGTTCGAGACCAGCCTGGTCAACATAGTGAAACCCCGTCTCTACTAAAAATACAAAAATTAGCTGAGTGTGGTGGTGGGCATCAAACTTGGGAGGCTACTTGGGAGGCTAAGGCAGGAGAATCACTTGAACCCAGGAGGCGGAGGTTGCAGTGAGCTGAGATTATGCCACTGCACTCCAGCCTGGGCAACAGAGGGAAACCCCATCTCAAAAAAAAAAAAAAAAAAAAAAAAAAAAGGTTTATTTAGCTCATGGCTCTACAGGCTGCACAAGAAGCATGGTGCCAGGATCTGCCTCTCGGGAGGGTCTCAAGAACCTTTTCTCATGGCAGAGGGCAAAGAGCGAGCAGGCATGTCATATGGTGAGTGAGAGAGCAAGACAGAGAGGTGAGGAAGGTCACAGACATTTTAACAACCAGACCTCCTGTGAACTAATAGAGTGATAACTCATTCGTTACTTCCAGTCTTATGGTCACATATGACTGTAGTGGAGTAAGTGCCTGGGAAATATAGGTTTTCTGTTTATTCTAAGAAGAATGAAAACGTTTGGTGAACACATAATATTATTTCTGCCACCAGAGATATTTTGGAGATAGAATTGATGGGAATTTTTGATGGGTTGTACATGTATGTGTGCTGGTGTGTTTTCTAAAAAACTAGGAGATCTTGAGGTGAAATAAGTATTAAGTAAAACTGAAGGCATTTTCTGGATTGTTAAAATATTGGCAGCTCAATGGTTTCAATATCTCAATGAGTTGTCATAGGAATACTTGAATGAATCTATTCACTGGCACAGGAAAATATGAGAATACGACAATGTTTCAAAATCAAAATTTCAGAGTTAAGACAGGTTCTAGAAGTAGGCAGAAGCCTAATTATGATGCATTAGAAATAATAATTAGTAATCATACAATGTTAGTGACAATAGCTATGCCGTTCAAAAGCTTAACGGAGAAAGGAGAATATTAGCATGGTAGGTAAAGGGAGGCAAAAACCTAGGTCACTATAGGCCTGGCACGGTGGCTCACACCTGTAATACTAGCACTTTGGGAAGCCAAGGTGGGCAGATCACAAGGTCAGGAGATCGAGACCATCCTGGCTAACATGGTGAAACCCCGTCTCTACTAAAAATTCCAAAAATTAGCCAGGTGTGGTGGCAGGTGCCGTAGTCCCAGCTACTCGAGAGGCTGAGGCAGGAGAATGGTGTGAACCCGGGAGGCAGAGCTTCCAGTGAGCAGAGATCACGCCACTGCACTCCAGCCTAGGCGACAGAGCGAGACTCCGTCTCAAAAAAAAAAAAAAAAAAAAAAAAACACACACACACAGACACACACACACACAAAAACACAAAAAAACCTAGGTCACTGTTTTTCAACTAGTTTGATCCTGTATTATTTTCTGCAAAAACTTAGTGTGTGCAACTGAATTTATATCAATTTTATATATATTTATAACAATATGTGTGCATGTCTACACACAATATGCTTATATTTATATAAATGAATGCTCTTATACCAACAGCTATCACACAGAAGGTTGAACTGAGAGTCATTTCGTAGAACATGCAATGAAGGGCAACTAAATGCAACTCAGAAGAGGATATTGAAATATGAAGCAAAAAAAGGAAGTTTATCTCATGAGTATATAAGAGAGCATTAGTAAATTAGAAAGCTAATTCATTAAAATATTGCTTGGGATGCTTTCCTTGGCACGGAGTTATTTTTGTGTTGAAAAAGTGCTATGTTGTGTTCATGGTGCACTAGCAAATTTTAACAGCTGCTCTTTGGAGGTGTGGGGGTAATGGGAACCGACTGATTTTGTGGAAGTTTTTTTTTTTACAATATTAACTTATTTTTTTAATTTTACATTTATTTCTGCCCTTATTTTGAGTTCTTCCACATAAGGTAAGTAATATGCTAAGATTGAAATGTTTATATCTCCTCAAAATTCATATTTTGAACCCTAATCCTCAATGTGATGGTATTTGAAGGTGGAGGATTAGATTAGAAGGGTTGAGCCCTTGTGAATGGGATTCGTGACCTTATAAGGGACTCCAGAAAGCTCTGTTTCCTCTTCCACCACGTGAGGACACAGTGAACCAGAAAGTGGGCCCTCACTAGACACCAAATATTCTGTTCCCTTTATCTAGGACTTCACAGTCTTCAGAACTGTGAGCAATAAGTTTCTGTTGTTTATAAGACACCTGGCCTATGATATTTTGTTATAGCATCATGAATGGACTGAGACACAATGAAAGCAAGCACCATATATTATCTTGCATATCACTTTATCCTCGGCACCTGACCTTAACTAGTATTTGTTTAATAAATGAGTAAATAAGTAAATGAGTCAATAAACAGCCAAATGGATAATAAAGACTATATTATATTGTTTAGAGAAATAACTGAGAGTATTAAAAGAAAAGGTGTATCACCAGCAAGAAAAGAAATCCCATTGGTAATTTAAAGAAATGTTACTATAAATTTGATGGACTTGTTGGTTAAGTTTGACAATTTCCAATTTACTTATTTCCATGCATCTTCAGACATTTCTGGAATTTGTGATTGTCAAAAGGAGTAGGTATTGATCTCATCAAAATATATACGTGAGTGGTAGACACAAGAGAGTCCATCTCAAGAACTGTGATGGATTGGGTTTTCTTAAAATCTGGACATATTAGATGTCTTCCAGACAAATGGAGCTCAGAGGAAATATAAATACAATAAACACACATATAGGAATCTCATAGTTTGTCTCAAATATTTTTTTTCTAAATTTAACCCCATTAGATAACAAATAAGAGCAGATTCAGGAAGGCAGACAGTGATGGGGAAGGGGAAAGGGTAAATATGATGTGGATACCACAGCTAAGAAATTAGACGCACATTCAATTTTTTCCATCTTCATTTTGTGTGTTTATACTCATAAACATAAGAATAATACTAACAATATTAATGAAAATGAAGATGATGATAATAAAAGTCATCCCTACATAGTACTTTCTGTGTACAAGGCACTGTTCTGAGAGGTTTTGATTGTAATTTGCCATTTAAATTTTACGACACCATGAGTTAATTACTATTATTACCCTCATTTTACATGGAGAAAACTGCATTGCTAAATCTATGTAAACAATATAATTGTTTTATCTCAAGTAAAATAAAATGGGATATTGACAAAAGCAATCTTAGGATCTTGAGCAAATATTTTTAAAATGACAAAATGATAGTGTATTTAAATAAATAGTTCAAATACAGTGAAATTAGAAAGTGTGTCCTGATTTCTTCTTATATTGAATGTCATGGAAGCATTAATAGTCATTTGAAATCACACTTGATAAAGACCCTGAATGTCAAAATACAGCACCTCTAAGCTCCCAAAGAAAACTTATTTAACCTTCTATACAAATGCCAAAAGTTCCTTTAGCACTGAACACTGACAAATCTTTCCAGTGAATTCATACCATCATAGAGTCTTAGAACCTGAGATCATTTGACTTCATAAGGCTTTAAAGGTTAAAGGCATAGAGTAATTTAAGTATTAAAAAGAGGAAAGGAGTGTTTTCTGAAGCAAAGAAATTATTCTAGTTATTCAAAGTCTTCCTTTTCCTCAGGGCAGCCAAAATAATTGGATTTATGTGTCTCTGAATCACTGGCAGGGGGCAGAGGGGAACCAATGTCACTTTTTATATTCATCCTAAAATATTTGTTTCATTTTTATTATATTATTTAAAAATAAATTTCTTAACAGAACTAAATACTGAATATGTAAACTAGGATCTCAGGCAAAGTATTTGACCACAACATAAAGGAGACTATATAAATTTACTTGTAACGTCAATTAAAGTTAACTTAAACTGGATTATCACTCAGACAATTGACTATGATACTTTACTTAAATTATTCTATTTAACTCACGCCTTTATAAAATTGATATTACCATTTAACAAGATAAATACCATGTCTAACCAAATTCTGAATTTTATTTTGATTTATTTTTTTCCCTGTGTTAGCTGCTAACTCGTGAATACCACTCTACTTATCACAAGATATAAAAGGCATTGGGTAAATAATTATATAATTATGATGAAACATTTATAGAATACATTTGTCAGTGTTTTTATATATTAATTTCAAAATGCAGAGATATGCATTCATATTTCTTAGTTGATTCCTATAATGTAAATTTTTGTATAAGATTTGAACTTGGCTTAACATATTGTGGATTGTTGGTGAGATTAAAAAGATGAAAAAATACTGACTTTTACATCATGGGTATATCCTAGTATAAAGTGGCAATATATCTCAGTGGGCGTTGTCAGCAATCAAATTTTGTAGAATACTAGTTGGCACTAATTCTTAAAAAGAGAAAGATAGGTTGAATTGCTAAAAACTAACAAAAAAAGATCATTGAACTGATAAAAAAAAATGAAAGGAGAAAACTCTTAAAGCACTGCAGATACTATTAATTAGCAGCAAAAGGCAAGATGTCTACAAGGATGCCTAGGGAGTAGCATGAATATATGTGCTCACATTCTGAAAAGACCATCTTCCTAACCACTGATAAAATGTTTGGGGATACTGCAATTTGCATTAGGGAACAGCATGTTTAGTTGGTTATTAGCTGAATGGTGTGTCAGAAATGGGTCTAAGAATAAAAGTAGGTCTGGAAACAATTGGTCACATCACACAGAAACATGTTGTGCAATACACTTATATGCTGCTTCTAAAGAAATGAATCAGAAAAGGCTACATAGTTCCCTGCTCAACCCATCATGTTTGACCAAGTGGGGATTAAAAGCTACCTAATAAATTGGTAAAATATCTCTATCTCCCTGTTACTCCAAAAACACCAGAGAGATCGTGGTCATTCACAGAGGCACCTCTTGCACTGTTAGACCTCACTAAAACTCTCTAAGTCACACCATTCATGTGATTTTATCTGACACTTTATGATTTATTAAATGTATTTCACTGGATGTGGAGGGTTAATTAACTGAGACTGTATATTCAAAATCACCTCGTGTATCATATATCGATACATGTCTTCACAGGAATATTTCCAATTAGGTTCAAAATTTAAAATCCTCGAAGAATTAAATATGTACTATGAATGTTCAAAAACAAAAGGAAAATATTGAGAACTGAATATAAAGCAGGAAAGTCACAGCAGAAGCCTTCCCAAATATCATTTAATATTTTCTGACTATGCAATAAACATTTCTTACTATCTCTTATGCAGAATAGACTTGGAGTTTTTTAATAAAATATTATTTGAAATAATAATATACCTGTAAGAGGATATTGACAGACTTTCTAAAGCAGAAAAAAAAAAAAACCCCACAAAAATCTGTGTTTATAATTAATGCTACTGGATGCTTGTTGTTACGGGTTAAGTCATGACCTCCCCAAATTCATAATTTGAATCCCTAACCCGCAGTACCTCAGAAGGTGACTGTGTTTGGAGACAGGGCTTTAAAGGGGGTAATTAAATTAAAATGAAGCCTTTAGGGTGGGCTGTAATCCAATCCGGTGTCTTTCTCAGAAGAGGGCATTTCCACACACAGAGAGAGGTACATTCACACAGAGGGAAAACCATGTAAGGACACAACAAGAAGGTATCCCCTCTGTTGGGCACAGTGGCTCACGTCTGTAATCCCAGCACTTTGGGAGGCTCAGGCTGGCAGATCACGAGGTCAGGATTTCAAGACCAGCTTGGTCAACATGGTGAAATCCTGTCTCTATTAAAAATACAAAATTAGCGGGGAATGGTGGCATGTGCCTGTAATGCCAGCTACTCAGGAGGCTGAGGCAGGAGAATCACTTGAACCCAGGAGGCGGAGGCTGCAGTGAGCCAAGATCGTGCCACTGCACTCCAGCCTGGGCGACAGAGCGAGACTCTGTCTCAAAACAAAAAAAAAAAAGGGAGGGGGGATCCTCAAGTGACAGAGGCTTCGGGAGAAACCAAACCTGCTGACCCCTTGATCTTGGATTTCTAAACTTCAGAACTGTCAGAAAATAAATTTCTTGTTGTTGAAGGCACCCAGTCTGGGATATTTTGTTATATCAACCCTAGAAGATTAACACACCCATATACAGTTGATTCATATTATTCATGGGAATTACATTTTATAATGTTGCTACAAACACTGTATTAGCAATAGTTGAACCACTGCTTTGAGGAAAAATAAAGGGGTAGGTTTCCTGCAAGCATTTGATTACTGATTTTCATCAATTGATCAATAAATAACATTGCTTTATGTTTGTTTCTGTTTAAAGACAACTTTCTGAATATATGTTGTTGATTCATTAACATTCAATTGACAGCCAACAGCACTGTAACACACCCCTAACAAAGCTTGTTTCCATCACACATGTTTCCATCAGGCACCTTGCAGCCAGTTCTGGAGATTAGGAGTAGGAGACAGCCCTTCAGCACTATGCTTGGGGGAAGTTTGACATTGAAATAATCAACATTAAGCACAGAAGTGTGAGAAATGCAGCACTAGACAGATCGTGAAAAGGACAGTTGTGTAGAGTATAAGAGCTGAAACAAGAAGACAGAAAGTCACTTTGTTCATTGGCAACGTGCATCTTGAGTGACTCAAACTTTTTGTCACTTTGTACATCCGTGAATTGCTGCTAAAGCACCAAAAATATTGATTTGGGGGTTACAAATAAATTTTATAGATAAGCAAATTTGCAAATGTGGAATTCATGAATAATGAGGGTGAACTGTACTGAGAATTTTTTTTCCTTAAATGCACCCTTGCGGTCTCACACCTATTTCCCATGTCACATAATTTTAACTTAAGAGCCCACCTTCCTCGTTGTGTCTCCAGGATAAGTAAGCCTGCTGAATACTTCTGTATTCAGTTAGGTATTTCTTATACGTGGGTAAATTACAGGCACAAAATCGGGCTATCCGATTCAATTTATTGTTCTTTTTTTCTTTTTTTTCTTTTTTGACGGAGTCTAGTAGCTCTGTTGCCCAAGCTGGAGCGCAGTGGCGCCATCTCTGCTCGCTGCAACCTCCGCCTCCCAGGTTCAAGCATTTCTCCTATCTCAGCTTCCTGAGTAGCTGGGATTACAGGCACACACCACTACGCCCGGCTAATTTTTGTATTTTTAGTAGAGATGGGGTTTCACCAGTTGGTCAGGCTGCCCTCGAACTCCTGACCTCTTGATCCGCCCCCCCTCGGCCTTCCAAAGTGCTGGGATTACAGGCGTGAGCCACCATGCCCGGCCTCAATTTATTGTTCTTTTACATTGTTTGTGGCCCTGACTCCCACAGGAGAATAGCTGAGGGTTTTACACTCACTCTCTGCCTCTGTTCAGGCCTGTACTGTGGATTCTTAGACTCAACTTAGGAATTCAATCAAAGAAACTTCTTCTGGAAAATTGAAAATATATGACATATATTACTTGTTTCTGTTTCTTCTGGATTCCACAACACCTCCTTGCCAAGAAAGGAGGAAATTATAGAATAATCAATAGATAACAACATATACAATAGGTACTAGCTGTTAAGACAGCAGACATAAAGATATCACTCTAACTTACATTGTGTTTGAATTTATTATTTCAGTGTTGTTATTGTTCATAGTGCAACTGTTTTCTAATACTCTTCTATTGATCTTTTATTTCTATGTTTTATAGCAAATGTTATTCAACAAAGCCATTTAGTTATTTTATACAGATTCTAGTTCTTCTAAGTAAAACAATATATATTTAATCTCTTTTTTTCCTTTTCATTATCTGTGAAAGGTTTCATACTACAGTCTTCAGGGTGGTTGAATCTCTCCTACAGGTAACATATTTTAATCATGACCAACTCCCTTTTGAATCATTGTTATATCTCTGACTTCTGTTTTCTTAAAGTCTTTGAAATGGAAAAACCTTTTCAAAAATAACTTATTTTTGAGAAATTAAATGTGAAATTCAAAGAATATAACCTCTGCTTAGATGATGAACAGCAATCAAAACAAAAAACAAAAGCCCTTTGAGTTTACCAAGTTCTCATTTAAATTCCAAATCATTCTACCTTCAAATAAAAACATAGCTCCTTCTGCTTAAGAAGGGATGCTGAGTCACAATTTTCTTATACTTTAGAAAATAATATAACTATAATGGAACATACTTGAATTGTATATATTATTATGGCATGATATAAATATATTCATATATAAATACCACCATATGAATATTAAACATTTTGAAGATAATATTAAAATATGTGTATGTATTTAAGAATTAATAAAATATCACAAAATATAAAATCAATTAATTTTCACAATCAATTTTAAAATACCCAGTGGAAATTATGGAGGGAAATAGAAGTGGTAACTACAATAATTATTTCAATAAATGAATTGTGTACATTGTTTGTTTCAAAGTTTATGTGGATACTCCCTTTATATTTTTAATTTTTAATTTGATTGCTTCACTTTTTCCAATGAAGCCAGACAAATTACACAGGTTTCTTTCTGTAAAAAGAGGCACTCAATAATAAATAGGGAGAATTTGATTGTCACTGCATAAAATCTTCTTTCCCTGTGGCAGGTTTCTGACACTTGGTCTACTTGCAGGGGCTTTACCCCTCTTCCCCTCTCACCCTTTCTTTACACATGGAAGCAGGCCACTCAGCTCTGCCTACAATGCTCTTTAACCACTGATTGTGACATCTATAATCTAGGATATGATCCAAATGAAATAAAACTATTATCAGAAAGAGAGAAAATTAAGCCTTGACTGGAGCCTACATAATGGCTGAGGCCAAAGAACAAAAAACAAGGCATTTGAGATCGACAAACAGGCCTACCCAATGACAGAACAACACAAGTGCCCATTCCTTGTCTCTGTCTCACGGCATCATCATTCCCCCAACTCTGTTCTTAATAATAGATCTCCATGGAAATGCAGTCAGACATATTTCTGTTTCTGAAGGGTCTGCTTTATCTTTCATTTTTTAAGAAAGCCCATAGAAATAGGGATATCTGCTCAATAAATTATAATCTGGTCTTTGACCAATCATTGTCACTGACTTTCATTTAATCCAATTGGATCAGTGAGTATTCTAACTATTTTCAACAGGCCTAACTAGGGCCAAATGTAAAAAACAAAAACAAGCAACAACAACAAGAACAACAACAACAAAAAAAACAAGGCATTCTTAATCTGTGGTAAACACAGCTTTAACTTTTAAGAAATAGATAAAATATCCTAACAAATTTAAGATTCTTTAAATCAATTTGTACATTTAACCCTTGATATTAATATATTTAGTTGCTTTTCATACTGTTGAAAAAGATAGATTTATATCAAATATTTAGTAGACATATAAAAAATTTTTTTTTGCCTTTGTCTGAAATCAAGTCTACATAGTGGCATTAAAAGTTTATATTTTACATTTGATTTTGATTTTCTAACAGGTTAAATGTAGCATGTGATTTGATATGGGGAAAGGTTTAGCCTGGTTAATTAAAAAGGAAATGAAATGCTGGGATTATACTTGTAGGGAAAAAGATTTGTCTGGAAAATGGATGGCAGAGAATTGGGATATCACCTTGAATTAAGAATGGAGGGGCCGGCCGAATAGGAACAGCTCAGGTCTACAACTACCAGCATGAGTGACGCAGAAGACAGGTGATTTCTGCATTTCCAACTGAGGTACGGGGTTCATCTCACTAGAGAGTGTCAGACAGTGGGCACAGGTCAGTGGGTGCACGCACCTTTCATGAGCCGAAGAAGGGCGAGGCATTGCCTGACTTGGGAAGCGCAAGGGGTCAGGGAGTTCCCTTTCCTAGTCAAAGAAAGGGGTGACAGATGGCACCTGGAAAATCGGGTCACTCCAACCCGAATTCTGCATTTTTCCAATGGGCTTAAAAAATGGCCCACGAAGAGATTATATTCCGAACCTAGCTCAGAGGGTCCTACACCCACGGAGTCTTGCTGATTGCTACCACAGCAGTCTGAGATCAAACTGCAAGGTAGCAGTGGGCTAGGGGAGGGGCGCCCACCATTGCCCAGGCTTGCTTAGGTAAACAAAGCAGCCAGGAAGCTCGAACTGGGTGGAGCCCACCACAACTCAAGGAGGCCTGCCTGCCTCTGTAGGCTCCACCTCTGGGGGCAGGGCACAGACAAACAAAAAGACAGCAGTAACCTCTGCAGACTTAAATAGCCCTGTCTGACAGCTTTGAAGAGAGCAGTGGTTCTCCCAGTGCACAGCTGGAGATCTGAGAATGGGCAGACTGCCTCCTCAAGTGGGTCCCTGACCCCTGATCCCCGAGCAGCCTAACTGGGAGGCATCCCCCAGCAGGGGAAGACTGACACCTCACATGGCTGGGTACTCCAACAGACCTGCAGCTGAGGGTCCTGTCTGTTAGAAGGAAAACTAACGAACAGAAAGGACATCCACACCAAAAACCCATCTGTACATCACCATCATCAAAGACCAAAAGTAGATAAAACCACAAAGATGGGAGAAAAAACCGAGCAGAAAAACTGGAAACTCTAAAAAGCAGAGTGCCTCTCCTCCTCCAAAGGAACGCAGTTCCTCACCAGCAATGGAACAAAGCTGGATGGAGAATGACTTTGACGAGCTGAGAGAAGAAGACTTCAGATGATCAAATTACTCTGAGCTATGGGAGGATATTCAAACCAAAGGCAAAGAAGTTGAAAACTTTGAAAAAATTTAGAAGAATGTATAACTAGAATAACCAATACAGAGAAGTGCTTAAAGTTGCTGATGGAGCTGAAAACAAAGGCTCCCGAACAACGTGAAGAATGCAGAAGCCTCAGGAGCTGATGCGATCAAATGGAAGAAAGGGTATCAGCGATGGAAGATGAAACGAATGAAATGAAGTGAGAAAGGAAGTTTAGAGAAAAAAGAATAAAAAGAAACGAGCAAAGCCTCCAAGAGATATGGGACTATGTGAAAAGACCAAATCTACATCTGATTGGTGTACATGAAAGTGACAGGGAGAATGGAACCAAGTTGGAAAAGACTCTGCAAGATATTATCCAGGAGAACTTTCCCAATCTAGCAAGGCAGGCCAACTTTCAGATTCAGGAAATACAGAGAACGCCACAAAGATACTCCTCGAGAAGAGCAACTCAAAGACACATAATTGTCAGATTCACCAAAGTTGAAATGAAGGAAAAAATGTTAAGGGCAGCCAGAGAGAAAGGTCGGGTTACCCTCAAAGGGAAGCCCATCAGACTAACAGTGGATCTCTCGGCAGAAACTCTACAAGCCAGAAGAGAGTGGGGGCCAATATTCAACATTCTTAAAGAAAAGAATTTTCAACCTAGAATTTCATATCCAGCCAAACTAAGCTTCATAAGTGAAGGAGAAATAAAATACTTTACAGACAATAAAATGCTGAGAGATTTTGTCACCATCAGGCCTGCCCTAAAAGAGCTCCTGAAGGAAGTGCTAAACATGGAAAGGCACAAACGGTACCAGCCACTGCAAAATCATGCCAAAATGTAAAGACCATTGAGACTAGGAAGAGACTGCATCAACTAACGAGCAAAATAGCCAGCTAACATCATAATGACAGGATCAAATTCACACATAACAATATTAACTTTAAAAGTAAATGGACTAAATGCTCCAATTAAAAGACACAGACTGGCAAATTGGATAAAGAGTCAAGACCCATCAGTGTGCTGTATTCAGGAAACCCATCTCACATGCAGAGACAAACATAGGCTCAAAATAAAAGGATGGAGGAAGATCTACCAAGCAAATGGAAAACAAAAAAAGGCAGGGGTTGCAATCCTAGTCTCTGATAAAAAAGACTTTAAACCAACAAAGATCAAAAGAGACAAAGAAGGCCATTACATGATGGTAAAGGGATCAATTCAACAAGAAGAGCTAACTATCCTAAATATATATGCACCCAATACAGGAGCACCCACATTCATAAAGCAAGTACTGAGTGACCTACAAAGAGACTTAGATTCCCACACATTAATAGTGGGAGACTTTAACACCCCACTGTCAACATTAGACAGATCAATGAGACAGAAAGTCAACAAGGATACCCAGGAATTGAACTCAGCTCTGCAGCAAGTGGACCTAATAGACGTCTACAGAACTCTCTACCCCAAATCAACAGAATATACATTCTTTTCAGCACCACACCACACCTATTCCAAAATTGACCACATACTTGGAAGTAAAGCTCTCCTCAGCAAATGTAAAAGAACAGAAATTATAACAAACGATCTCTCCAATCACAGTGCAATCAAGCTAGAACTCATGATGAAGAATCTCACTCAAAACCACTCAACTACTTGGAAACTGAACAACCTGCTCCTGAATGACTGCTGGGTACACAATGAAATGAAGTCAGAAATAAAGATGTTCTTTGAAACCAACGAGAACCAAGACACAACATACCAGAATCTCTGGGATGCATTCAAAGCAGTGTGTAGAGGGAAACTTATAGCACTAAATGCCCACAAGAGAAAGCAGGAAAGATCCAAAATTGACACCCTAACATCACAATTAAAAGAACTAGAAAAGCAAGAGCAAACACATTCAAAAGCTAGCAGAAGGCAAGAAATAACTAAAATCAGAGCAGAACTGAAGGAAATAGAGACACAAAAAACCCTTCAAAAAATTAATGAATCCAGGACCTGGTTTTTTGAAAGGATCAACAAAATTGATAGACCACTAGCAAGACTAATAAAGAAAAAAAGAGAGAAGAATCAAATAGATGCAATAAAAAATGATAAAGGGGATATCACCACTGATCCCACAGAAATACAAACTAGCATCAGAGAATACTACAAACACCTCTACGCAAATAAACTAGAAAATCTCAAAGAAATGGATAAATTCCTCAACACAAGCACTCTCCCAAGACTAAACCAGGAAGAATTTGGATCTCTGAATAGACCAATAACAGGAGCTGAAATTGTGGCAATAATCAATAGCTTACCAACCAAAAAGAGTCCAGGACCAGATGGATTCACAGCCGAATTCTACCAGAGGTACAAGGAGGAGCTGTTACCATTCCTTCTGAAACTATTCCAATCAACAGAAAAAGAGGGAATCCTCCCTAACTCATTTTATGAGGCCAGCATCATCCAGATATCAAAGCCAGGCAGAGACACAACCAAAAAAGAGAATTTTAGACCAATATCCTTGATGAACATTGATGCAATAATCCTCAATAAAATACTGGCACTGAATCCAGCAGCACATCAAAAAGCTTCTCCACCATGATCAAGTGGGCTTCATCTCTGGGATGCAAGGCTGGTTCAATATACGCAAATCAATAAAAGTAATCCAGGATATAAACAGAACAAAAGACCGAAACCACATGATTATCTCAATAGATGCAGAAAAGGCCTTTGACAAAATTCAACAACACTTCATGCTAAAAACTCTCAATAAATTAGGTATTGAGGGGAGGTATCTCAAAATAATAAGAGCTTTCTATGACAAACCCACAACCAATATCATACTGAATGGTCAAAAACTGGAAGCATTCCCTTTGAAAACTGGCACAAGACAGGGATGCCCTCTCTCACCACTCCTATTCAACATAGTGTTGGAAGTTCTGGCCAGGGCAATTAGGCAGGAGAAGGAAATAAAGGGTATTCAATTAGGAAAAGAGGAAGTCAAATTGTCCTTGTTTGCAGACGATATGATTGTATATCTACAAAACCCCATTGTCTCAGCCCAAAATCTCCTTAAGTTGATAAGCAACTTCAGCAAAGTCTCAGGATACAAAATCAATGTACAAAAATCACAAGCATTCTTATACAGCAACAACAGACAAACAGAGAGCCAACTCATGAGTGAACTCCCATTCATAATTGCTTCAAAGAGAATAAAATACCTAGGAATCCAACTTACAAGGGACGTGAAGGACCTCTTCAAGAAGAACTACAAACCACTGCTCAAGGAAATAAAAGAGGATACAAACAAATGGAAGAACATTCCGTGCTCATGGGTAGGAAGAAGCAATATCATGAAAATGGCCATACTGCCCAAGGTAATTTACAGATTCAGTGCCATCCCCATCAAGTTACTAATGACTTTCTTCACAGAACTGGAAAAGACTAATTTAAAGTTCATATGGAACCAAAAAAGAGCCCACATTGCCAAGTCAATCCTAAGCCAAAAGAACAAAGCTGGAGGCATCACACTACCTGACTTCAAACTATACTACAAGGCTACAGTAACCAAAACAGCATGGTACTGGTACCAAAACAGAGATATAGATCAATGGAACAGAACAGAGCCCTCAGAAATAACGCCGCACATCTACAACTATCTGATCTTTGACAAACCTGAGAAAACAAGCAATGGAGAAAGGATTCCCTACTTATTAAATGGTGCTGGGAAAACTGGCTAGCCATATGGAGAAAGCTGAAACTGGATCCCTTCCTTACACCTTATACAAAAATCAATTCAAGATGGATTAAAGACTTAAACGTTAGACCTAAAACCATAGATAGCCTAGAAGAAAACCTAGGCATTACCATTCAGGACATAGGCATGGGCAAGGACTTCATGTCTAAAACACCAAAAGCAATGGCAACAAAAGCCAAAATTGACAAATGGGTTCTAATTAAACTCAAGAGCTTCTGCACAGCAAAAGAAACTACCATCAGAGTGACCAGGCAACCTACAAAATGGGAGAAAATTTTCGCAACCTACTCGTCTGACAAAGGGCTAATATCCAGAATCTACAATGAACTCCAACAAATTTACAAGAAAAAAACAAACAACCCCATCAAAAAGTGGGCAAAGGACATGAACAGACACATCTCAAAAGAGGACATTTATGCAGCCAAAACACACATGAAAAAATGCTCACCATCACTGGCCATCAGAGAAATGCAAATCAAAACCACAATGAGATACCATCTCACACCAGTTAGAATGGCAATCATTCAAAAGTCAGGAAACAACAGGTGCTGGAGAGGATGTGGAGAAATAGGAACACTTTGACACTGTTGGTGGGACCGTAAACTAGTTCAACCCTTGTGGAAGTCAGTGTGGCGATTCCTCAGAGATCTAGAACTAGAAATACCATTTGACCCAGCCATCCCATTACTGGGTATATACCCAAAGGACTATAAATCATGCTGGTATAAAGACACATGCACACGTATGTTTATTGCCGCATTATTCACAATAGCAAAGACTTGGAACCAACCCAAATGTCCAACAATCATAGGCTGGATTAAGAAGATGTGGCACATATACACCATGGAATACTATGCAGCCATAAAAAATGAGGCATTCGTGTCCTTTGTATGGACATGGATGAAATTGGAAATCATCATTCTCAGTAAACTATCGCAAGAACAAAAAACCAAACACCGCATATTCTCACTCATAGGTGGGAATTGAACAATGAGATCACATGGACACAGGAAGGGGAACATCACAATCTGGGGACTGTTGTGGGGTGGGGGGAGGGGGGAGGGATAGCATTGGGAGATATACTTAATGCTAGATGACGAGTTAGTGGGTGCAGCGCATCTGCATGGCACATGTATACATATTTAACTAACCTGCACATTGCACACATGTACCCTAAAACCTACAGTATAATAATAATAAATAAATTAAAAAATAGAATTTAAAAAAAAATGCAGACAGAAAGGGAAAAAAAAAAAAAAAACAGACCTATTCCAAATTAGTAGGGCAGCTTTGCTTCATTTACTCTCTGTCACACAATTTCCTTTGCAGATGACTTTTAGTTTGCTGCATAAATAATAAAACACTGCCCACATCCCTCAATTGTTTTACCATAGCCCAGTATTAATTGAACTTGCCAACAAAAAAAAAGAATTAATTATTGAATTATATTTGAGACAAGATGAACTATGAATATTTAAAATGTAAAATTTGATGTATCAACATATGTAAGCACCCATGAAACTATTATCATAAAAAAGATAATAAACATCTCTCTTACCCTTAAAAAAAAAGAAAAAAAGAAAAAAAATCCACTACAATATATGCATACATATGTAAATTTTATATTCCCTTTTATTCATATGTATTTAATCTTTATTTTGCAATGCCTTCATTTATTTCATCATATGTTTTAAGCACTTCTAAATTTGCAGCCTCTCTGCTAGTTGTTGTTCTTTTGGTTCATAGTATAAAGAACAGGAAGATATTCTATAAACTCAGAAAATAGTTTTTAAACATTTGCTTGACTGAACTTGTGAATCTGTTTTTTAGTAAATACACTGAAACATTAAACTCTTTTTGGTTGCCTTTGTTACAAAGCTGTCTTAGCACATACATTTTAGGGAAAACGTTCATAAAAGTTTTGCTATGCATACTATTAAGCCATTTGTTTATTTTTTGCTGCTTCTTGTTTGTTTTAATTTACAAGTAACCATCTCAGCAAACTAGAGCAAGCTTACAAGCTTACAAGATAGGCATTATAAATTAAAGTCATCTGTTTATATCAAGGCAATCTGTTTAGATCAAGGCAATATTCATTCTTGACATAAGAAAATAGAACAAAATTGTATTCCTGTTGTCATCATGAATGCTGCTTTAAAAATGAGGAGTGTATCCTTTAAAATGCACACAAGTCTGACCTCAAAATTATAAACTGTTAACTTCAAGACCTGTGTGGAATAACCTCTTCAAAATGCTCTGAATTTCTGGGCATCACACAGAAAACCAGTCCGAAAAAATGGCATATGTAGGGGTGGGAGGAAAAGGGGTTCATAAGGTTATGCTGCTAAAACTTTTGCCGCAATGAAAAGAGGCAAAAGCTACGTTAAATAACCTTACGTATCCTTAGCACAATAACATCAGAAAGTCTTACTTTTGAACACATGATAAAGGAAATGCTCTATTTTCATTACAGTCCATTTGTATTGATTCAACACTGCATTACCTTTGAGAGTTTGGGTACACTATATTGAATTCATGGAATTATAGAAATCAGAATTATAAAAGGCCAGTTGGCCCATCTTGCTCTATGTATTAGTGAAAGATTATTTGGTGTAACATATTCTTTAGTGTTTAGTGAAATTTTAAATGAGTTAAGCAATCATGCTTTTGGGAAATGATCTCGATCATAAGAAAGCTTAGGGTTTATATTTTTCATCATCTTTAGAAAATGCGTGTTTAACCATATTCTAGCCATTGAGATTTTTAAAGTATGAGTCAGGTTTTCCCAGTATTTGAGCAGTTTTTCCCATACAGAACATGGCAATGCTACAACATATTTAGTGCTAACTACTTTTGACAAAGTAAGAAATATTGCCAAGTGACCAGGGTATGTGCATTTTAAATTTGTTCTAATTTACTACTGGGAAAGATGGTTCAGTTTAAGTAAATGTGGAATATGATATAGAGAAAACTATTGTGAGCAAATGTGAATCATCTTTAGTCACGGCAAGACCTTTCAAAAGTCTAACCTCAGAAAGGCGTTCCATGGCTACTTCTTCTGCACTATTTCTATCTTTGTATATTAAAAAAAAAAAGTCACCACAGAATTTTCAAAATACCTCACAGCAATCACCATAGGTTAATTTTCTACAAATGATACATTCAAAAGCATTTTCTTCCGTAAGATGAAAGTTGAATAAATCCCCTGATTCATCATGAAACTCTAAGTCAGTCCATGGTGATGAATATTCTGTTACAAACTATTGTGTCTGTTTCCTAGATTTAGCATGAAATCTGAAACAGGGAAAACGAGAATTGCTCTCAAATCCAGCTGCAATCAATCATCTTGAAATATACTCTGGTTCCTATGAGTGACACAACATAATAATTAAAGTCCTCTTCTGTTAGAAATTGAATAGTTTCAGAAACAATTTTTGATAGAAATAGACTTTTTTAACTTTTAATTTTAAATTGTTCCTAATGAATTCCCATAAGTGTAATTAGGCTTAATTAGGCTTATTTAACTCTTTATTCTTTTTTTTTTTTTTTTTTTTGTTTTGTTTAAAACGGAGTCTCACTCTGTTGCCCAGGCTGGAGTATAGTGGTGCGATCTTGGCTCACTGCAACCTCCACCTCCCAGATTCAAGTGATTCTCCTGCTTCAGCCTCCCGAGTAGCTAGGACTACAGGCATGTGCCACCGTGCCCAGTTAATTTTTGTATTTTTAGCAGAGATGAGGTTTCAGCATGTTGGCCAGGATGGTCTCTATCTCTTGACCTTGTGATCCACCTGCGTGGACCTCCCAAAGTGCTGGGAATACAGGCGTGAGCCACCATGACCGGCCAACTCTTGATTTTTCTTGTAGAAATGAAATGTTTTCAGTAATAAGAAATTATTTTTTTCCATTTTTATTTCCCTTGCTCACACATTTTATTATATTTATGTCACATACTAGAGGTTTTGACAGAGTTGTGTGCTTGGGGACTCTCTTCTTAATGTATCCTCCCTTCTCATATGTATTCATCTATTAGATTCAAAGTAACCTTCATGCAGTTTAACAATCAATTTGAATATGTTCTTTTCAAAGTAAATTAATTTTTACAGATGTATTTTATTTAATATCCTCATTCTCATGGTCATTCTGGCCAAAAATTCAGAATCATCTCTGTTACTAATCCATTACCCTCTTACATTCAGGAAACTCAACTTTTTATTCACTCTTTTCCAATGAGTCCATCTCAAAATCATTTACTTTAGTAACCGTTTCCCTTTTTATATCATCTGATTTTTTATTGCAAAATTATTTTTCCCAAAGGTACCTGGATGAAATGTAGAAAAAAAAATAACCTCTTGCTTTGGTTCAGAATAGGATCACTTTCATATCTCAGATGCCCCTACAACCATTCATTGATTAACTCAGTAATTACCTATTATAGCATCTAATTTCTTCTTTCAAATTTCTAAGATTAGCTATTCCAAGGAAATGAGTCTTTTCATGAATTTTGGATAAAAATAGATTTTTGTAAAACATGGAAATTAGTGCATAGACGAGTTGATGGGAAGTTTTAACAAGAGGTTCTGAATGGATCCTTTAATTCACAGATAGATCATGAAGAGACTGAGACATGAGAACAAGGAATCCGAGGAAAATGTGTTCTAAGAAGAAGAAAAAAAAAGACCTGAAGAAGTTTCCAACAAAGAAAAAAGTTTCCAACAAACATACGTGACTAAGGATACTCATCAGTATTCTTTAAATATTTCATTATATGTTGATTGAGCAGTTACTATATGCAAAGGATTGTGCTAGCTATTGATGGAAGATAATTTCCCTGTTTAATATTAAGTGAATGGGGCAGATAACATTTCTGCTGTATACCCAATGTTTTTTATGTAATAATAATTATTTCCTTCAAGTTGCTTGCAATCTATTCATAGACAGAAACAGTAACTACCAAGAACAAAACGTAATCCAAGAGTTTAAGAATGTAAGAAGACATCCCACAAAGTACATTGTGATTAAGTCAGGAGTGATTCATACAGACCCTGTACACCGTTGAATGGTAGAAAGAATACTAAACTAGCCAGCTACCAAATTCTATGTCCTTGTGTCTATCATCTGCAAGGTCCTAATGATACATGGCACTGTAGTAAGGAATAAAGAAGCTTATTTTACAAAATAGCTTGTAACATGTTAAGAGCTACACAAATGTAGTGAACTTTTCTTTTAATCTCAAAAGATTATTGTTTAGAGCAGTGTTTCTCCATCAGAGATAATTCCATCCCCAAGAAATACTTGGCAAAGTCTGGAAACAATTTTTGTAAGTATAGAGGAGGGAAAAAACTTTTCCACTACTTTCTCAGGTTCTGACTCTGGGATCCTGTGAACTAAATTCAAAAGATAAATTAACAGGAGAAAAGTCATGTAAGCGTTATTGATGTTTTATGTGTGTGGAGCATTTCACGAAAATAAATATTTAAGCTTGAAGGGTAAGCACAGATTGAGGAAGAAAAGACTAGAAGTAGGAAAGTGACTAGAAGCAGGGGAAACCCAAAGGGGCAGTAAAGAGGGATACATTGTGGGAAAGTGACTAGATAAAAGAAAGTGAGGTTTTGGTTCCCAGAGAGGTAACTTGGGGAGTGATGACAAGAAAATGTATGTGGTAAACTGATGGTAGATAAGGCTTCTTTGTAAACCAGATACATCTTGGTGCCATCTCTAGTGATGAGTCATTTTCCTCTCCTGGGCATGGGAGTGGGTGACCTTTACAAATAAAAATATCCCTTTATAAAAAGGAAATCTGTGCCTTAATTTTTGTCAGATAGAATGAAGGCAGATAGCTCTTACTGTGGTTTCTCAATTGCTGTTGTTTTTTAATTATCTTCAGCTCAAAATAATCCTTATGCCAAAGTGGCATTCCCTTCAGTTGTTGCACTTTGGGTGTGGAGGAACTGCTGGCATCTAGCAGGTAGAGGCCAGGAATGCTATTAAACAGCCCACAATGCACAGGATAGTCCTATTTCACCTACCATAGAATTATCCTGCTCAAAATGGCATTACGGCTGAGGTTGAAAAATCCTAGTTGTGAGCACGTAGGAAATGATTCATGAGTGACATACAAAGTGCACTAAATTGAAGTGCATTGAATTAAAGAATGGTCATGAATTGGATACAGGGGAAGCATTCTTAGATGCAGAGAGTAAAACGAGTGATAGTGTCCTTCCTAACAGGAGGTTCATTACTCAAAAATGAATTGCGAAGGCAATAATAGAGCAATAAGATGAAGCAGATTTCTTCATGCAAATGTAGGTCTTTAAGACCAGGCTATAATAGGATAATTCTTCTGTAGTTACTAGAAAAAAATTTGAGACTAACAGAACTTTGGGAAATCTATGCTTCTAAGGTAAGCAGAAATTGAAGAAGAAAAGACTAGAAGCAGGGAAAATGACTTAAAAACTATTATAATAGATTCTATTTGTGTTAATGAAGACCAGGCAAATAAAACTGATTGGAAATGGTAGTTGAAAATGCAAAGAAATTCCAAGGGATTGTAGAAAGGGTAGACTGATGCCCATAGAAAAGGGGTATCACAGGTTTCCCTCAGAAATAAATATTTACTACTTTAGGCAATAGAATACCATAATCTATATGGATGGTCTGATCAATTTCATATATTGGGACTATTTGGCTGAAGAACTAAAACTCTCCTCACAGCTTTACATTTTAATAAGGTAGAAAATACATAATATTTGGAATATAATATACAGGATTGCATGGAAGCTCAGAGTAGTAAGTACATCTTACTCTTGTGGATGGGTAAAGAACTGTTCTGAGATAAAATAAAATTAGAAACTGAATCTTGGATTAGCAAAAATGCCTCAATTCTGATCTCCTATAGCACCATGTCTAACATTTAGTTAACTTTTGCTCACCCCAGATAAAGAAACGTGGGTGCCCTCCCTGCCCCCATGGTAGGGTGCAGAATATTCGGGGTAGATGCAGTAACTTCTGCTTTGCCCCTTTGGCAGCTCAAACAGGCATACTCTTTATACGTCACCTCCCAGGACCCAGGCAGAAACTGGAGTATAACGTTCTTGACACTCATATCCTCATCATTATCTGAAAATGATATTCTCTCCCCTGTCTGTCAAAATCTTGCAGCCCCACAGCCATCCTATTGCCCTGAACAACTTGCTCTCACTCCAAATCTGCACATCTCAATCCATGACTTGAAGGATTTGATCTTAGCCATGAAAAATATGATGTGAGAGGCAGTGAGAGAACAATTCTGCCATCTAATACGTACTTTCAAGTCTTCCATCTTCATCTCTCATGGGCTTTTAAAATTAATGCCAGAAACAAGAAAAATCCCTTCCGCTCTGCAAGAGCATCTCTAAAACTCATAAGAAAAAATGAGACAGTCACTCTTTGGAGGTGCTACAGAGGTGCTGTGTGGGAATACTTCACAAATCATCTCATCTTGACACCTACATCATCAACTTGAATGAAACTGGCATTATTGACGTGTTTCAGGAATGCTATTATAGAGACCAGGGGGAAAAATGTTTAATCAATTAAACACTTTAGCATTCCTTAGTAGGTTCTGTCAAAGATAGTCATTTAGAAAGAGCTCACATAATCTTCCTCTGTTTCTTTTGATTACCATTTCTGCCAATCACATTGTCATTCTTCCAATCAGCCAAGCTAGGAAGGGGAGTATCGGTCTTTCACAATTTTCTTTTCTTACTCCATTGTGTAACTTTCATGCCCTGCTGGTACTTTCCTTACAATATATCTTTGTGTTGTTCTGATTCCCTCCCATTTTTTATATCTCTACTCAGGATAGCATTTTATACAACTGAATTTGTGTGTGTGACCTGACACATTTCCATGATTCTCTCCTTCAGTAGAACCAGCAAAGTATTACAATCCAACATAAAGTGAAGGTGACTTACATGGACTGTATCTAAAGGTCAAAATCTTCAACATAGTTGCCATGCCATCATGATGATGGGTTTGTCTTTCCATTTTGTTTTACTATCTCTAATCCCTTCATCATTGTTTTTGTTGCTTGCTATATGTGTGATCACCAGTTGTCCTCAAACTATTCTTTAGTTGCAATACTTACTTTGCAAACTTAAATGAAAAACAGTAAAATTTTTTTAAAACTTCACAACTACTTGTAGAAATAAATGCATTCCAAATGTTTTATTTATTTTTCAAGCTTTCTAATTTCTCCCATTCTTATCGATAGATATCTAGGTTTCCAATTTATCCATTGGCTTCTTTTATAAATCTATTTGGATATTTATTTGAAAGCTACACAACACTTTTAAAGATGTATGTAAAATAGAATTACAAAATGATAAGCTTGCTAGAAATGAAATACATATAACAACTCAAAGTAGAAGTAAATCCTGAGCAACTCAAATTATTGGCTATCTGTTCATGTGAACAGCTAGTAATCAAAAGTTTTCTTCCTCACATCTACCAAAAGACAAGTAGAGAAAAACCTCTTAGACAAATACCATCCTATGTCAAACCATTGTATTGGTTGTCTTGGTCTTCCAGAACAAATGAACACAAACTCAGTGGCCAAAAACCATAGAAACTTATTCTCTCAGACTTCTGGAGCCCAGACATTTGAAACGAAGGTGGTGGCATAGCCATGTTCCTTCCAAAGTCTCTAGGGGAGAATCCTGGCCTCTTCCAGCTGCTGGTAGCTTCCAGCATTTCTTGGTTTATGGCAGCGTAACTCCAGTCTCTGCCCCAGCTTCACACGGCCTTCTGTCTTGTGCCTATAATCTCCCTCTCTTCTCTTTTTAATATACCAGCCACTGGACCAAGGCTAACTCGAAATGCAGAATGATCTTAACCTGGGGTCCTTAACTTAATTACAACTGCATAGACTCTATTTCCAAACAAGGCATACACCGGTACCAGAGTTTAGGACTTGAACATATATTTTTGGAGTACACAATGTAACTTATTATACCCGTGAGGGATTCAATTTGAACTAATAGCTTTCCTTAACTGCTACCATTACTCATCATCTTTACTTAATTGCTTTCATTCCTCACCCTCAGGTGAGATTATCCACAGCAATATCTTGCACTATTTTTAACCATCTATCACCATTACATGATACCAATTATAACATAGTTCTAAATGCCTATTAGTCATTATTAGTCTTATTATTACTTTTGCAGAGAGATAATAATATATTCCAATTTACAATGAACCCAATTATCTATTTCATATAGTGTATAAATGAATATAATTATATATGTCTTTATTTTCATTAAACACTTATTTGTGTAAGAGTAACAGCAATGGAAAGAACAGATAATATTTTCTTCACTTGATGAAAAGTTTTAATGAGCATTTATTCAAAACAATTTGCTGCATCAAGGGGACATTTTACATTTCTTTGACTAACATTGAATCTTAAAAACTTTTCTCATATTAGGAACAGTTGTGAAACTGTCTCTGCCACAAACAACAGGTACAAACTACTCACTTTCTCAGCCTCCCTTGCAGCTACAGTACAGGCAAGTGACTTTCTGCTTCACCAATGAGATACTCCTAAACCAGTCTTTGGATCATAAAACCAGGCAAGTGCAGAGGCTGGCAGCTAGGTATGGAGACAGGGACATTTAGAATTTAGAGGCAACACCACCAGTGGTTCTGGCAGCACAAGTCTATGCCCAAGCCAGCAGTTGCAAAGATACAAGCTTTGGTGAATTGCACTGTGTTGCCATTGGAGTCACAGCCCTGCAGTGTGTTTTTGGGTATTATTCTGGGTGAGGTAGTCTTCAAGCCTGGTTACAGGCTTTCCCAGAGATTATGTGGGATATCTGTAATTACTTATTTGATTACTTTTCTGTGTTGCCAGCAACACAGAACAATGATTGATGTATTGACTCACCAGATTCAGTTCACTGGCAACAACAAATAATCCAATATGTCCATATAATTAAGAAAATTGAGCAGAAGGCACAGGGAATGAAGAGAGGTCAGAATGTAATGGCTTCTATAATACCAAGAAGTGAGTAAAAGCCTTATTTTTAATCCAAATGTTATTTCTACAAAATATTTTATAATATATAATCTATTATCTATCTTGTTGACATCTAAAATGTATCCAAATATCAATGGAGTATCTTTAATTTTATAGCTTGTCAATCCTCATGAAAAATAAACAAAACAAAATGTATACTGGTTAATGAAGATGATGATAGTGATATTAATACTATAGATGTGTGTGTATATGAAACTAGGTATAAGGACTAAGGACATCATCACCATTATCACTACTTTTGTTGCTATTATAAACTATAAAGTTTTCCAAGGGTCTCTCCAAACCTACATGAAATGGTCTATTACGTTAAAGTTCTTTTCCACTATAGTATACCAGGCCAATGTTAATAACTTATATTTAATTTTATCATATATCTCTTCTTCTAGATACCTATATATATCGATATATCCATATCTACCTCTAGATAGATCTATCTATGTATCTATAGATGTATCTATATAAAGATACAAATATACTCTTTTATTTTGCTATCAATATTATTTTTAAAATAGTCATTTTTAAACTGTAATGTCATATAACAAAGGTTAAATAGAGTTCGTGGAAACTAGCCAAAAAATCTAACTGCAATTCTAAACAACTTTTTAAAGTTGATTCAAAGAATGTGTTCTGAGTTCCAAAAAAGCAACTTGCATATTAATTTTTATAATATAACATCTTAAAAACTAAATTTATTAACTAAGCACCTTCTGTAAGTGAATTAATGTAAAACAAAATGATTACAAATGTTGTATAGGATTGCTGAAGGTTAGAAACAAATGGTAAATAGTTTAAGAGGTGATTGTTTAAGAATAGACTTTAAGATTTTAAAAATACCTTTAGGTTTATTTTGTAATTTTGAAGAAATGTCATCTAAGGCTAGAGAACAGTTACTTGGAGAAAAAATAAGAACATGAAATTTTTTTTAAAATAGAAAAAAGATTAATCTTTAAAAGATTAATCTTTTAGTATTGTTAAATGTCAGAAAATAAACTTTTGTTTAATTTAAAAACTTGAAGAAAGTCATTTACGTGATAAAATCAACAATGAAGAGTACTTTCGAATCCATCCTTAAACCTATACTGTCTGAACATACAGACAAATACACTCTGCATCTATCTGGATCAATGACTCATTAAGCACCCTTTAAGAAGAAATGAATGTACTTTAACCCCTTCTGCACTTAAACATCGTGAGTACTTATTATTCAACAAGTACTTACTTCTTCCACATAGACATGTTTATTTACATATTTCTGGGTACTATGTCAGTTGTTGTTGTTCGTTGTTTGAATGTTTTCATCTCTGCCAGTTCTCATTGTTACATAGAGAAATATTCCATAGCTCTTATATTTGAATTTAGGTTTATGAATATTGATTTTTAAAGAGAGTTAGACTGAAAAAGAACTGTTTGTATTCACAGTTGAGATCAAAATATACCTTATCTAACCAAACAGTTTCAAGCACAAACCTATCCTTTTGCTAGATATAAGAAAGAAAAATAAGGCCACTATATAGAGATACATAAAGGTTTTCAATTTTAAAATATTCTCTTGAATTTAAAGTATTTGTAACTTTTCAATTTGAAATTTATATGAAAATAATTTTGAGCGAAACAATTTATAAAATAAATTATAAACAATTCAATTAATAAAAGTCATTAGCATATATAGATTAATATATTTAAGAATATTTCATGCACTACAAAATTACTAGTGATATGAGGCATGATTAATAATGTTTTATTTGTTCTTAAATAGTTCAGTTAAATTAAAGAGAGGCAGACATGTAAAAACTCAATTACAAATAACATGGGCAGCTCTATTAAAGAAATTTGTGCAAGGTTGAGGCATAGCCTAGAAGAAAATGATCAATAACAACTGCATCTCAAATTAGATGTTTTTAAAACTGAATCATGAAGAGTAATTAATAATTCAATCATTAAATAAAATTAAGGAAAATTAATTATAAGCAGAAGAATAAAATATGTAAAAGCACAGATGTATGAAACAGTATGTTTGGAGTTATTGGTCCTTTACTAGCTCTGGTTCTGAGACAAATATACTACATTGTCTCTTCATTATCTTTTGTATTGAGATAAAATTTACATAACACAAAAATTTCCCTTCGTACTCATTTTCAAGTATACAATTCAGCGGGTTTTAGTATATTCACAATAACTTACAACCCTCATCACTACCTCATTCTAGAACATTTCATTAACCCCTAAAAGACACCCAAGTCCTCCTTCTCTCAACCTCCTTTTCTGTCTAGGGGTTGGGGACAGCTCCTGGCAGCTGTTACTCTCCATTCTGCTTCTGTGGTTTTGCTTGTTCTTGACATTTCACATTAATGCGATCAAGTAACATGCAGTCTTTTCTGTTTTTTTTATTATTACACTTTAAGTTTTAGGGTACATGTGCACAATACATGTGCCATGCTGGTGTGCTGCACCCATTAACTCGTCATTTAGCAGTCTCTTGTCTCTGGTTTCTTCATGTTGTAGCATGTGTCAGTACCTCATTTCCTGTTATTGGCTGAATAATATTCCATTGTAGAATATATCACCTTTGTTTCTCTTGTGATCATTTCATTTCTGTTTTTTGGCTATTACGAATAACACTATGTATATCATGCACAAGTTTTGGTGTGAACATACGTTTTCATTTCTCTAGGAATACAGTGATGGGGTTATAGGATACCTTTTTATTTAACACTTTGAAGAACTGCCAAATGCTTTGCAAACAAACTGCATTATTTTACATTCCCTCCAGCAATATATGAAGGGTCCAATTTTCTACATTCTCCAGCACTTGTTATTTTATGATTTTCCTTTTTTTAAAAAAAAAATTATAGCCAACCTAATGATTGTAAAGTGGTATCTTACGGTTTCGATTTGCATTTGGTGAGATTGTATGTCTGCCTCCCCTGAGGTTAGGTAGGACCATATGACTAAGTTAGCCAAAGAATTGTGACCATAATTGAAATGTATCACTTCCAGGCTGCCACATTTATTTAGTGTTCTAAAACCCTTCTGAAGTTCTTTCTAGCAAAGATGCCAACAACTGGCTTTGTTCTTTCAGCTTAAATGAGTAGAGCTCCTCTGCTAATCAGAGATGGACATGAAGCACTTTCAGGAGTGGCTGAAGGCACTTCAATTGTGAAATTATTTATAACAACAGAACAATAACAGCCTACCTGTACTGGTATTCATATCACTTCTGCTTATATGGTAATTACTGTTAGGAAAAATAGACAATAAAATACATGGTGTGATGGTACAATAATACATTTAGGTCTCTTTTTTTACAAGAGCAAATTTACTGATTTTATCATACAAAGAATTGTGAGAAAGAATGATTACCTAGGATACTTGTTAGAATACAATTTCCAAGCTTCTTAAATACAATTTCTATTTTAATTATTGCAACTCATTTGTCTAACAACATGTAGTTGGGTGTTCCTTATTTAACAATCCAGATATAATTCACTAATTTTGAGAGATTGAGTGTAGTTCACAGTCTACCTTCTAACTTTCTTGTAGTCCCCCTACCCTCTGAAAGAGGGTGTTCTATTACTTTCTTATGAGGTCAACATTTAAGAAATTTTGCTGTAGTAAACTTTTTTTAGAGTTTCTAGTAAGCCATATCATGGGAAATGAAATTATGTTAATGGAACTGTATTAAGTGGTAGAAGATGAAAAGATGTATGTGTGTGTGTGTGTTTGTGTGTGTGTGTGTGTAGTGGGGTGTGTTTGCATGTGTGTGTGTGTGTGTATCTCTTCAAATATTATGTTTAAGAATGAGATCTATGATTGTACATCTCTCAACCAAAAAATATATTTATATTTTAAAACCACCTTAAAATCACTTTGTTTCTTGCCTGTTTTAGACTTAAACTAATAAAGACTATATAGACTTTAGACTACATGCCACATTCACTATGTGAATGCTCTGGGATCTTCACTGGCGTCTAATTTGTTTAATATGAAAGTATTTTGCTGTCGGTATTATTTAAACCCCAACTTTAGAAAGCTGGGAAATAGACTTAAAGTCATGTATTGTTTGTGAGTCATAATTATAAAGCAATTTTTGTGACTAGCAGATCATGACTTTTCAGGAAAGAAAGGAGAGAAAGAGAAAGAGTGAGAGAGAGAATAACAGAGAGAGGAGGGAGATGGGAAGAAAGGAAGGGAGAAAGGAAAAAAGAAATAAAGAAGCATAATTGAACCTATATGTCTACTACCCAAATGAGCAAACCTGGAGTGTTTTGGATATATTTGCTTTTCTGCTTCTGATGCAGAGGCACCTCCCAGCTGCCTCTGGCCAACCCTGGAGCCAGATCTCAGCGTGCTGTGGAATCAGTCCTGGTTACCGCTGGGTCTTCCTGTTCTGAATCTGGTCCACAGTGATTTTGTTTCTTAAAATTCCTAGGGTGAGTTTTATTTTTTAACCATTTAAACTACAACTGCAGTCTTTGAGTTTTTGATCTATAAAAAAAGGAAGGCCCAACTTAACTGGAAATTCATGCTTATTACTTCTTTTTTCCTATATTATAAAAATAATTTGTAATTGGAAAACATATCCATTTTACTCAATGTAACAAGTAGGACAGGAATCCATCTTCTTATCACCATTATAAGAAAGTTATTATTTCTTACTTTATCACTAACGGTAGGCATTATAAAACTTTAATGTTGTGGCCAATCTTATTTGGTGAAAAATGTACAATCATTTTTTTATTTCTTTATTCTGATCTTTGATGGGCTTACCCAATTTTAATACATTTATTGGTTATTTGTATTCCTACTTTGTTCCTACTTACATTGTACACTGCGATAATGGCTTTTCCTTGTTGGTGTTGAGGCATTCATTTTAAATTATAGCTATTAACCTAAATCTTGTTGCATAAATTGAAAATACATTTTGCCAATATGTAACTTAAGCATTAATTCTTAACATGCAATTTCACTCACAGAAGTGTATGTGTTCACATCTATTTTTTCTTTTCTAACCTCTGGATTGCTCATTATGTAAAGCTCTTAAGCATAGTGCTTGGCACTACATAAGTAAGGCACAATCATTAGCACTTATTATCCTGTCTTTATCTTCCAGTGAAATTATTCTGATATATAGTGAGGGCTTCATTCTGGTAGTAAATATTTCCGAAGGCAGGCTTTCTTTCTTTCTTTTTCTTTCTTTCTTTCCTTCTTCCTTCCTTCCTTCCTTCCTTTTTCTTTATCTTTTTTTTTTTTGTGATACAATTTCACTCTTTTGCCCAGGCTGGGGTGAAGTGGCGTGATCTCTGCTCACGGCAACCTCCGTCCCCCAGGTTCAAGCAATTCTCCCAAAGGCAGGTTTTTGTATAAACACAGGGAAGGGGGAAACGTTCCAAACACATATATTTTATAATAAATGAGAATTTTTAAAATGATAAGTAATAAAGTTTCACAATTACTTCTACTCATTTTAGCATACTGGTGGCAGGATTGGAGTTTATGTGTGTTTCTAGTGGAAAGAATTAAAGATAAATTTAATTTTATAAGGTTGGGCAAAAGATTCTTTGTCCTGAATTATTTTTTTAGTCAAATCTCAATCAAAGTCTCCTCTAATTTTTAGTTCTATCAATAGTGGCATGTTCTGTCCTCATTTTGGGTTTGTTAATATTTCTATTATTTATTCTAATACTGCAGAGACATTTAGGGGAAAATGTTGGTAGACACACTCCATCTGAAATCTTGACCTGTAGACTCAATTTTTTGTCTTGGCAAACAAAAATCTTAGGCTAGATTTTTTAAGAAATCATGAGAATATATTTAAAAAAGTCCAACCATGTATTGATTATGGAAACCAAATCTCCAAATGTGTGACACATAAATCAAAATACAGCATATGTGGTTTGAAGGGACACCAATAAAATGCAAATAAAAGAAAAATCTGGCAATACAAACAGTAACAAATGTAAAATAGAAATAAGTCTTTAAAGCCATAAAATAAGACTTATCCTCTATTGAGGATATGTAACAATTTTTACATATCTTTGTATTTTATATTGTATAATGTCATAATAAAATCTCTAAGAAATGAGAAAGTTTCACAAAAAATTACGGAAGTGAAAAATTATGTCACGGTGTCAATATTTTCTTTAAATCATTTCTGATTTAGAGAAAAAATACAAATTTGAGGGGATCTGAATAATATCGTAGCTATACATTACACTTCCTTTCAGAGGATGCATATTCGATTAATCACTTGATGGAAAATATGCATATATTAGGCTATGAAAGATGCTTTAATATTATGCATTTATGAGAAGTCATGCAGACCTGTTCACTGTTCTTGGGATCAAAACAAAAGATAATTTAGAAATTAAGAAAAAAGGAGAGAAAAACAACACTATCGGCATCGTGATCAATGTTACCAATTAAACCACAAAAATGAAAACAAAATGCTACCAGATATAAAAAATATAAACAGATTAAACTCTCTTAGCCTAGTCATCTTCAATCAAAAAGAAATGTTGGCCGGGCGCAGTGGCTCACGCCTGTAATCCCAACACTTTGGGAGGCAGGGGCAGGTGGATCACGAGGTAAAGAGATCGAGACAATCCTGGCCAACATGGTGAAACCCTGTCTCTACTAAAAATACAAAAATTAGCCAGATGTGGTGGCAGGCACCTGTAGTCCCACCTACTTGGGAGGCTGAGGCAGGACAATCACTTGAACCCAGGAGGTGGAGGTTGCAGTGAGCCGAGATTGCGCCACTGCCCTCCAGCCTAGAGACAGAGCAAGACTCCGTCTAAAAAAAAAAAAAAAAAAGAAAAGAAATGTTAGAATTTAGAAATTAGAGTAAAAAGAATGTTAACTTCAAAAATGTATGCAATGTGAGCATAATTATTAAAAGAGATGTATGCTAGTCTGAGATCATGAGGAAGAATGACAGTAAAAGAAAAATTCAGCTCATACTTTGAAAACTGGAACAGCAAAAAGCCTAAAACAATATTAACTGTTTAATAAAAATTTTAGCTGAAAATAATATCAACTAAAAGATTCAAACTAGAAGCAGTGATCCATTAATCCCCTTCTGTTTCTAAGCTGACTAAAAATGTATAGGCCAGGGGCTGTGGCTCTCACCTGTAATCCCAAAGCTTTGGGAGGTCAAGGTAGGAGGACTGCTTGAGGCCAGGAGTTAGAGACCAGTTTAGGCAACAAAAGCAAACCCTGTGTCTATGAATGTTTTTTTTTTTTTTTAATTATCAGGGCATGGTAACATGGGCCTGCAGTCCCACCTACTCAGGAGACTGAGGCAGGAGAATCACTTGGACCCAGGAGTTGGAGTTTGCAGTGAGCTATTATCATGCCACTGCACTCAGCCAGTGCAACAGAATGAGACTCTTTCTAAAAATAAGAAGAACATATAGCCAAATGTCAGTCCAGGAAAATTTTTCAAAATAGAAAACCACAAATAAATAACATTTGGGAAAATAATGCTGATATTATTCTATGTAAAGAAGACTTTTAAAAAATATTATAATATCACTTTATTCCAAATAGTTTTAAAACATTTGTGTAATAATCTGTATTGTAGAAAAAATAGTCATCACCCTGGTGGATCAAAAGAATCAGGAAAGCAATTGATAAAAATTTATGAAAAAGAAAATTACAAAATTAGCAAAAACGGAGACTAATCTGAAAGCATCTGTGGATTATTTCAGGAAAGAATTAGATAATTTCAGATAAATAGTTGCAGGTCATGAAAACAATGTTTCCAAATTCGTGTATGTAACAGTAAAAATGTTCAAAGAATTAAAACTGTAGGCTTATCATATTTTAGATATAAAATTAAAACAAACCTCAAAAGAAAAATGGTAAATACTGATACAAAAAATTGTATAAATGTCCAAAGACATTTGGTAAACACCCACCATATTTTCTGATTAGATAGATAAATAGATGGATTTAAAACACACTATTGGAAGTAGAATAACATTCAAGATAACAAAGAACTGCTCTCTCAACTTTCCTTCCTAGAATTCATAGTGAAATACTTGTTAGTTTCATTAAAGAAACAGACAAATCAAGGATCTCTTTTATTATCACTGTTATTCAAATTGTTCTAAAAGATTTAGCCATTGAAAAGTAACAGATGGAAGGAACACTTAGGTGTTTGAAGGAAGACAGTTATTTCCATATGTGATATAAACTGTCTTATATAAACTGAATTTTAGTGTTCTATGCTACTGAATCTCTCCTAGTAAATAAGAGAAAAGAAAAAAATATTCAGAGACATCCAAAGACTGAGACAAAGTAAATCTGAGTTACAACTTTGGACCTTTCTCTTTCTTCCTCTGCAGGTGTGTGTGTGTGTGTGTGTTGTGTATCTGTTTTTCTCTTTCTAGCTAGAGAGGTATTGATACATAGAGAGATAGCAATATAAATATAGATATAGATATAAAATAAAGGTATATATTGTACAAATATATAGTGTATATAGTGTACAAGTCTCTATCAACTGATATATAATTGAAAAGTGTTAGCCTATAATATAAAAATCAATAATAAATGATACTGTCCAAAATTGGGTTATCTAGAAGAAGATAATGCAAAAAATTTGGGGTACAAGGTATTTATGAGAATCAAACCTGTAAAAGGAAAAAAAGGAAGCAGAATTTGGAAGAAAAAGACATCAAATTATGACACAGGCCCATTATAGTCTTAGCCAACAGGTGAGTTTCTCAAGGAGCTGTCTAACAAAGCAGAAGGCTAGTGGAACAAATTACAGACCTTCCATCCTTCAGTTGATGTCACAGCCACAATTGGGACTCCTCTCTCCTCTCTCTGCTTTTCATTATCCATTCTAGATTTTCTTCACTCTCACTTCTCACTTCTCTGTGACACAGATCACCCTTGCAAGGCTGTGACATTAGGAGAGATGTCAATCTCCAACCCTTAAGGAACTGATAGCTGGAGCTTTTCTGCTTCCTGCGCACCCCACAGCTAAGCAGGGGGTCCTTCCTTGAAAGACTTTCTTGAACGAAAATCACAGTAGCACAGATACATAACTAAAAGATGTGGTAAATAATGTATAACGTACAAGAGATATTTACTATTAAGTAATGAACACATGATATAGAATATGTAATAGACAATACATAATGTGCAATATATATAATATATAACATATGAATGTATATATTAATACAATGCTCATCTGCTTCTCCTCAGTGGACGGGCCTCATTCTTTCCCACTGCCAATAAGGTTTCTTTACCGGGTGGGAGGAGAAACCTTGGGGACAAATTCAAGCTTACATCATTCCAGCCAATGATTCCAGAAGAATGAGATGGCTTTTCTCTCTCAACCAGGGTGCTGGCGGGTCTTTGTGCTTGCTTTATGTAGGGGATGGGAATGTTTTGTTTCATTTTGTTTTGAGTTCTTATTTAAACAATGACAAGAATGGATGCTGACTGTCACAATGTAGGGGCTGTGTTGATTTTTCACTGGCCTTTCCAGACTTTTTTTTTTTTTTAAAGTGATGGAGTCTCGCTCTGTCGCCGAGGCTGGAGTGCAGTGGCACAGTCTCGGCTCACTGCAAGCTCCGTCTCCCAAGTTCGCACAATTCTCCTGCCTCAACCTCCTGAGTAGCTGGGATTACAGGCGTGCACCACCACGCCTGGCTAATTTTTGTATTTTTAGTAGAGACGGGGTTTCACCATGTTGGTCAGGCTGGTCTCGTACTCCTGACCTCGTGATCCGCCTGCCTCGGCCTCCCAAAGTGCTGGGATTACAGGCGTGAGCCACCGCACCTAGCCTCCAGACTATTATTCACCCTGCTCTGCCACAGCTTGTGACCCAATAGTCTGATCTCTGTGGACTATGTCACCCTGTCCCCTTGTCCTTTGACTCTGCTGATGACAGACCCTGGCAGGAAATTGGATGAAAGGAAGAAAGATTGGTGCATCTAATCCTCTGGCTTCCTGTTGGGATACATCTCTGCTCCTGGCTGTGTTCTTCCATGACAGAAGCGCCTGGCAGGCCCTCTCTTATGGATCAAGCTTTTTCTGGGCTCAAGAGCACTCTTACTTCCCTTTGTCCCTTCAAGGATGGGGTGGAATGGCTTCCCTTTGTTGTTGCCCTGGGCACTTCCTCAGCCTTTGTAGTTTCCCTTCAGCCAGTTTTTACTCTATAATAGTCTCTCCACTGTCAATCATCAGAGTGTGTTGTCCATTTCCCCCGAAACCCTAGGTCAACCCTCATCTCTTTACTTAACTTCAGCAAATGACTCTGGGCCTGACCTGGGCAGATACATTGACAATTTTATGGTGCAGAGAAGGAGGAGCATTGAGATTTGTAGGCCAAAAGGTGGGATAATGTGATTGTCCACTCTAATGGAAACACGTTAGCTTCCCAAGGAAAGGGGATTAATTTTAACAAAATAAAGGGAAGAGATCTTATATAAAAATTACAACTGTCCCCTAATCTTTCTTTGCAGTGTTTACAAACAGAACTTTCTCCTTAGAAATGCAATTCCAATGACCAATGACCTTGTAGTCCTATTTTTTATAAAATCTAAATTATATACATTCCTTTTCCAGGGAGCGTCTACCCGAAACCACTCCTTCCATTAACTTCATTGAGCTACAAGTACATGTTCCCTGTTTGATATGGTTGTGTTTTATCAGGCCTGTACAAGCTACTCATGGTTCTACAGTATATGGCTAGTAAGAAATTAACTGCTCCAAATGAAAAATAAATAAATAAATAAGATGCCAGAAGTAACTGAAATGACACTACCTCTGATTAAGCACTCTTATTTAGAGAAGTGGAGATAGGAGACAAATGAATGGCCTCTTATCTATTGCACATGCCACATCCTGCAGGCTGTAGAGTCAAGACTTCTTTGTCAATAAGTAAGTATTTGGGTCTGGAGGTGTGTTGACCTCTAGTTTTTCAGACTAAGGCTCACCTTTATCCATCATATTTCTTTGACATACTTGACAAGGTACTTTTTATTTCTTGTTGGCATGGACAGGAGGTTCTGAGAATTGTTTTATGATTTCAGAATCACAGTCCTCTGTTTAAGGGGCTAACAGTTCTCAGGGGCAAAACTTCCCTTTTTGTCCTTCCAGCTTGATTTTCTGGGGACTTAAAACATCTGGTAATCAACACTTTGATCATAATAGCTGGGAGTTTCTCTAAATTTACTTTTCTTAGTACAAGGTCTAAGGGCTTAAATCACTACCCCTCTCTCTCAAGCCCCAAAATATCTGCTGCTCTTCTGCTCTCTGCCTTGGGAAAATATAAAACAATAAATGAGATAAGACAAAGTTATTATGCTTTCCACCTACAAGAGTCAGCTCAAGAGTGTTTTTTCTTTTTTTTTTTCTTTTTTTTTTTTTTTTTTTAGAAGGAGTCTCACTCTGTTGCCTAGGCTGGAGTGCAGTGGCACAATCTTGGCTCACTGCAACCTCCACCTCCCCAGGTTCAAGCAATTCTCCTGCCTTAGCCTCTGGAGTAGCTGGGATTACAGGCACCTGCCACCACGCCCGGATAATTTTTGTATTTTCAGTAGAGACAGGGTTTTGCCATGATGTCCAAGCTGGTCTTGAATTCCTGACTTCAGGTGGTAGGCCCGCCTTGGCCTCCTAGAGTGTTGGGATTACAGGCATGAACCACTGTGCCCAGCCTATGATTTCTACTGCTTTATGGCAGAAGGTTAGTTCCGGTGTGACAAGGAGTGGAGGACTGGAGATATGAGTCTAATCCAAGAGACAAGTGTCCTCCTTGGACCCAGTGCCATCTCTTGGATTTATTACTTCCATGATGTACTGCCATGAAGGTTACATGAGGCATGGAATTTGGTTTTACCACCTTGATAGATGTTCACTTTCTAATACTATTCTTACCGGATGCTAGTTTATGTTAATGGATTTGTCTGTTTTATCCTTCCTGCCTTAAGTGAGGGTAACCAAAGTTTGTCTCTTTCTATTTGAACTTTACTGAAAACCTACAATGGTTAAAAAAAATTCTGAGCTCTACAACTCCAAAATCCTGACTCTGTCATTTTAACTAGATCATTTAGAGCTTGATCATGGATAAATACTTGTTCTGTTTCCCAAAAATGTCAACAAGTGAAAGTTTTCCCAATGCTTTCCTCCCATGTGAAATTAATTGCTAGCTTCCCAGCCAGGAACAAAAAGATTTTCATAGCCCGCAATCTTGCTTCAATTTAGCTAAATCCATATTTTAGATTCTGTTCCATGAAACACCCACTTTGGAGTACCAGTTTCTGTATTACTGAGAGCAAGTAAAAGAAACCCAACTCAACTTACTTTGAACATAAAAAGGAAATCCATTGGCTCATATTAACTAGATTGTCAGAGTAAAGGTAGACTCAGATCTATTAAGAACCTGAATCCTGATATTTTTTTCTCTTTCTCTCTCCTTTTTTGTTTTCTCCACTCCTTCCCTCTCTCCTCCTTCTCTCTTACCTTCAAATGTTCAACTCTCTTGTCCTTCTCTGTGTTAAGCGTGTTCTTTCTCTCTCTCTCTCTCTCTTGCTTGCTCTCTTTTGTGTGCACAAGTGCTCTCTCTCTCTCTCTCCTCTGAGAGTATAAGGGTTTCCTCCATGTAATTGTTAGTATTGAGTGTCAACTTGATTGGATTGAAGGATGCAAAGTATTGTCCCCGGGTGTGTCTGTGAGGGTGTTGCCAAAGGAGATATTGAGTGAGTGGACTGGGAAAGGCGGACCCATCCTCAGTCCAGGTGGGCACAATCTAATCAGCTGCCAGTGTTGCTAGGATAAAAGCAGGCAGAAGAACATGGAAAGACTGGACTGGCTAAGTCATCTGGCCTCCATCTTTCTCCTGTGCTGGATGCTTCCTGCCCTTGAACATTGGACTCCAAGTTCCTCAGCTTTTGGACTCTTGGACTTACACCCATGGTTTCCCAGGGGCTGTGGGTCCTTCGGCCATAGACTGAAGGCTGCACTATTGGCTTCTCTATTTTTGAGGTTTGGGGACTCGGACTGGCTTCCTTGCTCCTCAGCTTGCAGAGGGCCTATTGTGGGACTTCACCTTGTGATCCTGTTAGTCAATTCTCCTAGTAAACTTCCCATCATATGTACATCTATCCTATTAGTTCTGTCCCTTTAGAGAACCCTGACTAATACACTCTGTGTTGGGACAGAGCTTTGGGGATGCACCATACTAGTTAGTGAAGGCAAAGAAGATAAAAAGAGTTTTTCAGCCAGGCGCGGTGGCTCACACCTTAATCCCAGCACTTCGGAAGGCCAAGGCAGGGGGTCATGAGGTCAAGAGATCGAGACCATCCTGGCCAACATGGTGAAACCCTGCCTCTACTGAAAATACAAAAATTAGCTGGGCGTGGTGGCATGCACCTGTAATCCCGGCTACTTGGGAGGCTGAGGCATGAGAATCACTTGAACCTGGGAGGCAGAAGTTGCAGTGAGCTGAGATTGCACCACTGCACTCCAGACTGGTGACAGAGCAAGACTCTGTCTCAAAAAAAAAAAAAAAAAGAATTTTTCTACAAATATCCATATATACAATCCCAGAGGACAATTACGATGCCCTTTTTAAACTAATTGTCTGGAAATGGGTCAGGAGCCCACCCTGTTATTAGAGTACAGGAAAATGGTGACATGGGAAATTACTCTTGTTAGAAGGAAAAAGGAAATAGATGCTGGAAATATAAAACAACACACACTCACCACAGCAAAAATCAAAGACAAATCATTTACAAACAAAAGAAACAAATCAGAAACCCCAAAACTCTAATGATGTTTCCAGTGTTTAGCTCTTACAAATTGTGCTTTTGCAAACTGCACATGTTTTTGGTAAATTTTTGTACACATTTCTGTTCGGTATATATACCTAGAATTGTTGGGCCATAGGACATATATCTTTTAGTATTAGTAGATAGTGGCAAACAATTTTCTAAAATCCATCTGTAAGATGATGTTCCCATCAGTAGTGTATCAGATTTTCAGTTACTCCACATTCCCACCACCATATGGTATGATTTCTTAAGTTTAGCTCTTCTGGTGTGTGTATGGTGGCATTATATTGTGTTTTAACTTGCATTTATCTGATGATGAAAGTAGTTAAGCAAATCGTTATGTTTATGTATAATTTTGATATCATTTTCACAAAATTCCTGTTCAAGTCTTTGAGTCATTTACTTACTAGATTTTTAAAATTTACTTATTGATTCAGATAAATCTTATGGATATGAATTCTCTGTGAGATATACACAATATTTTCCAACTAGGAGGCATGCTCACTTACTCTCTTGATGGTGTCTTTTAAGGAACATGAGTTCTTCATTTTAATAAACCCAGTTGGTCAGTTTGTAAAATAAATACTATTTTTGGGTCCTACTTTAATATTTCCTGCCCAACAATCAAAGTCTTTTATATTTTCTTCTAGTGGCTTTATTGTTTGACTTTCATACTGAGAAATATAGTCCTAAATATATTGCTTAGATCTGTAATCCATGTGATATTAACTTTTCTTTATTGCCAAGATCATAAGGTAGGAAGGGATCAACATCAATTTTTTCCATATGGATATTCAATTAACTCAAAGCCATTTTTTTCATTTTGCAGCAAAATACACATAACATAAAACTTCCCATCTTAACCATTTTTAAGTGTACAGATAAGTCATTAAATACATCCACAATGTTGTCCCACCATCACTACCCTCAATCTCCATAACTTTTCTTCTTGTAAAATTAAAACTCTGTACCCATTAAATAATAACTCCCCATTCTGTCCTTCTCCCAGCCCTAGACAACTACCTGAGAATCATTTATTTTTAAAATATTTATTATATGCATATATTCATATGTACATATGTATAGATCTCTTTATATCAACGTTTATCTTCTAGAAGTGTGTATATGTATTCATCTTTATGTTTCAGGGTATGTATATGTATATATGGATAACATTCTAAATACACACATACACAAACATATGTGTGTGTGTTTTAGTCTGTTACCTATTGATTATAAACAAGAGGTTATTTTTCTTCTTATTGTCATAAAATTTACATTGTTAATGTGCCACATACATATTACTGATTAATAAATTTACTTATTAAAAGAGTGGAATAAACAGCTCTGTTGCCTTTTGTAGACTTCAAATATTTGGAATATTTTTATCTTTGTAATAACTATTTAAAGTTGAAAGGGAAGATGAATTAAACATGCCAAGGAGATGACCTTCTGCATTAGAAGTCCTGTGATAGCTAAGACCATACAGGAGAAAGACAAAAGTTTAACTTGCTTGGCAGACTCTGATTCCCTTGATCTCAAACTCAGTGCTTTTAAAATGAAATGTTAAATTACTAATTCCAGAATAATAATGACCAGACTCAGTGACTCAACTATGCTAGCAGATACTAGTGAAATGAATAGAAGCATATATAGGGTTACCATAGTTTTCAAAGGTGCTATTGAATCACAAAAACTATTGGTGTCTTTATAGTGTTAAACTTTGAAGAAGAGCAGACACAGAAAAATTAAAGCAAACAATTATTCTAGCAATAGAGCAAAAGTTAGTATTAGAATTTGTATCTTAATTATTGAAATTAATCTGCAATGTCTTTTTAAGCTATGAAAGCATAACATGTTCCACTAAAAATATGTGTCTTATGTTGGCAAATTAGGTAAACTAGTGTAATGTTATTGTAACATTACCATTACATAGAAAATGAGGGATAAAGGCAAATAAGCATACTTAACACAATTAATCAGGACTATTAAATAGAAACATATTAAACATTAATGATCATTACTCTTTGAAAATTTAGCCCTGGATTATCACTAATATTACCATATAATATTGGAAACAGCTTCTTATTTCTCTATTATTCTTACATTTCTCCAAAATTTATTTTAGGGAATGTATTTATTCACCAAGTAGCAATAAAATTGTTTATATAGTCATGATAATGTAATCAGAGGGCATATCAATGTAAAAGGATTTTTGACATTGTAATTGTTTGAACTTGAAATAATAACAATGTGTTTTTTATGTTTGTGTACAAATAATATCTTCAAAATGATACATGTATAACAGGGTCAAAAAAAAGTCAGCATTTTGCACATCAACACTTAATTGCCTTTGACAGTTTAAGCTTATTTCAATGTTAGTATTATACATTGATCAGATGGACATTTTGAATCCATCTCCAATTCTATCTTGAACTAAAATCTCTTCTGCATAAATCCTTTTTCTTAGCAATTTTTATGCACAAACTTATTTTCACTATTCAAAATTCTTTTGCTTTTAATTGTAATAAAACATATTTTTCAGAAATGTTCTTTATAGTTTTCAAATTCTATGCAAGGTCTATGACTCTAACTTCCTATTCTGATCAATGCATTTATTTAAAAGATACTTATTAAACCTGTATGTCCTAGACCGTGATCTAGGCTTGTGGAGTTCAAGAATGAAAACAAATAAACAAACCAACAAAAGCAAGGCGTGTAATCTCCTGGAGTTGATGATTCTTGTTGAGAGGTAATAATATCAATAAAATATGCAAAAGGAAAGTAGATACTTTCAGAGCAAGATAGCCACACAGGTTAATGAGATAGAATCAGGAAGAAGAAAAAGAAGGCCTCTCTGAGGCCATCTGCGAACTGACATCTGAATGGCAGAAAGGTCATCCACTTGACTATTTGCAGATTCCCTAGAAATAAATGTAGGGATCCATGAGGCATGGATAAATAAATGAGGCATCCATGAGTCAAAAGCAAGCCTGGTGTGTCAGGAATGGCTGGAGCCTACTGAAGGAGAAGGAGAGTGGTGGGGATTAATTGGAGAGGTGGTGAGAAACAAACATCACGTGTTCTCACTCATAAGTGGGATTTGAACAATGAGAACACATGGACATAGAGAAGGGAGCAACACACACCAGGGCCTGTGGGGGGATGTGAAGAGAGAGGGGAGGAAACTTAGCAGATGGGTCAATAGGTGCAACAAACCACCATGGCACACATACACCTATGCAAACCTGCATGTTCTGCACATGTATCCTGCTTCTTTTCTTTAGAAGAAATAAAAACAAATAAATAAATAAACAAATCATAAGGTTGAATAAGTAAAAAAAAAATTAAAGGGTGAAAAGGCATTATCTAAAAGAATATACTGAAAATCTTAGAATTAAAATGTCATTTTTAAACTTTTTTTAAAAGTTTAGTAGTTCATGTACATAATGCAACTATTAGTTTAATTAGTATTAGTGGGACCCTGTTGATTAGAGAAATTACCATGCTGAAAGTTACAACTGGTGAAATATCTCAGAATGTAATATGAATAACCAAAAAGGTAAAAAAAATGATAGAGATATAGAAGATAGATTAGAGAACTGGAGATTGTGCCACTGCACTCCAGCCTGGGAAACAGAGTGAGACTCTCTCTCAAAAAAAAAAAAAGAAACCTGGAAAACCAGTCATACAAAACTTACAGACAGAACAATAAATGGAGAGATCATTTGAGAGTGTTAAAGAATATAGTTGATTCCCCAAACTGAAGCAAACAAATATTAGGGACTAATCAGACCCTCATAAAAATGCATAGGACTGGGGGGAGGAGCCAAGATGGCCGAATAGGAACAGCTCTGGTCTACAGCTCCCAGCCTGAGCGACCAAGAAGACGGGTGATTTCTGCATTTCCATCTGAGGTACCGGGTTCATCTCACTAGGGAGTGCCAGACAGTGGGTACAGGTCAGTGGGTGCACACACCATGCATGAGCCAAAGAAGGGAGAGGCATTGCCTCACTCGGGAAGCGCAAGGGGTCAGGGAGTTCCCTTTCCCAGTCAAAGAAAGGGGTGACAGACGGGTACCTGGAAAATCGGGCCACTCCCACCCAAATACTGCACTTTTCCAAGGGACTTAAAAAATGGCACACCAGGAGATTAATATTCCACACCTGGCTCAGAGGGTCCTACACCCACGGAGTCTCGCTGATTGCTAGCACAGCAGTCTGAGATCAAACTGCAAGGCGGCAGCGAGGCTGGGGGAGGGGCGCCCACCATTGCCCAGGCTTGCTTAGGTAAACAAAGCAGCTGGGAAGCTCGAACTGGGTGGAGCCCACCACAGCTCAAGGAGGCCTGCCTGCCTCTGTAGGCTCCACCTCTGGGGGCAGGGCACAGACAAACAAAAAGATAGCAGTAACCTCTGCAGACTTAAATAGCCCTGTCTGACAGCTTTGAAGAGAGCAGTGGTTCTCCCAGCACGCAGCTGGAGATCTGAGAACGGGCAGACTGCCTCCTCAAGTGGGTCCCTGACCCCTGAACCCTGAGCAGCCTAACTGGGAGGCATCCCCCAGCAGGGGAAGACTGACACCTCACACGGCCAGGTACTCCAACAGACCTGCAGCTGAGGGTCCTGTCTGTTAGAAGGAAAACTAACAAACGGAAAGGACATCCACACCAAAAACCCATCTGTACATCACCATCATCAAAGACCAAAAGTAGATAAAACCACAAAGATGGGGAAAAAACAGAGCAGAAAAACTGGAAACTCTAAAAAGCAGAGTGCCTCTCCTCCTCCAAAGGAACGCAGTTCCTTACCAGCAACGGAACAAAGCTGGATGGAGAATGACTTTGACGAGCTGAGAGAAGAAGGCTTCAGACAATCAAATTACACCGAGCTATGGGAGGATATACAAATCAAAGGCAAAGAAGTTGAAAACTTTGAAAAAAATTTAGAAGAATGTATAACTAGAATAACCAATACAGAGAAGTGCTTAAAGGAGCCGATGGAGCTGAAAACAAAGGCTCGAGAACTACATGAAGAATGCAGAAGCCTCAGGAGCCGATGCGATCAAATGGAAGAAAGGGTATCAGCGATGGACGATGAAACGAATGAAATGAAGCGAGAAGGGAAGTTTAGAGAAAAAAGAATAAAAAGAAACGAGCAAAGCCTCCAAGAGATATGGGACTATGTGAAAAGACCAAATCTACGTCAGATTGGTGTACCTGAAAGTGACAGGGAGAATGGAACCAAGTTGGAAAAGACTCTGCAAGATATTATTCAGGAGAACTTCCCCAATCTAGCAAGGCAGGCCAACTTTCAGATTCAGGAAATACAGAGAAGGCCACAAAGATACTCCTTGAGAAGAGCAAATCAAAGACACATAATTGTCAGATTCACCAAAGTTGAAATGAAGGAAAAAATGTTAAGGGCAGCCAGACAGAAACGTCGGGTTACCCTCAAAGGGAAGCCCATCAGACTAACAGCGGATCTCTTGGCAGAAACTCTACAAGCCAGAAGAGAGTGGGGGCCAATATTCAATCCAGAATTTCATATCCAGCCAAAGTAAGCCTCATAAGTGAAGGAGAAATAAAATACTTTACAGACAAGCAAATTCTGAGAGATTTTGTCACCACCAGGCCTGCCCTAAAAGAGCTCCTGAAGGAAGCGCTAAACATGGAAAGGCACAACCGGTACCACCCACTGCAAAATCATGCCAAAATGTAAAGACCGTCAAGACTAGGAAGAGACTGCATCAACTAATGAGCAAAATAGCCAGCTAACATTATAATGACAGGATCAAATTCACCCATAACGATATTAACTTTAAATGTAAATGGACTAAATGCTCCCATTAAAAGACACAGACTGGCAAATTGGATAAAGAGTCAAGACCCGTCAGTGTGCTGTATTCAGGAAACCCATCTCACATGCAGAGACACACATAGGCTCAAAATAAAAGGATGGAGGAAGATCTACCAAGCAAATGGAAAACAAAAAAAGGCAGGGGTTGCAATCCTAGTCTCTGATAAAACAGACTTTAAACCAACAAAAATCAAAAGAGACAAAGAAGGCCATTACATAATGGTAACGGGATCAATTCAACAAGAAGAGCTAACTATCCTAAATATATATGCACCCAATACAGGAGCACCCAGATTCATAAAGCAAGTCCTGAGTGACCTACAAAGACACTTAGACTCCCACACATTAATAATGGGAGACTTAATACCCCACTGTCAATATTAGACAGATCAACGAGACAGAAAGTCAACAAGGATACCCAGGAATTGAACTCAGCTCTGCATTAAGCGGACCTAATAGACATCTACAGAACTCTCCACCCCAAATCAACAGAATATACATTTTTTTCAGCACCACACCACACCTATTCCAAAATTGACCACATACTTGGAAGTAAAGCTCTCCTCAGTAAATGTAAAAGAACAGAAATTATAACAAACTATCTCTCAGATCACAGTGCAATCAAGCTAGAACTCAGGATTAAGAATCTCACTCAAAACCGCTCAACTACATGGAAACTGAACAACCTGCTCATGAATGAATACTGGGTACATAAGGAAATGAAGTCAGAGATAAAGATGTTCTTTGAAACCAATGAGAACCAAGACACAACATACCAGAATCTCTGGGATGCATTCAAAGCAGTGTGTAGAGGGAAACTTATAGCACTAAATGCCCACAAGAGAAAGCAGGAAAGATCCAAAATTGACACCCTAACATCACAATTAAAAGAACTAGAAAAGCAAGAGCAAACACATTCAAAAGCTAGCAGAAGGCAAGAAATAACTAAAATCAGAGCAGAACTGAAGGAAATAGAGACACAAAAACCCTTCACAAAATTAATGAATCCAGGAGCTGGTTTTTTGAAAGGATCAACAAAATTGATAGACCGCTAGCAAAATTAATAAAGAAAAAAAGAGAGAAGAATCAAATAGATGCAATAAAAAATGATAAAGGGGATATCACCACTGATCCCACATAAATACAAACTGCCATCAGAGAATACTACAAACACCTCTACGCAAATAAACTAGAAAAACTAGAAGAAATGGATAAATTCCTCGACACATACACTCTCCCAAGACTAAACCAGGAAGAAGTTGAATCTCTGAATAGACCAATAACAGGAGCTGAAATTGTGGCAATAATCAATAGCTTACCAAACAAAAAGAGTCCAGGACCAGATGGATTCACAGCCGAATTCTACCAGAGGTACAAGGAGGAACTGGTACCATTCTTTCTGAAACTATTCCAATCAATAGAAAAAGAGGGAATCCTCTCTAATTCATTTTATGAGGCCAGCATCATCCTGATACCAAAGCAGGGCAGAGACACAACCAAAAAAGAGAATTTTAGACCAATATCCTTGATGAAAATTGATGCAAAAATCCTCAATAAAATACTGGCAAACCGAATCCAGCAGCACATCAAAAAGCTTATCCACCATGATGAAGTGGGCTTCATCCCTGGGATGCAAGGCTGGTTCAATATACGCAAATCAATAAATGTAATCCAGCATATAAATAGAACCAAAGACAAAAACCACATGATTATCTCAATAGATGCAGAAAACGCCTTTGACAAAATTCAACAACCTTCATGCTAAAAACTCTCAATAAATTAGGTATTGATGGGACATATCTCAAAATAAGAGCTATCTATGACAAACCCACAGCCAATATCATACTGAATGGTCAAAAACTGGAAGCATTCCCTTTGAAAACTGGCACAAGACAGGGATGCCCTCTCTCACCACTCCTATTCAACATAGTGCTGGAAGTTCTGGCCAGGGCAATTAGGCAGGAGAAGGAAATAAAGGGTATTCAATTAGGAAAAGAGGAAGTCAAATTGTCCTTGTTTGCAGATGACATGATTGTATATCTAGAAAACCCCATTGTCTCAGCCCAAAATCTCCTTAAGCTGATAAGCAACTTCAGCAAAGTCTCAGGATACAAAATCAATGTACAAAAATCACAAGCATTCTTATACACCAATAACAGACAAACAGAGAGCCAAATCATGAATGAACTCCCATTCACAATTGCTTCAAAGAGAATAAAATACCTAGGAATCCAACTTACAAGGGACGTGAAGGACCTCTTCAAGGAGAACTACAAACCACTGCTCAAGGAAATAAAAGAGGATACAAACAAATGGAAGAACATTCCATGCTCATGGGTAGGAAGAATCAATATCATGAAAATGGCCATACTGCCCAAGGTAATTTACAGATTCAATGTCATCCCCATCAAGCTACCAATGACTTTCCCCACAGAATTGGAAAAAAGTAATTTAAAGTTCATATGGAACCAAAAAAGAGCCTGCATTGCCAAGTCAATCCTAAGCCAAAAGAACAAAGCTGGAGGCATCACACTACCTGACTTCAAACTATACTACAAGGCTACAGTAACCAAAACAGCATGGTACTGGTACCAAAACAGAGATATAGATCAATGGAACAGAACAGAGCCCTCAGAAATAATGCTGCACATCTACAACCATCTGATCTTTGACAAACCTGAGAAAAACAAGAAATGGGGAAAGGATTCCCTATTTAATAAATGGTGCTGGGAAAACTGGCTAGCCATATGTAGAAAGCTGAAACTGGATCCCTTCCTTACACCTTATACAAAAATCAATTCAAGATGGATTAAAGACTTAAACGTTAGACCTAAAACCATAAAAACCCTAGAAGAAAACCTAGGTATTACCATTCAGGACATAGGCATGGGCAAGGACTTCATATCTAAAACAAAAAGCAATGGCAACAAAAGCCAAAATTAACAAATGGGATCTCATTAAACTCAGGAGCTTCTGCACAGCAAAAGAAACTACCATCAGAGTGAACAGGCAACCTACAAAATGGGAGAAAATTTTCGTAACCTACTCATCTGACAAAGGGCTAATATCCAGAATCTATAATGAACTCCAACAAATATACAAGAAAAAAACAAACAACCCCATCAAAAAGTGGGCAAAGGACATGAACAGACACTTATCAAAAGAAGACATTTATGCAGCCAAAAAACACATGAAAAAATGCTCACCATCACTGGCCATCAGAGAAATGCAAATCAAAACCACAATGAGATACCATCTCACACCAGTTAGAATGGCAATCCTTAAAGTCAGGAAACAACAGGTGCTGGAGAGGATGTGGAGAAATAGGAACACTTTTACACTGTTGGTGGTACCGTAAACTAGTTCAACCCTTGTGGAAGTCAGTGTGGCAATTCCTCAGGGATCTAGAACTAGAAATTCCATTTGACCCAGCCATCCCATTACTGGGTATATGCCCAAAGGACTATAAATCATGCTGCTATAAAGACACATGCACACGTATGTTTATTGCAGCATTGTTCTCAATAGCAAAGACTTAGAACCAACCCAAATGTCCAACAACGATAGACTGGATTAAGAAAATGTGGCACATATACACCATGGAATACTATGCAGCCATAAAAAATGAGGAGTTCATGTCCTTTGTAGGGACATGGATGAAATTGGAAATCATCATTCTTAGTAAACTATCACAAGAACAAAAAACCAAACACCTCATGTTCTCACTCATAGGTGGGAATTGAACAATGAGAACACATGGACACAGGAAGGGGAACATCACACTCTGGGGACTTTTGTGGGGTGGGGGGAGGGGGAAGGGATAGCATTGGGAGATATACATAATGCTAGATGAGGAGTTAGTGGGTGCAGTGCACCAGCATGGCACATGTATACATATGTAACTTACCTGCACATGGTGCACATGTACCCTAAAACCTAAAGTATAATAATAATAAATAAATAAATAAATAAAATAAAATAAAATAAAATAAAATAAAAAAAGATAGGCTAAAAAAACACCTAGGACTATTTGTAGACTCTTCTTATAAATAAAAGGCTAAATGAATCTGGCTGGGGGTGGTGATTCATGCTTGTAATTTCAGCACTTTGGGAGGCTAGGCGGGTAGATCTCCTGAGGTCAGGAGTGCAAGACCAGCCTGAGCAACATGGAGAAACCCCGTTGGTACTAAAAAATTCAAAAATTAGCCAGGCGTGGTAGTGCATGACTTTAATCCCAGCTACTCGGGAGGCTGAGGCTGGAGAATCCTTGAACCTGGGAGGCAGAGGTTGCAGTGAGCCAAGATCATGCCATTGCACTCTAGCCTGGGTAACAAGAGCGAAACTCCAAAAAAAAAAATTGCTTAATCTTTCTTCAGGGGTATTTTGTAAACATTACAGAGAATTTTCCTAAACATCCATTTAGCTGGACTGTAGAGAATTTAATTTAAAAATTATATATTTATTCTCTGCTTGCCGAAAGCTACATGCACAAATTACTATAACTGGAAATTGTGTGATACATCTAGCATTCTGTAACAGCCTGTGTCACATAACAAAACCTGCACCTGCCTGCAGGAAATTTTGCCTCACCAGCTCACTTTAGGGACTTTTCACTCTTTGTTGCAAGGTCCCCCCTCCTTCTGTAATGATAAAGCTGTTACTTACAGATTGATTGCTGGGTGGTTTTACTCAATTCAGGATAACTAATAGTCCTATGAATCAGAAGCTTCTGACCCAAGTGCTGGATATCCCTTTATGTGATCTACATAACAATAACTCTAAAGAGAATCTTTATTCAAAAACACATATGTTATGTGAGTCCTCCAACTGATGTGTCACCTGACAAGTTTTTGCAGTTTTTTTGGAATGACAGGTTGTTTTCTGTCTGTTGGATGTCTGGTTACTCAGATTTTCCATGGAGTCTGCAAATGGCAAAGATAGTTTTTTAAAAGAGGTTAAATAACCATGAATTTTTTTCTTCTTCAGGTGAGAGAGGACTAGCTTTCTGGACTCAGTGCGTTATAGTGATTGATACTGTCACATGAAGACAAATCAGAGAGAGGGGGACTGAATCTCCAGGAACTTTCATTCTTCCATATAGTGCAGTGTCATTGTTCCCAATTAGCAGGAATATTTAACCTAGAAAGAAACCTAAGAATAACATCCTTTTCAATGAAAAGATGTTATAGTTTTTGTGCTGTTAACTCCCCAAATTCACAATCATTGAAATATGTTTCAATTAATACATTATATTTATACATAATTAACACAAGGAACTACATTTCCCTTTTGATTCATCAGTTATTTTGTTATAACTTTCATAAACAAAAGGATTCTCACAATAGTTTTTCATTGATTAAAATGTAGAGCCCATCAAACAAATCTAATTATTTGTATAACCCTTCCTTTTTTAGGTGGAACAGCAAACTTTTTTGCTACTTTGTAGCTATACTAGGAAAGCAAAAGATGATTTAGTTATAAAAGACATCCAAAGAATTTATTATTCTGAATCTGAAATTTGAATTTCAGAATGCACAGTTAAGAATTTTTAGAGGAGATAATATAAGAACTAAAGTCTTAAATATCTAAAATAAAGAAATAGTTACAATCTACATTTTCCTAATGCGTAGCACATGAAACAATGTATACTTGAACTTTAAAAATTAGGGATTCAAGAGCAGGCCAAAAGTACATAAAGTTAACAATATATGGATAATGAAAAGAAAACTCTACAATGTAGGCCAAAAATAACTGGTAAACTTAGAAAAAAAAAATTGATTTTTTTGTGTAAAAATTTTTGTATCTGAATTTGTATCTATATTTGAAAAATTTAGCTACCTGCCTTAGAGATTGGAAAATTCTTAGCAATGGCACACACACCTAAATGTGACCCAGATTTAAGGTCCACATTTCAGTCAGTGCCTTTTACAAATGGAGGTTCTATTCCTAAGGAATATTGGTTTCATTTATTCCCAGGACAATAAATTTAAAAACTAAGTCTGGCAGTCTCAATGAAATAATCCGAGCTCAGAAAACTTACCTTGATATTATGGGAAGGGTGGCCTTCCCTCTGAGCCAGTGGAGATACAAACAACAATTAGCAGTAAAGAATTTATTGTTATACATATATATAAAACATATAAATATCTTATTAAGATTATAAAACACTCTTTAAAAACCCTCTTATAAGAGTGTTTCTATCTAAATCAAATTTGTATCTTGAATCAAATTTTTATACAAATGTGTATCTCAATTTTTCAATAAACTTTTTCCTTTCTGCCTTAGAGATTGGAAAATTCTTAGCCATGGCACAGACATCTGAATGTGATCCCGACTGTGGGTCACAGTATCAATCACTCTTATAAGAGTGTTTTTTGCACAGTCTTGCATATATAACATAGCTGTATAAATATACATAAATACATATACAAACAGATGATTAGTGTAAAACTTTCCACAGCTTTAATTTTTCATTTACTGTATTACTATTTTAATAAGGCAATGTTAGTTTATAATGTATTTACCATCTTAATACACCCTGAAAGTTTTATCAATAAAGAGACAAATTATTTTCTTGTTTACAGTTTTTATCTTTCCATAGCAAATACACCTAGTGTTTTTTAACACTTACAATAATAATTATTATTATCAAATAATAATAATAATAATTACAATTCTTAATCAAAATAATTCACCTTGTTTTCTTCAAACACCAGGAGAAAACTAGAAGAAAGGAAAACATGTTGTCAGTTTTTTTTCCCATGAGAAAACTTTCTATTTTTTGTAAATTTTAAGGTGCCAAAAATAGCCACAATTGTAATGGCATTCAAATGCATTTGTACAAAGTGTAACATGAATAAATTAAAAGTTGGTTCAGCAATCACTGTTTTGCATCATTTTGATATTTAGAAATTGCAAAGTATTCAAAGACTCTATTTTAATCACTTCGATTTATCATTTGTCTAAGGTTTTAAGTCAATAAACGACCTGTATTTACAAGTTTCATTAAGTTAATTTCTTAATAGTTATATTGTAATGAGAATTTCAGAGGCATAAACTCTTTTAAGATGTTCTGTTTTACAATTCTATAGAGGTAAACATAATTTTACATCCTTTTGGAATCTTAACTCTAAGGAAACACTCATATCTTACTTGACTCATAGAATCAATATCATTAATCCAGAAGGTATTTATAAGTAAGTTAATCTTATTCTCAACATAATAGGATGTTGTGATTACACTCATTTTTATAGTAAAACCAGTGAGAAAAAAATAGTTTTCTTTAAAATCAATATTATTAGCTGACTTGCATTTGTCTAATTGAATATCTTATTATCTCAAATAGTACCTGAACTGTTATCTTGATATAATCTATAAACCTCTGATTTAATAAACTAATTTTTAAGGTCTCCAAATCATGCCAAAAGTTGAGTACCCTGATCTTATTTTGGGAAACTTTGTAACCTGGTTCATAATTTAAAATAAAAAAAAATACAGCTAAATTTTTATCCCCTTTGAGTTAAAACTTTCAGAAGGAATAAATTTACAGAGGAATAAACATATGAATTTAATATTTTCTCCTTATTTGTAGTAAGAATGTGAAAACTATTTTTTACCGACCTTTTTATTTACAATATTATAATAACAAGTATCTTTGACAAAATGGTGGATTTTTCCCACTTGAATGTTTCTTTAACTTCTAAATTATTATCATCGTCTTGCCAACAGGCATTTTCAACAAAATTTTTCTATCCTTTGGCCTCACCAAAAGAATGGACAAAATGGTAGAGGTAAGGGAGAAATGAAATGTAAGAACCAAGGACAAGTATAAATTTTTCAACAAACTTTTTTTTTCTGGCTTAGAGATTAGAATATTCTTAACAATGGCACAGACATCTGAATGTGATCCAGATCTAAGGTCCACATTTCAGTCAGTACCTTTTATAAATGGAGATGATGATGATGATTATTATTATTGTTATTATTGAGATGGAGTCTTGCTCTGTCACCAAAGCTGGAGTGCAGTGGCATGATCTCAGTTCACTGCAACCTCCACCTCCCTGGTTCAAGCGATTCTTCTGCCTCAGCCTCCTGAGTAGCTGGGACTACAGGTGTGTGCCACCATGCCTGGCTAATTTTTTATATTTTTGGTAGAGACAGGGTTTCGCTATGTTGGCCAGGCTGGTCTTGAACTCCTGACCACAGGTGATCCACCACCTCGGCCTCCCAAAGTCCTGGGATTACAAGTGTGAGCCACCATGCCCAGCCTATAGTGGAGATTCTATTCCTAAGGAATATTGGTTTTATCTATTCCCAGGACAATAAATTTGAAAACTAATTCTGACAGCCTTGATGAAATAATCAGAGCTCAGAAAAGTTATCTTGAGATTCTGGGAAGGGTGGGCTTCCTTCTGAGCCAGTAGAGATGCAAGGTGGTGAGGATGTACCCCTATTCGTTATCAAGCGAAGGGCTCTGGTTCATTGAAGCAAGAGTTTCAGACAAATCTTGGTGGAATTTGTAGTTTTTCTGAAGTCCATCAGTTAGTGACCACCAGAAATATGCATGTAGTCAAACAAAGACAGATTTATTAACTTGCCATAGAAAACAAGAATTGATCAGAGAAACAATAAAGTATTTCAGTAAGAGGGAGTTATGAGATATTCCTCCTTTCTCCATATGTAGGAATGGTAGCATATTAGATGCCATTTTGTCCATTGTGCGTGTTTTAACTTATCTTCTGGTCATCATTCCAGAAGTATTTCACATTGATGTTTAGAACTTCAAAGAACACTACTTGGTTTTCTATAGAGTCCCATGGTTTATTTAATCAGACTTTTAATGCTGGAGAATCAGTTATTTCCTATGTTTTGCTATGACAATTAGTGCTGCAGCAAAGACTGTGCATATGTCTATATATTGTTACATGTTAATCTTCAAAATAGAGTTAACTGTATAGGCCAGGTGCAGTGGCTCATGCCTGTAATCTCAGCACTTTGGGAAGCTGAGGTGGGAGGACTGTACCAGCCCAGGAGCTTGAGACCAGCCTGGGCAATATAGTGAGACCTTGTTCCTACAAAAATTTAAAAACTTAGCTGAGGGTGGTGGTGCGTGCCTGTAATCCCAACTACTCAGCAGGCAGAGGTGGGAAGATTGCTTGAGCCCAGGGGCAGGAGGCTGCAGTAAGCTGTGGTCACACTACCACACCCCAGCCTGGGCAACAGAGCAAGGCCTTATCTGAAAAAAATAAAAATAAAGCAATGAACTTGAGAAAATAGTATACATGAAAGTTGAGGATCTGAGAAATCATTGCCTCAAAACTATTTAAATCCACATTCCTAAGGAAAGTCTTCATGAATTGCCAGATTACACTTACTAAACTCTGCACAACTTGGTTTGTCAACTGAAAAGAGATAAGTTCTTTGGAGAAATCTAAAAGGCTGAACATCCCAGATCATAATAAAGTGGCACCAGGCAAGAAACAGAGCAGTAAGAATAAAGAGAGAGCCTGTCAAGCTGCTGGAATTGGCCTCATTGATGTTCCATTATGTTTTCCAATTGTTCGAACAGGTTGCTGCCAGCTTGCTTGGGATCACTCCCTCATGGATGCTCACTGTGATCATTTTCAGTGACTCAGGCAGACTTCTTCCAGTCCTGATGAAGGATCCAAAAAAAAAAAAAAAAATGAAATCCCCAACTCAGTGTTTAAAAAACAGAGTTCAAAGGAAAATAAGTTAAGAAGGAAAATGTAAGAGACTCTCTGTAAATTTAGAGCAAATGAAGTTCTAGTGTCTGGGATTAGCAAAGACTAAATTTTCCACAGGCTGGCTGTTTTCTTTTCACATGCCACCTCTGTAAGGTGTCAGTTATATAGACGACTTTTATCTCTTGAAGCTGGGGTCTAATATCTAATTAAAGTCTGCTGACTAATTGACAGTTTTGTTTTATGAAAGAAATAGAAATAATCTCAGACAAAATGTAATAAATAAATACCAAAAATCCTTTTTACAATTTGGTCTACTTTGCAAAACTATTAAAGATGAATTGATTTCATTTTCTTGCTACTATAAGTGTGAATGCTTTTGTATTTATTAAGAATATGGAATATTACTTATAATTTACTTTTCATATATAATGAATTGATATGTTTTGGTGGTGTCCCTACCCAAAATCTCATCTTGAAGTGTAATCTCCATAATTCCCATGTGTCAAGGGTGGGACCATGTGGAGGTAATTGAATCGTGGGAGTGGTTTCCCACATGCTGTTCTCATGATAGTGAGTGAGTCTCACAAGATCTGATGATTTTATAATCATCTGGCATTTCCACCGCTTACACTCACTCCATCCTATCGCTCTGTGAAGAAGGTTCCTGCTTCTCCTTTGCCTTCCACCATGATTGTAAGTTTCCTGAGGCCTCCTCAGCCATGCAGAACTAAGAGTCAATTAAATATCTTTCTTTATAAAGTACCCAGTCTTGGGTATTTCTTTGTAGTAGTGTGAGAACGGACTAATACATGAGTGTTAACATTCCTCTTTTTTTTTTTTTTTGCTTGATAAAGCCTTTATGTATCTTTTAAATATCAAATAGTATTTCTTAGAAGCCTTCTGAAAATATTATGCCTGAATATTGATGCTATACAAACAGATAATAATGTCTCCTTTGAGAATTTATGTTCACAAGGCATCCCTCACAAGAATTTGAAGGCTTATTTTGTATACCTATATAAAATACTTTAAGTGATATTAGAGTAATATGTCCACCCCCAGGGAAAGTGACAAAAAGAAAATTCAAACAATTCAATGTCAATCAGACTTCAATACTATTATAAGAAAAAATTTCCAAGTAATACCTATTCACAGTAGAAAATAACAAATTCCACAAGAAATGAAAGTACTATGAATGAGAAGCTGTAGAAACTACACACAAAAGATGACTACTGAAGACAATAACTTCAGATGTTAAAATAAATCAGACAATAGAATATAATAATATTATAACATTCAGTTACTAATATTATTAGAACATGAAATAATTATTATTATGAATAACAAATACATGGATACTTGAAAATATGAAAAAGGTGGATGATTAGAAGTGAGCATATATAACATACAAATAATTTGAGTTTGAAATAAAATATTAGAAGAAATAGAACTAGTAATACAATTTAATAAAAGTAACGATTAAAAAAAGAGAGAAAGGAAGGAAGGAATGAAGGAAGGAAAGAAGGAAGGAAATCAAAAAAAAGAAAGAAAAGAAAGAGAGAGAGAGAATGAGGGAGGAAGGAAGGATTAAAAGAAAGAAGGAAGGAAAGAAAAGAAATTCTCCTATTAGGCATAGCAAGTAAAATTGCAGTAAACCAAAGATAGAGAAAAAGTCTTAGAAGCAGCTGAGGTGAGAGAAGATTGCCTGCAAAGGAACTTCAATTAACGTAAGGGCTGACTTTTCAAGGACAAGACCAGAAGTGAAGGAAATTGTTATATCTTTAATGTACTGAAAGAAAACACATTTCAACCTAGATTGTTGTAATCAGTGAAACGATCTCTCAAGAATAAGAACAGAACAAGGACAGAACAAGCATAGAATAAAGACATTATCTGAAAAACAAAAACAGAAATTTCCCCCACTTCAAATAGCCAACAAAAATGAACGGCGATAATGAGTTTCAAAAATTGGATGAAAAGAATTAAGAAATAATAATAAGCTCCCAAATTAGAAACACAAGAAACAGAAAATAAGGAGAAAAGAAAAACACATAATACTAGAAATAAAATACTGAATTCAAGACAAGTGCCTTAAACATAAAACCAAATACGTTAAATAAATTATATATGATATTATACTAGGTAAGTATTGATTAAATTAATACTGCTATTCAAAAATTATATATAAATTACACTAGGTAAGTGTTTATTAAATTAATGCTGCTCTTCAAAAATTGCATATAATATTACACTAGGCAAGAATTAATGCTGCTATTGAAAAATTGTGTATAATATTACACTAGGTAAGAATAAAATTAATGCTGTATTCAATTATTAATATCAAACAAATTAGAAATAAAGCATAAGTGTTAGCTTTATATGGATCACTACTATGAGGTAAAAAGATTCAAAAAGCCAGGAGCATATATGCACTTCTAATTATTGGAATCATACAGAAAACAGTCAGTAACAAACACATATCTAGATCATTTATATATGGTTGAAATGTAAAGCACACTTCTAGTTAATGATCAAAATAAAATTACAATTTAAAAAAGAGTTAAAATTAAGCAATAAGGAATCTTCTATCAATCAAAACTTACAGATGATTTCACTAGACTATCAGATTATTTTGATAAGGACAATAGCTAGTGATTATAAGGATCTAGAGCAATGTAAAAATGTGTAGTGAAATAAGCTGGACAAAAAATATATGTTACATAATTCTTTGGAAATTGATTTCCAAAACAAATAGTAGTGTCCTTTGGACAGCGTGGTATAACTCTGAGAGGACTTAAGGGGGCCAGTTGGGGTACTGGAGGTGTGTTATACCTTGATCTGTGCTGCAGTTATGTAACTGTAACATATAAAAATATTCATCAAACTGTGCACTTTGCATCATGCACTTTGCTTTATAAAATTATGCCTCAACAAGAAACAAAAACAAAAATTTCAATGGCTGCAGTATAGTGGTCTTACACAAAATTTTTAAGAAAAATCTAAAGCAGAACATAGAAGAGAAAATTCAATAAACCTACAAAAGAAATGAAGAAAAAGTTCACAGTTAATTATCTTAGCATCCCATTTTAATATAAAAGCAGACAGCAGAAAACAACAAAAGAAATTTAAACAATAATAATAATTGGCAATTAGAGAATAAAAATACAGATTTTTTTTTGGTAAAGACTAAAACAATACTAAAAATACCCAAGTGTGAGAACCCAAGAGTAAGAAAAAGCAGATAAAGAACAAGAAATATATTTTATATAATATAGGAGGCCTTTATTTCTAATTTAAAGTGATTAAAATCTTTGAGTATTTGGTGAAAAAAATTTAAAAGCTAAGATGGGAAAAATACATTACTTATCTAACCTGACTCAAAATGAAATAGTAAAGAAGAATCATCCTGTAATCATTAATGAAATTGCACCTATAGTCAAAATCTTTTCACAAAAAAGATGACAAGCTGAATAATTTTAAGGGCAAGTTCCACCACACATTCAAGTAGGAGATTTGATGTGATCTATTCCCCTAGAACTTCTAAGGGGGGAAAAAAAACAGAAGTGTAAGTAGTTTGCATTTGCATCTTGATCCTAAAGATTAGAAGATACAAATGCAAACTATTTACACTTCTGTTTATCTTTCTTTTTTTCCTTAGGCGTTCTAGGCAGTTTACTAAGAAATGAATTATATGCATGAAACAAAATTCTAGTTACTTGCAATTGGATTGTTTTGTGCATAGCAACTGCAACAAATTTATAAATAAATTATTGGGGTTAATAAAAAAGTTTATAATGGCTGATTAACCAAAAAAAACACATGGCAAGAAATATTTCTTTTTTTTCTAATTATTTCCAAGGAGGTTTCCATATCTTGTCAACATCAACATTTTTTACAAGAGCAACTCAAATTCTGAATTATGTTAGATGATGTAAAAGGCCTTTTGGTACAGAGTTATAAAATTTCATCAAACAATATGGGTGAGATATACCATCAAATATTATAAAGATTCCAATTCTTTCCAGTTGAATCGAAAGATAAGTGAATGAATATAACTTAGTACATTTATATAATAAAATATCATAGGGCAATAAAAGTGAATAAACTATAGATGTTTGCATGGAAAACTTCTAGGAGAAATAATATAGTTTTGAATAATAAAAGCAAATCACAGAATGATACATATTGCAAGTATTTTTGTAAAGTGCAAAAACAGGCAAAAATTTTAAAATAAACATTTTTGGGGGATATAGGCCTATATTGTTTGTGTATTTTTAGCTGTTTTCAATATTCAAAACTCAAAATTTTATATTTTTTTCTCATGAAACTCTCTAAAACACACATAAAACACACATAACTCCTTCCATTTAGAAACTCCATCACCTCTACAGTCACATACTTCCTCATCCATCTAGCTGAGGGGTAAAAAGAGCAAGGAAGAACACGCCCACTTCTTAACCACTCCGTTCCCAAAGTGCCACATATCACTTCCACTCATTGTCCAGTTAAGCAAGAACTTGTCATGTCACCCCACCTAAATACAAGGGAGCTCGGGGGCAACTTCTCACAGAGGCAGCTGCTTCCTAGTAACAACTTTACAACAAACCAGGGAGCTTACACTTCTTGTGTAAGTTAAGCAACTTTGTTATAAGATGCAAATGAAAAACTTAAATGAAAAACTTAGGAGGGGATATTAATGTAAACTTAGTGTTATTTTGAGACAAAGTGGGAAATGCAGTCATGGTAAGAAGACTGCACCTTTCAAAGCTACAGATAATATCATACTTTATAACTTTGAGGTAAGTATATAAATGTTTATATTATTATTATTGAAAATACGCAAAATTTATATGACCATCACATCTTTATATACAGCCACCCTTTGGTATTTGTGAGGGATTGGTTCCAGGACCTCCCATGGATGCCAAAATCTGTGGATGCTCAAGTCTGTGATATAAAATGACCTAGTTATCTGCCTGTAACCTATACAGATCCTCCTATACTTTAAATTGTCTCTACATTACTTATAATACCTAAAAAAAATAAATGCTATGTTATTAGTTGTTTATACTGTTTAGGGAATAATGACAAGAAAAAAAAAGTCTGGACAGATACAATCTTTTTTTTTTAAAAAAAAATTTTGACCCAGAGTTGGTTGAATTCTCTGATGAGAAATCCTCTGATGTGAAATCCTCTGATATGAAATCCTCTGATACAGAGTGCTGATTGTAAATATACATATATAATATACATATACATACATGTTTGTGAGCTCTGTGTGTGTGTGTGTGTGTGTGATTGATAACAAAAGATGAAAAATAAGATAGAAGTGAATGCACTTGACCCTTGAACAATGCAAGGATTAGGTCCCCGATCTTCACACAGTCCACACACATGCTTAACCTTTGACTTCCCCAAAACTTAACTGCTTTTAGCCTACTTTTGTCCAGACACCTTAAGGATGGCATAAACAGTTGATCAACACATAAAAAGACTAGTATCTACATATATTCATGAGATACCAAACTTTTTCTTATTTTTTAATATTCCTGGGCTATGCAGTTTTTCAAATTGTCACAATCTTTAAAAGTTGTTTCAATTGATTTAGTGAAAAAAAAAAAAAAACACATTCGAGGACCTGAACAGTTCAAACCTATGTTGTTCTCATATCAACTGTACAATGTTAATTATGATAATCAATAGTATTTATTGGGTACTACTTATTATGGACCAGGAATTGTTTGAATACTTTAAATGGTTAGCTTTGCTAATCATCACAGCACATCTATAATACTAGCACAATTCCCATCATATAAAAGATGAAATAATGCATAACTTGCCAAGGTCACAGAGCTTGTGTGAGCCAAAAATTGTAAAGCCAGTAAGTGACAAAGATGGATTTTTTAATTTTTAAATTTGTAAAAAATTTAAAGGTTGAAATCATGGTGAATGGGAATAGGAATGTTTGTTCTGCATTTTTTTTAATTTTTGTCTCAAATAATTTTGCAAAAAAAGAAATACTATAAAAAAGACTGATTTTTTTTTCAGAGAATTTAGATCAAGACAATATATAGGGAAACTCAGGGGCTAAGCAAAATCAGGAGTGAGAGATGTTAGTGGTTTATAGAAATTTAGTGGTGGAAACAAAATGGAAAAAATATGGGATATATTTTGATTGCACAAAAAATAAATTTTTCATTGATCAAGTATGGAATGGTTTTTCAAAAAAGGAATGGTAGACAAGAATTCTCGGTCTCATGAAAAACAGGATGTAAGCTTCAGTCCTACTTACGCATGATGGAAAAAATGTAATGAAGAATTTTAATAAAGAATAGTATTTGGCTATAAAAATCAAAGTTTAGTTGGTTCTGAGGTTCTTATAAGACACTAAAATCTTACAAGTGCTCTCAGAGGTCAGTCTGGGATCATGTGCATATATAATATATTTAACTATATAAGGCTGGTATAACGTGTTGTAAATTTGGGAGACATCAATATACTGATTCTGCTTAATCCTCATGGGACAAGATGTGATTTCCTACATAGCAGTTTTAAATAAAAATTTTAGATTTTTTTTTAAAGAGCACCCTGGATAAAGCAGTAGGTCATTCTTTAAAAATAGATGCCAGGACAAGAGCGGAGTTAAAAATGAAAAACTGAAAAGAGTCAGCCTATGATGTAGTAAAGAAGCCAAGAATGTATGCTGGAAATAGAAGGAATATAAATAAATGTTTTCAAATTGTGGTAGTGCTAAAATGTAACAAGTGATACTAAGTGACTGAGTGGGATGATGGAAGAGAATATATTATTAAAATTGGCAATTGGAAAGTTCTTGGTGACCTTGATAAGACTTTTCATAGAGTCATCAGCAAAGAAACCTGACTGTAGTGGGTTAGAGAGTGGGAGGTGGCAACAGTAGAGATAGAAATAAAATGACATCTTCAAGAAATTTTACTGTAAATGACATGGATGCAGCTGTAGGCCATAATCTTAAGCAAATTAACACAGAAACAGAAAACCAAATACTGCATGCTCCCACTTATTGGTGGACGCTAAACACTGAGTAAGCACGGACACAAAGATGGAAAAAATAGACACTGAGGATTATAAAAGAGTTGGGGGAGGGAGGATAGAAAGGACTGGGAATCTACCCATCAGGTACTATGTTCACTACTTGGGTGACAGGATCATTAGAAGCCCAAACCTCGGCATTATACAATGGAACAAACTTGCAACAGGTGCCCCAAGTCTAAAGTAAAAATTTTAAGAAATATAAAAACAACAAGTTGTTTTTAATTACAAAAAGAATTTTGCTGTAAATTGATATAGAAAATTACAGCAAAATAATTTGCTAGAGATGGACAAGCAAATGAAGGGGGACATTGGTTGCAAGGAAGGAATTATAGTTGTTTGCAAGGTGACTGGAGTACTGAACTAGGAGGGTGAATTCAATGAATCATAAAAAAGAAAGGGCGTTTGTGTAAATGAGGGTATTCAGTAGGCAAGGTAGATGGGATCCCAAGCTTAAGAGCTGCAGGCCAGAGTTAGGAAGACTGAGGCATTTCCTACATCATGTGGAAAGACAACTGTGGGCAAAGAGAATGTGGCTTCCAAGATTTAGTGTTAGCTTTTGTCATCTTCCTGCTTCTATTTTCTTGGTAAAGTGAAATTTGAGGAAGGGTTATCAGATGGCAAATAGGGATATAGTGGAGGCAAATGGATGGGCAGTGAGAATAATTTACAAAATAATCATCTAAGAAAGTGTGAAATCAAATTTCACCAGGAAATATAATAGTCTGTTTGAGAAATAACTGCCAATCTAAAATCTGTGTTCATGATTTTAAAGTGAGAACAGACCACATTGTTGTGGGATTTCTTCATCTTGGGTTGCAAACACGGAGTGAATGTTAGTTTGGTTTCACTAATAATAGTTTTGCCAGTAATTATGAAGGTGAGAGAAGGGGACAAGGGAGTTGAGGGTATTTGCAATGACTGATTTTAACAAAAGATCATGAAATCTAAACTGAGTACGTGAAGAAACATCCAAAGATGGATGAGTACAAGTTAAAAAACAAAATGGATAAGATTTATAGATTGGGATGTCCAAATGTATTAAAGGGTAAGTGAAGTGGAGCTATAAAGAGCTAAAAAGATAAGAAGTGTTATTTCTAATTAGACTAAATGAAAAAGATAATCTCTTGCTTTGTCTTGAGTTATGAATGTTTTATTAGGCAATTCTGCCTTTATCGGTTTAAAAGCAAACTATTTGCTGTAATTGTTTTTTAATTTTTCTTTCTCGTTTCTAGTTGTGATTGACCCTCAAACCACTCCCTCAAAAAAATGTCAGATTCTGTCTTTCAAAGTTGGATAACAATCCTTCTTAGAATTTCTACACATACAAAAGTTTAAAACAGAAAATGAGGTAACATTTTAAAATTATATTTTAAAGTCGTTTCTTCCTAGTGTATTAGGGGTAGAGAGTCAAGCACAATACCCTTAAATGAAAACACGCTGTGATCACATTTAACTATCTGAAAGAGGAATTTTTTTTCTCTACTTTAATCATCTTCAATCTCCCCATGAATATTGTGTCTTTAAGCAATATGTCTTTATACTAACTGTGAAAATAAATTTCATATTCTATATTGACATGTAGAGCTTTTGGTAAATGGACTAAGAATAAAATTTAATACTATGATTTTAAGAATTAAAGAATGAGGAAAGAAACATGAAAGGTGGCTTGCCAGTTAAGATAGGTTTATTTTAGAGAAAACAAACCTGAGAGGGGCATCTGGCTGAGTTAAGTTAGAGGCACAATCTCTAACAGACTAAGAGTTTTTCAGGATTCAGGGTGGGAGAGTTCATTAGAAGCTTGAATTTCTTCTGAGGCTTTTTTCTGTGTTTTGTTTTGTTGTTGTTGTTGTTGCACTTATCTGGGAGGGAGAGTTGTATGTTTGTTCCCATACATCTTTCTGCAGCTGCAGGCCTACCACCTGAGTCTGCTTTTAGCTTCCCTATCTTAGTGCACTTGAAGGGAAATAAATGTGCTTATTAAGGCCCACTGTTTTACTGGGGCCCATTGTATGAGGGTGAAGTTTGACAGTTACCCAAGAGACTTTCCCCCCACCTTCTTCTGTGCCTGAGGTGTCTTACCTGTGTTTTACTGTCTGTTCTTTATGGCTGCTTGTAATTAGAAGAGAAGGGGTTTCCCTGAAATGCGTGAGGCTAGAAAGGGAGCTGGAACTTAAGGTGGTGATGTTTGTCCAAAATGATGGTGCTCCTGCTCTATCAGTAATAAGTGTGAAAAATGTTACTTTTTTTTTTTTTTTTTTGAGATGAAGTCTTGCTCTATTGCATAGGCTGGAGTGCAGTGGTGAGATCTTGGCTCACTACAACCTCCACCTCCTGAGTTGAAATGATTCTCTTGCCTCAGCTTCCTGAGTACCTGGGCTTACAGGCATGCACCATGATGCCTGGCTAATTTTTGTATTTTTAGTAGAGATGGGGTTTCACCATGTTAGCCAGGCTGGTCTCAAACTCCTCACCTCAGATGATCCACCTGCCTCGGCCTCCCAAAGTACTGGTATTACAGGCATAAGCCACTGCACCCATAGATGTCTGCTTATTAAAAGCATTTCAGATTTCTTTCAATATTTGCTAGCTTAGGTTTAGGGAGAAAAAGTGATGATTTAATTGATAAAGAGATCACAGAAATATTGTATTATTGAATTTTGAATATAAAAGTAAGTTTGTAGCTCATCAAACAAACCTCCTTTATTTACAGATGAGGAGTCAGAAAACAAAAACTTTTTCTTAAGGGGTTTGTTGAAATGCAGCAAGTGCTTACATTCCAAGTCCACTGAACTATCTTCTGCTGAATTTTTATGATGTTCTTATTTGGTACTTATTGTTATTTGTGGGGAAAATATGGTGTAAAAGAATAATAAGTAACATGACCTATTAATTTTTAAAGTTGGACTTTTCTTCACAATATAATTCATAAAATAATTTTAAGCAGATATGTATCAATATAGAAATTTGTTTTCCAAGAAAATTCAATACATAATGCATTCCTTACTTCAATTTTGTCACAAATTTTACAGTCTGTCAAGCTGTCATTTAAAGGCATACCTCATAGATATTGCAGGTTCAAGTACAGACCACTGAAATAAAGCGAATATTGCAATGAAGCAAGTCACACAAAATTTTGGTTTCTCAGTGCATATAAATGTATGCTTACTACGTACTGTAGTCCATAAGGGTGCATTAGCATTATGCCTAAAAACATGTACATAGCTTAATTTAAAACTATTTTATTGCTGAAAAATGCTAATGACCATCTGAGCCTACAGAGAGATGGAATCTCTTTACTGGTAGAGAATCTCACCTCAATATTGATGGCTGCTGACTGATTAAGGTTCTGGTTATGGAAGGCTAGGGTATCTGGGGCAATTTCTTAAAATAGGACAGTGAAGTTTGCCACATCAATTGACTCCTCCTTTCATGAAAGGCTTCTGTGTAGCGTGCATTGCTGTGTGGTAATATGTTATCCACAGTAGAATATTTTTTCAAATTGAAGTCAATGCTCTCAATCCCTGCTGCAGCTTTATAAATAAGTTTATGTAATGTTCTAAATCCTTTTTTTATTATTTCAACAATGTTCACAGCATATTTACCAGAAGTAGATTCCATCTCAAGAAACCACTTTCTTTGGTCAGCCACAAGAAGCAACGCCTCATCCATTCATGAGATTGCAGCAATTCAGTCACATTTTCAGGCTCTGCTTCTAATTCTAGTTCTCTTCCTATTTCTACCACCTCTGCAGTTGATTCCTCCACTAAGGTCTGGAAGCCCTCAAAGTCATTCATGAGGGTTGGAATCAATTTCTTCCACACTCCTGTTAATGTTGATATTTGGACATTGCCCCATGAATCAAAAGTGTTCTTAATGGCTTCTGGAATGGTGCATTTTTTCTAGACAGCTTTAATTAACTATGACCACATTAATCAGAGGAATCACTATCTATAAAACCTCTAGCATTATGAAATGTATTTCTTACATAACAAGACTTGAAAGTTGAAATTACTCCAGGATACATGTGCTGCAGAATGGATACTGTGTTAGCAGGCATGAAAACAATGTTAACTCCTTGTATATCTCCATCAGAGCTCTTCCGTGACTGGCTGTGTTGTCAATAAGCAGTAATCTTTTTTCCTAAGCAGTAGGTCTCAATAGTGGGCTTAAAATATTCAGTAAACCATGCTGTAAACAGATATGCTGTCATCCAAGCTTTGTTTTTCCATTCTTAGACCACAGATCAAGTATATTTAGCATAATTCTTAAAGGCACTAGGATTTTTGAAATATATAAGCATTGTCTTCATCTTAAAAGTAATCAGCTGTATTCGCCCCTAACAAAACAGGCTTTGATGCTTTGAAGCCAGGCATTGACTTCTCCTCTGTAGTTATGAAAGTCCTAGATGGCATAAGACTAATTAGTATATATTGAAAAGCTATTGGTTTTGTAACATTTATCAATTATCATAGCCAGGTCTCCTGAAAAACTTGCTGCAGCTACTCCATCAACACTCATGGCTTCGTCTTGCTCTTTTATTTTATGGACATGGCTTCTTTTCTTAAACCTCATGAACCAACCTCTGTAACTTAAAACTTTCCTTCTGCAACTTGCTTACCTCTTTCATCCATCATAGAATTGAAGAGAGTTGAAGCCTTGCTCTGGGTTAGGTTTTGGATTAAGGGAATGTAGCAGCTGGTTAGACCTTCTATCCAGAACACTCAAACTTCCTCCGTATCAGCAATATAGCTGTTTTGCTTTCTTATCTTTTGTGTGTTTGCTGGAGTAGTAAACTTAACTTACTTCAAGAACTTTTCCTTTGCAGTCACAGCTTAGTGAACTGTTTGGTACAAGAGGTCTAACTGTCAGCTGATCTCAACTTTCAACATGACACTATGTTTAATGATTTCCAGTTTTTGATTTTGAATTAAATTGAGAGACATCGTTTTACTTAAACACTAACTGGTCATTGTAAGGTTATTAATTAGCCTGATTTTTAAATCATTGTGTTTCAAGGAATAGGAAGACTTGAGGAGGAGAGAAATGGAAAAAGGGTCAATTATTGGAGCGTCAGAACACACATTTATCCATTAATTTTGCCATTGTATACGGGCTTGGTTTGTGGCACCCCCAAAACAATTACAACAATAACATCAAAGATCACTGATCAGAAATCACCACAAAAGATACTATAATCATGAAAAATTTTGCAATATTTGGAGAATTACCAAAATGTGACACAGAGACACAAAGAAAGCACATGCTGTTGGAAAAATGGCACCAATAGATTTACTTGATGCAGGGCTACTACAAACCTCCAATTTGTAAAGTGTAATAACTGTGAAACACAACAAAATGGAATATGACTGTACATCTTTTAATATAGGCTCAATTCAAATACATTAATTTGATATTAGATTAAAATCCTAAATATTTTACAATTTGAAATCAAATTTTGAACAGCACTTATCCCTGTCCTTCAAATTTTATAAAACATAGTCTAGATTATTAACAAGGACATTTTCAAAGGTTATTTACTAATGACAATTTAGATATGGAGCTATGCTTCAGTAACAGCTATGTTCGTATAAAGCATCTCATGAAAATGTTATTTTATCATCATTTGTGTTTCTAAATTATGACAGTGGTAATATTTTGGGATATTTTAAGATATTATGGCTGATATGGTTTGGCTGTATCTCCACCCAAATCTCACCTTGAATTGTAATAATCCCCACGTGTCAAGGGCAGGGCCAGGTGGAAATAATTAAATCATGGGGGCGGTTTCTCCCATACTGTTCTCGTGGTAGTGAATAAGTCTCACCAGATCTGATGGTTTTATAAATTGGAGTTCCCCTGCACAAGCCCTCTTGCCTGCCACCATGTAGATGTAACTTTGCTCCTCATTCATCTTCAGCCATGATTGTGAGGCCTCCCTAGCTATGTGGAGTTAAACCTCTTTCATTTTGAAATTACGTCATCTCAGGTATGTATTTATTAGCAGCGTGAGAACAAATTAACACAGTAAATTGGTACTGGGAGTGGGGTGCTGCTGTAAAGATACCCCAAAATTGGAAGCGAGTTTGGAACCATTTGGAGGGCTCAGAAGAAGATAGGAAAATGTGGAAAAATTTGGAACTTCTTAGAGACTTGTTGAATGGCTTTGATCAAAATGCTCGTAGTGATATGGATGATAAGTCCAGGCTGAGGTGGTCTCAGATGGAGATGAGGAACTTGGGAACTGCAGTAAAGGTCACTCTTGCTATGCAAAGAGACTGGTGGCATTTTACCCCTGCCTTGGAGATCTGTGGAACTTTGAACTCCAGAGAGATGATTTAGGGTATCTGGCAGAAGAAATTTCTAAGCAGCAAAACATTCAAAAGAAAGCAGAGCATACACGTTGGGAAAATTTGCAGCCTGACAATGCAAGAGAAAAGAAAAACCAATTTTCTGGGGAGAAATTCAAGCCAGCTGCAGAAATTTGCATAAGTAATGAGAAGTTGAATGTTAGTCACCAAGACAATGGGGAAAATGTCCCTTTTGGTCATCCTCTCCCAGAACAGGCCCAAAAACACAGGAGGAAAAAATGGTTTCATGGGCCGGGCCCAAGACCTCCCTGCTGTATACAGCTTAGGGACTTGATGTTCTGCCTCCAAGTTGCTCTAGCCATGGCTAAGAGGGGCCAAGGTACAGCTGGGCCTTGGCTTCAGAGTGTGTAAGCCCCAAGTCTTGGCAGCTTCCATGTGGTGTTGAGACTGCGGGTACACTGGAGTTAAGAATTGAGGTTTGGAAGCCTCTGCCTAGATTTCAGAGGATGTATGGAAATGCCTGGATATCCAGGCAGAGGTTTGCTGCAGTGTGGGGCCCTCATGGAGAACCTCTGCTAGGGCAGTGCAGAAAGGAAATGTTGGGTTGGAGGCCCTACACAGAGTGTCCACTGGGACACCGCCTGGTGGAGCTGTGAGAAGAGGGCCACTGCCCTCCAGACTCCAGAATGGTAGATCCACTGAGAGCTTGCACTGTGTGCCTGGAAAATCCACAGACACTCAATGCCAGCCTGTGAAATGAGCCAGGAGTGGGGTAGGGGGCTATATCCTGCAAAGCCACAGGGGTGGAGCTGCCCAGGCTTGGGAGTCCTCCTCTTGCATCACCATGACCTGGATGTGAGACAAGGAGTCAAAGGAGATCATTTTGGAGCTCTAAGATTTGCCTGCCCCACCAGGTTTTGGACTAGCTTGGGGCCTGTAGCCCCTTTGTTTTGGCCAATTTATCACATTTGGACTGGGTGTATTTACCCAACCCCTGTACAGCCATGATATCTAGGAAGTAACTAACTTGATTTTGATTTTACAAGCTCATAGGCAGAAGGGACTCATAGACAGGTGTCCCCACCTAAATCTCACCTGGAATTGTAATAATCCCCATATGTCAAGGGCCAGACCAGGTGGAGATAATTGAATCATGGGGGCCATTTCCCCTGTACCGTTCTCGTGAGAGTAAATAAGTCTCATGATATCTGATGGTTTTATAAATGGGAGTTTCCCTGTATATATGAGAGTGCCAAAATGCATTTTCAACGTGAACACTAATGGTTAATTGTATTATTTAATATTATGAAATTTTGTCCTATAGAATCCTTGCTCACCTCTAAAAACTCTTTCACTTAATGTGCACCTTCATCCAACCAAACAGATGCTATCCATGTGGTATGGTTATTTAAAAAGAGAAATATAGATGATAGAATGCATAAATGTAGCATGAATGAAATTTTTAAATAATACAATGTTTGAAAAGCCATCAATTCAGGCAAAGTTAATCCAAAAAAAAGATAATATCTATGTGTAAGGCAGCATATATTTTTAAAAAGTTGTATGAGTTATAGCCTTAGTCTATATTGTGCTGCTATAACAATTCCACGGACTGGGCAATTTATAAACAACAGATGTCTAAATGGCTGACGTTCCTGGAGTCTGGGAATTCCAAGAGCATGGTGTTGGCATCTGCTGGAGGTCACCCAGTGGCAGAAGGTGGAGGACAGAAGTGAGCACATGAGACAGAGAGGGAAGGGAGTTGAACTCAAGCTTCTTATGAGGAAGCCACACTCATGATAATGGTATTAATCCATTCACAAGGGTAGAGCCCTCATGTCCTAATCACTGCTTTAAAAACCCACCTCCCAATAATGTTACAATGGCAGTTAAGTTTTCAACGTATGAACTTTCATTGTATACATTTAAACTATAGCAGACAGAGTACCCACTTTTAAAAAGAGGGTAAGCTAAAATTAAATTTTGCAAAGTCTAAGTCTGCAAAACGAACATTATTTTACATGAGAGGTAATTTTTGGACATAGAATCTAACCATTCTGGAAATGCAAATCCAAATCACAGTGAAATATTACCTTACACTTTTTAAGGTGACTATTATAAAAGACAAGAGATAACAAATGTTGGCAAGAAAGTGGTGAAAAGAGAACTCTCATACACTGTTGGTAGAATTGGAAATTGATATGGCCATTATGAAAACCAGTATGGAGGTTCCTCAAAAATTTTAAAAAACAAAACCAAACTACTATGGGATCTAGCAATGCCACTTCAGAGTACATATTCAAAGAAAATAAAACCAGTATGTTAAAGAGATTATCTGCACTCCCGTTATTGCAGAATTATTCACAGTAGTCACAATAGGCAAAACAACCTAAGTGTCTGTTGAAAAATGAATGAATAAGAACAACATGGTAATAAAGACAATGGAATATTATTAAGCCATGAAAAAAGAAGGAAATTCTGCCATTTGCAACAGCACGGACGAAACTAGAGGATTTTATGCTAAGTGAAATAAGCCAGACAATGAAAGACAAATACTGTCTCACTCGTATGTGGAATCTAAAAAATTCAAACTTATGTAAGCAGAGAGTGGAAAAGTGGTTTCCAGAGGTTAAAAAGGGGGGAATGGGGACATGTTGGTCAAAGAGTACAAACTTTTAGTTATAAAATGAATACGTTCTGAGGACCTCATGTACAGCATGGTGGCTAGAATGAATAATACTGTATTGCACTGTAAACTTGAAATTTGCTAAAAGAGTAGATCTTAATAGTTTTACCACCTCCCCAAAAAAACTAACAATATAAGGTGATGAATGTGTTAATTACCTGGATTATGGTAATCATTTCACAATTTTTACGTATGTCAAATCATCACATTGTATTCTTTAGATATATACAATTTCATTTGTCAACTATAAACCTAATAGAACTGAAAAAATTAAAAAAACTCAAAGTACGTTAATGAGCAGAGGGCTCATATCCAGACTGCAAACTCTTTCCACGTGTGCTCTGAACTTCATTTCTTCTTTAACTTCACCCTTCACTTTCCTGAGAGCTTGTCCCATCCCCTCTTCTATGTATAATGCTACTCATCCCTTTACTGTAATAGAATCTCTTGTCATAAACAAACACAAATTATTTATTTTGAGTTTCTTGCTATCGACCTCCTCAAAATAGAAATATCTGCATTTAGAAATAAGAAATAGATAGAGAGATTAGTAAAATGGCATTCATAAGGTCACAAAACCATTGTATTCTTTAGCCTAGACTTAAATAAAAGTCATATTTCTGGCAAATTCAATAGTTTTATCCAGACAGTGTTGGCCAGTCAAATAATATAACCATGAAGGTGGTTGCTTAGGTTCAAACATCACATGCATGAATGCAGGTACAGGCTGGGGAAAAACTATCATGATTGCAGTCACTTTGATAGCACTGAAGGGCTGAGTGTCCAGAATGCATAAAACTGTAATCGTTCTGAACCTCAAACTGGGTGGCAGAATTTAGATCATTTTACTTAATTATTGAGAAGCCAGTGTTATTGGTGATGGCTTTGTCTTTCTAGCCCACAAACTGAAATACATAGGTTATTGGAGGAAGGACAAGCCCCAGAACCTCTCCAATGTCATGGGAATGATAAAAATTTAATCACTTTTGCTGATAGAAACTTTTGATTGCCTCCTTTGTTTCACCACTTTATTCCTATTTTCCTTCAAGCTACAATATCAAAACAGAAGCATAGCTATTAGTAATTATTTTTGTAAGCTTTTCCAAATATTTTTTCCTGTTTAATTGGAATAATATCACTGAGTATACAGCCACAGCCATCCACAAATCACAGCAGGCTTCCCAAGACTTCCACAAAATATTGAATTTATTTCTTAGTGTGCTAATACTCTTTTAAACATTATAAAACTTGTACTTATTGTTCTTAACGCCTTTCTTTCCTATTAGAAACTCTTTCCAAAATTATGCTAATGATTGTGGAAAGAAATGGAGATAAACAAGAGTCCAGACTGAATAGTCTCATTGCTGAAAATTCTTAATAATTAAAGCAGTCTGGCATCACTAAGCTTACATTAGAAACAGAAGAAGTTAATTTTTAAGTATAGAAGATATCACTTCTAACATTTCCAGTCATCCATGAATGTCATTCTGATTATTTAACAAACAAAAGTTAGAGTATACATTTTTTGCTAATGAATAATGTGCAAAATATATTTTACTGTTGATGGTAACGGCTATTAACATTTCCCTATGAGAGACAGCTCTGTGTATATGTGTGTAGAAACTTTTAAAAAAGAAATATTCCTAAAATGAGGAATATTTCTATCAGAACTTAAATAAAATTCTTTTGAATCTCAAAAAAATTAATCAAAAGTGAAGATAACCTCAATAAACAAAAACATAGAAGAAATAATGAGAAATTTTTAGTTTGTTCAATTATGTTAAAGATTTCCCTTTGATTAAAGGAGAAATATTAAGATTATCTCAACTATTTGAAATGTATACAGATTAACAGGCATAATATAAAACGTCTTCCTCTCATTTGCTGAAATGTTTTACAAATCAGATGGAAATCTGATTATTTCACAAATCAGATGGAAATCTTATTACACAATTTCTGAAAATACATTGATCAATCACTATTTGAAATATTTATTTTTTAATAGACTCATTGTATATTTTATAAATCCTAGCTTTAAGATAAAATAATTTTCATGAACTTGAAAAACATCAAATAAGAATGTCTTAATAATGTGATTACGTTAAAAGAGGTACTTTTAGAAATATTTGTTGCTAAAAAATTCATTTTTTTTTTTCTTTTGAGATGGAGTTTCACTCTTGTTGCCCAGGCTGGAATGCAAGGGAACGATCTAGACTCACTGCAACCTCCGCCTCCCAGGTTCAAGAGACTCTCCTGCCTCAGCCTCGCAAGTAGCTTGGATTACAGGTGCCCGCCACCATACCCAGCTAATTTTTGTATTTTTAGTAGAGAGGGGTTTCACCATGTTGGACGGGCTGGTCTCGAACTCCTGACCTCAGGTGATCCACCTGCCTCGGCCTCCCAAAGTTCTGGGATTACAGGCATGAGCCACCATGCCTGGCCAAAAATCCACTTTTTACATGAAATATTGCATTCATAACATTTAAGAAAATATTTATAACTATTAAGAGTAAATTGTTTCATAGTATAAGTGAATTCCAACAAGTATCATAGAAAAAAGAAAGTATGACCAAGTGATGTATCTAATGATGTTGACACACATGAAAACTCAAATTTCACATTGCATTTGTAAGAGTGTAAATTATTTCCTACCAATATAATTGTTTCCATATTAAGTCAATAACATTAATTTCATTAGTTACTATAGCTCATCCAGATGTCATATACTCCCTGAATATCCCTCTAAGGACATTCAGATAATAAGCTATACCGACATTTCAAATATTCTTTCTTTTTACAATGACATATTTCAAACATAAAAGCAAATATAAGGGTAACTAACTCTATATCCATCAACTAGTTAAAAACAAATCTGATCATTTTTGATATTTCTCTAAGATGTTTTTTACAAAAATGAAACAGAGTAGTTGAAGTCAGCTTTTACTTCCCATATACGCTGCAATTTCATTCTTACCCATTTCCAGAGGAAATCTCCATTTTGTGTTTATTGTATACAGTTTTTATACAGCTATATTTATACATATACACAAACACTAATATTGTATTAATTGATTTTAATTGAAATTCTAATATAAACAGAATTACACTGAACTTATATTTTTTGAGTCTTGCATTTGAAATCTCCCAATGTTGATATTTGTTTGTTTAATTCAAATGCAATGTTTTAATTTACTGTATAAAAACATCCCATTGATTTCCTTATTCTCCCTTTAGTGGCTAATATGGCTTCTACACATTGTTAATAATATTAGAGTCAGTGACATATATATCTTTGAGTATTTATCCAGAACTGGAATTGCTGGCTTATAACCTATGCCTCTCTTCTGCTTCCCTAGATTTTACCAACTTGCCTTCTGAAGTGATTGACAAATTCATATTCCAACCAATGTGAGAATTCTTATATTTCTATGTATTGGGATAAATAACCTTTTGAATTCTTGCCTAAGGGAGGGATTTCATTTTCTTAAATGTGCTTTCTTTCTTTCTTAATGAGATTAAGCACTATGTATGTGCTATAGATATAGCACATAAATTCAGGTATATAAATTTGAGTGGCTTATTCGTAGTATTTGTCCATATGTCTATGAATGCTTGTTTTTATTATTACTCTTTTGGCATTCTTATTTTCTGTTTTCTGTTTCTTTATTAGTTACACATGTTATAAATACATTCTTCCATTCTCCACTTATTTTTTTGCCTTTTTATGGTGTCTGAATTTTAAATGTTACTCTCTAGATTTTCACCTTTCCTCCTTCTGAATACATTTATTTATCAACCTGAAATTATTTTTTAATTTGAACAATTATCAATAGCAATAATTGCAAACTCTTTATAATAAAAATTTCAAGAATTACTCTCTGACCACCACTGCTGTCTTTCCAATTCCATCCCCAATGCCAGCTACCCTTTATCCTTACTGGGGATCCTTCAAGCTCTCTTCCTTTATATACTGTCTTACAATTTATATATTCTGTAATGTCCAAGATCCCCTTTTGCAATAAATTAATTGTATATATCCCTAACAATCTTGCTCCTCTCTCTTTTCATGTTGGTTGTTTGGGTAAAACACAACCATAGTTAAAATCTAATTCTCTAGCTGAATGTGGCTAGAAAGAAATGAAAAATCATGTTAAATATCCTCACTTAAATGAAAGACAACTTCAAGTTGACTCTCCATGAGTTTTATATCGTTTCCAAATATTTACAGATTTTCTAGATATCTTTATGTTATTGATTCATAATTTAACTGCATTATACTTAACGAACATATTTTGTAATAATTATATTATCTAAAACTTATTGATTTTATGGCCCATAATATAGTCTGTCTTGGTAAATGTTCTGTATGCACTTGATAAGACTGTATATCCTACAATTGCTTAGTGGAATGTTCTATAAAATGTCAATTACAAAGTGTTGGTGGATAGAGTTTTCAAGTACTCTATATCCTCACTGATTTTCTGTCTACATATTCTATCAATTATTTTGAGATTAGTGTTGTGGGATTGTCTATTTACGGTTTCAGTTTTATCACTTTTTGCTTTATATATTTTAAATTTCTGCTACTTGTAAGCAATGGTTAGAATTTCTATGTTTTCCTAATAAATTGGCAACATTTTCATTATCGTCTTTATCTCTGTTACTATTGTTTTGAAAAATACCTTGCTATTAATACAGTCACCTTGAATGTTATTTCCTTTTTTTTTTTTTTTCTGAGGCTGAGTCTCGCTCCGTCCCCCAGGCAGGAGTGCAATGGCTTGATCTCGTCTCACTGCAAGCTCCGCCTCCCGGGTTCACGCCATTCTCCCGCCTCAGCCTGCCCAGTAGCTGGGACTACAGGCGCCCGCTACCACGCCCGGCTAATTTTTTTTTTGTATTTTTAATAGAGACGGGATTTCGGCGTGTCAGCCAGGATAGTCTCGATCTCCTGACCTCGTGATCCGCCCGTCTCAGCCTCCCAAAGTGCTGGGATTACAGGCGTGAGCCACCGCGCCCAGCCTTGAATGTTATTTTCATCCGTATTAGCATAGTGTATCTGTTGACATTCTTACACTTTTTGCATGCTTACACTTTTTCCATCCAACCTATTTACATCTTTATAAAGTAGATGCCTTACAGGCAGCCAGTTACTAATGCTTGCTTTTAATTTCAGTATGACAATCTTTGTGTTTAATTGTTTAGACCATTTACTTGTAATGTAATTATTGATAGGGTTATGTTTAAATTTACCATCTTGTTATTTGTTTTTTTTTCTTTGTCCCATCCATTCTTTGTTCCATTTTCTCACTTTTCTGCCTATTTTGGATTAGTATTTTCTTATTATTCTGTTTTATTTCCTGTATTGACTTTCTATCTATGAGTCTTTTGTATTATTTTAGTAGTTGCTATAAAGTTTAGGGTATACATTCTAACTTCTCACAGGCTATTTTCAAATATACTATGCCACTTAACATACAGTGTATCTTTACAAGAGTATACTTCCATTTAGCCCTTCAAAGCTTTTATACTGTTTTATATTTTATTTCAATAGATGTTGTAAATTCCACAATACATTGTTTTATCCTTTTTGTAAGAAGTGAATTATATTTTAATTATTTAAATAATAAAAATAAATATTTATATTTACTAACGAAGCTATTTTTGATACTCTGTGTTTCCTTGTATAGATCCAGGTTTCCATGTGGTATCATTTTCCTTATGCTTGAAAGACTTAACATTTCTTTTTTTTTTGAGATGGAATCTCATTCTGTCGCCCAGGCTGAAGTGCAGTGGCGCAATCTCAGCTCACTGTAACCCCCACCTCCCAGTTTCAAGCCATTCTCCTGCCTCAGCCTCCCAAGTAGGTGGGATTACAGGCATGAGCCACCGCACCCAGACTTAACAATTCTTTTGATGAAAGTCAGCTTGTGATGAAGTTTTTTAGTTATCTATGTTTGTATAAATCTTTGTTTTGCCTTCATTTTCTAAAATTTATTTTCTCTTAGTAAAGGATTATAAGGTGACTTTTCCTTTTTGCCCCAGTACTTTAAAGATGTTGTACTGTGATCTTCTTTGCACTGGAATATCTTTGGCCATTATATATTTAAATGTATCTACCCAATTATTCCCTCTCTATGGAACTCTAATACCCATATATTTGGTTGCTTGCAGTTGTTCCACACTTTACCAATGCTCTGTTTATTTTTTTTTCATTAGTCCTTTTTCTTTCTATTTACTTTTTGATAGTTTTTTTTTTACTATGCCTTCAATTGTATTACTTCTTGCTTCTGACATATCTCTTCTAATCTTTAGCACCTTCAGTGTACTTTTCATCTTAGATATTGTAGTTTTCATGTCTAGAAGTTTAGGTCTTTGTAATTTATTTCATATCTCACATTAATATGTTTATTCTTTGATCTAGTTTGTTGATGGGATATAGGATACAGTTAGTTTTTAAAGTCCTGATCTAGTAATCCTGCCATCTGTATCATTTCTGAGTCAATGTTAATTGATGTTTTTTTCTTCTAGCTATGGGTTATAGTTTCCTGCCTTTTTAACTGATTCATAGTTTTTGATTGGGTGTCAGATGCTATACATTTTACTTGTATGTCCCAGATATATTTTGCAGTCCTATAAAAATTTTTAAGCTTTATTTGCTAAATGCAAATGGGAACATTTTATTCTTTGGGGTCTTGTGACCATTCTTGGATCAAAGCAGCCTTTAGTATATTTTTCTCTACTGCTGATACAAGATCTTAGTACTCTATTCAGTGTAACATTAATTATGGCAGTTTCCACTCTGGCTGGTGGGAACAGGCATTACTCCAAACCTGGTTTGTGTGTCAGGCACTGAGGCACTGTTCACCCTAATTTTTTCAAGTGATTTGTTTAGCAGCCTCTATTTGTTTTCTCACACACCTGTAGTGATCAGTAGATACTTGGACTTAAAGGGGACCTTTTGCAGATTTGGGGAGTTCTTTCCCTATGCAGCTCTTTTTGTTCTCTAGTAGTTGGTTTGCACACTGAGGACACCCTGACTTGCCTGCATGCTCAGTTCTGTGTCCTTAAATTAAGGACTCTGTGGATCTCTGCCTAGATTCTCCCACCCTACCCCAGAACTTGAAATACCTATTTCTGGGCAGTAAGCTGGAGAATTATAAACTAACCTTGTTTGTTTATTTTCTGCCACCAAGGGATCACAGTATTTCATTGCCTGATGTCTAATTTCTTGAGAGCCACTGGTTTACATATAAAGTCTGAATTTTCAGTTGTTTCAGGTGGGGATGGGGTGTGTGTAAAATCAGTTTCAGTTACTTCATTTGCAAGGAAATCAAAACTTGAATGTCAGTTTAATAAAGTAATTCTAGTATATTCCTTTTAGCTCCATTCTTTTAGCATTAATTGTTGTGGTAAAAACTGTTATATACTTACTGATCTTAATACTAGTTAATGTATTTTGTTTCTCTGATATTTGTACAAAATTATTTCTTTATCCGTGTTGCTCAGTTTCTCATCTTGTGACTGTCTGTGTCACCATTTATTTACCCTATTAATATACTGGGTACTATTTTAATATCATGCTTTTCTGAGAAAAGAGATTAGGTTAAAAACACTGAGTTTTAACTATTTGTATATTATTTCTTTGCGATTCCCTTGATTTTCTGACCTTGAACTACTCTTAGAAAAATATCATCTCCTGAATTTATCTTTCTTCTACTTACCTGTTTTTTTTTCATTTTAAACTTTTGAATAAAAATTCTGTGACTTTTCTAAATTTTATATTCCAACTTACTATTTTCATAGGGACTAGAGCCTATCCCTTGCACACATTTTTAAATTTCAAACATTGATTTTCATCTGGAAAAATAATTGGTTCACTTTCAAATTCTTATTTACCTGCTTTATTTGATCATGTTTTTATATCCTCCTTTAGTACTTTTTGAAGATGTAATTTCCTTATGTATTTCTTTGAAGATAAATTTTAAATATTGAATACAATTTTATTTCTAATTCATGACAAACTATCACTGCTTTGTTATAATTTTATCATTGATCTTTCATACAATTAGATTTCAAATTTTGCTTTCTGTTTGTTTTTTCTATTTATTTTAAATAAATAATTTTCACTTTTTGGTTCATTTGTATCTTATTTTTCTCTTTTTTTCATCTGTGCTCATCCTTTTTTAAATAATGAGTATGTGGTTAGCATGCCCAAGGACAACGAAATGCAGGCCATACTTTGCCAGTGTCATGGTGATGGTGATATTTTATAGACAGAATCTCTGTGACAGCTGAAAATTGTTGGTTTTCTCTGTAGTGTACTATCCTTCCTCCCTAGGCTCAGAGTTTGCTAGCCTTGGTCTACTTACTGAGAGGTGGTGCAACCACATCCCAGCTTCAAGCCTTGAGACTATCGCTGGTCCCGAATCTAGCATGGAGCACTTCCATACCTTTTTATCCCTCTAGGGTCAAACCACCACCACTCTTTCCTGCTTTCATAGCACAGAAAATCCAATGCTCATTTCTAATCATCACTTTATTTATTCCTTCTTTTTCTAATCTACAAAGATACTGTTTCTGAATCTGGCTATTTAAAAAAATTATTTTGCCTACAACTGCTGTTTGAAACAGGAGCTGTATTAAAATATACATTTGTTATGCCACAATTTTTGTAAAATCTTAAGCCAAGGATATTTTTATCCTAAAAAGTACATCAATTAATAATTCTTTGGGCAACAGAATTTACAGAAGTTTTAGAATTTATAGGGTGTTTAGAAATTATTCATTCTAAAAATACAACAGGGAAAAGCTGAGAGAAATTGACAATGTTGACTTTCTAGCTTCTCTTTGTCTTTAAGATGAATTCATCTTGTAAACTGAAAGACAGATATTAATTTTTCTTAATTGAAATAACATAATTTCTAGAAACAATTTTTAAAGAGAAAACCTTAAAGAAGGTCAGCTATTTTGTGAAATGCAAAAATTAGACTAAAATACCTCAGTCAAATAGATGTCTACTTCTGAAGAATTAGTTATAAAAGTGCTTCTTCAAACTTCTCACTTAGAAAGTGTCTATCCAATTAACCATTGCCTTGAAGGCTTTTATACTTGCATCTCTTGAAGTAGAGGTCAAACAACAGACGGTTAATTGGAGATTTCAAAGTGGAATTTTAGGAAAAATTAAAGTATTGTTCTGAGAAATTTGAATTTTTTAATAGATATCTTGTAATTTTCCTGAAGCTATATTCACCAATGACTTCACGTAAGTAGTTTTGTATTGACAGAAAACACAGGGTACTAAAAGATATATTAGTTAAATTACTTCATCAAATGCATTTTCAATTCAGTAGGAGTGTTTAATCATGGATTAAAAGTGGAAATATTTATGGCATTGAGGAAAATGGTATCCTTGTTATTTAACCTTACCTACAAGATCATGTCAACCCCAAGTACAAAGTTAACTATATTCTGATATGCAGCTCAGCTGTAGGCTACTATTTAAAAGATAACTTTTGGATGCCCTAAGGCTATTGTTATCTTGAATAATTTATTACCACTGGCTTTCTGTATTTCATCATATTTTACTCTAAAAATCACCTTTTCCAGAGAGGGCAGTGACATTAGCTTGTTTCCTATCATTTAGTTACTGCTAGAGTCTCTCCAGCATTACTACACAAACATACAAGAAAAGCAACTGAATTCTCTTGTTAAGTATGGACTCAGATCAAATTGGAATAGGATGAAAAAACAGCCTGACTTTCTGTAATGATTCTTTTGTTTGGGGGCACACATTTTCCTTCTTATTGAAAAAAAAAAAAGAGGGAGAACATCCATAAAGAAGAGTCCCATTTTTATCCTATAATTTACTGATATGATTACCTCTATAGAGTATAGCTTCCCAAATTTGTGTGGACTTACGTTAAGGCATAAGCATTATGATTAGACAAAGACAAGAAAACCCCAGATATCAAACTATCACACACGTGCACACACACACACACACACACACACACACAATCAAAGGTATTTTAAAAATGATATTAACATCTCTGGCACTGGGATTCAGTAAGCAAGGATAGATCTATGCAACTTATAGATCTTCAGGCCCAGAAAAATGTTTCTCAAAATTTCTTGCCCATTGTCTTCAAACAAAAATTTACTATGTTCAAATGCCATGACTTTTGTATTTTATACTTCCACCCTTGTTGAAGATAGACTCTGATTTGTACTTCAGGGAGGGATTTAGGAGCTAAAGAGCTTAGTAAGATAATCTTTTTCTCTGAATGAATGAAATAGATCTTTCTTAACAAAGTATTTCTTTCTTAGAATTGTTGAAAGTCCATTTTCTTATTCATATTTGTGTTTCAATGTGTGATCCTGAGGGCATTCAGAAATTATTGAAGTATTCTGCTCAGTTGGGCTTGGTAGCTGAGAAAAAAGTTATAATACTTAAGAATCAAATTTCTCTTTTATTTTTTTACAGACTGTAAGTTATATTAGTAAGATCTATCGATATTTTTGGATGCCATATAATCCATTCACTTTGCCACATAATCTTTCATTATTGACCGACTATCCTAGTGTTTATGCACCTACTTTCCTACTTTAAGTTCTTCCATACTTTTATTCTGTGGAGAGTGTTGCTACGATCATTTTTGTAAATGTCTCTTCTTTTATATGTGCAAAGATTTCTCCCAAGTATTTATTTGTGGTTGGCATTGTTGAAATAATACACTGGTAGTGTGATTCCAGGTCTTGATCTTGGGAACTAGTGGGACATTGAATGCCAGAATTGTCAGTTTAAGTTTTATAAAATATTCAGTAAATTTAATTAAATGTCAATTTATTTAACTAACTTTTGCTGAATTTTATTATGTGCTCAAACATAGTGAATTTTATGGACATTGATAGTGCAGAAAAAGGAGGCTATGGTGCTGGGGCTAGGGGAGAGTTTGTATCTACAAATAGATTGATCAGAGGAGACACTAATAACATAACCCCTGATCCCATACTTGAACATGGGGAGAGAGTGGCCATAAGGAATAGCCATGAGGAGCCTGAGGGAAGAGGGAACAAGGCTCTAAGGCAGTGTTGTGTCCAGAATGCTTGAGGAACAGCAAACAGCAGGGAAGGTAAAATGATTGCAGCAAGGTGAATGAGGGAAAAATAATAAGAGATAAGTCAGAGTGGTAACAAGGGAGGGAGCTGGTCACCTCATGAATAAGTCATTGTTAGGTAGGACTTTGGTTTTTGTGACTTAGGTTTTTAAGGGATCACTCTGACACCACACTTGAGAAGAAATTATAGCACACAGAGTGGTGCAGAGGAGGTGGAGGAGATGGATAGCTCCTATCGGGGGCCTGCCGTCTCTCTGGTCCTGAGGGATGCAGATGACATATCAGAGAGGACTGCATGCAAACTAGAGACCTTGCAATGCATGTTTCTGGGACCCAAGTTATGTATCTAGGAGAAAAGTTGGGCAGATGTAGGATAAGAGACTTAGTGAGAGTTTTGAGTACTGTAGTTATCATCTTCTACAAAGGATACACAAAGGATACCTTGCCACAGAGACAATCATAAAATCTCTACAGTATCATCCGCGTCATAGCAAAAGCTGCTGGTGTTGCAGATGGACTGCTGACATTGACGTCACAGCCAAAAGCAGAAGGGAGGAAATAGTTTCACTCACCTTCTAATGTCCTGCTAGTACTTTATAGTGGAGTAACCTAACCAGAAACCAGCTGCCAAGCATTGGAAAGTGAAATTCTCAGGCTTTCAGGCCCATAAATTACACAGGCAAGCACATTTAAGAGTGGCAGTAGAGCTGTGGTCTAATCCACAAACATCTAACCCACTTAAGAGTTACCAGCTTGATAGCTACTGTGTCCGGAACCTCCAGAGGGAATCCTTTAATGACTCTTCTCATCTTTCTCAGAGTAAAAGCGAATGCAAACGGGATACATTTCACTATATTCTTACAGCATCATCATGATGGAGAGAAAAATGGTGCAACATTAAAGGAGGTTATTCTGAGAAGGCAAACTTAAAGAGTAAATACCAAAACATCAGCTAAAAATGCCTGCAAAGAAGTAACGCCATTAGGCCAAAAATGCTCTTAAACGATCCCATCATTCTGGAAGCGCCACACACTATCACCCATTCCGAGATTGTTCTCAGCCTCAGTTAATCAAATCTCCTCTTTGTCATGAGTGGTGATCTGTGCTATCCCCAGAGTTGAAGATATATATATTAATAAAAGTAACAAAATTAAAATATACACATCCTTTGTCAACTTATTTCTAAATCGTTCATTGTAAATCTGTTTCTATTTTGCCTGAGCTGCAGGTAAATCTCTATAGGCTACTTGACATTTCATTTGATAGTTTTTATTTCAAAACTGATAACTACATAGCCGGCAAATTAAGATTTGTAAGCTAAATCCATCCCACTTCCAGTTTTTGTAAATAAAATATTATTGGAGCACAGTCATGCCTGTTTATTTACTTACTGTCTCTGGCTTTCTTCGTCCTAGAACAGCTGAGCTGAGTAGTTGCGATAGCTAATTTCAGGTTCACATTTAGCAAAGCCAAAATATTTACTATCTGACTATTCAGGAAAGAACTTTGCTGAGCTCTGTTATCTATGATACTTTACTTGGTATTTCACTCTGGGTAACCATAGTTGGTGACACCTTCCATGAGGACCTGGGTTCAGTAATCTTGGGCTCACTGTTTTCTTTTATCACAAATCTCCACCAGCCAAATTTAGTGATTTTTTAATCTGATTAAGTTAAATCTTTAATGATTCTTCTTTATCTTTTTTCAAGTTGTTTCCACTCTGTCTCAATTGCTAAAATAATGTCATAGTTGAATTATTATTCTGCCTCCAGTCAAATCAAATGCCAATAACACGTGATGCTTCATGACTTTTTAATGTAACTCCTTGCTAAAAAGCATCTGTGCTTCCCCAGTTGACCAATAAAGATGAATCTGTTTCTCTGTCTCCCCTCCAATTTCTTTTATAACCTCAAACAATACCTCTCACTAGTCACCTGCAGAAATGCTATTCATCGTTCAGGAAACCCAAGAAAACCACATCACTATTTCCCAAATAATATGTACTTAAAAGAATGATGATTCCAATAACATATTATTGTTATTAAAAATTATAGAAATTATATTTAACTTTTCTATGCCTTAGCGGATGGTTGTTCCAGACACCATCCACTGAGGCATAGAAAAGTTAAAAATAAATGAGGCATCTAATTGACTGGGACCTGCACATTCGAGAAGTTCATGGAGTTTCACTTTATTCCTTTAGAGGGAACAAGCCATCTAAGTCCATATTTGTAAAAGAAATTAGAATTCTATTTTTTATAAAAAGTATTTAATATATAATGTGACTTTAGTAAAAATCTACCTTAATCATAAAGCTATTTTTCATGCCTAAAAGATGACCCATGGGTATTTAGGGTTAAAACATATTGTTATTTGATGATTGACTGAAGATGTCCTTGGTCATGAAAGGGGCGAACATTGAACTGGGGAAAATGTGGTGTAATCTTCAAGCCCTCTGAATTTATTATTGCAGTGTAAAAAATCTCTATTCTGCTTCTTACTCTAGGTGATATTTTTCTCCAAGATCTGAGGAGAAAAGCATTTCTTGGACTCTGATACTTTTCCTAAAGCATTTTTCTCTTTTCTTTTCTTTTTTCAGAGGTCATTGTCAAAGTTTTTGTCCTTGAAAGGTTAGCTAAGTCTATAGATTTTTATTTGAAGTTACAAGTGCTCTTCAGCATTTCAGTTATAGGTGTCTACTTCTGCAATGGTATGAGACATTGCTCTTGTAAAAATTTCAATCTGTATGGTGGAAAATTTTTGAAAAGTATTGTCAAGTGTATTACTTTCTGCCGAAGGTTAATCAGATACTGCTGAATGATGGTTAGTTCTTTGAATAGTTAATGCTATTACCAAGATTCTATTTGATACAAATAAAAATTACAATTAAAAGTTTAAAAAACAGTTTGAGAAACTGAAAGTATCAATCTGTTATTTTTATGATTTAATGGAAAGTAAAAAATATGCATCCACAATCTTTTATGCAGTTTCATGAGCCATTACAAAGTGGAATGGAATATTACTATTTATTGGGTATTCACAAAGCTAACTTTCTTTAAAAAACATTAGGAAAGGGTAGAAAAATTAATATCATTTTAATAAATATCAGTTTTGTGATATTAGGTACTTACGTTTCCCGACAATCATCTCTCTCTCTCTCTGTCTCTCTCTTTCTCTGTCTCTCTCTTTTCTTTCTCTTGTTTACATACAGAATATAGACATTGGGAAAAAAGTAGATAGTTAGGGACCCACAGAAGTAAAATCTATAGAAATAAGCAAGACTTTGAAACTCCAAATAAGGCCATTGGTTATTAAGATATTGCCCATGTTTAAAAAAATAAGAAACACCTATAAATGATTGGATGCCATGCTGACATAAAGAAGGCACAGATGTTAGATCATACCTGGCGCTCCTTCTATGTTCCTCAGGCAATAGTCATAGGACTGCTGAGACCCTGAACAAAATCCAGAAGTTCTTTCCAGAAAGGAATGAGATGATATTAGGCAACTGCTGTCAGCAACCAACACAAGGGATTTAAGTATCAAGCAACTCTTCATCTCTACCTTTTTCTTTTTTCCTATTTACCAAAATCCAGTAAGTTAATTACAAATTTGACAAACAAATGAAGGAAGATCACATAGGCACTCTAGGTGGCCATCTAAATTCACCAAAAATTAAGTATGCCTAAACCTACCGATTTGTGTGCTATGAAGAAAAAAAAAAGAGAGACAGAGAGAGAGAAAGATTGTTCTGGAAAGGACATTTTCTTGTACATAAGGGCTATTTCTATTTAGAAAAATCCACACTGTGAACTTTGAAGCCAGGCATCTCCTCTCAGCTAGGGCACTGACAAAGATAGAGAAGGAGCCAATAAAATGCCATCACCCATGGTGACGACTCCAGACAGTGGGAGACAAAGAGGCAACAGCATTAGGTTTCTTCCGGCATCTCTGTTAGAATTGAAAACAGGAGTGACATTGACAGATATACAGTAATGGCAATGACAGTAGAAGCATTCGAACCATACTGTGCTGAGCTGTTTAACCTCTGCTTCCTGATTCTAGTGAGATTTCAGAATCTACTTCTCTAGGCTTCTCATTGTTTTTTTTTGACCCAGTTATATATTTCTAAATTCATTTTCTATGTATGTGGCCAGAGTCATTTTCTAACACCTACAACTAGCAGGCAATAAAGATGACTGATGCAAAGGGTAAGGAAAGTTTCCTAGATAGTGACAACTCTTACATATAACTTGCCAATTTTAATAGCTTTTAGTTTTTCAGTTTAGAAAAAAAAATCTGGTGATATAGTATAACAATTACACAATATTTTCTTGAATAATTTGACCCAGACTTATGATTGTATGGCATGGGTAAAAATGAATTTTATTAAGTAATATTGTATTATTCTTCAACATAACGATTTTTGGGTGATTCATTCTAAATTGGTTTCTCACAGTTAATTGAGTGCTCTTGTGAATTGTTGAATAACGTATAATTTTACAGTTGGAAATTCTTTTTTCAATTTTGAGCATTTAATAAGTGAAAATAATCTGTACTTTACTTTGAGATAAATTTATTTTTTAAAAAAGAGGAAAAGAGTTGTTACATAAGGAAGAAATAATATTTTCATCTTCTTTCTCTTCTTTGACTTTCAAACATTTTAAGTTTGTGGACCAAGTATCCACAAACACCAGGGAGACCTGACCTTTCTGTGACAGGTATGGAATAAGTGAGTGAACCTCAGGGGGCAGATTTGAAAGAAAATATCCTTATCTTAAAGATAATTAAGTACATTTTTCAAAAGGAGAAAATGCCTGTGTGCGGCACATTTTTAGTTGAAATTCATTTTTTAACCTAAAAATGCAGGAGAAAAATTACTTTTGCAGGTTTTCAATAGAAATTACCTTGAGAATCCTTCTTTTGAAGCATTTCCCTGAGTTGCATAGAAAATTTGCAATAACAAAGTGATTATAACTGCTGTATTCATTTTTCATATTTTACATATCGTGTAAGTGAATCTATACCAAACTAAGTACAGTTACCCTTTAGCTAAAGTTGTACTTTCACCTTTGCTTAAACCAGAATGAAGAATTTAAGTTAATGAAATGGCAACATCCATATAGATAAAAGGAAAGGTTGGAAACTAGGGCATCTTGGATTTCCTAGTTCAAATCCCACCTGATCTCCTTTTGCTGTGGTACAAAAGTTGGCCTTCATATGACCAAACATAAAACTGACCCAAATCTAAGTAGGCTCTCATTTGTAAAATGAATGTTAAACTAAAGCTCTTGAGTATATGAATTACAAAGACGCCCTTATGACCACTTTTCATGGATGGAGACAGTGTGAAAAGAGATTTGGAACAGAAACAGTTACCTGTGACATACTTTGTTCATCTCATGCAAAATGTGCTGGCAACATTCAGTGTCAAGATGTTTTTCAGAGAATGTTCAAAGTATAGCTATAAATATGTGCTATATATTTTTAATCTTGATTTTTATTGCCATTATAAACAGAAGAGTTGTGAGTTCACCAGGGATTTGTGTCACGTTTAAACATGTCCTTGAAAATGTTTAGTAAAAATGGAGATATCCAAGTCCAAGATACTGAGATGTTTCATCAAAATCTACATTGAATTGAACTAGATTACAACATGGCCTGTAATTCAGAAATGCCATAAGAGAAGGTAGCAGAGAAAACATAATTGAAAAGATATTTATTTAGTATCAAATTATCAAGGTGGTATCATATAAATGGAAATAGCTGCTTTAATTAGCTGTTTGTATCAGTCAAACAGGAACTCTTATTGAATTCTAGTTGACAAAATAACCAAAGTTCTGACATTTCTTTTCAGCTTTTATTAATTGGTTTATTCAAATTATATGTGTTGAGTATCTACTATATGCAGTGTGCTGAAATGGATTGTAAAGTTGAAATGAATATGAGTACTGATTCAAAATGAAATTATCTTTTGGTAATAAGCTGATATGATACTGTATATTGAAAGTCAATTTTATGCTTAATTATTCACTCTATAGTTGAGACAGCCAATCAAAATATTGCCATTTTAGCCAATATATAATTATTTGAGTATTTAAGCATTTAAAGTTAAGCAGTTATGAGGGCAAAGCTATATACCTTGAATAGAAAAAATAAAACTGAAATATATCTCACTAATAACCCACAACAAAATTTAAAATTTCCAAATATATAAATGATAGGTTTTATTTGCTTTGTGACACACAAAATATAATAAGCTTGAATTAACATATGAATCATTTAATATAAAAACTTTTTTTAAATTAAGGTTAATGCTGTACTAAATTAAGGTCAATGCTGTATGGTCTGGTGAAAAAATGTCTATAGTTGAAAACATATACAGAAAGAGAACATAATATAAAGTAAATTATTATACATAAATTTTATTTTAATGTTCATTTATAGATTTTGATATTCTAATAATTTGAATATCTTTAAAAAGATATAATAGTTAAAATGGTTTTGATTTTATTAATTGTACATTTCTCCTTCATTTTATCAACAAGAATTTAATTTTTCTCACCACTCCTGTGAAACTATTGCCATAATTAAGATGGCAGTAGAGAAGTCCAAAGGTTTTGGCTGAGGCTATTGATATAATCCATGGCCCACAACAAGATGAGGTATTTACAAGTAACTTTGTTCAAAAGCCATAGGGCAAATCTAAGTGACTCTCTTTTTCTACTTGTGAATTTTCCAAAGTTTTAAAGGAGAATTGTACAATTATGTTTCAAAGTAGTTCTTTGAAATTAGCATTATAAGAACATACGATGTTTAAAAAATAAAAAATACAGAATATACTTCAAGAAATGCTTAAAGTATCTGATCTGTTTTGTGTCAATTAAAAATACATATTTTCCAGCACTTGAGTGTAATTTTAACTGGGATCTCACCTAAAAATGATTCAAACATAATACTTTGGAATTACTTTTTAATAGTTAGAAAAATTGTCATTAGGATTAAAAATATTCAGTGTGCATATATGCGTATGTATATAATGTTTGTGTGTGTGTTTGAAGAACATCATGGAATATGTGAGAAAATTCTAAAATTTCTGTAATAATTAAAGATATGGAGAAATTTATGGTGACTTCGTCTAATTTTTCTAAGTGGTTTAAAGAAATTGAGACATGTTGAATTTCTTTTTGACAAAGAATAAATTTAATCACATCACTTTTCTTTTTGTCAAATGATTATTTTTCAAACAATGCTAACAATACAAATTACACTATATCAGCTTACCTTACATCTGTTATCCTAAGCTCATTTTTTAATTAAAATTCTCATGAGCTATTGGCAACGTGAAAATTAGTGAGTTGGTAAATTGAGGTGAGAAATTCTTCCAGAAATGTTTAAGATGGAATAGCTAGAAAGAAAATATGAGAAAAATAATTACTCTAAAGGATAGAATTAGAAGAAAGTTTCTCTTTAACAGGAGCTTTTGAAGAATGGAAATGGAAAGGAGGCAGTATTTATAGAGATAATATTCAGCAGAGCTTCTGGATGTATAGAAAGACATAATATAAATTTCATAGTTTTATTTTCCTCAGAAACACCACCTCATGTAGGTGATTCCAGGAAGCACAAGTGAAGACTTGAATTAAGCTGTCTAGGGAGAAAATGGCTTGTTATTGAGCAACGGTGGCGCATTCCTGCTGGAGACTCTGAGGACCCAACCTAGAACAGGTATCCACTGTCTCCAAGGATAGAGTCTTGAGGGTTTTGTTATTATTATTATTATTTAAAGTTCTGGGGTACATGTGCAGAACGTGCAGTTTTGTTACATAGGTATACACGTGTCATGGTGGTTTGCTGCAGCCATCAACCCGTCACCTACATTAGGTATTTCTCCTAACGTTATCCCTTCCCAAGCCCCCCATACCCCGGCAGGCCCCGGTGTGTGATGTTCCCCTCCCTGTGTCCATGTGTTCTCATTGTTCAACTCCCACTTATGAGCGAGAACAGAGGTCACAGAACAGAGTCTTGGGTTTTAAATCCTTAAAATTCTGCCTGCTCCAGGCACCCTGAATAAGCTAATTCCTGATGGTAGAAAAGCTGTGAGATGCAATTGGTATCTGAGGTGAGATGCTGCCAGAAGACCCAGGACACTGTCCACCAAGACTGCTGAAACACAGGGGCTGCTGAAATGTAGGGGATGCTGTGCAGGGCTCAAAAATAAGTCTAATACAACTTAGACTGAAAAGACTGGCTCAGAAAACACCCAAAAGGAAAACAAGAAATGACTGGCACTAGACACATGCTAGTGAAATTTAAGAATATCAGTTACAATCTCCCAGAAAGAAAACAAAAATGTTTTCATAAAAGGAACATAAGATCAACATTAGATTTCTCAACTACAACACTGAATGGAAGAAAAAGTGGGCTGGGCGCAGTGGCTCACGCCTGTAATCCCAGCACTTTGGGAGGCTGAGGCGGGTGGATCACGAGGTCAGGAGATCAAGACCATCCTAGCTAACACGGTGAAACCCCATCTCTACTAAAAATACAAAAAAATTAGCCGGGCGTGGTGGCAGGCACCTGTAGTTCCAGCTACTCGGGAGGCTGAGGCAGGAGAATGGCATGAACCAGGGAGGCAGAGCTTGCAGTGAGCCGAAATCACGCCACTGCTCTCCAGCCTGGGCGACAGAGAGAGACTATGTCTAAAAAAAAAAAAAAAGTAATATTCCTAAATTACCATAAGTAAAGCACTTCACACTATCATATAAATGCAAAGATGCTACATAAAAGACTCCAGGCATTCAAGACCTCAGAACATTTGTTGTACATACAATACATCTGGAAGAAAAATATTTAATAAATAGACAATGACATAAAAATAAACATGAGTTATTTTAGGAATACTAGAAAAATGTACAAGTTTTGTTAAGTTTTTAAACTTACTTGGGGAGTGAACATAATTGTTAAGTTTTAACATGGGTAAGAAAAAAGTAGAAACGCAGGTCAAAAAAAGATAGGTGTAAGCATTAGGAGAAAAGCATAACATGTATAAATATACCTTTCTAAGTTTAAAAATTGCTAATATTCACCAGGTGTGGTTGCTTAGGCTTGTAATCCCAGCACTTTGGGAGGCCAAGGCAGGAGGGTCATTTGAGTTCAGGAGTTTAAGACCAACGTGGGCAACAGAACAAGACCTCGTCTCTACTAAAAATGAAAAGAAAAAAATAAAATATCCAGATGTGGTGGCACACACTTGCGGTCCCAGTTACTCAACGGTCTGGGGCGAGAGGATCGTTTGAGCCCAGAAATTCAAAGCTGCAGTGAACTATGATCATGCCACAGCACTGCAGACTGTGTGACATATGGAGACTTGTCTCAAAACAAAACAAAACAAAAAAACTACTAATGTTGTGAAATTTGTCATATTTTTAAAAGAAGAGCTAGCCACAGTGGCTCACACCTGTAATCCCAGCATTTACGGAGACTGAGGTGGGAGGATCACTTGAGCCCAGGAGTTTTAGATCAGCCTGGGCAACATAATGAGACACAAAAAAAGAAAAAACAAACAGAAAAAAGACAAAAAAACCCCATATACTGCATGCACACATGAATACACATTTTAATACAATGAGCATACATGTACTCCACTCCCAGATGATGAACTAGAACATTAGCTAAACCTTAAATTCATTTGATCTGGGTTCATTCCTCTTCCTCCCATCTCAAAGTCATCATATCATGAATTCTTCTTTTCTTGGTTTCAAAGTTTTATTGCTGGTCTATTTATCATCTATAAATTGTTTTTCTGCTTTTTTGTACTTTATACAAATGGAATTCTCTATTTTATAAAATTTTAAATTCATATTGCATTTTCAGAATCAATAATGTTTATGCATTTAGTCATTTGTACTGCTAAATAGTATTTTGTGGTATGATTCTACCATAATTTAATCATTCATTCTACTATTCTCCCATTAATGAAAATTTAGGCAGCTGATTTTTTTTTCTCTATTCTGACTGATGTATCTATGGGAACATGACTCCTGGTACCCAATTGTAAGGTTTGTCCTCGAAAATTTATGATAAGGTACATATAATTTGAACTTCACAAGAGATTTCTAAATTGTTTTACAATATGGTTGCACAAGTTTACACTCTAAAACCATTAGCGTAATGACAGTACAACTATACCACAGCCCTTCTGTACATGTTGTTTTTTAGTGAAAAGAACTGTGTAAATTTTAACACTGACAGGGTAACCAATATTTTCATTGTGCTATTTACATTTGATTTAAGAAATCCTTACTACTCAGGGAGAAGAAAATACACTCTTACAACATCTTCTGAACATCTTTGGTCTGCTGCTTCTTGCCACAATGCCACATAATCTTAATACTGTTAGTAACTCCTGTTCTTTATTTTTCAGGAAAGTTTTGGCTATTTCTTGTCCTTTGTTCTCTCATATAAATTTTAGACTATGTTTAACAAATTCTAAAGTAAAATACCATGAGGTTTTGATTATGAATGCATTCACCTATGTATCAATTTGGGGAGAACTGACAACTTCACAAAATTGCAATCAAAATCATAACCTTCTCCCAATATTTATAACTCCGTCAATGTCTTTTAATAAAGTCTTATTTTCTATGAGTAAATAATCTCTTTGGGAAGCTGAGGTGGGAAAATAGCTTGATCCCAGGATTTTGAGGCCGTGGTAAGCTATGATTGCACCACTGCACTCCAGCCTGGGCAACAAAGCAAGACCACCATCTCTAAGATAAAATATAAAATAAATAAATACAATAATAAAAAGTAATCTCTATTATGACTTGGCATATCTTAATTTTTAGTATAGGTATTATGATCATCATTTTTAGTTTACATTACAAATTATTATTTGTTATGTATAAAACTTTGATTGACACATTGATCACCCCTCCAGAAAAATTCGCAAACTCGTGTTAATTTTAGAATTTTCCCATGGTTTCTTTGGAGTTTCTGAATAGACAATCTGAAAATAGTCATGCTTTTGTTACTTCATTTTTCAATCAATTTTCTTTCTTTTTTCATTTTCATGGTTAGGGCTTCAAGTACAATGTTGAAAAGAAGTGATGACAGTGTATCTGGCCTAAAAGCAGCTGCTTTAATATTTTACCATACAAATTATACTTACTTTATTATTTTATGATGCCCTTAGTTGAGGGCATCTTCCTTTAAATTTCTAGTAACTTAATCACAAATTGATAAAGATTTTTACTAACAGTCTTTCCTCTATCAAGAAAATAACATATATTATGTTTTTCTCCTTTTGTCTGTTAATAGGGATCAACCCAACTATGTAAGCTTTGCCTTTTCTTTAAATTTACTACTGGATTCATTTTGCTAATACTGTACTGTGTATTAATGACTAGCCTGGTAAGTAATTTTCATTCTCCTATCACTTTCCTTGCAGGTTTTGGTATGAAGGTTTTGTTAGCCTTATAAAATAAGGTAACAAATGCTCCTTCCTTTACCTCTGTAAGAATTTATGTTAAGGTCAGGTTTATTTACTATTTGATACAACTTGCTTGTAAGGCCACTTGGATCTGGTGTTTCATTTGTGTAAGGATTTTAAAATACTGACTGAAATGTTTAATTGGTAGAGAACTACTGAAGATTTTGAGTCAATCTTGACTCCATCTTGCTAGAGTCTTTCTAAATTTTTTTATTTTATAAATTCGCTGGCATGATAGTCATCATAGCTCTTTAAATTATATTTTAATATCTGCATCATGTATATTATTTATCTTTCTTCCTTAAAAATATATCCATATATTGTTTGTGTGTGCACACTTCTGTGTTTGTACGTGTGTGTTTATGATTAGCCAAGGCTTTGTCTGTTTTATGATTATTTTCAAAGAACCAACAGGATAGTTTGAGTTATGTGGCAGGTATATAAAATCTCACAGGGTTCAAGTGGAAAAGTAGGCCCCAAAGTATCCACACAGAAATCCTAAGTCACTTCTGCACACAATTTCTTGGTCAAAATAAGTTGCAAAGCCATGCTTGAATTCAATAGGGTGGAAAGTGCGTGTAAGCAGAATAAGAACAAAATGTGAAAAGCTTTGATGACATCCAGGCCTATGCAAACTTTTGACTTTCTTCACACTCTCTGTTGAATATATTTTTCATTGATCCCGGCTTTAATCTTTATTAATTCCTTTCATCTTTTTCAAAGTTTATATTGCCATACTGTTTATGAACTGCCTAAGGCAGATATTTAACACAGCAATTTGCAACTTTTCTTATTTTTAGATAAGTATTCAAGGACACACATTTCTAAGTTCTGTTTAAGCTTCAACTCACGAATTTTGATATCACATGCTTTCGTTATGATTCTTTTCAAACAGCCCTACAATTTCATTTTTATTTTTTTCTCTGGATATAATATTTTAAAAATCACAAAGCAATTTTTATTGTGTTTTGAAAACATTTGATTTGCATTTTGCTATTTTTGTCTCTATTCATCAGTCGCTGAGAGGCCTGTGGAAATATCTCAATATTAGTGTGGGTTTGTCATTTTCTCCTTAAAGTTCTATAAAATTTTTATTTATATGCTTCAAACCATGATATTAAGGGTGCCTCAGTTAAAATATTACATATTTCTGGTTTTAAAAGGCCTTATTAATACATAGATAATAACTGTGAGTCTACTAAGACATTTGCCTCAAATTCACATTTGTATGATATTAATATGACTACATCAACTTTCTTTTAATGAGTACTTGCCCGGTTTATTTTTTTCTTCACTTTTTTCCTGTCACATTTTCTGTATGTTTACTTACCAGTAGGTCTCTAAGCAGCAAAAAACTGTATTATTATTTGTTAACTCAGTCTCATAAACCTTCACTGTGAAAAGTATTTAGACCATATACAGTGCATATGATTAGTGGTAGGTTGACAGTATTTCTATGACCTCAATATGTACAATTTGTCTAACAGTTTTTGTTTCTACTTTCTTTATTAACTTTACAGTGATTTTTTTCACAGTCCACTTTTCGAATTTTACATGCATACTTAATATTTTACATTTTGTAAAATGTAAAAACTAGGTCCTTTAGAAGTCTTTAACTCGATCTCACAGCTCTAAATATACACATTCTAGGAATTTCTTTTTTTTTGGTCTGGGAATCTTTTCTTTACCCAATCCCTGCACCTGAGATCACTTTCTTTATATCTGCAATACATTCTTCATATTTATTTTAAGTGAAAGTTTGTTGGTAATAAATGCCATCAACTTTGTTTGCTTGATTTTTTTCAATTTTTCTTTTGAACTTGAAAAGCTTTTTTTTTTTTTTTTGGTGTAAAATTTTAAATTGACAGATTTTTTTTCTCAGTTCTTTCTTCACAGTATCCTAATGGCTTATGGCTTCCAAATGATGTTGTTAAAATGGGATCTAATTAAACTAAAGAGCTTCTGCACAGCAAAGGAAACTACCATCAGAGTGAAGAGGCAACCTACAAAATGGGAGAAAATTGTCGCAACCTACTCATCTGACAAAGGGCTAATATCCAGAATCTACAATGAACTCCAACAAATTTACAAGAAAAAAACAAACAACCCCATCAAAAAGTGGGCGAAGGACATGAACAGACACTTCTCAAAAGAAGACATTTATGCAGCCAAAAGACACATGAAAAAATGCTCACCATCACTGGCCATCAGAGAAATGCAAATCAAAACCACAATGAGATACCATCTCACACCAGTTAGAATGGCGATCATTAAAAAGTCAGGAAACAACAGGTGCTGGAGAGGATGTGGAGAAATAGGAACACTTTTACACTGTTGGTGGGACTGTAAACTAGTTCAACCCTTGTGGAAGTCAGTGTGGCGATTCCTCAGGGATCTAGAACTAGAAATTCCATTTGACCCAGCCATCCCATTACTGGGTATATACCCAAAGGACTATAAATCATGCTGCTATAAAGACACATGCACACGTATGTTTATTGCCGCATTATTCACAATAGCAAAGACTTGGAACCAACCCAAATGTCCAACAATGATAGATTGGATTAAGAAAATGTGGCACATCTACACCATGGAATACTATGCAGCCATAAGAAATGATGAGTTCATGTCCTTTGTAGGGACATGGATGAAATTGGAAATCATCATTCTCAGTAAACTATCGCAAGAACAAAAAACCAAACACCGCATATTCTCACTCATAGGTGGGAATTGAACAATGAGAACACATGGACACAGGAAGGGGAACATCACACTTCAGGGACTGTTGTGGGTTGGGGGGAGGGGGGAGGGATAACATTGGGAGATATACCTAATGCTAGATGACGAGTTGGTGGGTGCAGTGCACCAGCATGGCACATGTATACATATGTAACTTACCTGCACATTGGGCACATGTACCATAAAACCTAAAGTATAATAATAATAATAATTATTATTATTATTATTATTACAATAAAAGAAAAAAAAAAAAAAAGAATCAACTCTCAGGCCAGGCGCAGTGGCACTTGGGATCACAGCACTTTGGGAGGCTGAGGTGGGCAGATCACTTGAGGTCAGGAGTTCAAGACCAGCCTGGCTAACTTGGCAAAATCCTGTCTCTACTAAAAATACAAAGAAATTAGCCAGATGTAGTGGCACGTGCCTGTAATCCCGGCTGCTTGAGAAGCAGAGGCAAGAGAATCGCTTGAACCCAGGAGGTGGAGGCTGCAGTGAGCCGAGATCGTGCCATTGCATTCCAGCCTGGGTGACCAGGTGAGGCTCTCGTCTCAAAAAAAGGAAAAAATCAACTCTCAGACTAATTTTTGTTCCCAGGTAATCAAGATTTTTATTTGACTGTTTTAAAGATACTCTATTGTTTATGTTTTGCAGTTTTACAGGTGTATGTGTATGTGAGGCTTTCTTTTCATTTGTCAAGTTTGAGATCACGTAGAGTTTTCTGATTCTGAATATTGTCATCTTTCTGCCATCCTAAAATTTCTTTCATCATATTACCAAATACTTGGTCTTCTGTGTAATCATTCTGACATTCAAGTAGCTGTATATTAGATTTGTTCTCTGTATTCTACATGTTTCTTAGCCTGGGAAGTTTTATTATTTTTTTCTGTCTCTGTGATATGTGCTGGATAACTTCTTTGCCTCTATCTTCCAGTCACTTATGTTCTCTTTCTCTTTGACTACTCATTTGAAAAATCTTTGTGTTATATAGATGTGTACATATAGAAATATACTTTTTACTAGTAATAATTAGTCCTGTCTAAAATCTGGTCATGTTTTTGGACTCTTGCTTCTTGGGCATATTTTCAAAACTTTCTTGTACTTATGAAATCACATTGAATATAATTTTCTTATATTCCCATGATTTCATTATGTCAAGTCTTTGAAGGTGTAATTCTGCTGTCTGTATTATGTTACCTTTCAGGTGTAGTGCCCCATTTTTAAAATAGCATATACTGGTCACATTCTTTGGAATAATTTGCCTGTGTTAATTCCTTGAGAATGGGTTGCAGTTGCATTTATTCAGTGGCGTTTTGCATATACTCAGGAAGGCCCTGTCAATCCTTGAATATTATGAATTAAATTATTTGCTTGTACTTGTAAAATATACATGCAGTTCATATTTGGGCTTTTATCCTCTTGATGTCCAGCTTTGATTATCACATGCTGAAAGGACATTACTTTTACCCCTTAGGAACAAAAACAAATTATGGAAAGGCACGTTTTCATGGACAGGATTGTTTCTCATTCATCTACACTTTGAGCATTCTGGCTTTATTTGAGTTGCTTCAATAAGACTTTTCACCTTGGGTAGGCTAGCCTATCTTCTTCTGAATGTTGGCTATGTCTTTCATAATGGAAGCTCCAGCATGCCTAAACAAATATCCTCAAGAAGACTTTGTAATTTCCTTACACCCCGAGGTGACTGTATTCCATTTAATTTTGGCCTTTGCATACATCTTATACTCTTTACATATGTCATTTGCTTATAAAGATTTTAAGTGTTTATTTTTATCAGAAATATAATTTAGTGCTCCTAGAAAGCTAGCTTCAGAAGACATGATGCACCATATAAACCATAACAGAGAAAAAAAAATCTGTAAGCAAATAAAACATTGAAAAAGAACCCCTAAAAACATTGAAGAAATGAAAAAAATAGAAATGTGAAAACATAAAAGAATGAAAAATTAGAGGTACATTAAAAATTGGAGTAAAACTAACACATAATGCAACATTAATCTCAATAATTTTAATGCTCATCCATTGAAATACTAAAACTGGAAGACTGCACAAAAATTACTTCTACCATCCCAATAACAACAAGCAACAAAGAGCTGTCCAAAAGACAAAAATACTTAAAATAACACCATGCAAAAAAAGCAGAAGATAAAGTTTTTAAAAAATGCTACCGTAAGTTAATATGAACCCAAATCAATCTATGATAGGAATTTTTTTGTTGGATAAAGTTAACATCAGAATAATAGAATTTAATAAAATAAGAATTTAGCCAAAAGACAGGCATGCCCAAAAGATAAAACAACATAATGAAATGATATTACAGTTGAATGAGCTGTTTTTTTGGTAATTTTCTATATCCAACAACCCCAGCCTGTCAATGGCTAACAACAACAACGTATATCTGTCTTACTGACCGACATAGGTCAAGTATGCCTCTGCTGCATTCAGCTGAAATCAGCTGAGCTTGTCATTGTGTACAGATATGCTCTTTGGGTATCCTCTTTCTGGGTTTAAAAACTACCCAGGGAGACATTCTTCTCATTAAGGAACTCAGAGGTATAAAAAGGCAATTCCAAACCAATCAAGTTAATTTAAGCCTCCATTCACCTCATGACTGCTAATACATATGGATGAAACCATGTCAAATGACTAAGCTCAAAGTCAGTAGGTAAAGGACGCATTTTCTACCTTCTCTCCGACGATGCTTCACCAGCAAGGCTATGGATGTGTAACTCTATGACAGGGGGAAGCAAGGAATTGGAAAAAGAATTCAGTTAACTTCAAGGATCTGGAGTAGCCAAGCATGGTAACCCATACCTGTAATCCCAGCACTTTGGGAAGCTGAGGTGGTAATATCGCTAAAACCCAAGAGTTTGAGACCAGTCTGAGCAACATACTAAGACCCTGTCACTACAAATAATAATAATATAAATAAGTAAATAAATAAAAATTAATTAGCTGGGTGTGGGGCTGGGCGTCTGTGATCCCAGCTAGTCAAGAGGCTGACGTTGGAGGGTTGCTGTAGCTTGGGAGGTTGAGGAGTCATGATCACCACTGTACTCCAACCTGGGTGACAGAGCAAGAACCTGATCCCCCCAAAAAAACAAAGGAAGGAAGCATAGTTGGGATTGATTTTTTTAAAATACATATATACGTAGATGTATGCACACACACACACACACATTGCTTTTTATTTTTCTTCTTTATTTGTATTGTTTTATGGAGAAGGGGACAGAGCTGTGCTAAATTTGGTACCAGTTATTCCATCTTGGTCAAAAGCAGATTCCACTGTTTCTTTAATTTGCATTTTCCTCCCACTGGTAGGAAATTTGCAGTGTACATATTTTCCTATTCTTTCATTTATTCCCCCCCCCCCCCCCCGCCCCGGGGATAATACCAGATTCTTAGTTTGAACAATCTCTTTCTAGATGTAGAAAAAATGAAAACTAGAATTAAAAGTGTAATAAAGATAAAAATGTGATGAAATGGTTCTTACAAGGCTGGAATGCTGAAAGTATGAAACTTAGTTCTTATTTTTTTGTTTGGTTATTCATAAAAATAAGGGAATTTCTTTCTTTTTTTTTCTTTTTTTTTTTTTCGAGACAGAGTCTCACTCTGTCGCCCAGGCTGGAGTGCAGTAGCGCGATCTTGGCTCACTGCAAACTCCACCTCCCGGGTTCAGGCCATTCTCCTGCCTCATCCTCCTGAGTAGCTGGGACTACAGGCGCCTGCCACCAAGCCTGGCTAATTTTTTTGTATTTTTAGTAGAGATGGGGTTTCACTGTGTTAGCCAGGATTGTCTCGATCTCCTGACCTCGTGATCCGCCTGCCTCAGCCTCCCAAAGTGCTGGCATTGCAGGCGTGAGCCACTGAGCCCGGCCGGGAATTTCTTTCAAGCAAAATGAAAGCTAATTTGTCATCCACCCATTCCCATTTTGCTCCTATTGATACTACTCCACAGTATTCCTTGACCTCAACTCCCCTTATTCATCACCTTCCATTTCCATGCCTCCATATTTATATTCAGTGGTTAGCATATGTTCCCTAACTAATGGAAAGTTCTTATCAACATTCCAGTCAGGAGAAGGCCTGTCTGCAGTGTAAACCAGACATTACTTTACAGTGAATGCCAACTACACCACGTAGAACAGTCAAAATTTCCTAAGAGTCATGGAAGAATTCTAAGAGTAAATGAAAGAATGTAATCATGGGAGAAAGTTGGCAAAATGAGATTTAACCTTCTGTTTTGTCCTAAGTTGACTTTACTTTATATGGAACAAATTACTATCCTTCATGATATATGTGAAAAATGTTTAAGTCACCTCTTTCTGTTCATCTTGTAAGAAAGAAGAGGGAAGATATTTTATTGGTCATGGTCGCCTTGACAAAAACTAATCATTTAGATCTAACTATTCATGCTTAAATCATAGCTTTGGTTCTGAGAGGAAACAGGAGAGAGTGAGTGAGAGTTTAAGTGATTTTTGAGGTGATGAGATATGGTACCTTAAGCAAAGGTATTAGCATTCTTCGATTCTTAATATTAGATACTACTAGGGATGATATCTTTGGAGTAATTTGGCAGCATAGTTAATCCTCTGGTCACATAGAGCCACCAGCTGATTGATTGTATTAGCTGTTCATTACTGCATAACAAATTACCCCAAAATGTAGTGGGTTAAAACAACAATCATTTTTCACATTTTCTGTGGGAGTGACCTGGATTTGAAATTTGCTTGAAAGCCATTTGTTAATTTTCACCTCTTTGGAATACGGAGAGGCTGAGAAATTTCAAAACCAATCCCTAGTTACCATTAGCTAACAGTTCTTCCCTCAATTTATTTCTCTCCTTCCACATTTTAGAATAAGCATCAAAAAGAAAGCAAGTAGCATTTTGAATACTTAGCTTGGAAATCTCCTGAGCTAGATCACCCCACAATTTATATTTTCCATGTTAAGGAAGGTAATACTGTTTATAAGCCTTCTATCCCTTTAGAACAAAGGTCCCCCTTCCTTCTGTTTCCAAAAACATGTTCCTCATTCTTCGTTTCCTTTTGACCTTCATTGACTTCCTCAATGTCAAGATTTCTAATGAATCTGTTCAAAGAAACAGGCTTTTCTTAACATGCTTCCAGTATTCCCTTCAGCCTCTGCTCAATGCTAATCCCAAAAATACTTCCAAATGTTTAGGTATTTGTTATGTCAACACACTACTTTGAGGCACCAAAATATGTATTAGTTATTTAACAATGCATAAGAAATGATCCCAAAACTTAGCAACGTAAACCATTGATTATCTCACAATTTCTGTGCATCTGAAATCTGCATGTAGCTTAGCTGGATCCTCAGGCTCAGGGTGTCTCCCAATGCTGCAACTAAGTTGTTGGTTAGAGGTGCAGTCATCTCAAGTCTTGAATGGGGGGTGACTCACTTCCAAGCCCAAGCCCATATATGGTAAGGACTTAAGACCACAAATGGCCACAATCCACATGGCCATTGGCAGGCTCAGGTCCTTGCTATGTGGGCCTTTCCATAGGACAGTTCACAACATGGCAACCAACTTCCCCTAGGTTGAACCCAGAGAGAATGTTGGAACAAGTAAGATGGAATTCACAATCTTCTTCTCACACAATTCAGAAGTGACATTCCATCACTTTTTGTTGTATTCTCTTTCTTAAAAGTGAGTCACTAAGTCCATCCCACATTCAAGTAGAAGGGATTACACAAGGATGTAACTGTCATGCGCAATGGCAAACACATTTAATGAAATTCAAGGGTTTCTAATCTATTTTTATACACATAGGCTTCAAATTATGTAAAGTCAAATTCATGTTTCTTTTTTCTTATGTACCAAGAATTGCAGATAAGGAAGTATGAAAGAGTAACATCTAGCAAAAGTATCGACATGTTTATAACATATATAATGAAACATTTAGAAAATTGTGCTGAAGTAAAAACATATATGAAAGGCAATGCATATAAATCTTTATGTAAAGCAGAAATTTTGGAGAATGATCTCCATTCTGTCCTAATTATCCTATACCTCTGGCCAAACCAACCTTATAGCAAATGAAGAATGACAGCAATGGTTTAATTCACATTCATATTTAGAACCGCTGTGGTTCACGTATGGTTTTACGACACGTGTCTTCACTGCGGAGCCCAGGTTAATGGTGCTGTTCCTATCTGGGACACTGCCGTTCTTGTGACAGATAAAGCCTAAGAAAACATAGTAGAAATGTGATAGCTTTTAAGCTTCTTGGAGGCGAATTGCACTTCTGCTCATGTTTTACTAATTTAAACAAGTCACATCGTCAAGAAGGACATCAGTATGGTGGGGCAGTATAATTTACCATAGGAATGAGAACTGAAAGTCATATTAGTTTTCTATTGTTATAACACATTACCACAATCTATTATCTACACACTCAGTATTCTACCATTCTAGAGGTCAGAATTCCTAAAGTCAAGGCATCAATAGGGCTGCCTTTCCTCTAGAAAGAGGCTCAAGGGGGCAACCCCCATTTTATTCTTTATGTAGTTTCTAGTGCCCACCTGCATTTTTGACTACTGTCTTCTTCCTCTGTCTTGGAGGCAACAGAGTAGCATTTTCAAATACCATTCTCTCTCCCCTTTCTCTCCCCTCTCTATTCCTCTTCTTCCCTTCCTCTTCTCTTTTTCTCTCTGTCTCCTCGTTCCTACCTCTCCCTTTCCTCTCTTCCCTCCTTCTCCTCTCTCCCCTCTCCTCACTTTCTCTTCTCCCTCCTTGCTCCTCTCTTCCTTCTCTCTCTTCTCTTCTATCTCATTCCTATCTCTTGTCCACTTTCTCTCCTCTCTCTTCTGCTCTTTGTCTTCTCACTCCCTTCCCCTTCAGCACTCTCTTGTCTTTACCCTCTTCATCCTCTTCTCCCTCCCCTCCTCTCCCTCTCTCTTTTCTCTCTCTCCTTCCTGCTTCTCTCTTCACATATCCTTCTGACCCTCCTTTTTGCCTCCCTATTGAAGACCTTTGCGATTACAATGGGCCCAACTAGAAAATCTAAGATTCTCTCCCCATCCCATGATCCATAAATGAATTATATCTGCAATCATATTGGAAAGCGAATAATATCTGAAAAAAAGTTTATTTTTTCATGTAATGTAATACATTCACAGGTTCTGGAGATCACAACATGGACATCTTGGAGGTACCATTATTTTTCAGCCCCACAATTATAACACCAAGCTTGAGATCAGTGGGACAGAGAAAATGAAAATTTGAAAATAAAAATGATAGATAGAAAGATGATAGATAGGAAGATAAATGATTGATAGATGATAGAAGATAGATGATAGATAGATAGATAGATAGATAGATAGACTGTCCTCTTGGTCAAGAACATCATTTCCTTTCCATTTACACGCAAATATGCTCAGACCCCTCCAACAGGAAGTACGTCCATGAGTCCCAGTATAGCATCAGGATCAATGTCCAGTCACAGGACATTTTCCAGGTCAGACCTGCATGTAGCTTATCTTGATCTAGATACCAAAGAATTCAAAGGACACATGCAATAAATAGAGGATAACCTTGACAAGCTGTCTTGTTCACAAAGGGGAGGAACGACAGTTTCAGAACAGATACTTTTGCACAACAATTATGAAATCCCTCTGGGGGAGGGTAGTATCCTTGACCACTCTTTTCTATGAACCTTTCCTCTGCCTTCTGGATTCTTTATTAATATCCTCCTTGGTTCCATGAAAAAAAGGCAATAGAGAAAGTCTCTCCTTGGGACCTAAGCATATTTTCCACAGGAATTTGGTGCTCAAGGCCAATCACTGGTGAATGGTTTGAGGATTTACATCTCTCAGAAACCTTTATCCGATCAGCTCCATGTGCCATATGGTATGTTAGACTTTTCCTCTGAACCACTTTTAACCAATTGGAAGTATTTACTAGATAGCAATGTAATCAGAATTAGAACATTTAACAGAGGAATGGTGGTCATAATGTTGATTCAGTCTTTACCAGGAGACTTGTTTTATTCTATCTTGCCCCATCACGTCTTCTCGGTTTTGTTTTCACAGTTAGATGGTGATTAGCTACATCTCTCAAATGTGCAAGTCCCAAAATATAGGCTTATCGAATTTGTTCTAAAATTGTATTTGCAAGGGACTTGCTTTTCTGAACTCATCTTATAGTACCCTTTGAAATTCAGCCAATGTTGAGACATTTTATTTCCTGACTTCTTCAATGAAAACCAAGGACTTATTTAGTACATTATCTGCCTTGTCAGTTGCATAGGAGACAATTTTATGAAATGATCCACCATCACATTGCATTAATTGATGATTTTCCAATCTTCAAATAAAGTTTCTTACTCTTCAATGCCCACCACAAGAGGCTATGCTACTTTTTTTAAAAAAATAAATGTAGAACCCCACTGGTGGTAATGATATCTTTATTAGTACATTTGGGCTAGGAATAAACTATCCCCAAGTCTCCAAAAAATGTAGCTTATGTCTATTTATAGCTTATTTTATGTAACTAATTTGGATCAATTTCTCTTTTCTATATTTCTTCATTCTGCACCTAGGCTATAGAACTCATTACACTATAAATTACTAATTACAATGTCTCATTTGTGACCTAGCACAAGTTTTGGCACATAAAGGGCTTTTATACATATGTATGTACACATATTTCTATATGTACATATTCATCTTATACATAAGAAATTTTGTTAGTAGAAAAATGGCATTTGAAAACAAGAAACATACTACTATAAATGTGTGAATGTGTATGTGTGTTCACATATGTGTATATATGAGTTAACACAAAAAAGTTTGATTTGTCAAATCAGATTCTCATGAATCAGATTCCTGATGAAATACTTTCTAACAATTCTAAAGTAACAAGTGGCAATGCACAGCGGAAGCGGGGAGTTGGCTGGGATATTGGGGGACCACCACCCATCTTTTCTTTAGGACATGTGATTTCTGGTTGGAATGATGGATGAGATCTCTAAGGAGATTTGTCAGATGCTTCACAAAGAGAATTTTGCTTATAACTCATGTAGTTGTAGCTTACAAGACATTTTCCAAGACAAGTGTCTCATAAATCCAGTGATTCTAGGTTTGCTTTCCAAAAGCATCCTACACTGCAGGCAGTCTGCTTAAGCATTTCACAGATAAAGGCTCTCCTCATAGCGATATAATTAGTCTATTTGCCAAGAGGTCCAATTATCAGCATGTTTTCAGGAAGATTAGCCTGGGTCATCTGCCTTTCTTCTCTGGGAATGTCCCATAGGTAAGGGGAGAAAAATGAGCTACAGTCCAGTTGCTTTTACTCCTTAAAACATTGGTGAAATCAAAACATGGGAAATAAAAGCCTCAGGACTAATTTATATTTGTAGAAAGAGCATGTTATAAAAGAGGCTAAGTACATTTCATCTAATTTCATAAAATATTCTAGACTTTAGTAGACACGTAGACAAATGGTATAGAAAACAAATTGTAAAATTAAAACAAAACAAAAATATATCTTAATTCAAGTAATAATAGATTTTGTTTGCTACTGTCATATAAATAAAAGTAACAATAAAATATTGAGAAAATAATAAACGTTATCATTTTTCCTTTGCTTATGTCACTGTAAACTAATAAAATGGCTTAATTAACCAATTTACCAGTAGATTAAAGAACCAGAACCTATATATAGATTTTCATCATGAAATGTAATGATTGCTAATATATCTTATGGAGCAAATGCCACCATAGGTAAAAAGCTATAAATATAAAACAAGAATATAAAAGTTATAGTATTATTTATAATTAAAACTTACGATAGTTAAACTATAATATGAGGATAGGTGAATATATGAAAGGTAGCAACTCCATGGCAACATGGAACTGACTGCCTTGGCCATTGTCTTTGTAAATGAATTCCAAGTCTACATTTCTGGCTCTAGCTGTAGTTGATTATTTTTATTCTCTTTACTATAAGATGTCATAAACATTGAATGTTTTAAAATTACTATTTATGTATGTAAAAAGTAGTAATAGGTATTGTATCTAAATTTTGGACAACAGTAATAAAATTACTAGAAATTAGAAATAAAACCAAATTTTAATGCCAAGTAATACCCAGAGTAAATACTCCAGAGGACTGTAAGTACATACTCATGCCAGAAAAACAGGTGGCCCCAGAAGGATGCAATATATGAATGACAAGTGTTTGCTTTGCTTAAATTCCTTTATCATATATTTGGAGTACAAAGTGAATTACAAGTCAAAATTCACTTAATCATTAATAATAGAAGTGCATTTTATCTCAGTGTTTGTTTTAAACATCATTGATTTATAATAGTTTATATTCATTTTATTATCTCAGAAACTCCTAAGCACACAGTAGGCCTTGCTTGTTTGATCAGCATCAACTTAATGTTAAAAGAGTAATGATTTGATTAGGATGTACTTTGAGGAGCCCGAGCATTTTGTCACAATCAGCAATTTGTGTTGAACAATATTAAGGTTTTTATGTAAATAATACCAAATTTTATACTCTGATTAGAATACATTTTTTTCAGCATTAAAGGAAATAACTTGAAAAGCTTTCTCTTCTCCATGTTAATATAACTACATTCAAAGAGAGTGAGTAGGCATAAACATGGTTTTTATTACCAACTCTTTTCATATTCATCTATACAATCAAATCCCAAGGGCAGACCCTTTAAATTTCAAATGTAAATGAGTTGATGTACTGTAAATATGGAGGAATTTCAATGCAAGTAAAGGTTTTCAGAATATTTTAGTTTGTATATAATTACTATAAACTTTTGGTATAATCCATCCTGCTTTTACTTTATTACTCTTCCCACATGCTGAAAAGGTGGAAAACTATAAGTTACACTAAAATGCTAGAAATAGAGCTATACTAGCCTAAGTTGTTATAGCACAATTAAAACTGTGAAATACAGCTTTAGAATTTTTAAAAAGAAGAATAAAGCTTTCCCTATATTGAGATACCCAATTTAGGATTCATTTTAATGCTATCCACTTAAATTGTTTTCTGTTTGGTATAATTACTCAAGGGTTGTTCATGGTACTCTCCAGCCTGGGGTGAAAGGGAGAGGGATGTTGGTTGGCATGAGCAGTGGCAGAATATAATTTTGTATAACTAAAATAAGCAACTAGACTTCCAAGTTGTGATGCTTACCTACCTAACAAGCTAGAAAACCAAATTTTAATATCACAAATCTATAGTTTCTTTCTCCATATAAAATGTTTATCACCACCCTTGTGGTAGCATTTCTGCAGCTTTTGTTTCAGCATTAAGGTTATTACACTTGCCTTTTCTGTTCTCATTACTAGAATATTTTATAGGTAAATCCACTCAAGGAACTTATTGTGCTTTCTGATCAAAGTGGAAAGTGATGCCAGGCTATAATAAGCAATTTAATTTTTAATGAGCTTATCCGTGCCCAAGGTCATAACAAAGATTAAAAAAAGAGTTAAAATAAAACTACAGCAAAACACTAATGTTAATGCCCAGATATGACTAGGGCATAATAATATTTGGCAGAGCACACTCTCAAAGTATCTCAGTGGTATTTTTTTTTAAATTTTGTTTCAGAATAGAAACTTAACTCAAGTAAGGTGTAGAATATTAAATAACATAGACATAGATAAAAATGCATGAGACTTTTCTCCTAAAAGAAGTAAGCCAAGCTGTTTTCAGAATTTAAATTTCTAAGCTAAAAATGTTTAAGTAGTTTTACAAAACTCTGTGTTGTTAACCCATTGTTATTTCTGAAGGAGATGAAAATTTGGTATGCTGTTTTATTATCTTTTCCTGCAATTTTTTTTTTAAACTTACAGCAGGTAGGATGTGGGAGTGTTTTAAACACTCAATTTGCCTTACTATTTGGATAATTATTAGTAAATACTTGTGGTGTTGCAGAAAAAATTCTTTTGATTATTAAATATTTAATAATCTAGGCAATTGTAATAATGTCTATTTTAAATGATGATGATCTTGAGTTTGCACTTTGTTGTTTTTGTTTTAGTCTGAATATATTACATGATAAAGACAATAAAAATTCTTCATTAAAATTTCTTTTGGGAAAAATTAAGCTCATTTCTGCATAATAGATATGCATTGCTCCGGTTTTGTATTTGATATCTTCAGGAGCCATTTTAATTATTTCATGCTAAGAGATAGTAAGCAATGGAAAGCCTCTAAAAGTATCTTTGGTTTAACAGAGATTTTACTTACATTGACCCTAGAGTTCCACTGATAAATGATGAAAATTAACTAACAAAATATGGAGACAAATGCCTGGGCGCCGTGGCTCATGCCTGTAATCCCAGCACTTTGGGAGGCCGAGGCAGGAGGATGACCTGAGGTCAGGAGTTCAAGACCAGCCTGGCCAACATGGTGAAAGCCCCTGTCTACTAAAAATACAAAAATTAGCTGGGCATGGCAGTGGGTGCCTGTAATCCCAGCTACTTGGGAGGCTGAGGCAGGAAAATCGCTTGAACCCGGGAGGCAGATGTTGTAGTGAGTCAACGTACCACTGCACTTCAGCCCACGTGACTGACAGAGTGAGACTCTGTCTCAAAAAAACACAAAAACAAACAAATTATATATATATATAGAGAGAGAGAGAGAGAGAGAGAGACAGAGACAGAGACAGAGAGAGAGACAAATAGGACAAAAGTGGATAAAATTTTTATTAACTAATACCCTTTAATTCTGGTACCCATTATTTTAACATTCAGTACATTTATATATTAATCTTTTATCTACTTATCATATAGTAAAATCTAATGATTTTGGTTGAAACCAAGACTTGCTCCTGATATGCCCATGTAGAAAAAAAAAAGAGCATTAAAAAAAAGTGCCTTTTTGTTTTATAGGAGACTTTTGTATGTTTCCTAGAACAGAGGACAAAAGTTAAACATAAGGATTGTCCATTGACTTGACAGTTAAATCATCCCATGAAGCCAGAAGATAACTAGGGAGTGATTTTGTTAAATAAGATCAATAATTTTTTTGATTCTACATTATAATTTAAAACTGACAGTCTCTGGTATTTAAATATAGTAGGATTCATTTCAGCTAAAATTTTATATTGCTATAACATGAGCAATGCTACAAGAAGTCAAAAACCCATTGAATCTTTAAGGACTCCATTCCTACTTTTCTTTACTATTAATCAAAGACACTTTAATTTTCAAATGAAGTTGGGACAGTAGAATTTTCTTAAAATATTTAGATATAAAAATAAAAAGACAAAAATTTTAAAATATATACATAATTTTCTGAATATATCAATAGATTACAAAACCATCCTTACATTGAACAAAAATAATGCCATAAAATATATTAAATGGGAATCATAATTTTCCATCAATTCGTTTTTTTCATTTAGTCATCATTTTCAGATTAGCCAACTTGACATAATATACCATCTGACAAAGTTTTATTTTATAAGATTTTTGAAGTTTACCCTTCAAGCTTTTTTTTTCCTGTTGTATCATTTTCCTATTACTACATAACAAATCACCACAAAGATAGAAACTTAAAACAACATCCATTTATTAGTTCCAGTTCTGAATGTCAGAGGCCTAGGCACAAGTTAGCTCTTTCCTCTGCTTAAGCTCTCACAGGCTGAGGTATTCTCGCTTGAAGTATAATACTTCTTAACTGTGAATATGTAACTTCAAATAGTGATAGCAAATATTTTATTATGTTTATGTTTATTTAAAATGCAATTCTCTATGTGCTTAGGTGTAATGTTGCTGATGAATCAGCAATGTAAATTTGTTTAAGTTCTTTGTAGTTTCTGGATATTAGCTCTTTGTCAGATAGGTAGATTGCAAAATTTTTCTCCCATTCTGTAGGTTGCCTGTTCACTCTGATGGTAGTTTCTTTTGCTGTGCAGAAGCTCTTTAGTTTAATTAGATTCCATTTGTCAATTTTGGCTCTTGTTGCCATTGCTTTTGGTGTTTTAGTCATGAAGTCCTTGCCACACCTATGTCCTGAATGGTATTGCCTAGGCTTTCTTTTAGGGTTTTTATGGTTTTAGGTCTAACATTTAAATCTTTAATCCATCTTGAATTAATTTTTTTATAAGATGTAAGGAAGGAATCCAGTTTCAGCTTTCTACATATGGCTAGACAGTTTCCTCAGCACCATTTATTAAATAGGGAATCCTTTCCCCATTTCTTGTTTTTGTCAGGTTTGTCAAAGATCAGATGGTTGTAGATGTGTGGTATTATTTCTGAGGCCTCTGTTCTGTTCCATTGGTCTATATCTCTGTTTTGGTACCAGTACCATGCTGTTTGGGTTACTGTAGCCTTGTAGTAGAGTTTGAAGTCAGGTAGCATGATGCCTCCAACTTTGTTCTTTTGGCTTAGGATTGTCTTGCCAATGTGGACTCTTTTTTGGTTCCACATGAATTTTAAAGTAGTTTTTTCCAATTCTGTGAAGAAAGTCATTGGTAGCTTGAAGGGGATGGCACTGAATCTATAAATTACCTTGGGCAGTATGGCCATTTTAACAATATTGATTCTTCCTACCCATGAACGTGGAATGTTCTTCCATTTGTTTGTATCCTCTTTTATTTCATTGAGCAGTGGTTTGTAGTTCTGCTTGAAGAGGTCCTTCACATCCCTTGTAAGCTGGATTCCTAGGTATTTTATTTTCTTTGAAGCAATTGTGAATGGGAGTTCACTCATGATTTGGCTCTCTGTTTGTCTGTTATTGGTGTATAGGAACGCTTGTGATTTTTGCCCACTGATTTTGTATCCTGAGACTTTGCTGAAGTTGCTTATCAGCTTAAGGAGATTTTGGGCTGAGATGATGGGGTTTTCTAAATATACAATCATGTCATCTGCAAACAAGGGCAATTTGACTTCCTCTTTTCCTAATTGAATACCTTTTATTTCTTTCTCCTGCCTGATTGTTCTAGCCAGAACTTCCAACACTATGTTGAATAGGAGTGGTAAGGGAGGGCATCCCTGTCTTGTGCCCATTTTCAAAGGGAATGCTTCCAGTTTTTGCCCATTCAGTATGATATTGGCTTTGGGTTTGTCAAAAATAGCTCTTATTATTCTGAGACACATTTCATCAATACCTAGTTTATTGAGAGTTTTTAGCATGAAGGGCTGTTGAATTTTGTTGAAGGCCTTTTCTGCATCTATTGAGATGATCATATGGTTTTTGTCTTTGGTTCTGTTTATATGATGGATTACGTTTACTGATTTGCATATGTTGAACCAGCCTTGCATCCCAGGCATGCAGCAAACTTGATCGTGGTGGATAAGCTTTTTGATGTGCTGCTGGATTCGGTTTGCCAGTATTTTATTGAGGATTTTTGCATCGATGTTCATCAGGGATATTGGTCTAAAATTCTCTTTTTTTGTGTGTGTGTCTCTGCCAGGCTTTGATATCAGGATGATGTTGGCCTCATAAAATGAGTTAGGGAGGATTCCCTCTTTTTCTATTAATTGGAGTAGTTTCAGAAGGAATGGTACCAGCTCCTCTTTGTACCTCTGGTAGAATTCGGCTGTGAATCCATTTGGTCCTGGACTTTTTTTGGTTGGCAGGCTATTAATTATTGCCTCAATTTCAGAACCTGTTATTGGTCTATTCAGGGATTCAACTTCTTCCTGTTTTAGTCTTGGGAGGGTGTATGTGTCCAGGAATTTATCCATTTCTTCTAGATTTTCTAGTTTATTTGCGTAGAAATGTTTACAGTATTTTCTGACGGTAGTTTGTATTTCTGTGGGATCAGTGGTGATATCCCCTTTATCACTTTTTATTGTGTCTATTTGATTCTTCTCTCTTTTCTTCTTTATTAGTCTTGCTAGCAGTCTGTCAATTTTGTTGATCTTTTCAAAAAAACCAGCTCCTGGACTCACTGATTTTTTGAATGGTTTTTTGTGCCTCTATCTCCTTCAGTTCTGTTCTGATCTTAGTTATTTCTTGCCTTCTGCTAGCTTTCGAATGTATTTGCTCTTGCTTCTCTAGTTCTTTTAATTGTAATGTTAGGGTGTCAATTTTAGATCTTTCCTATTTTCTCTTGTGGGCATTTAGTGCTATAAATTTCCCTCTATACACTGCTATGTGTCCCAGAGTTTCTAGTGTGTTGTGTCTTTGTTCTCATTGGTTTCAAAGAACATCTTTATTTCTGCCTTCATTTAATTATGTACCCAGTAGTCATTCAGGAGCAGGTTGTTCAGTTTCCATGCAGTTGAGCGGTTTTGAGTGAGTTTCTTAATCCTGAGTTCTAGTTTGATTGCACTGTGGTCTGACAGACAGTTTGGTACATCACCATCATCAAAGACCAAAGGTAGATAAAACCACAAAGATGGGGAGAAACTAGAGCAGACAAGCTGAAAATTCTTTTTTTTTTTTTTTTGAGCCAGAGTCTCGCTCTGTCACCCAGGCTGGAGTGCAGTGGCACGATCTCGGCTCACTGCAAGCTCTGCCTCCTGGGTTCATGCCATTCTGCCACCTCAGCCTCCCAAGTAGCTGGGACTACAGGTGCCCACCGCCATGCTCAGCTAATTTTTTGTATTTTTAATAGAGACAGAGTTTCACTGTGTTAGCCAGGATGATCTCGATCTCCTGACCTCGTGATCTGCCCACCTTGGCCTCCCAAAGTGCTGGGATTACAGGCGTGAGCCACCACACCCGGCCAAAGCTGAAAATTCTAAAAATCAGAGTGCCTCTTCTCCTCCAAAGAACGCAGCTCCTTGCCAGCAACAGAATAAAGCTGGATGGATAATGACTTTGATGAGTTGAGAGAAGAAGGCTTCAGACAATTGGTAATAACAAACTTCTCTGAGCTAAAGGAGGATGTTTGAACCCATCGCAAAAAAGCCAAAAACCTTGAAAAAAGATTAGACGAATGGCTAACTACAATAAACAGCATAGAGAAGACCTTAAATGGCCTGATGGAGCTGAAAACCATGACACGAGAACTATGTGAAGCATGCACAAACTTCAGTAGCCAATTCAATCAAGTGGAAGAAAGGGTATCAGTGATTGAAAATCAAATAGATCAAATGAATGAAGTGAAGCGAGAAGTTTAGAGAAAAAAGAGTAAAAAAAACGAACAAAGCCTCCGAGAAATATGGGATTATGTGAAAAGACCAAATCTATGTCTGATTGGTGTACCTGAAAGTGACGGGGAGAATTGAACCAAGTTGGAAAAACTCTTCAGCATATTATCCAGGAGATCTTCCCCAACCTAGCAAGGCAGGTCAACATTCAAATTCAGGAAATACAGAGAACACCACAAATATACTCCTCAAGAAGAGCAACTCTGAGACACATAATTGTCAGATTCACCAAAGTTGAAATGAAGAAAAAAATGTTAAGGGCAGCCAGAGAGAAAGGTCGGGTTATCCACAAAGGGAAGCCCATCAGACTAACAGCAGATTTCTCAGCAGAAACTCTACAAGCCAGAAGAGAGTGGGGGCCAATATTCAACATTCTTTAAGAAAAGAATTTTCTGCTTTGTCGTTTTTATTTTAATCTTTTAAGTATAAGGCAAGTCGCAGGCAAAACAATCTAAATAAATGACATTCATTGGTGATATTTCAAGCAGTAGGATCAAACAGGGAAGAATGGGAAAAATTTGGGTTAGTTTGTGACCAATTACCTTTAAATGATTCTGTATGTCACTGTTTTTTACTCCCTTAGTGTTGGGAAGTAATATGAATATCTTTCAGTTTCTGCATGGTCAGAGGTTACTGAGGAAAAATTACTGGAAACCGTGGTTACATGACAATCCTTGGATGTTAAAGGGTGTTGGAATAGATAGAGAAATCCAGAATTATATAGAGATTTATTTCTTCAGTTATTTCTTCTACATTCCAAAGGGTTGTAACCAGATACCTTCCCTTATCTTTTTGGAGCGATCCAGAGGAGAGGGTGGTAGCCCCCAGATCCATAATTTCAGGGTGTTTCTCCTATGGTACAGACTCCACTGGCATAACCACCTGGCTCCTCCACATTGCCATGAAGGAGAAGGTGTGGCTTCAGAAACCTACAACTTGATTGCTTTAAGTAATCAGAAACCTTGTGCTTGATCTCAGAACCAAGTAAGTGAATGTAGTATTAAAAACATGTCTTGCATTTTATATGTTAATTGAATATTATTATTCTCCACTGATTAATATTATAGACTAAAATCTAAACGGAAAGACAAGTGAACAATGAAATTTTTAATACAATGTTTTGAAAAATTTCATGAAGAAAATAAGCAAGATCTGGTAGTAAAAAACTGTACCATTAGAAATATGCAATTATTTTTCTGTACACTCAAATCTAACTCTATTATAGCAACTGTAAGTTGTATTATAAATTAACTATTTTGGCTTTCCATGCCTATTTGCTTGTGAACCTTTTGAGGAAAATGACTAACCCTATTTATTTTTTTATTTCCAGGAAATGGTATTTGGGGTTTAATAAATACTTCTAGAATTAATAAATTAATAGCTAACCTAAACTTTCACTGTCCCAATTCAAAATTATTAATCTAATATCAAGGAAATTCACATTTAATTCTCTTTTTACCTCATCTAAATATATCATCTCATAGAGTTGTTGAAACTTGGAAAAACAAAATATCTCCCGATTTTACAAGAAATTTTTGATCTATGATAGTATAACGCCATTTATTTCATATTAAACTGAATGTATATTTAATTTCAAAGTTTTCAAACGAAAATACCAGAAAGTTAATCCCAATATTCAAGTTAGAACAAAGGAGTCTTCAATCAGAAATGGATCCTATCTTTTTTAGAGGCCCCCTATGACACAGGTACAGTTAAGATATTGTTCATAACTATAAGAACAAATTTTCTTATGAAATAAATATGGACAATATCAAATGAGGAACATTTCCTATGATGCTGAGAGAATCTTTCACCTTTGATCTTCCATTTTCTTCTTAGCTATTTTATAATACATTTTTTACAATAACTATTCTTATTATGCATGTAGAAAATATGGGCCAACCTTCATGTATAATAATTGAAAAAATAAGTGTTATTGGTTACCACTTAGGTAATGTGATGTGTTAAACCTGTGTCATCCTTTCTCTGTAAGCAATGTCTCCTTTTCTCCATTTTCAGCTTCATGTACATACTGGAGCCTACTTTTTGTGCAGTTATTTTCTTTCAATTTCATTTTAAGTTCCGTAATCCTGCTGCTATTTAAGGAGTGTCCTCAAGATGTTGTGGTTTACACTCTAGTGCCCTATCCTCTTTCAGAAGAACTCCGCTTGGTTTGCTCATGTGTGCACTGCCTTTTAAGTCAGGGCTTCTAGTATGAAGTACAAGAGCTATTTGACTACTCAAGTGTAACTCTTGTTTTGTAGTATATCATTTGAAGACATGTCTCTAGGCTTCTGGTTATTTATACAACTTATAGTCTACTTCTATCTGTGTGTATGCTGTGTTATTTACTCTGCATTTATTTGTATATAGTAGACTGAAGTAAGCTATTTGCATTCACCATAATGATGTATTTTTGTACATTCAAAAAGTATGGCATTACTGATAATGTAATCATTTGAATTTATTCAAGGTTTATTTGCTTTAACATTTCTTCATGTCAGATAAAGGTCTTAGTGAAATTATAGATAAACTGGCTAAAATCATGGAAAAATGGAAATTTTAACTTAAAATGTAAAGGCATTTTCATATTTCATAGTATCCTGAAGATCAAGATGAAGAATACATTGGATTATATAAATGCAAAATGTTAAAAAGAGAGTGGCTAAGCACAAACATATTTTGCTCAAACAATATTTCCTTTTTCATGTTATAAGTAAATTGCTCTTGACATTTATATAGCTAAAGTTTATATTCATATATTATTCCCCCCAAACAAAACATGAATGTTTTCGTAAAAATCACACAGTAATTGCATAGGTACTGAGATTAATGGAACTAATGGATTAAAATATTTTATTAAATACCAATATTATGGCAGTTAAAACTATAAACTTCAGCATTGGACTGCCCATGCTTACCTTCCAATTTAATCATTTATCAACTGTGTTATTTTAGGTAAGTTACTTAACTTCTCTAAGGCTCCTGGATATATAATAATACCTGCTAATAAGACAGATGGAAAAATTAAGTTGCTGAATACATTTCATACTTAACATCTAAGATTTGGGGTTCAAATTTATAATATCCTATCTGTGTGGTTTTAAATTACTCTAAGTCTAGAAATTTACATAAATCAGTCACAGGTCAGTAATGTCCTGAATATCTTGTCAGAGACTGATGCTTCTCTGGTGGGACTCATCCAGAAATGCCACATGTAAAGTCCTATTAAGTATAAACTGTCACTTCAAAAGTAGAAAGTATACAAGAACAAAGGTCCTTTGTTTCAGTGTTACCAGAATCATTCCTAGAATTATCAGTACCACCTAAATTCACATAATGTAATTTTCTAATATTTATAAGTAGAAAATATTCTAAAATATTAAAATAGACGAGAAGAGATATAAAACATAAAAAAGGAAAAGATGCCATCAGCAATGACAGGAAGAAAATGATAAAGAGCAAAGTACAACTTTCCCAAAAGAAAAATGTAATCAAGGAACTTAAAAATAGAGATAAATGTAGTACAGACACACCATGGAATGCTATGCAGCCATTAAAAAGAACAACATCATGTCATTTGCAGATACATGGATGGAGCTGGAGGCTGTTATTCTTATCAAAGTTACACAGGAACAGAAAACCAAATGCTGCATGTTCTCACTTATAAGTAGGAGCTAAGTGATGAGAACACATGGACACATAGAGGGGAACAACACACAGAGGGTGGAGTTTGGGAGGAGGGAGAGGATCAGGAAAAATAACTAATGGTACTAGGCTTAATACCAGGGTGAGGAAATAATCCGTACAACAAACCCCTGTAACACGACTTTACCTAAATAAAAAACTTGCACAGGTGCCCTTGAACTTACAAGTTAAAAATGAAAAAATAAAAATAAAAATAGAGTTACAGGTAGATTCAACTAAACAGAAGTAAGAATTACTAAAAGTGAAATAGACCTGAATGCAAAACAGAGGGGTAAATGTTTGAAAATATAAACAAGATTAAGATTTACTTAGGTTACAAAAGAAAATACACAAATGGCCAACAAACACATGAAAAAATTCTCAACATCACTAATGATCAGGGAATTTCAAACTAAAACCACAATAAGATACCACCTTACTCCTGTAAGAATTGTCACAATTAAAAATTAAAAAAAATAGATGTTGGCATGGATGTGCTGAAAAAGGAACACTTTTACACTGTTGGTTGGGAAGGTGAACTGGTATAACTACTATTTAAACCCATATGGAGATTCCTTAAAAAACTAAAAGTAGATCTACCATTCCATCCAGCAAGCCCACAATTGTGTACCTGCCCAAAGGAAAAGAAGTCATTACATGAAAAAGGCACTTGCACACGCATATTTATAGCAGCAGAATTCACAATTGCAAGAAATATAAAACCAGCCTAAATGCCCATCAAGCAATGACTGGATAAAGAAAATGTGGTGTATATATACACCACGGAATAATACTCAGCTATAAAAAGAAATGAAATAATGGCCTTTGCAGCAACTTGAATAGAGCTGGAGACCATTATTCTGAGTGAAGTAACTCAGGAATGGAAAATCAAATATTGTATGTTCCCACTTGAAAGTGGGAGCTGAGCTATGAGAATGCAAAGGCATAAAAATGATATAATCGACTTTGGGGACTCAGGACAAGGACGGGAGTGGGGTAAGGGATATAAGACCACACACTGGTAAAGTGGACACTGCTCAGGTGATGGGTACCTCAAAATCTCAAAAATCATCACTGAAGAACTTTTCCATGTAACCAAAATCCATGTGTTCCCCAATAACTGTTGAAATAATTTTAAAAAATCATTGCCCAAACAAACCCCACAAAAAAGGGTTATTGAGGTTACAATGAGAATAAATAAACTTCCAACTAAAGCTGTAGAGTTAGAGAATAGATAACAGGCAAACAATAGAAAAACAAAAATTGGCTGAGAATGTGTCAACAATTGTGAAAAAAAATCTAAATTCTCAGATTTGGGAATCATAACAAATCCCAAGCCAGTTAAAGATAAAGATACCCATCAGTAGATTTATCAGGCTAAAATTACTGAAACCCAAGGAGAGAGATTGATATGGTTTGGCTGTGTTCCCAGACAAATTTCATCTTCAATTATAATTCCCATAATCCCCACAAGTCATGAGAGGGACCTGGTGGGAGGTAATTGAATCATGGGGTTGGTTACCCTCATGCTGTTCTCATGATGGCGAGTGTGTCCTCACGAGATCTGATGGTTCTATCAGGGGCTTTTCCCCCTTTGCTCAGCACTTCTCCTTCCTACCATCATGTGAAGAAGGACATGTTTTGCCTCCCCTTCTGTCATGATTGTAAGTTTCCTGAGGCCTCCCCAGCCATGTGAAACTGTGAGTCAATTAAACCTTTTTCCTTTTTAAATTACCCAGTCTTAGGCAGTTCTTTACAGTAGTGTAAGAACAGGCTAATACAGGGAGTAAATCTTAAACAGCAGAAAGAAAAGATATTCTCTACACAATGAGGATAAAAACAAACAGCATGTTTCTTAAAAAACAACAATGAAAGTTAGAAAATAGAGAATAGAATTTTGAAAAACAAACAACTTAGGGATATGCACACACACATATATACTTGTAGATATAAAATAACATATACTATATTTATGGAAAAATTTATAGAACAAATTGAGTCATTACAAAAACTTAAATAAAGAATATACATATTACAATGTTAAAATTTTCCACATTAATCTATAAGTTCAATTTGGTGCAATCCCAATTTTTGTGCTGTTGGTGGTAGTTGTATTGTTGGTGGTGGGGGGTGGTGGTGTTAGTGTGTGTGTGTATGTGCATGCAACTAAAAAACATTTCCATTGCCCTCCTGAACTAAAAGCAGAAAGTGGGAAAGTTGGCCAAGAAAAAATCAAGGTTTATTAACAAGATATAATAACATATACTTTCTAGTATTAATGAATGAATAGATAGGTTGTCTAAAAGTTACAGAATACAGAGTTCCAAAGCAGAACCATATCATATATATATATACACATATATATGTATATGTTAGTATTATATATACAAATTAGCGTTATGTTCAGAATAGTGAATTTTTAGACAGAAACTTTTTAATATAATCCCTATTTCCTATCATCTGAAAAGTATATCCTGATTGGCTAAAGTCAATATTTTTTAAATGAAAATTTCAAAATGTGAAAAAGTAGAATTTCTTCATATACCTGAGATAGAAAATTATATTTAAAACCTATATCAATAAGAAATAAACAGTGAAATAGAAAGAATTTTCAAAAGACATGAACAAGCTATCCACAGAAACATACACAAATGGTTAGTAAACCTATGGAAGTATGCTAATGCCTCAGTTTTAATCGGGGAGTAAATGTTAGTGCAGGAAGATACACTTTCATACTAATTTTAATTTCAAAATTAAAACCAATATCAAATGTTAGCAATGGCAAGGATGAAGGAAACCTCAGATACACTACTGGAAATCTGCATGACTCGCTGGAGAACAATTTGCCAAAATCTAGGAAAGTTGAAGATGTAGAATTTTCTACCAAGATATTTTACTTCTAATCACTTATCCTAAAGAAATTTTTATATAAACAAACAAACCATATTAAAATATGTTCACAACAATGAAAAAAATTAGAAAAAACCCTAAATTTTCATCAAAGATTAAAATAGATAGGAAACTATAGATTGATTATATTTTCATTATATCTTAGATATGAATAGGACCCAATGAATATTGGATGAAATCATGTTTCAGTAAAAGGAATAAAAATTGTTTCCATTTATATAAATTTGAAAATATACAATCCAAAATGATGGTGAATATGGTAAATTGTCTTACTCAAATTATCTCCTGTGTGTTGTCTTTCACTACAGAGACTGGAAAGCTAAAAACATATATAGGGTTTCATATCTAATTCTGCTTCTGCAATTAAATGCACTCCTGTGTGACCTGAATTCACTATTAAGTGTAGAAAAATTGAACAATGGTAGAGGTATCTATACTGCCAGTGAATGATTATCAGGCATCACATAGCTCTGGAACAGAAAGTTCCGGCAGCAGATTCAATAAGTCCTTGATTCTAGCCAAAGCAGTATGCTCCTGGAGCCATCAGTTCTGGTAGAAGCTGATCTCCAGAAGTAAGTTAGGTGTAGTGCTTCAGATGCAACATTGCAGCCAGCTCCAGGAAGGGGGAACACGTTTGAAAATTCCCCAAAACTACATCTAGATATGTATTCTAGATCTGCCGTTTTAAACACTTGTCATATGATGACATGCATTCAAAATGGCATTGTGTATAAATGAATGAGGCTGCTAACCACAGGAGTAAATCAATACTGTTAAATACTAACCATAGGGTTGAGTGAATAATACTCAAGGCTGTAACCAAATCATGGCACACTGGTTAGAAAATGTTACCAAGTACACACAAGAGATGTGTACTTGGAATTCTCACTGCAGAATTGCTTGTTACTAATAAGTGTTTGCAAACAAACTCGATGCCCAACAACAAGTGAATTAATAAAATAGAGGATTTTATACAGTATAATCCTTTAGCATTTGGTGAATAAACTAGAGCCACACATGTCAATCAAATAGATGACTGCAAAGAAATATACAGTATGTTGCCTTCTTTTCAAGATATAACACCTACCAAAACAATATATGATTTATCAATTCATAAATATGTGATGAGATTATTTTTGAAAAATATATATGCAGATACAAAACTGCACATTCAAGATAGTGGTTATGGGCTGGGAGCAGTGGCTCTTGCCTGTAATCCCAGCACTTCGGGGGGCCGAGGGGGGCGTATCACTTGAGGTCAGGGCTTTGAGACCAGCCTGGCCAACATGGTAAAACCCCATCTATACTAAAAATACAAAAAATAGTCGGGTGTGGTAGCGTGCACCTGTAGTCCCAGCTACTCAGGAGGCTGAGGCAGAATAGCTTGAACACATGAGGCGGATGGAGGTTGCGCTGAGCCAAGATCACACCACTGCACTCCAGCCTGGGCGACAGAGCAAGACTGTGTCTCAAAATAAATAAATTAATTTATTAAAATAGTGGTTACATCTGGAAAGAAACAAATGGAATTATTATACACCTACTATGTACTGGCAAAAAAAATTAATAAAAAAATTTAATAAAAATTTTTTAATCAGATTAGGAAGAAGGCATCAATTTATCTTCTATATTTGTGTCTTTCAAATATTCTACAGCAAATGTTGCAAAACACTAAGATGATGTTTAGTTTAGGGGCTGGGACGCCAGTGTTTTAATATATTTTAAAATTAAAAATAACCTATGGTATCAAAGGAATTTGTTAGTTCATGAAACGATATTGCTAGCATTTGCCTGGACCCTATCTCTGGTTCTTGGTGATTCTTCCAGCGCGGATATTCCTCTGTTGGCTTTGTCTTCCCTCATTATTTCTAAATTATATCCAGGAGCAAGCACAACTATGTGTTCCCTTATTTATATACAAAGGGGAGATCGTTTCTCACCAATCAGTCACCGAATTAAATTCCTGATTTTCTTTGCGAGTGGACAAATCTAAGACAATTACTGTCATGCAGAATAGCGTTTGCTGGTTAATTGCAGGCTTCCCACTGTACTTCTCCCTTTCAGTCGCTATAGGAGGAGGAAGAGATGGCACTGATGGGCTTATGCTAACCTCTACTAAACCTCAGAATTTGGAGGAGCATTAATACCACCAAAATCTCAGGGCTCTAAATAGAGAAAATGTGAAATTCATTAAGGAAAATATGGGTGTTTTCCAGGAGATGGAACGGGGGGACAGGAGACTAGGTAAGCAAGCAGTAACTGAATCGCCACACCAAGTGCAGATCTTCAGGGTGTTTCAACATGCTAGTATGTAGGTCAGTGTTCTGAAAGTATGGTCCCTGGACCAACAGCATTAGTATTGCCTAGGACCCTGTTAGAAATGTAAGATCTCAGGTTATACCTCCAACCTACTGAATCAGAGTGGCTGGGCCCAACCAGCTTTCCAGGAGATTCTGATGCCCACTAAAGATTGAGAGTCCCTTCTCCAGGCCCTTATAACCACACACCTCTCCTATTGTGAGCACCTCACTTTGCTGCATGGAATACTACTGTTGTAAAAAATGTATTTTCAGCTACACAGCCATGTACATCATGTATATTGTATTTTCAGGAAAACAAAGAGAAGATTTTAGAAGGTAAATTTGACTATATGTCAAGTTCACCAACATGCTGGCTTCAGAACCTTCATGGTAAGATACCATCCCACTACATATACAATATTAATAATCCAAATCTGGAATGTATCTACGTTTCTTGTGTTTCTGGTTATCTTACCTTCTTCTGTGATATTATTTGCTTCAATCCTATGTTTCTTGTGACTCATTAAGATTATTTTCCATGTTCTGGAGTGGAAAAACAAAACTTGTTAATTTTGATAAAGTCAGTTTTTTCTTTTGTTGCTCATGAAACAAAATTTTTAAAGTTAATTTTGATAAAGTCAAATTTTTTTCTTGTTGTTCATGCTTTTGGTGTCACAGCTCAGATTTTATTGCCAAATAGATATTCATGAAGATTTATCCCCATGTTTTATTCTTTATCCCCATGAATAGTTTCATGGTTCCCACTCTTATATTTAGGCCTTTGATCTATTTTAAGTTATTTTTTGTACATGGTATGAACTAAAAGCATTTCAACTTATTCTTTTGCTTGCAGAAATACACTTGTCCCTGCACCATTTGTTGAAGAGACAATTTTTTCCTCTTGAATGGTCTTGGCTCTTTTTTTGAAAATCAATTAAACAAAGATGTTTGGTTTTAGTTCTGGATTCTCAGTTCTATTCCATTAGTCTCTATGTTTATCTTTATGCCCACACCACACTGTTTTAATTACTATAGATTTATAGTAGTTTTGAAATAAAAAACTGTGAGCCCTTCACCTTTGTTGTTTTCTATGTCATTTTGGCTATTTGGACTCACTTACAATATCACATGAATTTGAGAATTTGCTCTTAATATTATCCAAAAAAAAGAGTTGTTTAAACTTTGGTAGGGATTGCATTTTACTTGTACTTTAAGTTGCTTTCACACCTTAGTAATATTAAATGTTCCAATCTATGGATAAGGGATGTCTTTCCTTTTATTTGAGCCTTCTATATTACTGTATTTCTAATTAAGAAATTTATTTTAGGTAGAATTAAGGGTGTACATTTGTATGATAAAATAACTCATATATAGGTAACAAGATTATATTTCTAAAACCATTACTTTATTATTGGCTTTTAGAAATTCTATTAATAACTCAACATATATTGAAAAATAATGTGGTTTTTATTATTTTTTTTACCAGAAGACATTGGCTACTATGCTGGAACTATGACCAGTTTACATGTAGCCATCTGTACTAGCGGAGACCTGACATACTGGCAATTTTTTCCATGCTATTTAAACATTATGCATTTTTTTCATACACAAAGAACAAATTCACTGAATCACTCTTTAATTCATCTCTATTTCAAAGTAATTCAATTATTCTGTGGCTTTTATTCAAGTTGAATGCATAATTAATTGAAAACATGCCATTGATTTTACACCACCAGAAAAGAAACAATTGCTTCCTATTTCAATGTTAAGATTCACCTTTCAATGGTAAGATGACTTCCAGTGAGGTAGAAATGATGATTCTCTTAAGGAGAATAAAATCCTTCATAAATTATGGAACAGTGTAAAAGGGACAGGAAATTGCAACACAGGCTAAAAATCATTAAATAATAAAATTTTAATTCTCAAAGAAATTTGCCTGATTTGGACATGAAAAAAATAGGAGTTAGAATTATTCTATTAGGTCAAACTTTTTTTAGTTACATAGGAATCTAGTGTGCTACTTTAAGATAAGGAATTTCACTGAGGCTTGGAAATTGACATTAAAATAATAAAAATTGGCACCTTTGAGGAAAAAGCCTTGAAATCAGCAGAAAAAAAAGTAATTTAAACTAGATTTGCTTCATGAAGTGAGGTACATCTGCTTGATAATCAGCAATTATTTTTCCAAGGGAGAAAAAATAATAGTCATTACTTTTTGTGATTTCATGTTAGTTTTTCTTATTACCGTAAACATTCCTCAAACTACAGTTTTGGATCTGCTTTTTAGACTTGCATGAAAATTATTTCTATCAAATAATCAGGAAGCTTTTCATGTTAAGTAGAGTTGCTACTTCCCAATCTTTAATCCAATGGGTATATACAGAGCACAGAATATGGGCCACATGGTGCCCAAGGTTTTGGGATACTCGTACTCAAAAAGAAACATTTGCTTTCTCAGGGTTTCCTGGCGCAAAAATAATGATCCTATAACCAAACAAAATGCATATCACTTTAAATATTAACAAGGGCCATAAATTGATAAATCAATCATATATAGATTGTCTAGGGAGTTTAGGTGAAATTATACAGGATTTATAAGAAAGATTGACCTATCAAGGTGACAGCTGAGTCACTAAAAAGGTAATATAAAAGAAGGAAAAGAATTTCATGAAAAGGGAACAGTAAGTGAAGTGTGTGTAGATTTGAGTTGGCCTTGTTTGAAGAAATAAAAGAATGTTGCAGTATTTGTCATACAGAGAGAAAGGAGAGAAATGACATAAGATGGGATCAAATCTTGCACAGCTTATTAGAGGACGGTTTGTTTGTTTTGTTGTTGTTGTTGTTATTGTTTTGTCTACCCTATGTCCAAACCCTGCCTTCTCCTATGGGAAACGCTGTATCCTGGCAGCAAATAGGGGCACGTTACTTAAGCTCAGACAACACTTTTAGAAAAGGATTGAAGCACTGGGCAAATATTTAGTAAATTTACAAAGAATATGCAATTTATCTCAAAGCATCACTCTAGTGTCAGGAGCCTCAAAATCTAGGGTGAAGAATAGGGGTGTTTGGGGAAGCTGCCAAGTAGGGGGAGAGGTGTCAGACTGCCTATGCTGGGCAACCTTGGAAGTGGTTCCTGCACCAAAATCTTTTGGTTACATCAGTTCTCCAAGCTTGGTTCTGTAGATCCTGTTTTCCACCTAAGCACTTATCCAGTTGATTTTTTAAAAAAACTTAAATTAGCTAGAGTCCATTTCTATTACTTACAGCCCCAAACTCTTAGACATTGTTATAGAATATTCTCTACTAGGATCAGCTTCTTCTTAATATTCTTTTCTTTCATCTACAGTAATTGTCTCTACAATTGTTCATAGTTTCCCCAATATTCTAATTATCTTCACACCTTAATGTCTGCACCTGGTCTTCTCTATGTCAACCTGTGGACAATACTCTTCCAGAAAACCTTCCTGGCCCCTACCAAACAAAGTCAATTCCATTTTCTGTGCTCCCTCCATATTTTATTGGTAGCATAGTCCATGTTATGCTATATTTAATAAACAAATGTAACATCTCAGTGGTTTGCCTACTTTCAGAAACCCCATAGTAAATCATGGTTATGGCCCAGGGCACTGCTCCACAATATGACACCCACGCTATTTTGAGCTTGTGACCCCACAAGAGACTTCCATATTGCCACTGCAGAGGAAGAGAGAAACTGGAGGATGGCACAGCAGATTTCACAGCTTTAACCTTGGAGTGGCCCACTTCTATCTGGACAGATTAATATTTAAATGGCCTTGGACAACTGCAAGAATTTGGGGAGGATAGTTTTCAGGATGCTGTTAGAATACGATATGAGAATTTGATGAAAACATAACGTCATGTTGGACTCGTGTATCCTGTTTTCACCTAATTTCGTATATATAACATTGTACTATAATTTATTCACTTACAAGTTGGTCTGTACCTTCACTATGCATTGGTCCTTAAGGGTAGGGACTATTACTTCTTCCCCTCTGAAGCCTCAGTACTGAGTATCGTGCTTGGCACTCAGTAAACACCATTAATGTTTATGGAATGAGAAGGTGGTAAATGGATGTTATTTTTCCACAATAATTTTCTTTGTATTATAATTCCATGATACAGTATTAGCCACCATTCACTGAATATTAAGCATCAAAGTGCTGTGGAGTACTGTTTCCATCAACAGAGTAGGTTAAATTCCCTGGGGGCATTCCTGCTACCCAAAACCTGCATAAAACACAAATTATACTTCATTTCTAGACTGTAGGATATAATAGAAAACACTACAAATCAAAAGAGAGAGAGAGAGAGAGAGAGATTAAAAGCATGAGCTTGAACCTAAGTGGTGAGCACTGAAAGCAAACAGAAGTCAGTTATGTGGACAGAAATACAGTCAGTATTGCTCTGGGGCCATGGGGTTTTTTCCCACATTAGTAAGGGAGACCTTGAAACTGGCACTCACATACAAAATGAAGAGTTGGCAGGGGATAGTTGGGGTCCATATCTGAAGTTATTTAGGCTCTGGGCACATCAAGTTGAATCACTGTCCACAGGAAAGCATCCTTCTACTTATCTTCAGAGTCTGCAAATAATACCATCAACCACATACACCTCATAATCAAATCAGACCAAAGAAACAATGAACAAACACCTTCACTGAGAAGTGGCAGAGTCAACAGAAAGTAAATTTAGGCCAAAAATGACCTGATGGTAAGTATGTGAGCTATATCCAGATGGATAATGACTTACAGTTACCCTCCCTTAGTTGCTCAGTTCGTTTTTAAATTATAAATGGATTTTAATAAATACAAAAACTGACACGTGAGAAATGTCATACTTTTTTCTCACATTTGTACTTCTATTAAATAATTTTGTAAAAATAGAATGCATAGAGTATTTAATGTCACTGTTTATATTAGCATTTCTCAAACTGTGCAGTCTTTTTGATATATTTAAAATACATTTAAAATAGTTTGTGACATAACATAATTATTATACTAAAATGTAAAAGCCTTTTTTTCTAATGTGACCCTATATTCATGATATTACCTTATTTGTCTCTATTGATTCCCAAATATAACTTCATTTTTATTCTGGTTTTGCCTAGTGTTTGGTAAGATTATCCTATTATTTTAAAAATGGTAAGACAGAAAATGTTGACTTATTATATTCCCAACATAATCCCCATTAAATTTAATTACTATATCATATTACACAGAAAAGAGTTAACACAGCAACCCTGAAAATATCCTTAGAAAGGCTTGCTTGCATTGCTGCCTCTTGGTTGGCATTTAAAAACATGGATTTCAAGAGTGTTTCCACATGTGTCAAAGTTCTGTGCATTTTTAAATAAGAATAAAGAGTGTCTCAATGTTCCTAAACAGCTTGTGCATACAATATAATTTATATTGAACACCTGCTTTCCTACTTGGAAGCTAGAAACTTAATATATGATAGAGAGAGGTATCCCCACAAACCCATCCCTGAAGAAACTCCCTGGGCACTGAATTTCTAGTGTGCTTCCTTGGTAGATGACATTTCACACAAGTTGTCACAACTCATTGCTGGAAAAATTAGTCACATCTATGTACTAGGAAATGACTCTTGGCACCTTGCACTTCGTTTCCTCCAAACTTCACCCCATGTTCCATTTTCTTTTGTTGATATTCTTTCATTCTTTTTGCTGTAATACATCATAGCTGTGTCTGGCTTATTTCACTTAATATAATGTCTTCAAGGTTTGACCACGTTGTGGTAAATGGTAAGATTTCTTTCTTTGCTGAGACTGAGCAAAATTCCATTGTATGTATGTATCAGATTTTCTTTATTCATTTAGGAGTCAATGGGATTTTAGGTTGTTTCTATATTTTAGCTATGGTGAATAATACTGCAAAGAAAATGGGAATGCAGATATCTCTTTGAAATCCTGATTTTAATTCTTTTGAATGTATACTTAGAAATAGGATTGCTGAGTCACATGGTAGTTCCATTTTTAATTTTTTGAGGAAACTCCATTTCCAACGACAGTGACCTGCATGAGTTCCAGAGACCTGTTGTGCAACATGGGACTTACGATTAACACACAGTATTGTGCACTGTAATACATATTCAAAAGACAGATCTTATCATAAGTGTTCTTAACAGACACACACGAACACAAAAGAACACAAGAAAATTTGGGGAAGTGATAAATATATTTGGTACCTTGATCACGGTGATGGCACAACACAATGTATGCATATGTCTATACTCATCAAATGTCTATCAATTATATGTCAATAAAGCTTACAAATCATAGCTAAGGGTACAACTGTATGCTAATTCTTGTGAGTCTTCCTAGTGAATCAACATAACTGGGAGTGGTCTTGGGAACCACTAACATGCTGATGCAAAATATTAAATATTTGAGTGTGTTGTTGTTGTTGTAATTACCTAAAGATATTTTCAAGTAAAGTATGATAGAGATTTAGTCACATCACAACAGGGAATGGGAGAATAAGAATCATAATTGCAAAGACTGACCTTATTCTTTTTCACCAAGACAGTTACAGATTATGCAGTCTTGGAGTGAACTGGGTTCACTAACTAACATGTTCATTAACCAATATCTTCAAAAGTTCCTTTTCAGGGCCATCCTTATTTGAATGGTTTCAATTAAATGAGAATTACATAGTATGCCACCATTAGAGTCACCTTCTATTTTGCATTGTGTATTGCTATGAAAAGATTTTCTATGGAAAAATACCTTATTATCATCTCTAGTTTTCTATTTATATAAATGCATGATCCTTAAATTAAATTGAACTACAACATTAGCAATATATATTGTTATGTTATAATCTGTATTTCTTTTTAGATGCATTTCAGTTTCTTTTATTTTCACTTACTTATGGTCACAATAAAGAAGTTGTAACTTGTTTTATATAAGCTATAGAATGATGATAAACTGTAATTTTAGAGAAGATTTTAAATTCTATTGCAAACTAAGCAGAAAAAGATTTATGGAATAAACATTAAACTTTATTTTCAATGACAATTTGAAGACTTATTCCAAAAATAAGTCTATTCAATGATGTAAGTTGGCTAGAGGTTCAATATAAATTTGTTTACATATTTACTATTAAATTTCTTTGAATATTTTGTTGCATTTGCCAAATGCAATAAAAAGTTCCAAATTTTAAATTCTTTTGAAAATTAAAGCCTAAAATCTGTAAAATATTCATTATTGCATTGTATCTGGATACTTGAAATAACTTTTTGTTTCTTCACATAAGTCTATTGTGTATTTGATCATACACATAATTTTCCAATTTTTTCCATTTTGCAATAAATGGAGATTATTCAGTTAAAAACCATATATGCTATGGCTTATCAATTTCAAATTTAGAAAAAAGTATTATTTATCTTAGAATCAGGCATCTTAAGATATATCACTTTATAATAGTTCTTTAATAATATCTTATTTTGATAATAATCCTGTGAGTTAACTTTTTTAAATTTCAGAAATAAGAAGATAAGTGTTTTAAGTAATTTTTGAGTAAGTTTTTTACTACTATAAATTGTTAAGTTGTAAAGATATAATATATATATTATAAAACTTCTTTTTACAGCAGAAATTCTCAAGATTGCTGAACAAATTAACTAAATTGGGGATAAATATTCAGTTTGATGATCAGTGGTTCAGCATTACTTTGGATGAAGCCTAGCTTATTGTAGTAAATCACAAAGTTGGTAGCAACAATTAGGCCCAGCTAGGTTAACTTGAAAACTAGGTAGCTTTATCTGATCACAATAACATGGGTTACTAATATCTTCAAAATTATGTATATTTATATGTTTCTCACCAAAATATATGAAAACAAAGAATTTAAATTGCAAAAACAGCTATTACTAATTTGACAATTTGTGAGAAAACCCATTTCAAAAAGCTGTGCTTTTCTTGTTCCATAATCCATTACCAATATTGTATTTTCAGAATATACCTAAACTAATAGAGAGCGATAATATGGTTGATATTATATGAAGTAAAGATCTGAAAATATAAGAAAAGTGAGAAATTAATTATAGTGCAGGTGATATATTAAAGATATTTAAATGCTGTTATTCAAATATTTTAACATTTTAAAGTATTTTGAGTATAGTTCTTAAAAAAATTTATAGTTTTCATGTGACAAGTCAAAGATGAATACTAATAAAAAATCTCCTTAGAAACAGGGAATAATTCTAACATTCATTAAGTATAAAATAATTTAAGAAATGTTAGAATTACCCCCTGAATAAATTGTACCTATGTCTATCAATATGAAGGTATATTATTGAGACAGAGCTAAGTGATAAAAGTAGTTTTCAGAGTAATGTATATAGGATGCAATTTTATTTTATTTTGGGGATAACAAGAAAACAAACATTTTACCAAAAATAATTCCAGAATAAATATTTTTGTGACAGTAAATGCATGGAATAAGATGAAAAAGAATAACCATCAACAAATCCTAGTAATATACAAATATTTTCAATCAAATATCTATTTCCAAATGGTTTTCTCTTTATGTTTTATTTTACAATGAAAAATACATTTTTATTGAAAAGAGTCCGTTATAAAAGACTAAAATTTCAAGTTTTTCTTTCCCAGTCCCCTTGCCAGTTTTTGCCTTTCCCAGTCACAAAAAGAATAAAATACCTGTGAATACAACTAACTTGGGAGCTGACAGATATCTACAAGAACTACAAACCACTGCTCAAAGAAATCAGAAATGACACAGACAAATTAAAGAAAACATTCCATGCTCATGGATAGGAAGTTTCAATATTGTTAAAATGGCCATACCACCCAAAGCAATTTATAGATTCAATACTATTCCTATTAAGCTACTACTGATATTCTCAGAACCAGAGAAGGCTATTTTATAACACATATGAACCCAAAAGGAGCCCAAAGAGCCAAGGCAATCTTAAGCAAAAAGAAGAATGCTGGAGGCATCATGCTACCTGACTGTAAACTATACTACAGGGCTACAGTAACCAAAACAGCATGGTGCTGGAACAAAAACAGACACATAGACCAATAAAACAGAATAGAAAATACAGAAATAAGACCACACACCTACAACAATCTGATCTTCGAAAAACTCGACCAAAACAAACAATGGGAAAGGATTCTCTGTTCAATAGATGGTGCTGGAATAACTGGCTAACCATATGCAGAAGATTACAATTGAACCCCTTCCTTATACCATACACAAAAATTAACTCAAGATGGGTTAAAGACTTAAATTTAAAACCCAAAATTATAAAAACTCTGGAAGACAACCTAAACAATACCATTCAGGACATAGGCATGCACAAAGATTTCATGACAAAGATGTGAAAGCAATTGCAACAAAAGCAAAAATTGACAAATGGGTTCTAATTAAACTAAAGAGCTTCTGCATAGCTAAAGAAACTATCAACAGAGTAAACAGGTAACCCACAGAAGGGGAGAAAATTTTTGCAAACCATGTATCTCACAAAGGTCTAATATCCAGCATCTATAAAGAACTTAAACAAATTTACAAGAAAAAACCAAAGACCCCATTAGAAAAGTGGGCTAAGGACATGAGCAGACACTTTTTGAAAGAAGACATACACGTGAAAAATAAGCATATGAATAAAAGCTCAATATCATTGATCATTACAGAAATGCAAATAAAAACCACAATGGGATATTGTTTCACACCAGACAGAAGGGCTATTACTAAAATATCAAAAAATAATAGATGCTGGTGAGATTGTGGAGAAAAAGGAACAATTATACACTGTTGTTGGGAGTGTATATTAGTTCATCCATCGTGGAAGACAGTGTGGCAATTCCCCAAAGACCTAAAGGCAGTGGGAGACAGTGTGGCAATTCCTCAAAGACCTAAAGACCTAAAGACAGTGGGAGACAATGTGGCAATAAAGACAATGTGGCAATTCCTCTTTAGGTCTTTGAGGAACTGCCACATTATCTGCTCCGCAATAGCTGAACCATTCGACCAGCAATCCTATTATTGGGTATATAGCCAAAGGAATATAAATCATTCTATTATAAATACACATGCACATGTATGTTCATTGCAGTCCTATTCACAATAACAAAGATATGGAATCAATCTAAATGCCCATCTATGATAGACTGGATAAAGAAAGTATGGTACATATATACCATGGATTACTATGCAGCTGTAAAAAAGAATGAGATCACGTTTTTTGCATGTCCCCACGTGGATGGAGCTGGAGGCCATTATCCTTAGCAAGCTAACACAGGAACAGAAAAGCAAATACCACATATTCTCACTTATAAGTGGGAGTTAAATGATGAGAACCCGTGAACACACAGAGGGGAACAACACTTACTGAAACCTTTCAGAGGGCGGAGGGTGGAGGAGTGAGAGGATCAGAAAAAATAACTAATGGGTACTAGGCCTAATATGTGAGTGATGAAATAATCTGTACAACAACCTCCCATGACACAAATTTACCTATGTAGTGTACCTGCATTTGTACTCCTGAACTTAAAAGTTAAAAAAAAAGAGAAACTACCATTCCAATTTCTTGTATAGATTCACACACACACGCGTGTGTGCGTGCACGCACACCCCTCCCTTATATTTCTGACTCCTAGGATTTCTCAATCTCCAATTTATCCATTCTCATGGGATGTTGGAATTGCAGATGAGTCCATCTCTTGGGATCCTGTGCTATATTTTCTTACAGAATCTACAAAGGTCTTGGCTGGTTACAGTGACTCATGCCTGTAATCTTAGCACTGGGAGGTTGAGGGTAGAGGATCACTTGAGACCAGGAGTTTCAGACCAGCCTAGGCAACACAGTGAGACTTAGTCTCTATTTGAAAAAAAAAAATAAAGTAATTAAAATTAAAAAAATAAAAAAGAATCTATAAGGGTCTTGTAGGATATAGTCTAGTCCAGCATTTCCAAAGCCTGAGCAATGTAAATCCTTCAGTTATGACCATATCTCCAAAGCATGCATTCTTAGACAGGCAGAGCCTTTGAAATTGTATGATTGTTCTTTAATTATCCTTATATAATCATCCAAAAAGCAATCTAGCTTCTTAAGAAACTGATAAAATTCTATTTCTGAAACCTATTTTTGACAGTCATTTTCAATTTAATAAACACATACTGCTCCCTAGGTTGTGTTATCTGACAGCATGCCCACAACAGAAAAGAGAGATAATTGACAACTGTGACTTCCTTGCTATATCTTTAGATTTCTGGTATCACTCCCATATCATTATGCTTGAAGATTAAATTAAGGCCTGATCATTTTCACTATTGTTCCAATTGCCTAGCAGTATTGGTAAAACTGGGCTTTTGGCTTACCTCTACAGAGATAATTTAGTCGAGGATACATCTTTGGGTAAAAAGCATGGAACAGTCTTGCCCCCACAGATAACAATCCTATTGAAGGTGTGACTTGCCTATTTCAGTCCCAAGAGATATTGAGTTTCAACAAAGCTACACATAGCATTAAACATGACAATTGGTGGCTCACACCTGTAATCCCAGCACTTTGGGAGGCCAAGGCGGGTGGATCAGGAGGTCAGGAGATAGAGACCATCCTGGCTAACACAGTGAAACCCTGCCTCTACTAAAAATACAAAAAAAATTAGCCGGGCAGGGTGGCGGGCGCCTGTAGTCCCAGCTACTTGGGAGGCTGAGGCAGGAGAATGGTGTGAACCTGGGAGGTGGAGGTTGCGCCACTGCACTCCAGCCTGGGCGACAGAGCGAGACTCCATCCCAAAAACAAACAAACAAACAAAAAAATTACAATTAGAGTTCTTCCAGATGAAGTAAGCACAACATACCTTTCTCTTCCACTATATCTATAAACCCTGGATAGAATGCAAGCTATAACCTTATAGAATATAACTATAAACCCTGGACAGAATGCATGAAGCAACCATCAGAGGATGAATAAGGAGGATTGAGGAGATGACAGGAATTCAAAGTATGCCTCAAACCATGGTGAGTTTACCATTTTTATTTCCTCTGGTATCCCTGGGCTGAAATGAAGTACCAAACACCCTTAAGTGATCACACATCAGTGATCATACTGGTGCAAAACTGCTCCAGGAAAATCCTCCAGTTCTGGCTTGAGGAGCTAGACAAGATACTCTTAATGCTTGGAGAGAGTGTATAATCAACTCCCAAGCCCCTCCACACCCAAGCAATTCTGTGTTCAAGGAGGTAGCAGTGGCAAGGAAGTGGCAGTGGCAATGACAGCCTTTGGAGCTAAAATAGAGAGCGAGAGATGGGAACCTGCCTCTCCATTCAGAGCCCCAAGAGGATGAGGCAAACCATTTTATTTTATTTCTTTCTCTTCTTCCTTACTTGACTCCAGGCACAGGTGTAGATGTAGCATGTGTAGCAGAGTACAGTAATTAAACCCCCAGCTTCCTGGCTTATGGCAAGACCCTGAAGAATGAGAAAGGGCCATGGAGATAGTGGAAAGGAAGGAACTAGCAATAGTGAGTCATGCCTAATGATGTTTATGAATTTGTACATTTGCTCACAGCTGCACGTGTGTGACTCTGATCCTATTCATCATATCAAAGATGTTGAGAATTGAACTAAAGAATTATTACATTCATGGGATAGATTCAAACAGACCTGCAAGTCTTTGAAAATTGACATGGCATTGGAACCACAAAATGGGGATTGGAATATGTGATCTACTTAACTGAGTCAACTTCCAATTATATTCAAAATGATCAGGATATAATTAAAAATGACTGGATATGTGAAATACAAGAAATAACTAACAAGGAAAACCAAGAGATGCCAACAATAAGATGACACAGATGTTGGAATTATCTGACCAAAGGTTTTAAGGCAGATACAGGTGCCACAATAAGCAAACACAAACACTCTTGAAATCAGTAAAACAACTGGAAGCATCAGTAAGAAAACAAACTATATAAGAAGTATGGAAATTATATAACAGAAAAGCACAATAAGGAAAAATATTCAGTACAATAGAAGACTGGAAATAATAGAGCAAATTATCAGTGAATTTGAAGACAGATCAATAGACATTACCCAATTTGAATTAGAGTGAAAAACAACTGAAAACAAACAGATAACACACATCTTCAGAGACTGTGCAACAATAACAAAGTGTCTCACATCCATGACATTGGAATTTCAGAAAGGGAGGAGAAAGAGTGTGGTGTTAGGGGAATATTTTAAAGAAATAATAGCTGAAAACATCTCACTATTGGTGAAACATATAAATTCACAGATTCTGGAAGCTCAGTGAATCCCAAACAAGATAAACCCCTTCAAAAAATCCTGATGCTCTTACATCTTTTTTCACTCTGTTCCATTCCTCTTGCATCTTGTTTTTGCAACTTTTCACACACGCTGTCACCAGTTTTCCCCAAATTCCTTGCTTGGTGCATCCCACAAGCTTTTTCTTACTCTCCCTCCACTTTTCTTGACTGTTTATCATGGAAGCCCAACAGATAATCTTCAAAGGCAGAAAGCAAGCTCTGTGAGAACAGAGGAAAGGTAGACATTGAGATTTTGTGTTAATATCCTATCGTTGCTATAAAAAGTTTCCCTAAACCTAGTGGCTTAAACAACATGCATTTATTGTTTTACAGTTCTGGAGGACAGAAGTCTAACTGGGCTAAAACAAATAAATTAGCAGGGCTGCAATCCTTTGGAGGCTCTAGGAAAGTATTGGTTCCTTGTCTTCTCCAGCTTCAGGAGGCTAGTCAACTTCTTTGGCTCATGACCATCTTCCATATTAAAAGCCAGCAATCATATATCCAACCTCTGCTTCTGTTATCATATGCCCTTCTCTGCCTCTCCCTTTCCCTTGTGAGGATCCTTGTGATTATATTGGGCTCACCTGGATTATTGAGCATAGTATTCCTACCTCAAGATTCTACATTAAATGACACCTACAAAGTATCTTTTGCCTTATGAAGAAACTGATTCACAGTATTGGGGGTCAGGAGGCAGACATCTTTGGAGGGTCATTATTCTGCCTACCACAGTAGTCAAAGCCAAAATCCTTAATGATGAGGTGGAAATGAAAGGTGAAAACAAACAAACAAAAAAAAACAAGTAATAATTTTTGTCCTATCACGTCTTCCTTTCAGACTTTTCTATTTGCTCTTGGCCTTTTGAAATTTCGTTGAGATAACACCAGATATGAGCTTGTTTTTATTCATCTTTCTTCAAAAGAGGTTTTTCTTGTTTTAAGCTCTGATAATTATTTCTGCATTTTATTTGATTTTTGCTTTCTTTCATGTCTCTCTGATTTCTGCAATGCCTATTTAAAAGGCTTTTGATTTTTTTTTCTATCCTCATTGCTTCCGAATATTTTTTTTGTCATAGTTTCCATTCTCCTTTTGCTTTTAATTCTGGGGGAATCATTTGGCTTCTTTTTCTGCTTACTGATTTCCCTCTTTCTCTACTTCAGTCTAATAATCAAATTTTAAATTTCTTTTCCTTTCAAAGTATTTTTATTTTCTATTATCTTTACCCTCTTTCACTCCACCATCATGCATCCAATTTCCTCTGAGGAAATTGGTAATTCATTATATTTTAGTTTCCAATGTTTTCCTTTTTTTCCTGTAATAACTTTGTTTTTACTAATTTTGCCTTGTGTTGAGTATGGTGAATTATTTCATGGTGCCAGGTGTCCTTAATTTCCTCTTGATCCTTAATTTACTGCTCATTATTTTATTGGAGGATTGCTGTTCACCTGTCCACAGATGCTGTGGATGCTGTGGATCCTGGAAGTCAGTAGCTATTTAAAACATTGTTCTGTTTCTATTTCCAGACATTGCTTGTGCCTAGTAACAAACACTGTTTCCACCAGCTGTCCAGCATAGGGAGTGAGGCCAATCTGCCCAGCTACTCTTGAGTCTGTAATCCTGACAATTGTCCTCAGTCTCCCTCCAATTGCTGCTGCAACTACTCCCACCTCCCTAGCAGTGTTCTGTGCATTTTTAGACCTATGATTGGTTTCCTTTTTTGCTTGTTCTCTGTTGTTCTGATCACATTTATTTTCTATCTGTGAGGAATTCCTCACACATTCTGGTAAGTTCATAGCTATTTATTATTTTCCAGTGAGGGATATCATATATTTTCCTCACACATTCCAGTAACTTGACAGCACTATATTTTTTTCAATGAGGGCTATTATATAAGCATTTTTTAATGTGCATTTTCTTATTTCATGCATTTTTTGTTGTTTAATTTTCACTACATACCCTTATTCAATTTGCCAACACCTTCTCATACTTAAAGTACCCACATAAATGTGTTTCCTCTGGTAGCTTTTTTCTGATTATTTTCTTCTTAGAAATATGCCCCTGTAATAATCTCCCAAACCAATTGGCCTTTCTTCTTCTTCCTGCTCATGAACTTGATACTGGTTCAATGCTCTGCACTAGGTAAGTGGCAAGAGAATGAATTTGGTCTTTCTGGCTATCTGCTGTAATCACATTTATTAGATCACTCAGCACATAATAGTAACAGATTTTTCAATTTAAAAATTATTTTCTTCTTGAAACTATCCTATTTTACTAAAGGTGGGTGAGTAACTGAAACAACAAATGGGGTGATCACCAGCACCACTGATGAACAGGGAACTAGGTACAGTGTGTTGCAGGGAACATAAAGCTAACAGGCATCTAATCATGGCAAAAACACAGGGAAAGCTGTATGTAACCTTGTTACATATATTTAATATTTATGAGAGAATTATCTTAGTCCATTTTGAACTGCTACAGCAGAATCTCAGACTGAGTAACTTATAAACATAAATTTATTTCTCACGATTCTGGAGAATAGGAAGTCCAAGATCAAGAGGGTGGCATCTTGTGAGGGCCTTCTTGCTGTGTCATCTCATGGCAGAAAGCAAGAGAGGAAAATATCACACGTATGTGTGTGGAGGTGAGGGCACACTTGCTCCAACAAACCCACTCCTGCAGTAAGAAAAACACTCCCTGGATAACAGCATGAATCCACATGAATCCATTCAGGAGGGCAGACCGCTCATAAACCAAGTCAGCTCTCTTTAGGTCCCACCTCCCAATACTGCTGTATTGAGGATTCAGTTTCCAACACATCCTTTATGGGTGATACATTTAAAGCATAACAGGAAGTTTTTGAAATTAAAGGAAAAGAGATGAATAATTCAGTAAATAATGTTGAAATTATTAATTAGCAATTTATGAAGAAATATATTTATACCTTTACATTATGCCATATTCCAAAATAAATTTCAAATTATTAATTAACATAAAAATAGATGAAACACATTAATGTTTATCCAACATATGCAAGAACATGACATTCTAAACTTCAAAGCTGTAGAAGAAAACACAAGGGAAATTAAAATTGACCAGATAAAAAATTAAAACATTCATGTGATTTACAAAATGCAAAACAAAAGGAAAAAATGTGCAGTGAATTTCAGCTTAATGAATAAATTAAAATAATTAATGTAGTTTAATTTTAACTTCCTGTAAATATAAAAGTGTGTAAGAAAGTAACTCTAATTCTGCTAGTGAAACCAAAAACATAAGCAATTCAACAAAACAAAAACAAAGTCACATATTTATTAACTCTAAGAAATGAAATTAAAAATCCACAAATATCTCTCATCTTTCATTCTAGTTATTTTACCAGCTGGGCATATTGAGGTCAAATAAATTTAAGCACTTAAAGTAGGCAGTCACATCTCTGATAAACATGCACACACACATGAGTGCCTCAATTTCAGCACTAACATGCAATAAATTAAGCTGAATTCCTTATAAATTACAAATTTGGAAAGATATTTTTGAAAAAAGGATGAATAAATTACTGAAATTTGGGAAAAACTGGAATCAGAAAATACTTTGAGAAAAAAATAGCACATGATATTTACATTGAAGAATGGTTCAAATGAAGTTCTATTGCATGATGCAGAATGTGCTGAAATTCTCACTTCTTAGTAAATGTTATAAAGGCTATTTGAAATTCTGGCCTCCAGGGAACCAATGAGGAATGAAGTTTTCAATGGGACGGTTGAGTCATAGTAAGTGACAGGATAGTCAGTACTTGTTCTCATATAGGAACAACGCTAGTCATTCTCATAAGATAACAATTTTGATATCAAGATGCAAGTACTTTAAGAGTGAACATTTTAAAATGAGATACTGGCATTCATGGCTATGTACAGTGGTTTATTTCCTGAATAAATATGAGTTTTCTATTGGATTTAGCTACATGTAGTCACAGCCTGAGCATTAATGCTCAGAAGAGCTACTGAAGGAAGTTTATGGGATCCAATCTTTGATGATCTCTGAAGATTAGGAATTTAAAGCTACCAAATGCTGCATGTAGGGTAGTGGTGGTGGAATGAAAGATATTGTGGTTTGATTTCTGAGTAACCCTTTCAAAATGTTCAAATGTTTGCATTAAGCCTTTTCAATGCATCCTCCCTGAAACACACTTCTTCCACTGAGTAAAAGGGCCCATGGCAGAAATAATCATTTTATTGGTGCTCACTGCCATCTTGTTTCTTGTGATGGATTTTGACACAAAGCAATTAAAGGTTTTGTTTTGCACAAAAAAAAATGTGTGGTTATTTTTATGTTTTAATCACCAATTCATTTAAAAACAGAAATATCTACAATATCCATGCCCGGAATTCCTGTAGACAATGTTATGACTACATCAAGGCTGACTGTGCTCCAGTAAGCAATGGAATTAATTAGTTACAAAAATTATGTTAGGTGTGGCGACATGCTAGTATTGTTTCAGACAAATTATTCTGACGAAAAAATAGTTACTGCAGAAATAAGAAAACAAATTCTTGACAGTAAGGCTGCATGCATTGAACCAGTTCTAGAAAAAAGAATAAAGACTATTTAAGGAACCAAATAAATGTTTCTTCCTTGGTCTTCCTTTCTGTTTTTCCAAACAATTCCTTTCAGTTAGCCATTGGCCTTATCCTCTTGCTGTTCTAGTCCTTAATGACACTCTGGTGGCACCCCATTAGGGCCTGCCTCTGGACTTTACCTGTCCTCACACCCACGTAACTACAGATTTTTCTCATTCCTTCAAGGCCCTTTTGGGTGACTGGCTACAGTAACCAAAACAGCATGGTACTGGTACCAAAACAGAGATATAGATCAATGGAACAGAACAGAGCCGTCAGAAATAATGCCACATATCTACAACTATCTGATCTTTGACAAACCTGACAAAAACAAGAAATGGGGAAAGGATTCCCTATTTAATAAATGGTGCTGGGAAAACTGGCTAGCCATATGTAGAAAGCTGAAACTGGATCCCTTCCTTACACCTTATACAAAAATCAATTCAAGATGGATTAAAGACTTAAATGTTAGACCTAAAACCATAAAAACCCTAGAAGAAAACCTAGGCAATACCATTCAGGACATAGGCATGGGCAAGGACTTCATGTCTAAAACACCAAAAGCAATGGCAACAAAAGCCAAAATTGACAAATGGGATCTCATTAAACTAAAGAGCTTCTGCACAGCAAAGGAAACTACCATCAGAGTGAACAGGCAACCTACAAAATGGGAGAAAATTTTCGCAACCTACTCATCTGACAAAGGGCTAATATCCAGAATCTACAATGAACTCCAACAAATTTACAAGAAAAAAACAAACAACCCCATCAAAAAGTGGGCGAAGGACATGAACAGACACTTCTCAAAAGAAGACATTTATGCAGCCAAAAAACACATGAAAAAATGCTCACCATCACTGGCCATCAGAGAAATGCAAATCAAAACCACAATGAGATACCATCTCACACCAGTTAGAATGGCAATCATTAAAAAGTCAGGAAACAACAGGTGCTGGAGAGGATGTGGAGAAATAGGAACACTTTTACACTGTTGGTGGGACTGTAAACTAGTTCAACCCTTGTGGAAGTCAGTGTGGGGATTCCTCAGGGATCTAGATCTAGAAATTCCATTCGACCCAGCCATCCCATTACTGGGTATATACCCAAAGGACTATAAATCATGCTGCTATAAAGACACATGCACACGTATGTTTATTGCGGCATTATTCACAATAGCAAAGACTTGGAACCAACCCAAATGTCCAACAATGACAGACTGGATTAAGAAAATGTGGCACATATACACCATGGAATACTATGCAGCCATAAAAAATGATGAGTTCACGTCCTTTGTAGGGACATGGATGAAATTGGAAATCATCATTCTCAGTAAACTATCGCAAGAACAAAAAACCAAACACTGCATATTCTCACTCATAGGTGGGAATTGAACAATGAGAACACATGGACACAGGAAGGGGAACATCACACTCTGGGGACTGTTGTGGGGTGGGGGGAGGGGGGAAGGATAGCATTGGGAGATATACCTAATGCTAGATGACGAGTTGGTGGGTGCAGCGCACCAGCATGGCACATGTATACATATGTAACTTACCTGCACGTTGCGCACATGTACCATAGAGCCTAAAGTATAATAATAATAATAATAAAAAGAAAAAAAAAAGAAAAAGAAAAAACCACATTAAGTTGTCAATAACACCTTCCTATCTTCCATCTTTCAGGAGAAAAGCCACAAATTAGGATCATTTCAGGTTCTCTGGTGCAAGGCTGAGTTTTTATTGTTTTTGCTTTTATTGCTGTTTTGTGGTTGATGTGTGTAGGTGGAGGAGGAGAGGCTGAATTAAGAAAACATACAAACATTTAATAATATATCTTATAGGCAGGTTTTGAAAGAGTAGACATGGAAAGCAAAATCTGAGATCACTAGAACTATTTTGTTTTCCAGCACAGTATTCAAACTTTGAAGTTCAGTGTCATTAGGCTAGGCATGACTTCTGCAGTTCTCTATAATCCCTCTCTAGCCTGCAGGGCTGATTTATAGGACTGCTTGGCCCTTGAAAGCATGCGAATGTCCAACCACTGGCACAAGCCTGTGTCTCTCACTTATAATGACTAGACTCCCTTTGCTTAATTTAAACATTTCCTGACTTTAAATTTCACAAGAAATAAATATATAAACCAAATATTTATGTCTAGAAATAAATTGTATTAGATCAGAGGCTTGGAACCTCCATTTTCTGGGTTTACCATCTATATAAATGAAGTTATCTGGAAAATGACTCTATTTCCTTCTTTGCCTTAGAAAAGTGTTGATGTGTAGTTCACTTAAAATAATGATTGCAAATATCCTTTTATTTTTATTAGTTGCTGTCTCAGCCTGGTTTACAATAAGCTCTTTGTTGAATATATATTCCATTATGACACTTAGTGTCAGGACTAGCGTGAAGCAAACCTGGCGCAAGGGTTCTAAATTTAAGGAGACATTCTCACCCAGGTGACACCCATGTACTTGCAGAATCCTGAGCATCCTGCCTCCTTAATTTTTGAGCCTTAGGCACCTCATTCTTAAGAAGGAATTTATAGTAATCTTACTTATAGTACTCATTAAAAATCCATGGCTTAGCCATATGAATATAGCATAATTAGCTTAGCTAGATTAATAATAATTTTTCAATGTTCTCAATTACCATGCCAAAAATAAGTTCAAATTTTAAGAAGAGGGGACAGTGGTGATCTAGTCCCTGTTTCTAAAATAAAATCAATGAATTTTATCTCTGGGTGCTCTTTTTACAAAGAACTTTGTAAGACTCAAGGACACAGATATTAGTACCCACTCACTTCTCTTCACCTTCTTGGCTCCATTGTGGTCCAAACGACAATGGGACTATTGCCTTAGCCTTCCAATTTGCATCCACTGTAAAAGAGTGATCATTCTTCTCAATGTCTTATGGGACATAGTATAGTTCTCTTTTGCTGTAAACTGTTAGGTCCATTTGTCATTTTGAGGCTTTACGGTAACCATGGAGTGAATACTCCCCGAGACATTACTGGCACAAAGGATATGAGGGAGAGGCCATTGTCAATTTAGGTACCCAAGTAGAAGAAATGGTAATTGACTCCATTAGGACAGGTTTTTCTTAGCAACTATCAAAAACAACTAAGGCAGGCATTGTTAGGTGACTGAAGGGTTACACTCGGCCAATGGGGCAATATCTTAGGAAAATTTGAGTATTACTATTATTATGACCTCCTAGGCACCCACCTGCTAGTAAGATTGAGTTCATGTAGGTTATTTTAAAAGAATATATGTTAAACAAACTTTATCTCATTGTTTCTCTCTTAATATTAGGTGCTAAGTACTTAGAATAATATAGCTGCTTAATATGGTTTGCACATTTATTAGAAGATACAACATTTGTAAACTATATTAGAAAATGAAGTTTTTTTAATTTACATGCTTGTTCATTTACAAGAAAAATGGAAAGAATAATCTATTTTATCTCAAGACATATTAAACATACCTTTCTTCCCTTTCCACTGAAAAATTTAATGACTAAGTAAAACTATTTTAGAATAACTGAATCTAAAATTATCCTGAAATTTTCAGGTAATCATTAGCAATTAATATTTGAGTGCCTATGGTATATTACATACTGGATACTATTAGCTATTATTTGGAATATATTCTGCTTACATTCTTCCTCCACCATGTAAGTTCATCATTTTCCCTTCGGTTTAAGTTTTTTTTTAAATCTTACTTCGAGGTAAAACATAATTAGTTTTTTAATCATAAATTATTTTTCTAAGCACTTAAGTATTTAAAAATTTTTAGTAACATATTTTATATGTTTAGGAAAATGTTGGAATTTTGACTGGAAATAAATCTATGCATCAATTTGAAAATGATCACTAGCTTAAGTTACTGTGTCTTCCTGTTGTGAACATAATATAGATCTTCATTAAATTTTGACTTATTTAATGGTTTTCAGTTGAATTTTTCTAGGTTCTCTATAAAAGTCTTCCAAATTTCGTATTTTTTTGAGACAAGATCTCGCTCTGTCACCCTGTGGGTGGAGTACATTTGCACAATCATAGTTCACTGCCGCCATGAACTCATGGGCTGAAGTGATTATCCCATCTCAGCATCCCAAGGAGCTAGGAGTAGAGGGGTGTGCAACCGTGCTCGACTAATTTATTTTTATTTTTATTTTTTTAGAGACAGAGTCTGGCTATGTTGCCTAGACTGGTCTAAAACTCCTAGTGTCAAGTGATCCCAGCTCCTTAGCCTCCCCAGAAGCTGGGATTACAGGTGTAAGCCACCGCCTTTGGCTCCAAAACTTTTTGTTAGATTTACACACATATGTTTATACATATACTTCTTCTAGGTGTTTTGATATAGTATATTTAATTTTGTTAAGTATAAAATATTTCTCAAATTCTTATGATTTCTTCATTAACCTTGATTTTTCAAAAGTTAAATTTAAATCATATGTAGTATTCTATTTATATGTTTATTGTACTAAATGCACAAAATTTATGAATTTTAAATTTTTCCACATGAATGGAAATATTTACTATTAGGGTCTGACTTGTTTTGTCCATGATAATTGTTTTTTAACTAAAAATATCCATTTTCTGTTACTAAGGCATTAATTACTTTGTCAGATACTTTCCTCATCATTTTCTAACTTTATTCTTGTGAAGTTATGTTTTAAATGCATCTATTGAAAACATAGTTTGCTTTTGTTTTCTTGACCAATTTGACCATCTCTCTATTTTAAAAAGCAGTTTAATTTTATTTATATGTTTTGTGATTACTGATCCACCTGCATATACTTGAATTACCTTCTTTTGTTTAATATTAGTGGCACTTTTTATATGCTTACATGCTTCTCCTTCCTTATAATTTAAATTGAACTTTTCCTAGTAACTGTTTGAATTAAACACTATCTTATACTTGCAAATGAATTTTCATTCATATTTCACTTAACATAGTATGTTAATCAATATATCTACCCAAATAGGTCAAAATTAAAGAAATTTAGGATATATTAACTTTGATAACTATCTACCCTAATCTTACATGTTATTATTGGTTTGGGGTTTTTTTTGTTTTGTTTTGTTTTGAGATGGAATATCACTCTGTTGCCCAGGCTGGAGTGCAGTGGTGCGATTTCAGCTCACAGCAACCTCTGACTCCTGGGTTCAAGCTATTCTCATGCCTCGGCCTTCCTAGTAGCTGGATTACAGGTGCCTAGAAACCACATCCAGCTAATTTTTTGTATTTTTAGTAGAGATGGGATTTCACCGTGTTGGCCAGGCTGGTCTCCAACTCCTGGGCTTAAGTGATCCACCTGACTCAGCGTCCCAAAGTGCTGAGATTACAGGCATGAGCCACCATGCCTAGCCACCATTATTGTTTAATATTTAACTTCCTCCATGTTTTATTGCAAAAATTACGTATGAAGGGATTTGTTCAATAAAATCAATATTTGTTGAAATTACCCTTGTTTGTTAGTGTATTTCCTACTTGTTCTTTCTTGCTATCCATTTACCTTTAAGCTCGATGTTTTTCTTTCTTGAAGTTCATCCACTGGAAGTTATTTTGGTAAGTTTCTGTTTGTCTGAGTTGTCTTTATTTCAACCTCTTGGATTTATACTTTAGCTTTATACACACTTCTAACTTAACAAATATTTTTCTTCAGCAATACTAAGGTATTTTTGCACTGTCTCCTTAATTCCAAAATTGTTTTTTGGAACTGAGCTATCAGGGTAATTGTCTTTACTCTGTAAGGTAATCTGTTTGTGTGTTTCTAAGGTTCTTAATTGTTCAGTAATTTTCTTTGATTTGTTTAGGAGTGAATTCCAGTTATTTGTGGTATGTGGCATCCACTGGACTTGCTAAATCCAAAGAGTCACAATGCCATTGGTTCCTGAAAATTCTTGTTGTTATATTTTCAAAATGACCTCTTCTCAGTTTTTCTAATTTCATGTGGATCTGCAATTAGATGCATAGCAGGCCATCTCCCTCTGAACTGTTCCTATTTTTCATCTTAATTGCCATTTTTATTTATTTTTCCATTTGTGAATCCATTTGTAGAAAGGACCACTTTACGTTTTTGTCCTTGTCTGGGGTTTCACAGAATGACCAGCATAATGATAGGTGTTCAGGGGAGAGAAAACTTGTGCTTTCAAGTATTCATGGGTTCCCAGCTCATGAATGCCAGACCATAGTATGAAAACGATAAATTTTCAGGCATTCATTCTCTTATGTCAAAAAGAGGATTATTTGATTCTAGGCCTCCCTTTACCTGAATCTGAGAGCCTTGGGTTTATGCAGGAATCTCAGATTTATACCAATGAATAATAAATTCAGTGATAAATAACAAACCCCAAATAGTGGTAGCTTACACACACGCATACACACACACAAATAACACAAATAGATTCATTTTCTACCAGAAAAAATAATCTGAAAGCAGTTAGTGCAGGACAGACATGATGATTCCATAGCTGTTATGAACGCAGTTTTCTTCTACATTTACACTCCCAGCTTTAAGATAAAGCATTAATGATGAAGGCTACTAATTGCAAATGAGGGATACAACCTCATGCTCCCTGTTCCTGACAGAAAGAAGAGAAAGCAAGGGAAAAATATTCTCCTAACAGCTGACTCCTATAAAGAGATGTAATACCTACCACTTGTGTCACACTGGCCAGAATTTATGCACCCATCATGTGGGAAAATGGCTGTTAGTCTGTAGCTGGGCACGCTGCCACCAAAATAAAATTGGGGTTCAGTAATTAAGATTAATGGGCAAAGTACATTGGGCAGGCAACAAGCATTCTCTGCCACGTTGAGTCAAACTCTTTCCTCCTGTTCACTGCATCCCTTAACCCTAAGACTACAAACCAAGGGCACTGCCAAAGCAAAAAAAATACAACACCCTTCATGGGCCCTCAGAGCTTCGACTTTACCTTAAAACTAGGGATAAAAGTTCCCATTATATTCTGAAACCTTGTCTACTTATAAGCTTAGCTCTGTAATTAAAAGTTTGTAATATTTTATCAAGTGCTTTGTTGCAAGATATTATTTTAGAAGGCAAGCATCTCCCACTTCATGTAAACAATCTGATTCTAAAATCCAAAAATGCTGAGAGGATATTTACCAGAATGATAGGGAATAATGACCTATTCTCCATAATTAGACATGGGAAAAATAAGATGTATTATACCTCAATCAAAACACACAACCGGTTTTCTAAATTTTCTCTAAATGCAATAAAACATTTACTTATAAATGATCATGTTTGAATGTAAAAATGCTTAAAACCTTTCCTAATCATCAAACAATTAATGTGGTTGTTAAATTCGTTTTGTATGCAGTAAAATGTACAGTTTACATGTCACACCATAAACATTCTGTTTACGATATGGAAAGGCCAATAACACATAGCAATAAATAAATTGGCTAGAAAAACTGCATATGAAAATTTACAATCAAATAGCAATTTCCTGTAATAAACTATAACTTACCAGTTGAGGTGCAGAGTTAAGGCTTGGGAAAAGCTGAGATGCCAAGAGCAGAAGAGGGTTGATCGCCATTATTTCATTATTTTTCACTGGTTATGGAAGTTGATAGTGAAGACAAGTGAGGTGAAGAGGCAGTAACTATCCAACGCAGAACCCAATACAGATCTTCTGTCATTCTGGTGCTGCTGTAAAAACTTTTGAACAGAAAAGCTTCAGTGATGTGGTTGTAGTTTTAGGATGAAAAATCTTAAAAGAACACTTTGCTTGCACTTCAAATTTTAACATTCACATTCTCTTTGTATAATACTGTCAGACAAAACGGGTCTTTCGCTTTAAAGGAAAGCTCCTACCTCATTGCCATAACATCTCAGAAAAATGTTTATTTTTGCATCTAAATAGCCCATCTACTACAATCTCTCTCAAAGTGCCAACAAGATCTGATTCAAATTCCCTTGTAAACCATCAGTGTGCTTTGCAAAATGTTTACATGTGATTTTGACATTCTAGTAATTGTTTCTGAAATGTAATTTGAGATTTATCTCTAGATAACTTTCTTTAAAATGTGTTACTGTGTTTTAAGATGTAAATATGTGTTTTTTAATAAATAAGCTTTAATTTAAAAAGCTGTATTGCAAGATATGCACATACTCTGATATTTGCCTAGTAAAATTCAAAAGGATCCCACTAGAACGGAGTAGCCACATTCCTCCCAGATCCTCCCTTGTACAACTAACAATCCCAGAACAAGAAAAAAGCAAAGAATAGAAAAACTCTGAAGTGTGGAAGAAAGAAGGGCTTCCTAGTACTCTTGTAACTTGAGAAAGGAAGACACAGTGCTGAGTTCCCTGAGTCTTTTTCAATACAGGTCCTTAATATAAATGCCACGGGGGAGCTGCACTTTTAACCCACCTTTCTGAAACAAAGCTCCCTATCTGTAGATGTGACGCTTAACATACATATCCAACTGGCCCTCACACTACACTTCAACAGGGGAACTACCTACTAAAAAAGAAGCTTACATTGGATCCAGAGGCCCATAACATAAAATGTACAAGATACAACTGAAAATCACTTGTCATAGCAGGTAGGAGGAAAATCACAATTGAAATGAGAAAAGAGAATCCACACAAACCATCAGAGAAAAAATAGACTGAAAGAATCATGAACACAGTCTCATGAGACAATAACTAAAGAGCTAACATTTATATCATAAAGGCTCCAGAAGGATAGGAGAGAGAGTGGAACTAAAAAAATGTTTGAATAAATAATCAGTGAAATCTCTCAAATTCTATGAAAGATATAACCCTACAGATTCAAGAGCCTGACTGTGCTACAAATGGGATAATCCCAAAGAAATCCACACCAAGACAAAGCACAATTAAACTTCTGAAGACTAAAAGCAAAAAAATAAATAAAGCACACAGAAAGCAACTAGAAAGGAAAATATTACTCATAGACAAACATCAAGTGAATTGAAAGGGACTTGTCACCTGAGACCAAGTGCTGAAAAAATTGTCAATACCATTCAGCAAAAATATATTTCAGTGATATGATGGGGAAAATAAAGGCATTCTCAAAAAAAGAAAAACTAAGAGAAGATGTAATAAGCAAGCTTACCCTTCAAGAACGGCTTAAGGAAATTTCCTAAACAGAAAAGCAGTTATAACAGAAGGCTTGGAACTTCAGAAAGCAAAGAAAACCATAATAAGTAAAATAAAAATAAAATATAATGGGCTTTCTTTTTTCTTTAGCTTTTAAATCACCTTTGAAGGTTCAGGCAAAAATTATACTTTGATATAGTACTCAGTGTAAGTAAAAGAAATACTGAAGACAACTCTGATAAGTGACATTTGTATTTCAAATTATCTAGAACAACTACTAAAACAATTATTCAAAATAATAGACTAAAATACTATAAACAAATCAAGATGCAACCCTAAACAAAGTTTAAGTAACACAGGGGAACCAAGTATAAGAGAAACAGAGGAATGAAAAAAGGAAACAAACAGAAAACAAATAATAAAATGGCAGACTTAAATTCTAACAATATCACCAATTACCTTAATTATAAATGGTCCAAATACACTAATTAAAAGAAAGATGTTGGCGATGTGTTTAAAAAACATGACCCAACTCTATGTTGTCTACAAGAGATTCATTATGAAATGTAATAACACCAGTAATTTAAAAGTAAAAGGATAAAAAGAGACATAGTGTGCAAATATTAATCAAAACAAACGAGGAATGGCTTCATTAATATGAAATAAAATAAACTTCAGAGGAAAGAAAAGTAGGAGACATTTTATATAAAGATTAAAAAGATCAATCCACCAGAAAGACAAAACCATCCATTCAGATTTTGTCTTTTTTTCAGATAATAGAGCCTCAAAATACATGAAGCAAAAACTGATAGCACTGAAAGGTTTACAAAATAACAAATCACATTTATAATTCAGGATCTCATCACCTCTTTGTTGGCAATTGATAGAACTACTAGAGACAACATCAGCAAGAATACAGAATAATTGAATCAAAAAATATTATCCAATCAACATAGATGGACACCCCACCCCAAAATTACAGAACTCATACATTTTGTTCAAATGCTTTTGGAACATTGACCAAGATAGATCATATCCTAGGCTATAACACACATAGCAACAAATTTAAAAGAATTGAAACTGTATGTAGAATATATTCTCTGACCACCATGTAATCAAACTAGAAATCAATAACAGAAACATGAGCAATAAATCTCGAAGCATTTGGTATTAAACAACACACTTCTAAATAATCCTTGGGTCAAAAGGGAATTTTTAAAAATGCATAAACCTAAATGAAAATGAAAACACATAATATCAAAGTATGTGAGACACAAAGTAGTGCTGGAAGATCTTGCCAGCAAAGTAAAGAAAGAAAAGTAAATAAAAGGCATACAGATTGGAATGCATGACACTATTTACAATTGTTCCCCCCAAAATAAGTACTTATGTATAAATGTCAGAAGACAGGTGCAGGATCCATATTTGACATTACAAAAGGCTGATGAAAAAATTCAAACAAGAATTGGATAATTGAAAGCACATACTTTGTTCACAATTGGAAGAGTCCACATAATAAAAACGTCAACTCTCTGCTAATTAATCTATAGATTGAATTCAATTGTTTCTCTAAATGCTAGCAAGGATTTTCATAGGTATAGAAAAGCTTATCTTAACATTTATATGGAAGGCACTAGATAGAAGAAAAAAACACTTTTGAAAAAAGAATAAAGTGTAAGAATCAGTCTGCATAATGGGAAGGTTTACTATTTAGTCACTGTGGTATTGCTGGAGAGGATAGACACATAGACATATGGAAAAAATACATAATCCAGATATAGACCCATACAAATATACTCAACTGAATATTAACAAAGCTGCAAAAGCAAGTCAATGGAAGAAAAGTAGCCATTTTAAAGTTGCGGAGAAACTGGAAATATACAGACTTTCAAGATGTTAAAAATGAACCTTAACCTAAATCTCACATTTTGTATAAAATTAACTAAAATAGCAGGCATAAGTGTAAAACTATACAACAACAACAACAAAAACAGAATATCTTTAAGGCCTAGGGCTAAGTGAAGAGTTCCAACTGTCATCAAAAGCACAATCCATTAAAAGGTCAAATTGACAAATTGGACCCCATCATAATTCAAAAATTTTACACTATGAAAAGTCACATGAAGAGGATGAAATGACAAGTCACAGACTGGAAGAAAACATTTGCAAGGCACATATCTGACAAAGAATTTATATCTGGAAAATACAAAGAACTCTGAAAACTTGACAGAAAAAAAGTCAGAAATGGGCAAAGTCTTTAACAAGCATTTAACTGAAGTTAGGCAGATACTCAACATCATTTACCATTAGTGAAATGAAAATCAAAACAATAATGAGATATCGCTATATACCTATGAAAGTAGGTAAAATAAAAATAGTGACACCACCAAGTGCTGACAAGGATGTGGAGATGCATTACTTCATGCATTGCTGCTGAGTTGTAAAATGATACAGCTACTCTGGGAAACATTTTGGCAAGTCTTAAAATGAAAACACACACACACACACACACACACACTAAACATGCAGTTCCCATACGACCTAGCAATCACACTTGCATATTTTTTTTTTGGAGTAATAAAACCTTACATTATACAAAAAAACAAAACATCGATGATCACAGTAGTTTCATTTTTAGTAGCCAAAAACTGGGAACAACACAAATATCCTTCAAAGGGTGGATGCTTAACAAACTGGGATGTAAACAAATCCAATACCACGTAATACTACTCAGCAATATAAAGGAATGGACTATCTACATGGGACACCTTCGATGGTTCTCAGGGAATAATGCTGTGTGGGAAAAATAAAAGCCACTCTCCAATGCTTATGCAATGTATAAGTCAATTATATTACATTCTTGAAATGACAGAATCATAGAGATGGAGATCAGTAGTTGCTAGAGGATAATTACTAGAGAAGGAAGCGCAATGATTCAGAGAGTATGGCTATTGAAGGTACCACAACTGATGCTTTTAATGGAAATGTTCTTTATCTAGACTGCAGAGGTGATCAAATAAATGTACATATGTGCTAAAATTTTATAGAACAAAATATACAGCCACACTAATGAGAAGATATAAGCCTGGTGAAATCTGAATCTGAATAAGGTTGAGATACTGTCAAATGCCTTCTCCTGGTTGTGATATTATACTACCGTTATGAAAGATGTTGGGGGAGGAGCCGAGATGGCCGAATAGGAACAGCTCCAGTCTACAGCTCCCAGCGTGAGCGAGGCAGAAGACGGGTGATTTCTGCATTTCCATCTGAGGTACCAGGTTCATCACACTAGGGAGTGCCAGACAGTGGGCACAGGTCAGTGGGTGCACGCACAATGTGCAAGCCAAAGAAGGGCGAGGCATTGCCTCACTCGGGAAGATCAAGGGGTCAGGGAGTGAGTCTTGCTGATTGCTAGCACAGCAGTCTGAGATCAAACTGCAAGGCGGCAGTGAGGCTGGGAGAGGGGCACCCACCATTGCCCAGGCTTGCTTAGATAAACAAAGCAGCTAACAAGCTCGAACTGGGTGGAGCCCACCACAGCTCAAGGAGACCTGCCTGCCTCTGTAGGCTCCACCTCTGGGGGCAGGACAGACAAACAAAAAGACAGCAGTATCTTCTGCAGACTTAAATGTCCCTGTCTGACAGCTTTGAAGAGAGCAGTGGTTCTCCCAGCACACAGCTGGAGATCTGAGAACTGGCAGACTGCCTCTTCAAGTGGGTCCCTGACCCCTGACCCCCGAGCAGCCTAATTGGGAGGCACCCCCCCAGCAGGGGCAGACTGACACTTCACACGACCTGGTACTCCAACAGACCTGCAGCTGAGGGTCCTGTCTGTTAGAAGGACATCCACACCAAAAACCCATCTGTACATCACCATCATCAAAGACCAAAAGTACATAAAACCACAAAGATGGGGAAAAAACAGAGCAGAAAAACTGGAAACTCTAAACGCCTCTCCTCCTCCAAAGGAAAGCAGTTCCTCACCAGCAACGGAACAAAGCTGGACGGAGAATGACTTTGACGAGCTGAGAGAAGAAGGCTTCAGATGATCAAATTACTCCGAGCTACGGAAGAATATTCAAACCAAAGGCAAAGAAGTTGAAAGCTTTGAAAAAAATTTAGAAGAATGTATAACTAGAATAACCAATACAGAGAAGCGCTTAAAGGAGCTGATGGAGCTGAAAATAAAGGCTCGAGAACTATGTGAAGAATGCAGAAGCCTCAGAAGCCAATGCGATCAATTGGAAGAAAGGGTAACAGTGATGGAAGATGCAATGAATGAAATGAAGCAAGAAGGGAAGTTTAGAGAAAAAAGAATAAAAAGAAATGAGCAAAGGCTGCAAGAAATAAGGGACTATGTGAAAAGACCAAATCTATGTCTGATCGGTGTACCTGAAAGTGATGGAGAGAATGGAACCAAGTTGGAAAACACTCTGCAGGATATTATCCAGGAGAACTTCCCCAATCTAGCAAGGCAGGCCAACATTCAGATTCAGGAAACACAGAGAACACCACAAAGATACACCTCGAGAAGAGCAACTCCAAGACACATAATTGTCAGATTCAGCAAAGTTGAAATGAAGGAAAAAATGTTCAGGGCAGCCAGAGAGAAAGGTCGGGTTACCCTCAAAGAGAAGCCCATCAGACTAACAGTGGATCTCTTGGCAGAAACTCTACAAGCCAGAAGAGAGTGGGGGCCAATATTCAACATTCTTAAAGAAAAGAATTTTCAACCCAGAATCTCATATCCAGCCAAATTAAGCTTCATAAGTGAAGGAGAAATAAAATACTTTACAGACAAGCAAATGCTGAGAGATTTTGTCACCATCAGGCCTGCCATAAAAGAGCTTCTGAAGGAAGCACTAAACATGGAAAGGCACAACCGGTACCAGCCACTGCAAAATCATGCCAAAATGTAAAGACCATCGAGAATAGGAAGAGACTGCATCAACTAACGAGCAAAATAGCCAGCTAACATCATAATGACAGGATCAAATTCACACATAACAATATTAACTTTAAATGTAAATGGACTAAATGCTCCCATTAAAAGACACAGACTAGCAAATTGGATAAGGAGTCAAGACCCATCAGTGTGCTGTATTCAGGAAACCCATCTCACGTGCACAGACACACATAGCCTCAAAATAAAAGGATGGAGGAAGATCTACCAAGCAAATGGAAAACAAAAAAAGGCAGGGGTTGCAATCCTAGTCTCTGATAAAACAGACTTTAAACCAACAAAGATCAAAAGAGACAAAGAAGGCCATTACATAATGGTAAAGGGATCAATTCAACAAGAAGAGCTAACTATCCTAAATATATATGCACCCAATACAGGAGCACCCACATTCATAAAGCAAGTCCTGAGTGACCAACAAAGACACTTCGACTCCCACACATTAGTAATGGGAGACTCTAACACCCCACTATCAACATTAGACAGATCAATGAGACAGAAAGTCAACAAGGATACCCAGGAATTGAACTCAGCTCTGCGGCAAGTGGACCTAACAGACATCTACAGAACTCTCCACCCCAAATCAACAGAATATACATTTTTTTCAGCACCACACCTATTCCAAAATTGACCACATACTTGGAAGTAAAGCTCTCCTCAGCAAATGTAAAAGAACAGAAATTATAACAAACTATCTCTCAGATCACAGTGCAATCAAGCTAGAACTCAGGATGAAGAATCTCACTCAAAACCACTCAACTACGTGGAAACTGAACAACCTGCTCCTGAATGACTACTGGGTACATAACAAAATGAAGGCAGAAATAAAGATGTTCTTTGAAACCAACGAGAACCAAGACACAAAATACCAAAATCTCAGGGATGAATTCAAAGCAGTGTGTAGAGGGAAATTTATACCACTAAATGCCCACAAGCGAAAGCAGGAAAGATCCAAAATTGACACCCTAACATCACAATTAAAAGAACTAGAAAAGCAAGAGCAAACACATTCAAAAGCTAGCAGAAGGCAAGAAATAACTAAAATTCAGCAGAACTGAAGGAAATAGAGACACAAAAAACCCTTCAAAAAATTAATGAATCCAGGAGCTGGTTTTTTGAAAGGATCAACAAAATTGATAGACAACTAGCAAGACCAATAAAGAAAAAAAGAGAGAAGAATCAAATAGATGCAATAAAAAATGATAAAGGGGATATCACCACTGATCCCACAGAAATACAAACTACCATCAGAGAATACTACAAACACCTCTACGCAAATAAACTAGAAAATCTCAAAAAAATGGATAAATTCCTTGACACATACACTCTCCCAAGACTAAACCAGGAAGAAGTTGAATCTCTGAATAGACCAATAACAGGAGCTGAAATTGTGGCAATAATCAATAGCTTACCAACCAAAAAGAGTCCAGGACAAGATGGATTCACAGCCAAATTCTACCAGAGGTACAAAGAGGAACTGGTACCATTCCTTCTGAAACTATTCCAATCAATAGAAAAAGAGGGAATCCTCCCTAACTCAATTTATGAGGCCAGCATCATCCTGATACCACAGCCGGGCAGAGACACAACCAAAAAAGAGAATTTTAGACCAATATCCTTGATGAACATTGATGTAAAAATCCTCAATAAAATACTGGCAAACCGAATCCAGCAGCACATCAAAAAGCTTATCCACCGTGATCAAGTGGGCTTCATCCCTGGGATGCAAGGCTGGTTCAATATACACAAATCAATAAAGGTAATCCAGCATATAAACAGAACCAAAGACAAAAACCACATGATTATCTCAATAGATGCAGAAAAGGTCTTTGACAAAATTCAACAACCTTCATGCTAAAAACTCTCAATAAATTAGGTATTGATGGGACATATCTCAAAATAATAAGAGCTATATATGACAAACCCACAGCCAATATCATACTGAATGGGTAAAAACTGGAAGCATTCCCTTTGAAAACTGGCACAAGACAGGGATGCCCTCTCTCACCACTCCTATTCAACATAGTGCTGGAAGTTCTGGCCAGGGCAATTAGGCAGGAGAAGGAAATAATGGGTATTCAATTAGGAAAAGAGGAAGTCAAATTGTCCCTGTTTGCAGACAACATGATTGTATATCTAGAAAACCCCACTGTCTCAGCCCAAAATCTCCTTAAGCTGATAAGCAACTTCAGCAAAGTCTCAGGATACAAAATCAATGTACAAATATCACAAGCATTCTTATATACCAACAACAGACAAACAGAGAGCCAAATCATGAGTGAACTCCCATTCACAATTGCTTCAAAGAGAATAAAATACCTAGGAATCCAACTTACAAGAGATGTGAAGGACCTCTTCAAGGAGAACTACAAACCACTGCTCAAGGAAATAAAAGAGGGTACAAACAAATGTAAGAACATTCCGTGCTCATGGGTAGGAAGAATCAATATCGTGAAAATGGCCATACTGCCAAAGGTAATTTACAGATTCAATGCCATCCCCATCAAGGTACCAATGACTTTCCCCACAGAATTGGAAAAAACTACTTTAAAGTTCATATGGAACCAAAAAAGAGCCTACATCACCAAGTCAATCCTAAGCCAAAAGAAAAAAGCTGGAGGCATCACACTACCTGACTTCAAACTATACTACAAGGTTACGGTAATGAAAACAGCATGGTACTGGTACCAAAACAGAGATATAGATTAATGGAACAGAACAGAGCCCTCTGAAATAATGCCGCATATCTACAACTATCTGATCTTTGAGAAACCTGAGAAAACAAGCAATGGGGAAAGGATTCCCTATTTAATAAATGGTGCTGGGAAAACTGGCTAGCCATATGTAGAAAGCTGAAAATGGATCCCTTCCTTACACCTTATACAAAAATCAATTCAAGATGGATTAAAGACTTAAATGTTAGACCTAAAACCATAAAAACCCTAGAAGAAAACCTAGGCATTACCATTCAGGACATAGGCATGGGCAACGACTTCATGTCTAAAACACCAAAAGCAATGGCAACAAAAGCCAAAATTGACAAATGGGATCTCATTAAACTCAAGAGCTTCTGCACAGCAAAAGAAAGTACCATCAGAGTGAACAGGCAACCTACAAGATGGGAGAAAATTTTCGCAACCTACTCATCTGACAAAGAGCTAATATCCAGAATCTACAATGAACTCCAACAAATTTACAAGAAAAAAACAAACAACCCCATCAAAAAGTGGCAAAGGACATGAACAGACACTTCTCAAAAGAAGACATTTATGCAGCCAAAAAACACATGAAAAAATGCTCACTATCACTGGCCATCAGAGAAATGCAAATCAAAACCACAATGAGATACCATCTCACACCAGTTAGAATGGCAATCATTAAAAAGTCAGGAAACAACAGGTCCTGGAGAGGATGTGGAGAAATAGGAACACTTTTACACTGTTGGTAGGACCGTAAACTAGTTCAACCCTTGTGGAAGTCAGTGTGGCGATTCCTCAGGGATCTAGAACTAGAAATACCATTTGACCCAGCCATCCCATTACTGGGTATATACCCAAAAGACTATAAATCATGCTGCTATAAAGACACATGCTCACGTATGTTTATTGCGGCATTATTCACAATAGGAAAGACTTGGCACCAACCCAAATGTCCAACAATCCTAGACTGGATTAAGAAAATGTGGCACATATACACCATGGAATACTATGCAGCCATAAAAAATGAGGAGTTCATGTCCTTTGTAGGGACATGGATGAAATTGGAAATCATCATTCTCAGTAAACTATCGCAAGAACAAAAAACCAAACACCACATATTCTCACTCATAGGTGGGAATTGAACAATGAGAACACATGGACACAGGAAGGGGAACATCACACTCTGGGGACTGTTGTGGGGTGGGGGGAGGGGGGAGGGATAGCACTGGGAGATATACCTAATGCTAGATGACAAGTTAGTGGGTGTAGCGAACGAGCATGGCACATGTATACATATGTAACTAACTGGCACATTGCGCACATGTACCCTAAAACTTAAAGTATAATAATAATAAATACATAAATAAAATAAAAAAATAAAAAACAGAAAAAAAAAAATATGTTACCAATGGGAAACCAGGTGAAGGGTATACTGGACTTCTCTCTATTATTTCTTATAACTGTATGTGATGCAGTAATTACCTCAAAATAAAAGGTTAAAAATAAAAAGAATGCTTTTTCCACCGAAGCATTAATGAAATATATGCTTATGCATATTAGTTTTAATTATTGTCAGATGTAACATCATTTTCCTATCTTAATAATGCATCAATCATCACAATATTATAAAAATCTCATTTTGTGATTTCTCCCATATTATATATGAATGTATTAAATGCATACATTAAAAATGTTTTGTAATTTTTACATTTAGATATTTAATCCACCTTATTCATATTCTATACAATATTAAGTATGAATATAGTATAAATTTTCTTCAAATGGATATTATTTTCTGAAACTGCTTGCTGAATTGTTTATTCTTTGACATAATTTGAAGATCCAAATTTTCTTATATCTGTGTGACTCAGCTCCTTCACCTACAATTCTGTTCCATTAAATTGTTTATATTTACATTTTATATGAGTTAAGATAAGCTAATTATATCATTTTTCTGTTGTTGCTTAAACAAACACATATATCATCCCACAGTTTTTGTGCGTTAGGAGTCTAGGTACAGCTTAGCCATGTCCTCTGACTATAATCAAGGAGCCACGCAGAGCTCAGCTCTCATCTGGATGCTTAACAAACATAAGCTTATGACCAAAACACATGAAATATAAGGAACTAAAACACACTGAATGAGGGTTATCTGAAAAAAGAAAAAAAGCACAGTAAATTCAGACTGTACAAAACTATATAGATTGGATTTTGGGATACATAATATGTAACATTCTGATTGGCAAGCAGTTTAGGAAAACATTGTATATAGAAGCAACGCAGATTAAAATGTATAGAGACAAGCAGTTTAAAGGCTATTCTTGGGTGCGTAACAGTGCCTGGTTCCCGGCTGATACTTGGGGCAGGCTGTGTTCCCAGTGGGGAGGTAGAATGAATTTCTGTAGAGAATGAGGGAAATTAAAAAAAAAAAAAGAAAGAGTGGGACTAGTCTAAACACAAAAAGACTGTACTGTACAGGACATAGGATGCACATTTTATCAGGAAAGAGTGTCAGGACACAAGCACATGTCAGCATTTGTAAAAAGACAGGAGTTCTAAAGAACAACAGCAGAAAATAATGTGTAAGCTTTGGTCCAAACTGACAGAGCAATCTAACCTTTCTGATGAATCAGTGCTGATTCCCAAGACACGGAGCTTGAAGTATATCAGTCTAGCTTAAATCAAGATTAGTTTTATTTTTTATTGTTTGTTTGGCCATTTTCTCTTCATTGTGAATGTTTCAGTAACATGCCATTTTGTAACTTAGTCTCCTAGGTTTCCCTATAAATCTCTCAAATTCAAAAAAAGCAAATCTGGACCAATATTTCTTTATAAACTTCAGTTATATTTGAGAATTTAAAAAGTTAACAAACTTCAGTTAAATATTTATACTACTATTTAAAAATATATTAACAGTCACTATTGTTATTTTAAATGAAATATACCCACAGTGAACAAATGTAGTTTGTAATTGTCTCTGGATTTTCTAATAAATGCTTAAAATTTTAGAACTTGAGTATACCATTGTTCCCTGTTTATCAATGCATCACACTCTCATATTAACTATTTGCCAAGATTATAATTAATAATTTCATACAAGTAATTTACAACAGGCTGATTATGAGTAATTTTTATTTTATAATACAGCAGCTCTTTAGTATACTTTATAATCCATTAAAAATATGATAGAACATAATGTAAAATATATTTT